>NC_060074.1:102962500-103587500 GCF_922984935.1 Meles meles
CTCCCCGTCCCTGGGGGCTCAGGTTCTGACTCCTGCGTTGCGTTTGTTTCAGGAATCTTACTGCTTTTACTGCATCTGTAGCCTTTCCTTTTCTACTGGCTCCTTCTCACCAGCATTTAGATAGGCTAACGTCCCTCACCCCTCAAAAGCCTTTCTGTTTGGTTGAGTGCCCAACTTTTAAGAGCTGGGAACAGATCTCAGTAACACTCCTACACACACACACACACACACACACACACACACACACACACCCTTGAACCCTGTTCTTTTTTTAATGCTTTTTCTCAGTGAGTAATACAAGTAACCACCTGAGTCAGAAACTCAAGCACCAGCTTCTCAATCTCTCTTGTGCCAGTTCATGTCTGCCAGGGTCCACGGCCCCCACTCTGGCTCAGGCCCTCAGGAGGCTTATGGTTTTACTGTAGCTTCCCTCTAGGGAGTCTGAAGCTGCCCAAGATAGGCAATTTGCATAACAACTCCCTTGTACTTGCATGGATAGGGATATATCTTGGTTCTCAAATAGCCAGCCAGCTCCCGGAAGATGGGCCATCCCTTTTCTATTCCTGGGGCCCAACACAGCACTGAATATACATACAGGAAACACAGAGTCACCAAGTCTTCAAGGATGCAGCTATCTATTTTCCAGGTGCCATTTAATTCTGTTTCTTTAAAGATTAGCAGTGTCCCTGTATCAAGGACAAATCTGATGTACTGAATTTAACCAAACAGCTCAGCAAAGGAAGCAAGAGCCAGAGATAGGAGAGAGGGGCTTCTGAGCCCCTGAAGCTGTTTGACTATTCCCGCCAGAGCCTGGCTTTCTCTTCCCCGAGAACAGGGAGAAGGCCCATGGCAAAGAACAACACGGGTTAACTCCGGGCTTCAGAGCTTCCGTGAGTCAGATTCTGGCAATGCCAGGGAATCATGCAGTGAAATTATGACCCTATGTGACTTCAGCTTTGGAACCAACTCCAAAACCTACTTCCCTTATATTTGATGGCTTTCTCATAAACCTCCAAGTTTATCGAATAAGACCACTAAAATGGGCACATGATTTTAGAGGAAAAGTACTAGACAAGAGCATCGGAACCTGAAGGCTGGCTTTGGCACCTACCAGCTGCTTGACTTTGGACAAGTACGTAACCGATTGGAGTCGATCTCCTTGTATAGAAAGTGAAGTTAATACCTACTCTCCATGCAGGGATCGCGGTCAAACCCATCGAGATGACCATGAAAGTAAGGAACCAATGTGAGGTATTACTGTCAATATCTTAAACCATATAGTTCCCCTCCAGACTGAAGACGGGCAAATAGCAGCCTTCGTGCCCATTGTTCTTAGACACTGAGACATCTTAGTTCTCTCTAGGATACCCAGGCAGGTGTACTTGTTTTTCTGTTCTTGCTTTCACTTACCTGTAGCAAACGAATCTTGTAAAGTTTCTCTTTCTCCATGTTATATCGTCTGTCCAGGTCTTCCTAAAAATTGGAAAAGGACACAATTATCTAAAAGCAGGAAGCTCTTGAGGCGCCCGGGTGGCTCAGTGGGTTAAAGCCTCTGCCTTCGGCTCGGGTCATGATCCCAGGGTCCTGGGATCAAGCCCCGCATCGGGTTCTCTGCTCGCCAGGGAGCCTGCTTCCTCCTCTCTCTGCCTGCCTCTCTGCCTACTTGTAATCTCTTGTCTGTGAAATAAATAAATAAATAATTTAAAAAAGCAGGCAGCTTTCAATCTTCGATAAATTCTTTTAAAACTGAATTTTATTTTGATCACATCTCTCCATTCCGAGGCCCCAAATTTCTTTTCTCAAATGGCCAAGTTTAGGGTCTGGGTCCCGTGTCCTGTGAATCCCTTGAAAATCTTTCAACCTCACTTTATAACAGTTCTTCCTTCTTCTGGGGTCTAGCGTTCTTAAGTGAAGTATCCTCCAAATTTATGTGCCTCCCCCCCCCAAAACTATGATCATAAGAAGAGAATTATTAAAGAATCTGTTGTTCGAAGTCCCTGTGTTTATAGTGATACTGGTTTGCTTTCTTTGTTTCTACTTAGAGCTCTACTGTCCAACGTGATAGACGCTAGGTGTGTGTGGCTATTTAAATTTACAGTAAATGAAATTTTAAAACATTCAGTTTCTCAACTGCAACAGCTGCATGTTAAGGGCTCAGTAGCACAAGGAGCTGGTGGCTGTCGTACTGAACAGCGCAGATACAGAACACCGCCTCGCTGCAGAAAGTTCTTTTGGACAGCACTGAAGCACAAGAGAGGAACTAGCTCTTGCTGAGCCCAGTGAGGTAAGAGACACAGTGACGTGGTTTGCTGCACCAAAGCAAGCTACGAACAGGGTCAGAGTGGGCTTCTCCCCCAGCACATGAGTGTAAACGTGCACCTTCCCCCCCCCACACTCCGTCTCCTCCACAGGGCTTGGCGGCACCCCAACCCCACATGGCTGTACTACAGGACTCCTGAAGCTCGTTCTCAGTCTGAGGCCACAAAGGGAAGAGGTGAACAGTACAGGAGGCAAACCTTTAGAGGCTTTCCTGCTTTGCTCTTCTTCCTCCTTTCCTTTTTTTTCTTTCTCCTGGATGTTTACTGGAGTGAAGGGAGCATAGGTTTAACTCAGAACAGGGCTCAGCAAACTTGCCTGTTGAGCTAAGCCTCACTGCCTATTTTTGTAGATAAACTTTTACAGGAACATAACCATGTCCTTTCATTTACATACTGCCTATGGCTGCTAGAGCGGGGCTGGCACACCACACTGAAAGTTATTTCCTATTTGGCTCTTTACAGTTTGCTGACCTTGAATTGTAGTACGGTAGAGAGTCTTTCCCCATACATCACCTCCGCCCCTCAGAGCCTATGTGTTGTGACAAGCCTGTATGGCCAAGTCACGAGCCTCCCCTTCTCAGCCGAGATGCCAGAGCAGACCCAGACGCCTGGAACAGGCACAGAGTGGTGGGAGAAACCCCACTAGAACGGCAGTCTTCAGGGCCATCCCTGCGGAGACCCCGCTTCTGTCCGAGGGGCTACGAGTGTACAATGGGGCAAGCCCTTGAGACCCCACCCGTGAAGCGGTGGTCATGGAGAAGACTGAAGTCGGCAGGAGAAGCTGTCAGGGGAGGGTACAGTGCTGGCCACTGCGCCCAAGGAAGACAGCGGCAGTGCTGATGGGTAGGCGGGCACTTACACTACGAGTCATCACGGGGGTGAGGGCACCACGTGGCTCTCCAGCAGATAGGCTCTGAAACAAAGAAAAGGAACACACACTTTCCTGAGTAAGGGAAATGGGACAGAAGCGGTGGGTCTGCACTGCAGAAAACGGTCGGGGTGGGCATGGGGGACAGTTCACTGACCGTCTTCAGGCCCCAGATTTTAAATTGTTCCTAAATGGGTGTCACACCCGAACAAGGTAAACGGCAACTGTCTTTGAATGGGATAATCCCTCTAATAAGATGGGACTGCCAAGAAGAGAAATAGGTTCCTGAAAGTCTGATTTGTACAAACTCAGAGGCTGACTGGGCTGATGACTTGAGTCCTAAAGGTTCAGAGTTTTAGAAACAACCGGAAAGGCCATCTGGGTGGTGACAGTCCCAGGACACCACTGCACTGCACGGCCAGACTCTGCTACACCTCCGTGCCAGTGTTGTCCCAGCAGCATGGAGGCACCTCCAAGACACACGTGCTGCACAGCCAGGGGCATGGTCCCGAGCGGAGGGCATGCAGACGGGTGCCGGCTGGCTTGGACACAGCCGGGGATGGTCCCCGAGCAGAGGGCATACACACGCGTGCCGGCCGGTTGGACACAGCCAAGGCATGGTCCCTGAGCTGAGGGTACACAGACGGGTGCTGGTTGTCTTGGACAAGTCCCGTCCCCTCCCTGAGCCTTGAGCTGCCCAAGCTGGTTCTAAAGGGAGAGAGTGCAGTCAAGGGGCTCAGAGACCAAGTCCAGCTCATGCATCCTCAGCCTAGGGGGGCCTCAAAGAATGAGCCTGGAATGAACTGTGAGAAGGGAAAACACAAAAAGCAATCCCTGCAATCTTATTTGGTGAGAGAAACACTTTTCTTTCTGGCCTGTGTTTTAACTTAACCTTTAATGGAAATTCACACTAGCTCCTTGGAGGAGAAAGGCCTCTGTCCTGAGAGCACTGGTCGGATGTGTTCCATATGCCCAGCAATGTTCAGTGCTGTTGGGGTTCTGACGCTACCTCTAGTATCTTGCTTACTGCTGCCTTTTAGGAGTGGGGCCTGTCGCTAGGCAGGAGTGGAGGATGGAACGAATAAAACGGTAAAACACTTAGAGGACATGCTGTACGGGCAACAGCAGGTTCCTAGAAATACCCTTCCCTAAACGGAAGGGGCGGCCAGACCTGTCATTCGGTCAGTCCTGTCCGGAGCTACTGCTGAGCACACCCACTGCTGCTTTGTACCCACCAGCAGAGGAGAAAGGGCAGCCCCGGAAATCTAAGGCAATCCTGTGAGGAAAACAGCTGAGAAGTGTGCATGCAGAGGACCAGGAAGCAGGCTGGTCCTTCTCAGCATCAGAATCACTGCTGGAGTCCTCCAGAAATCCTTCCGCTGGTAAGTCACAGCAGCACCTAACAGGTCCTTGGGAGCCTGCCTTTACCTTTTCATCTCCGCCCGGCACTCTCTCAGCTTTCAGGTTTTCAATTTCCTGCTGCAGCCGTGTCATCTCTTCCTTTAAAAGGGAAACAAACATTGACAGAACTCAGAGTGCTAGCAAATGGACTTGGGCGCACCGCCCCACCGCCAGACCGCCAGGGGCAAGGCTTCTTACGTGACATACAGACAACCTCCATTGACGGGACAGCCCTGGGTCACATGAGGCTATTCTTTCACACTTCATGAGACTTTTAAATAGATATTTGTTCGTAAATTAATGTTTGTTAGACTGTGTTTGTGAGACTGCGCTCTCAATCTGGGGTTTGGCACACCCAGGTACTAATCTCACTCACTTTCGGTACCCTTGGGGGGCACCCACTGTCGCACCCTATTCCTCTTACTCAACTGACCGAACTGCTCCAGGAATCGACTTTTCCAGTGGTACCTGAGTAGGACGCCACAACAGGACAAGGGGAAGTAAGGTGACACGTTTCACAAGAGTCTGGTTCAAGGTCTGCTGACATCGAGCAACACTTACTCGACAATGTGCTTTAAACTCTTGTTCCTGACTTTTCAGATTTTCATTCATGGCTACAAGTGCTCTCAAGTTCTGCAGGAGACTGAAAAAGGAAGACCAAACAATGATGTATGGAAAGCTGTTGTGATTTTCTGAATCACAACTAAAACCAAGCCCCCAGCTAAAAAGGGACTCCCTTCTTAATTTTCCTTGTCCCTCCCAAGAGCTTTCAATGGATTCTCCACAAGCGATAATTTAATTGACTACCATTTACTACCATTTAACTGACTACCATTTAACTGACATTATTACTCATTTATACACCCAAGTCCATCAGGCCACATCCAAATAAATATCATAGAATGTAGAATTAAAATGTCAACTGCAGAGACATCAGTGAGTTCAAGAGTCCTGGGTCTCCTTGGTACCAATTATTCAGCAGTACTCAGAGCATAGACAGCATCACAACCTGTTTCTAATTTCCAGGAAAAGGGAACAAGTTGCTTAGGGTCATTAAAAGAATTAATCTGAAAATAAAAATGACAAGTATCTGACAGGACTTTGCTCCATATCATGAGAGAAGGGACTCTAATTACCAAGCCAAGTAATCTGTGGGTCCTTCTTTGCTAAGAGTGTCCTTCAAACCTGGGACTGCTCAGTCTGGGCTGGAAGTTTTTAGGATTTACAGTATCACTCAAATGAATGACACTTAGAGAGCATGGACCAACTAACTGCTTTGGAGCTAAGAAGGTCAAATGTAAGTGTGTCTTATATGTAATTTAACTTGTTAAAGACAATTAATTTAAAATGAAAAAAAAAAGAAAAAGACAAAAACACTGCACCTTTAATTCCAAGGAGGCAGGGCTGAAATGTCACCAGTAAAAAAAAAACCTGGTAGCAAGGGCTGACTCCAAGGAGGAGGACTCCGTGGCTGGCGCATGGGGGTGGGAGGAGGATTTTCACCACATGTCTTTTTGCTCTGTGAATGTATTATTTGGTTCTTAAAAACAAAAAAAAAACCCGAAAAAGAAAAATCAAGAATGTGCTGCGTCTGCTCCTAGGGGGAATCAGGTGAAGGAGGCGGCAGATTCCACGCGGCCCCATGTGTCAGCAGGTGCCTGAGCTATGGCGAGTTGCTACATTCGGGATCCGGTGTGTGAAAGCAAATGACTGACGCGGGGCTGGAGGCAGTGACCCTGGGCTCCTTGGTCCTGTGCTCAAAACAAACCACCCAGCACTGGCAGACTTACTTTCTTTGGGGAGGAAACACACACACAGGCAGAAACCTCTCACCTGGGGTCTGCTTTGGATTCTATCTTCTCCAGGGCTGCCTGCTCTTTGTCCAGTTTCTCACTGTGATGCTTCAGCTGCGAGACAGAGAGAGAGAGAGGGAGGAGATGCTGCTGCTAGGGACTGGGGAGGACCGAAGAGTGAGCGCGTCCTCCCTCCCCTGGCTCACACCTGCGCCCCACTTCCGGCAGCTGGCCTGGGGCTGCCGGACTTGGCTGCATGCTGAGCAAACAGGTGGACAAGAGGAACAGGATGGGGGTGGAGAACACGACAGGGAAGGTCAACACTGGACCCTTTTAGACACATTCTGATGGTCCAAGAACCTTGGCAATAGCTGTAAACCACAGCAGCAGACGGGTGGGAAGCCGAAAGCAATGCTGACAGCAGGGGCCCTTTGGCAGGTCAGGAGGAAGGGGGAATAAGAAGAGGCTACGAGGGACAGACCTCGTTGAAATGCCACGCCTGGCTATTAGCAGGGGAAGGGTTAAATCCCTCTTCTTGAATAACTTCACTTTCTTTTTCTGAGTCAAACAGTGAGGATTTTAACAAAGAAATTTTAAAGAAACTCATATTTCCATTTATAAGGTGTACTGTTATATCATGGAATGCTAAGCTGTTAAGGTAAGAATAAAGCAGCTTTCTTAGGATGATCTCTAGGATCTACTGTTAGCTGGAGGAAAACAGTGTACAAAAAACTGATGCCCTGTCTTTCCAGTGTGTAGGAGGGAATGCATACCCTGCATGTAGACATGTATGAAAGGATATAAATGTCCCTTGTATGTGCATGAAATATTTCTGACTCTTAAGAGACTGGTTCCCCTCTGGAGAGGGTAACTATATGGTTGGGTTACAGCGCTACAACCTTTGTGCTTTTTGAATTTTGACCTGTGTGAATTGTGTTAACTACTCAAAAAACAAACAAACAAACAAACAAACAAAAAACCAAGTTAAAAAACGTTCCAAGAGTACTAGCTGAAAACAGAAGAGCATAAGGTGCGATCAGCCCTTCTTGCCTCCAGCCCTAAAAAACCCAGAAGATTACGTTCAAACACGGGAGCAGGTACGTCAGGGCCAAGAAGGTGGCTGACAGAGAAGCAGGGCCTCGGAGGCCTCTGTGTGGGATCAGCAGACACGGTACAAGTGGTCTGCAGGGTTGGGATTACAGCAGGAGCAGCTGGGCTAAGCGGTGAGGCCGGCTTCTCTAACGTCCAGCTGGAGCTCAAGCCCCAGAGGCAGGCAGGCTCCCGGAGCTGGCGCAACCAGGTGAAAGGTGGAGTGTCCAGACGCCACATACCACTTACTACTGGCTGATCTCACCCAACAGGAGAACCCACCCTTCTAGAATAATCACACGAAGCCGGCTGCATACAATGGGTACAGAATCCACATAGATGGTAATGGGAAGTTTCAGAATCAAAAGATAAGCATGCCACCAAGAACTATCAAATTTATGTGCAGAAAGATAAAACCACAAATGAGAAAGATAAAATGGAACAAATGAATTTTGATATGAAGAAAGTTTATAGATCAAGAAAAACCTTAGACACAATTAATGCGCTTAGAGAAATGGGAGAGAATATTGCATATACTACAAAGAATCAACCTTACACACAGGAAATTAAAGTCGTGACTGCTGAAATTAAAAAGCGGACAGGCTAGAGGCAGGCGGCCTGCCGAAGCAAGGGCGCGCAGCCTCCCTGCAGGTGTCAAGTGTTGCCATCTGTCCTTGACCTTCCCTGCCCTGCTCCACTTTACTCAGTCCGCTGGAAAGACAGGTCTTCCCTGTTTTTCGGTGCTGCCAGGTTATCCTGGGAGGGCAGGTGTCACCAAGAAGGTGAAACCAGCGCACTAGGAGGGGCAAGAGGTCAGAGTACTCGTGTTGGTCAACCCTTGACTGGAACAGATAAGGAGGCTGAGGCCCAAAGGTGAAGCTCACCACTTATCCAGGGGTCTGGTCTTCAGTATTCTGACCAGACAGGCTTCTCCAGAAGTTGCTGAGCGCTCGGTTTGGTATAGATCCCATTTCCCAAGACGGGACTTGGGGTGATTGCCCTACTACACAGTGAGTGAGCCCTCGGAGAGGCAAGGCCAGACAGCCAGTGCTGGAGTCTGGCAGCCTCTGCACGGCCTCAGTGCCCCATCTGCAGCACAAGGATGGTAATAGCATTGCCAGCGCGGTTATGGAGAGTCAGGGGACCAGTACAAGGCAGGTGCCTGGAGCACACCAGCACACACTGAGGTCGGCTACTATGATTATCTGAGGATAAGAACACCAGCTCCTATTATTGACTTAAATCACATCCCTACCCTTCTAGCACATGAAAGGAGCTCAACGAATATCTGATTTGTGTTCAGAACAAAGAAAACGACTTCAGAGCCACTTAGGATTTATGTCCTAAGGCATGTTAAGTGTCCTAGGAAACTGATATCAAGATGCTTTGCCTTTAATCTCCCCCAGATGGTTATATAAAGACTGATCCATGACTTGGCAAGCTTCATGCCAGGGACTCTGTGGCATTCACATTTAGATAGCAGCAGGGTTTCCCCCCAGGAGTCTGCCATCCAACTCACAGGAATGCAGTCACAGAATAGCGAAAGAGAGCTCATCTGTACAAATGCAACACAGGCATCTTTGGAGAGAAGGACAAAGAATTCATTCCAACTCTCATTCTTTCGCCTGCCCTTTTCAAACATTCTGACAATCACTGAAGAGACTAGCCCAAGTCAGAATTACAAAGTTTTGTCAATCTGACAACAAGGCAATGAACTGAGTGCGACACATGGCTACAGAAACAAGAACTTTAGGCAAATCTCGTGTGAAATTTAAAGAAAAGGGGAGGCTGCCTTGGTCTCAGAGAGATCTCTGAGAATCAGTCCTGCTTCCAAATGGTTCACAGAGTCCTGGGCAGGGCCCCCCTGCATGTGGTCCTTGTAGAGCACAGTTAGGGCCCGAGCACCAAAATCACAAAGAGGAGAGATCATCAGATCCAGATGAGGACAGCTTTCTATGGAGATGCAAGGGACAGAAATATCGAAATTCCCCTCCTGACAGAGTGTTTGTTTTCTTGGCCCGGTTTCCTAGGCAATGAGCAGTGGGAGGAAAACAACACGAACACTGACAGGAGACGGCACACTCCAAACCCAGGTGAGAAAACAGGTCACGTGGTTTGAAATACTTCTACCACCCCTCCTCCTCCTCCTGAGACCCCTGTCCCCCACCCCACCTAGAAGAAAACCGGCAATTCTGAACAACAAATTATAGCCCTCTGTAGTTCTCTCATCTTACAAAAAGAAACCCCCTCATTCTTCAGGAATTCAGGATTTTGGAGCTGTTCTCTAGCCTGCGGCTTGTGGAGGTTGTAGAGGAGCGGGGCCCACTTCAACTTCTGAGGCCCGTGCCCCGACCATCTGACCTCAGGAAGCCCTTCCTCATCCTTGGGTCCCATGGTAGTGTCCCTTGCCAAGATCGCTGAGGCTTTTGAACATGGCAGTGTGGGTAAACTGACGGCAGGGGTCATGTGCTACAATGTGCTCGTCCTCTGTCCCCAGATGGCCCCCGAGCCCTGAGAGTCCACAAAGGCTGACAATCCAGGGTGTTCCATTAGTGATGCAGATCAAAAGCGGTTCTGAAAATCTCACCTCTGTCAGAGCTTGCTTTGTTTCATCGTATCTGGCTTGTAGGCCGGTATGACTTGCCTGTAGCTGGAAAAGAAAGGGAAAAGATGTCGGCGCTTGTTCAGTCCTCAAAGCAGCACAGCTGTGAGGGGATTTCCCCATCTCACAGAGGGGAAAATGGAAATTCAACAGAGATTTAAACTGAGTGAATGTGGGAATTTTAGAATGGTTGCCGACAACAGATGAAGACAAAATTCATATAGTTAGCACCAACTATATGTCAGGGGACAAACGAGACATTCTGCGTGAATCCTATCACTGAATCTTTACATTCAATGGAAGAAGACGTTTTTCTCATTTTACATGAGGAACTAAAGACTCAGAGGGGTTAAGTTACCGGACGAAAGTTTCACGGTTGCTAACTGATAAAGCTAGGATTCAAATCCAGGTCCGACTTTTCTGAATGGCTATGGAAAAGTAGCCAGTTCACGTACCCACTGTGCCCATTCCCAGAATACAAACTGCATTTCACAACTCGGGATGCTAGCACAGAATATGACTGGCTGCCAAACAATCTGAGACAGATGAAAGAATTCAGGACTTCAACACGAAGAGACAGAAGAGGAATGACTTTCCTGTTCAAAGTTACATGACTGTAAACTTACATCAGGAAAATGTCATTTCTCTTTTCCTTACTAAAAGATATATTCTTGTGCTATGAACTTTTAAAAATCTGAAAACATTCATCGAAAGCTCAAAGAGTTTGCACATTTCCACTTTTGAAAAGGGGAAGTGGCAGAAAATGAAAACAGACTCTGGCTGTTACCCGCGTTCAAATTAGCAAAGAGATCCTGTATCTCAATGATTGCTTCAAAATAACTTGCCCCATCCTCAAACGTGTAAGGAACCCATTAAAGAATTATGTCGCCTTCAGAAATTACTACTCCTAAATCATGCTTCTAGTCTTCATAACTGCTGAATGGTTACATTTCCAAAAAGGCCTATCAAGAAGCCAACTCAAGGGGCGCCTGGGTGGCTCAGTGGGTTAAAGCCTCTGCCTTCGGCTCAGGTCATGATCCCAGGGTCCTGGGATCGAGCCCCACATCAGGCTCTTTGCTCAGCAGGGAGCCTGCTTCCTCCTCTCTCTCTGCCTGCCTAGTTGTGATTTCTCTTTGTCAAAATAAATTAAAAAAAAAAAAAAAAAAAAAGAAGCCAACTCAAGCAAGAGTGATAAAGGAGGGAAGCAGGTAGGCTCTGGCTTCTCCTTCTTCAAGGAAGCCATCCGTGCAATGAGAACTTTCATTGACATGTTAGTGTAATTGGCAGAGAAGAATATTTCTGGAGAATTTTTCTTTTGAAATACTAGTGACTGAACTCCCGAAGCCCTTTTGTGGCTCCAGGAAGGGGTCCTGGCATTTCCCACCTTCCTGTCCACCTCTAACCCATGCACCCACCCAGCCCCCCATCTAACATTTACCCAGTGCTCTGCTCACATGAGGTGTTTAGGAGAAGGTGAGGAACATGACCTAGTCCTTACCCGCAAGGATGTGGACCAGTGAACTAGGGATCAGAGTATGAGAATATCTGGGGAAGAGCCAGGCCTAGGGGAGGTCCCAGGACAGTCTGGCTTATCAGCATGTCTAAGGAAGGCTTCACAACAAAGACTCATGCGAGCTGGATCTTGGCAGGGATGTAGCCTGCTAAGAAGTGAAGACTCATTTCTTCCACTTGATTAATTTAACTTATAAGAGCTCTCTTCATCTGCTCATCTGACCATCTTTTCTCAAACACGGGATGTCTCAGTAGCTTAGCCTACTTTTCATCTTGCTGGAATCCTTCATGATCATTCTGCCCTCGTTTTCTTCTTCAAAATTAACTCCTAGACCCACCCCCAAATTCAGTAGTGGATTACCATCCCCTTTCTGGATTCCTCTTTCCTTCCTCAACCTCAGGTTTCTGCTCAGCTACCTACTAGCTACGTTCCAGTTCTATGCCTCTATAATGCATTCCCCTGTTGGACCATGAGATACTCTTTACTCCTTCTCTTGCTTTGGCCCTTCTTCCATTTCTCTGTTGGGGTAGGGCTCTCCCCCTGGTTGTCACCAAGGCCATGAGTGCCTCCTGCTTGCTTTCCACCTGCATGATCTTGGAACAGGGATTCCTGGATTTAAGGAGTTTGGATTCTCTCCTAGACTAATGATAAACATATAAACTGGAAGAATGTTTGGTGAATAATTTGATGGGTTTTGAGCAAAATAGAAAATGCCTGTATTTTTGATCCAGCAATCCTACTTCCTAAAATCATTCTTATACAAATACCTATTTGCGCAAAGATGACCATTTTACAAAAATGTTCATGGTAGTGTAAATTTGCAGTTGGCGGGGGAGCCCTGAAACAATCTACATACCCGTGAACAGGGGACAGGTACAGTAAATTATAGTACATATACACTAAGTTGCGTTATGGGGTCAATTAGAAACAATGAGGTAGATCTATATATTCAAAATTTTGGCTTTACCATTAGTAAGCTGTGTGATCACAGGCAAAACTACCTCATGTCTCTGTTTCTCAGTTTCCTTATTCATAAAAGGAGGAGGACAACAGTACCTCCTCTGCAAGGATGTTGTGTGGAAAGAATGAGTTAGTTCTTCACTCATCTCCACAGCCTCGTTTTATGCCTAGCTCGGAGCAGTGCTCAGTGAACACTGTCAATCAATAAATGCTATTCTTAAGTCTTGTGATCTTCTTCTAGCACTGGGTTGGCAAATTTTTTCGCCTGGGGTCAGACAGTAAATATTTTAGGTTTTGTGAGCCACATCTGGAAAGGGCCAAGTAGTAAATATTTTAGGCTTTCTAGGCCATGTGGTCTCTGCTGCAATTACTTAGTTCTGCCCTGGAGCTTGAAAACGGCCACAGAAAATACGTAAACAAATTGATGTGTGTATGTTCCAAGAAAACCTTACTTATAAAAACAGGTGGCAGCTGGATTGGCCCAACGGCTGTAGTATGCTAATCCCTGTTCTAGAACCTCCATTCTAACATGAATATCTTCACTCCTTCCCTGGCTTCTCCCTTTTTTTTTTTTTTTAAAGATCTTATTTTTTTATTTGACACAGAGAGAGAGATCACAAGTAGGCAGAGAGGCAGGCAGAGAGAGTGGGGGAAGCAGGCTTCCTGCTGAGCAGAGAGCCCGATGTGGGGCTCGATCCCAGGACCCTGAGATCATGACCTGAGCTGAAGGCAGAGGCTTAACCCACTGAGTCACCCAGGTGCCCCCGGCTTCTCCCTTCTTGAAGAAAAGCTTCATATTACTTGAAAGAAATTATAAAAAGAAAACACCAACCTCTTCCAGATGTTTGGTCTTCTGTAGAATCTGCTTGTTCAAGGAGATGACTTTGCGACGATGAAGTTGGGAGGTTCCTAATTTTTCTGGACTTTCTTCTGCTGACAACTCAGACTGCTGTGGGAAACAGGAAGGGCAAGCCCCAAGGATTTAGTAAGCCCACCTCAGTTTGCATAAGACAGACCCAGCCCTGCTCACCCTGGACAGAGCACTACTTGGCAGCCTGTCCAAACCAAGCCAGCTCAGCCATGAGGTCCTATGCAACACCCAGGTCCAGATGCGGGGAGCCAACACAACGATCAAGACCCTTACCAATGGAATCTGCATTCCTGGCAGAGGGAACAGCATGTGCAGAAGCACAGAAACACATAATAGTACGATTATGTGGAGGCAACTGGCCATCAAAGCAGTAACTGTCTGGAAGCACTTAAAATGAAAAGCAACAGCTTGTTTCTCCCTGTCCATGGATCCATTCCCTTTTAACCATTTCTTATTTCTACTCTTTTGGTCTTCATAGACGATAAAGCTGAGAGGGATGGAAGCTGCTGACAGGGCAGCAGGAGAGTCCTGAAACAGAAGGTGGGGAGGCGAGGGAGAATAAAGGGTTGTGCGGGTAGCAGGCCTCGAAGGGAGTCAGGGAAAGATTTCTCAGTGAAGCAGCAACAGCACCGAGAAACTACACAGAGGAGGACGGAGCTTGGTATGGATTCTGAACACAAACATCAGCCTCAGGACAAACAAATTAAAAGGTGGATCCTGTTGTAACAGGAGTCCTTCCACTATTTCTTGGATGATCATAGAAAGGCTTAATGAGCTTTATTAAACAAACACCCATTTCCACCACATTTCCCTTTTCGACTGGAAGTATCCCAGTACCAAACTAAGCACTGACTTTAAGCCCAAGTGCAACAAAACTATTTGGGTATTTGATTTTTTTCCTGCATGTTTTAACAGTGATCATAAGCCTTGAAAATCTGGAAAATCTGTCCGTGGGGAAAAGAGATGGGAAAGTGAGAGGAGGAGAAATTGGATGGAATAGTCACCATTTATTTTGGTTAAGGATTTCCCTGAATAATTCAGCAGCACTACTAACGGATGATGAGTTTTTGCTACTTAACGGCTCCGGAGGTGGGGAACAACCAGCAGGATATGGCTGCATAAAACAGTAAGGAACATCGCTTTCCATCTCCTAGACTGGTGGGCCATAATGGAAATAGAAAAACTGAGCATTTGGTACTGCAACACACCTAGCCTTGAAAACGAGGACTTCGGAAAATGTCAACTAACATATTCCAGCTTATTAGATCTCTGGAGACTGGAGTTAACATTTAAAAATACATTTGGTCGTATCAAGATATTCACAACCTATAGTCTGGGGAGGGAGAATTGTTTCTGAAAATGATTTGAGTATTAAAAAAGAGGGAGGAGGAAGGACCACTCCCTCTTGATTTCCAAATCACTTGTCAGAAACAATTATAATGAGCTAATTATATCTCCTTTACTTGATAGTGTCACCCTGAACTATGCTATTAATTTGGCCACTTTTGTCTGCTATATATTTAATAGCTTTTCCTTATAGTTCATTTTCAGATTTGGGTTTTAACGTCCAACTTAGATTGCTGGACACTGATTTCCAGCATGTCTTTGGCATATCCTCACAGCATTTAACTGAACTTGGAGAATTACCCAAGCCTTCCAGCTCATGATTTATTGACATCTGAAAGAGAATTCCCTGTTCACTCAAACTACCCCACAGGTTATGTCCCTCTGTTTGATGTCAGGATTATCTTGAACATTCTGACCTCCTCCAACTTGCCTCTGTGGCTCTGGACCATACAGGGCTGTGGGCTGGCAGGATTACCCTCCAGGACTCCCTCCAGTCTCCTGGGGCAAGCACATACTCATTCAGTGCTGTTCTGCACATCTGGCCTGGCTTGATGGTGTCTCCAAGTTTTAGCAGGTCTTCCTGCCAACAAATTGCTTTTATGGCCACGGTCCCAAGACCACGGAAAGTTTATTTCCCACCCAGTTCTTCTACCTACCTGGCATACCTACAACTTTGTTTTAAAATCAAGGCCTCTGACTTTGCTGCCAAGAATGCTTCTTGCAGGAAAACCAGTAGCTATCTTGTTATCTGGAAAGAAGGTTTTGGGGCGGGTTGGCTAGCTCTTTCCTTCTCTTTTTCTCTCTCTTACTATCTATCTAGACGTAAATTTTAGCCACAGGGTCCCTCAAGAGCCTCACGACAGGGGTCTTTGGGTTCAAAATCTTTTTCATAATACTAAAATGTCATTTTTTCATTCTCATTCTTTCATTATTATACAGTGAAGTTTTCCAGATGTTACATGTCATGTATTAGTATCATTGCTTTGATGTTAATATATAAAGCATTTATTATTGTCCTCTGTAAATGAATTAATATGTAATACTGAGACCTCAGTAGTTTCTAAGAGTTCTTAAAGGGTCCCGAAGATGAAAATTTTGAGAACCACTACTTTAATCTAAGGTGACTGGCTCACTTGAGAATCATGTATTGGTCCCAACCATGGATTGGGGTGCCCTTATTAGGAAGGAAATCCAATCAGTGGAATGGGCCCACCCATCACTTATACAACATTGAGAGAGGAAAGTTCTTTCACTAGATAGGTGATTCAGAGAACCATATGCATAGAGAAAATATACTTAGAGTTCACAGAAAGACCTTGAAGTCACTCTACAAACTTAATCTGTTATGATATGCTCTAAGCAGACATGGGCTTTCAATATCCTTTCTCTCATTGATAGGCAATTCTCACTGCTAAGTGCAGTCCCTTAAATTTGAGTCTGCAAAGCATTAATGCACATTAATATAAGAACATTAAATGTCATTTCCATATGTGACATCTCTTTAGCCCAATTACAATGAATAATATGCATATTACAGGCCCATAGTTCACATGAATTTGTAGGCTCCTCTGTTTGCCTTTGAGTCTAGAGATGGTGCTATGCAAAGTGCTTTGTTTAATGGGAAGTTATTTTTGTGCAGATATCATCGTTCATTCTAGAGCTGAACTGAAGAGTCAACCACATCAATGGAAAGCTGATAGCTCTACTTTTCAAACATACTTTTTGTTAAGCAATCTAGAGACAGATAAAGGCAGAAACAGGTCTTTAGAGCAGACTGATAAAGGCAGAAACAGGTCTTTAGAGCATTTGGCATCCTGGTCACTGCCAGTCACAGTGAGAAGGGAATTGAAGAAGATGAAGTTGATCTGGAAGGATGAGACAAAGCTGGACAGATGGAGAACAGGAGAAGAAACTTTATAGTAAATCCTTGACAGAAAAAAATTAAATCCTTGGGGCATCTTAACTGATTTCTATGTGAAAAGTGCAGTATCTCTCCAAGAATGCCAATCATCTACAAATAATTCCATTTGTGTTTACACTGGAGGGAGGACTAAAGAACCAATCTAATTTCGTTCAACAATTTCAGATTAAGAACGTGCTTTCAAAACCACAGAGTGGATTAAGACGACTTCTAGTGCAGATTCAATGTTTCCTAATAACTGACAGATATTCACAACTTCCACTGTTAGGGGAATGAGATTTAAATGTCACTCGATAATATTAGTCTTGTTCAAAATAGTAAATTCCTAAGAGAAATAAAAAATGATTACTTTAGCTAAAACTATACACTTTTATAATGAAAGAGACCCCAAAGGTTATCTACATATCAACCTTCTTCCTAAAATAGGAATCTCTCCTGTATTACCTCCCTCCCCACACTAAAATATGGTTCCTAAGTTGTCAGCAAGAAAGATCCCTATCTCATGATATAGTTCTCTGTCCGCAACAGATGGACTTCGGTTTCTGGCACCTTGATGAATCTTTCTATTGAAAGCAAAAACAGATGATATAAAATTAATTAATTGATTAATTGATTAATTAATTTAGTGTGTGCATGAACACAGGAGGTTGGGGGGTAATCCCAGGCAGACTCCTGACCTGAGCTGAAATCAAGAGTCAGATGCTTAACCGAGTGAGCCACCCAAACACCCCAAAATATTTATTTTTAAAATATTAAAAAAAAACAACTAAGAACTAACAAGAATGTAAGAAGGGGTGCCTGGGTGGCTCAGTGGGTTAAAGCCACTGCCTTCTGCTCAGGTCATGATCTCAGGGTCCTGGGATCGAGCCCCACATCAGGCTCTCCGCTCAGCAGGGAGTCTGCTTCCTCCCCTCTCTCTCTCTACTTGTGATCTGTCAAATAAATAAAATCTTAAAAAAAAAAGAAAAAGAAAAAGAAAAACTTAAAAAAACAAAAAAACAAGAATGTAAGAAAACCTACAAGGCCAAAGAGTTAGTGAAAGTGGAGCTCCAGGAAGGTATGTATAACCACTGAGGTTCACTTTTTTCTTGAAAGTACTTGCCAATACCAGGTGATCTCAAGCAATGATTTTTTATAATTCAGTAACTGCTTTGCATAAACGAATGAAAGAAGAAAAAAAAATCTGCAGTGAGATTTCATAACAGGTCCAGTTCTGTAATCCAAATGCACACACTACCTGGATGGTCCAAAAAACCCACAAGTCAAGACTATGTATGCGATGGACCTGGGCTGGGGTGCCTCCAGATGCTTGCTAGAAGTAAAAGCAAATCCCCCCCGGAAGAACAGAGATTCAACTCTAGGCTTCAAAGAATTTCTACAAGTAAAGTTTCAGGGCATACAAGCTCACAATCCAAATTTGAAAGCATGTGCATAGTAGGAGCAAAAAACCAGCAGAAACAGAATCAGGCCTTGCAAAGACTCAGCCGCGTCCACGGCCATTCTTCCCTAGGCCAACAGAGGTAAGTGCAATCACTCTTCCATGTAACAGATTCACTTAAAAGTATCCACAGCTCTTTCGTCTCCCCTTTCTGTGAAACATGTTGGTACCCTTCCATCTTGGCTACTACCCTCTAGAAATATGCTAGCTGACAAGGGACCTTTCCAACTCTTCACTGGAGTCTGAGCCCTCCAGATGGGATGCACACTCACCCTCTCTGCTTCCATTGGTGAAACGGGATACGTAAACTTTTTTTTACTATCCCTGACTCCCACTGATGAAATCCCATGAACCTCGAAGACCCATATTCTTGCAACCCTGCTGCATCTAAGACACAGCTCTGGGCTCCACGGCAGGCAGTGCGGTGTATCTGCGCAGAAAGCACTGTGCATTTAGGAGGCATGAACAAATCCAGAACTTTCCACTCTTCTCCCCTCACACTACCGTCCTGTCAGATGGCAGGCTCACTGAATCCTGAATTGGTGTGACTGATTTTTCTGAAGTGAAATGGAACAGTTCCCATATACCTTCTTGAACAAATGGATTTGTTTGGGCTCCTAATTTCAATCTAAGATATTTTTGAATGTTGACTCTATTCTCTGGGGTGTAGCCATCTCTTTGTTTTAGCTTTATATGATGTCCAAATCTGACAAACTAATTCTGTGCCTTTATCCAAATTGATAAAGACTCTAAAAAGGTAGACTGTGCTGTGCAGCTGGAGACAATCCTATCAGGTCAACAACTCATTAGCTGATACCATTTTTTTTTCTTTTTATGCTGTTATTACATATTGCATCAGTCCCCCAGATTTTAGGAAATCCTGGAATATTTTAACCCCACATTTAGCATCATTCTCTCTAGACTTATAGGGTTCCTTAATCTCTAAATTCGGATTATAGTTTCAAATCTCCCTATCCCACCTTCCTTTGCCTCGTTCAGTTACCCTTTACTCAGACCCTATTATGTGTGAGGCCCAGTGGTAGGTAGTGGGGACACAGACCTTACTCCTGGACCTCCATAGGTCAATCAGGTAAAACCAACTCATGCACAAATAAAGGTGTTGTCCTCTATATTCTCTCCTAGGCTAAACTGTGCTATAGAGGAAGAGAGAGTTTTGAAAGGTCTTCTTGTTCTGTCTTTCCTCTCTCCCACAAATGCTCATGAAAACCGTATTGTGTTAGGCACTGGGAATATACAATGATCCCAGCCCTCATTTATAGGGAGACAGAGACAAATGAAAACAGCATATTGTCATCAGTGCTCGGAAGACTACCAGGAGTGGAGCCACACAACATCACAGAAAAGCCCATCATGGGGAGGAAAGTCACCCGTCCTGGCCACTGGGTGAGTCTTAGCACAAACCTGCAGAGACTTGTCAGCCTCTGCTGAGCAGTCATTATGCATCAGGCAACAGAGATGAGAAGTGCAAGAGGAAACTTGGCCCTCCGGAAGTTGACAGATTTGGGGTGTGACTTAACACTTGTGACCTTGTGTGAAGAAATGCAGTCCAGAACTAAGGAGTACAAAAATCCACTCCTGGAAAAAAAAAAGACCCTTTTTTCTATCTGTGATCACAGCAGGCGGTTCCCAAGAAGACAATTTCTCCCTGGTACCATACTTCTTCCCAAGCTCCACATGCTAATGCTGCTGGAAAAAATGGTAAAAATGCTTTTCTGTGGTGGACTGGTGGGATTAGAAACATTTGTATCTTAGCTGACTAGAAACCACACTGGTTCTGACTCAGGCCTGATTCTTAGAACAAAGGAGTCAGGATCTCCCCGTTGCTAAATTTCCCATCATCTGCTAATCTCAGCAAGGTTCATGGGGTGCGGTAACTTTCCCCAGTCCCCAGCCCCTTTAAACTATCCCTTTCCATTTCACCTCAACTGGGTATAGTTTTAAAGTCATTCATTCTGCCCATTTACTCCTATGACAAAGAGTTCAATGTCAACTCTGTTGGGTCAGCAGCTCCGGGAATGCAGGAGGAACAATAAAAATGACCGCCGGGCCGCCATCTTCCAGGCCCCCCTCCCCCTTTCCTAACCCTTGACTCTCCGGCCATAAGGATGTATGCCCAGGTCATGTCTCCACAAGTAACCCGATACCTATGCAGGAAACAGGACTCCCCCACCCTCCCTACCTTATATGGCTGTAAACCTATGCCCTATCTTAACCCAGATAAAAGACTTCCTCAACCCACTCCCGGCAGGACTTCCCCAACTCTCCTCTCCAGAGTCCTGGAACCTCACCTGAGGGCGCCTTTAATGAATCTTGCCTTGTGCCCACCTCGCCTGGTGTCGTGTTTATCTTGCCTGTAAAACCTTACAAACTCTACCAACCAGTTTGCTTTGGGCACATATACTGACATTTCAAATGGCAACAGAAACCAAGTAGCAACTGGCATCCATCTGAGATCATATAGGTCATATTATTCTGTAATTTCTCTGCTTACGGGTTGACTGATGGCTAACTTGGAGCTCCCGGAGGCAGCAGGCAGCGTCCACCTCTTCCTCATAACGAGGCCCTGCAACCACGCCCCTCCCCCACCCACCACACTGCGGGGGGGGGGGGGGGGGGCCGCGGACACAGTGTGTGCACAACAGGTGTTGGCTGCAGGAGGAAAACATCCCATCTCAGGGCTCAACTCTGGCAGTTCCCTGGCAGAAAAGAAGTCAAGCTCAAGACTGAACCCATCTCCAAAATGATACCAATTTTCTTTAAGTGTTTGAAAAAGCTAACTGGAAAAGCCCTACCTGGAAATAAGAAACCAGGGTAGAGAAACAACAACACGAAGGCAGTTACCGCAAGAGGGCGGCTGACATATTAGCAACCGACACTTTTGGGTCAATCCCATCGAATTCAGTTAGACAGATTCCCTGAGTAGGCACCGGCCATGGTGCGTGCCTACCATCACCTGGTTTATAACGTTTCCTGTGGAGGACCGCTATCACCCACTCGCTCTCATTCCAGACAGGCTGCCAGTCAAGAGGCTGGCCACCACCTGGCCCAAGCAATTGGACCCTGGAGGAATATGGGACCTAAGCCACGCCAGAGATATCATCCTTAGGACTTTACTCACAGAAGTGGGGACGGTGCAAGAAGACTGACAGTCTGTGGTGAAGCCAGCAGGTGACAACAGAGAGAGAAACCAAGTGAAGCAAGAGCAGAGAGATGAGACACAAGGCTGCTGGAGTCCCTGGGACCCTGCATTCACAGTCCTCCCAGTTACGACAGCTGATAAACGCTCCCTTTTTGCTTATACCATTCCGGGGCAGCTTCCAGTCCTTGAAAACAAAAGGCTCCTACACGCATACTGTCCAGGTTAGCGAGCGTGGAACTTAGGAGGCAGCTGGTTTTGCATCATAGTGGAATATAAATTATCACAGAGAAGAGGGACAAGGACAAGAGGGACAAAACCCACTCTAATAAAATGTGGTCGTCTGCATTCTCTAGAGGGGACTTACTTTCCTTTGTGTTTTTATATGTGCATTCCTGACCATACCCTGGCCATGACCTCTTTTCGGCTACACCCAGCTCAATTACCAGAGCACCCCCCTCCCCCACCCAGCCTCCAGGTGCTCCTGAAAGAGATAACTTCAAGACCATCTGGGCTTCCGATTAACTGCCAGAGAATGGGCCTCAGAATCAAAAGTTCAGAAGCAATGGTGCCAGAATTTCTTAATTGCCGGAAAGGAACATTTCCAAAACCTATTAAGAAAAAAAATTTCTTCCACAAATAAGTCCTTTGATGGCTGAAAATGCATGAGGACGTTACATTCTAAAGGTTATAAAAGTGGTATGAAAACCACACATGCACACACCCCAAATAGAAACTTCCACAGCTTTTAGCAGCACAGGTGTGATGGTGTGAGTGCCTGGGCCAGACCATTTTCATTTTGCTTATTTCTGTGGCTAGTTCCCACCATGACCTGGCTTTTCTCAGCTGAGCTTAAGGTAGGCAGCTGGACAGTGACAGAATCTGAAGAGGTTTGTCACTGCAAGCCTGAAAGGTGGATGAGAAGGATGACGGCAAAGGATGATGGCTTTTCCCTACGGACTCTCTACTTTGCCAAGGAGACAGGTTCCAAAGTCAGACAGTCCTGTATGCGGACCTGGAACTTCTTAGCTATGGGATACCGGACAAATGACCGAACGCTTTAGTGTCTTCATCTGCAAAATGGATATAACATAACATGCTTACATACTGAACACCAACACTGCCAGGTCCTTGCCAAGGCTCCAAGGCTGCAGAGAGGAGTAAACCGTGGTCCCCATACACATGAACAGAGAGTTTCAGCTGCACGTGAGGAAGTACAATCACGAAGGAAGGCAGAGGATGATATGCAAGGAGGCAGCAGCACACTGCTCTGAGAATTCGCGCGATAATCATATACAAGGCACTGAGCACAGAGAAGGCACTCGGGATAGACTCTTCTGATTCCCCAAGGCAGATCTGTGCTTTTAGATTTACAAAATGTTCTCAGATTCTGTCTCAGGGAGATGCTGACCAAGGAATGATTTAGCCGGCTGTCACGTATTAAAGTGGTTGAAATGATATAGGGTTCATTAGTAAGTGGCATTATGGAGAGTCCCTTCTTGTCCTAGGGGACCTGGCTACTTCCCTGGCTCAGCTTCCTTCCCCTTCTTCTGACTCAAGCTAGTGCAGGATCGTAGAGCAGAAGTGGGTTTTAGACAGTCAGGCTTTTTAGTGTTCTGCAAATGACAGTCACAGACTCTTCTTCCGTATAAAAATGAATGCTAAAATGCAGTGAGCGTATTAGACATCAACACCAAAAAGCACAGCAGTGTCTCATCTAGTGCATTCTGGAAAGGGCATTACCCTTTGGAAAAGAAGGGAGATGGTGCTCTTTGGCCGAGAGCCTACATGAACTCATGAATTATATATCTGGGAGCTTCTTCACATTCCTCTTCCCTGCTGCTTTACAGGAACCATGTTAAATTGAGTTACATATCTCAGAGGCTTGCTTTGAAACACATGGGTTATTCATCAGGTTACACTGTTAGAAGAACTTGTGAACTTTACAAATCAAAGAGAAGGCTGCACATGCGCTTTCCCACATTTTTTATACCCGATTGTCTATCAGCTTTCCAAGCACCAGGCCGGCTGCTTGATTCAGCGCCTGGTCACAAAATCACTCTTTCATACTCCCAAAACTATCTTGTCCTTTTTCTTCACTAAGCAGAAATCCATCCTGTTACCAGATTAATTTGGGTTTCTTACAAGTACCTCTGAAGGCCTCCCTTTGGGGCAGCCCTCAATCCCATCTCCACTTTCAAGGGATTCATTATGGAAACCCTGAAGATGAGGGCATGGACTTTAGATAAACTGCCAGTGCCTGGTGTCAGCCCAATTCATGGCAGTAAGATTTTCTTTTTTTAAAGATTTTATTTATTTATTTGACAGAGAGAGGTCACAAGTAGACAGAGAGAGAGAGAGAGGAAAGCAGGCTCCCTGCTGAGCAGAGAGCCCAATGTGGGACTCGAACCCAGGATCCCGAGATCATGACCTGAGCCGAAGGCAGTGGCTTAACCCACTGAGCCACCCAGACACCTCATGGCAGTAAGATTAAAGCAAAATCCAAACAGTGTGGTGGACAACCCTAGGAAAGCCCTATCCCCTCTGCCTCCTGGTGTTCAGGCCTTTGTGTAATCCCCTCCCCTGAATGTGGATGGGACCTGTGACCTGCTTCTAACCAAGAGAAGACAGTGAAGTGACGGGATATTCGTGAGTGCATGCACCTAGCTGTTACGCAGAACTGTAACGTCTAACCTATGAGGTGGTGCTCTCCCTTACTGGCTTTGATCAAACAAGTGGCGATTTGGGGAAGGCCACATGACAAGGAACGGAGGGCAGCCGCCAGCCAGCAGCCAGCAAGAGCTGAGGACTTCGGCCAACAGGCTGAATGCTGCTAACAACCACATGAGCTTAGAAGTGGTTCCTACCCCAGCTGAGCCTCAGAAAAGAAAACAGACCCGGGCAGCACCTCCACTTGTGAGAGTCCTAAACAAGCAAATCCTGCTAATCTGTGCTCAACTGCTCACCCCCAGAGACTGTGAGATAGTAAGTGTGTGTTGTTTTAAGCTACCACCTTTGCTGTAATACTGATGTACGGCAGTAGATAACTAAATGTACGAACAAGCAGAGGAGAAGTAAAGCAGCCTCTGGCATCTGAGAGCCAACCTGGCCTTCTCAGCAAGACCTCGATGTTGCTGGGAGCTGCCCTGCACATTCTAGGTCTTGGTGCTAAACATAGGTAATTCCAAAGAATGTCAACATCACACAGTGCCTTGAAGATGAAGGCAAAGACATGAGCATTCCGTAATCATGTCTGAACATGGACAAAATCTCCTCATCGTTCAAATCACAAAAATGACCAAACATCCCCCTATGCTGACTAATGACAGTACACAGCTTTAACCTTGATTCGTTACCTCATTTTTTAAATTTTTTTCATTCTCCCAGCTTATTAAATTTATTTAGACACTCATTTATAGGATCGCACCTTCTTAAAACATCCAACAGACAGCAAAGCCCTACTTTCTTGGTCATTCCCGCAAATCACCTACAACAAGCCTGAACCCCACAGTAGGTCTTTCCTAACGCTGCCTTACTGAGATGTCGCATGGCTCCCCACTCGTGCACAGTCTCTCCCACCAGCACCAGAAATAAACCTGTGTTCAACTACAGCTGTGTTCCTCATGCTTTCTGGTGGGAGGCCATTGATAAAACAGGAGCAAACAATAAAGCAAATGACAACTACAACAAAGCCAAACATAACTTCACCGTGGAACTTGCATAAAATTAGAGGAGTGTAAACCAATAAAGTAAGAAAGAGTCCATATACAGTTTAAATTAGATAAAAACCACAAAAATACAATAAGCTATCTCCAAGTATAAAGAAATTATGAATATATGGTATTAGGAGAGTGGGTAGGAGGAGGAAAATTGGCATGGATCCCATTTTAGACTAAATAAAAGTGAACTCCACATAAGTTAAAGAATTAAACATCATCAGTAAAAGATGAACTGAAATGGATCCATGGAAAGATGATGACCCTGTCACCTGGAAACAATAATAAAAAGATCCACTGATTTACGTACAAATTCCTTGTTTATAATGAAAAGCAATCCAAAAGTAAAAGAACACTAGATGTTATATGCAACTAATGCATCACTGAACACTACATCAAAAACTAATGATGTACTGTATGGTGGTTAACTTACTATGTATTAAAAAAAAAAGAACAGCCAAGAAATACTTCAGTGATGAAATATATAAACCTAGAATATAGACTGTATTCAAATTTGTAAGAAAAATATCACATATCCAAAAGATAAATGAGCATAGGTAATAACAATTTATATAGTACAAAAAAGAGCAAACAAAAACATGGAACCATGGTCCACCCTCTTGGGTTCAAAGAGGTGCTATCTTATAGCTACTAAAGCAGCAAGTTAGACAAATGAACAAAGTTGGAAATGTGGGGCCATGGTGAAGCCCCTTCATCACTGACAGTATTTTATGTTGTTACAACTTATTTGTAAAGCAACAAAGAGAGGTCATAACCCAACACCCAACTCCTAAAAAAAACCTCTTAGGAGAAACTATCTGCTCAGAGTTTACGACAGCATTATCCACAGTGGCAAACAAACACAGACAACTTAAAAGTCGAACAACAGGGAAATGTTTGAGGAACTGGGCCGTATTAACACATGGATTATCGAGTATTCAAATAAGTGCAACGGCTAGAAACATGGAACATGTTTAGGATTTGACATGACAAAAAAACCTGCAGACTATAAAAAAGCAAATGAAGATGAGTATTAGCTAAAAGCTCTCACGTGCCAGACACTTTTTGAGGCATTTAGTCACATTTCACTTAATCTTCACAAAATCGTAACAGCGAAGTAGTATTATCTCCATTTTACATAGGGAGACACGAGGATAAAGAGGGGTTAAATAAATTGGTCAAGGTCATAGAGCTGGGACATAGAGGAGACAGATATGAACCAAGATATGACTTCAAATGCTGTCTTTTTAACTGTACCATCCTACCTCTTGATGCCCTACCTGATGGCTGCAACTAGGAACAACCATGGAGATGTGGGACCAATCCTGGAGGGTAATATGCAAATGTGAGATGACTGTGACATGGGAATAAGGTTAATAGGATTTAATTTTAAAAAGCATTACCTTTAACACTGTATGATCTACATACATAATGGAAACAACACAATCAATCGGTGAACTCTGCACCTCTAATTCTTCATGAGAAGTTTAATCACCTATGTCCTTGGAAAGACACTGGTCCCAAACTACTTCCAACGTCACTCCTTTCTGGCAGAATGGAATGTAGGTAGAGAGTGCAGCCACTGGTCATGGGTACAGATCACAGTACAAGAGTGAGGAGGGGAAAGTTCAGGGATAAGAGATCCAGAAGGAGACACGGACATGCAGAGCTGACTGGGGAAAGAGGTAAGCTTCAGGACTCCCAGGCAAGGAGAGGCATACGACCAACAAAGGAGGGTCAGCCTGCTTGGTTTCCCTCTTAAAATAATCTGAGCTCTTATCTGCCGGCAGTGGTGAGTATGAAGACAAAAGTCAGGGCCCCTGCAGTGAGTACCCCATCTTCTAGTTGTCTTTTTTAAAAAACTGGATTCAGCAATGCTATGTGGCAACATAAAGGCAAATGCAGACTCAAACTCTTGCCATCCACGTGTGTGCTGACTGCCAATCAAGAAACTTCCTTTCTGGGGCAATGTATAAATCGTTCTCCTCAATTACATTTTCAAGGCTTTTAAGCTGATCTGTAACTTTGAGGATTATCTAAGTCCTTTTCCAGTCAAATTTCTGGGGACACTTCGACTACAGTCATCTTTCCTCGGTGGCAAACTGAAACAGAGGACACTTTGGACTCCATGAAAGTTGGATTAGAAAACCCATATTAAGAAGCACTGACTTGGCGGGTAGCAGGTAGGAGAAACATGAGAATCACACCCCCAGACTTTCTAAGCCATTTTACTCATTGTATTGCTCAAAGACCTCTCACTGGTGGGAGGTGACCCCCTGCTGTGTTTACAGAAGGTCATAACTCTCAGTTTCAGGAGACATCCCTTCCCCAAGTACATCATCTGTGCAAAATCACTTGAGAAGAATATTGCACGGAGGGTTGGAGCAGAACTAATTTGTCGTCAAGGCTTCTGAGACAGGGAAAGCAAAGCTGGATGCTTTAATACACATCAACATTTTAGGGGGATGGACTTGAGTATGGCCGGGAAAGGAAGGATGTGAAACAATGCCCTGTAAATCTGATTTCACCGATACTACATCTCAGCCGGACCAGAATCAGTTATGTGCAAAATGATTAATCACCATCTCCCTGAAATAGTCAAGGTCCTGCTGCCTATTCTTAGGATAGAAAAAAATCTAACACTGAAATATGGCTTTCAGGCTTTAGTTCATTCTATACCCTTTTAATAAAGTGGAACAAAAAATTTTTCCTTGGGCTTGGCTGAGTTATGGGGTTTGTCTCCTAAGTGGCAAAAGCTTATTCTTCGATCCAATCGCCAAACTGAGCTGGAGTTATAAGAAGCCTGGTAGAGAAGGAAAAATGCCTGTGCTATACCTCGGACGTCGATTTATCAGATGTGATCCTTGCTCTGAGAGACAGGTTTTCTCTTTATATGTATAGAAAAATAGGCACTACAGAAGAAAATTAACTGAGCTAACAGACAAATGCTGACGGCTTTGCATGACGTGCATGTTTCTGACAAATGTCGCTGGTGAATTACAACGTGACTCCATCAATGATATGGATGGGTATAGGGACACAGAAGAGATCCTGGAGGCATGACCTGAGGCTAAGACTCCAGCCGGGCCCCCACATACCTTCTCTGCGTACTCGGACACAATCTGCTTGATCTCGGCGGAGCAGAGTCCCACGATCTGGCCTACGGAGCTGGCAGTGAGGCGGCTCTGTAGTCACAGGGAGGGGGGTTTCTTAAGACCATGCCTTGTCTTTCACGGATCTGGAAAATCTGAATGCTCTGAGTTGTGCAGCAAAAATAGATAATACTCGGGGGGGGGGGGTGAGGTGGGGGGGGGAAATACTCTGGGCTTTGTTTAGGTATCTATCAACAAGGAAAGGGGAAAATAATCCTTGGGGCAAATGGTAAGCCATCTCTCCACTGTGTGAGTCATTCAGTTGATTGTGCCAGATTCTTCCTGGTCCCTGGGTATCCCTGGGACATCATTCTTTACCCCAAATACCCCATCTCAGGGTCTCTTCCTGAGCAGAGGAACCTGGAAGGCTTAGAACTGAGGGGAAAAAGAAATACCACATGGGACGGAAACAGGAATCTTAGAGCTCTCCAAATACCTCATTACTGCCACAGGTTTTTCCTGCCCTAAAAAGGAGGTATCCTTTCAAAGCCCTTGTTAAACCTTTTGGACAGGCCCTGAGGTCTGGGAAGACCAATGAAAAATGTGGTGTTGTATTTTCTATGCAGATGGCATGGGAAGGATGAGGGCTCTTCCGGCATGGGTGGTTGTGGAGAGGCAGGGCTGAACCACGGCTCCTCTACAGAGGTCCTTGTGATGCCATCCCAGCAGGGACATCCCACTCTCACAAGGGTCCTTGCGGATCCCCAGAGGTTCCCACGGACGGCAACACTATGCACTGGGAGAAAGATTCCTAAAAGACCCTAAGAAAGAGGAAGCAGTGACTGCTAAAAAGACAGGGCTCTGATGAAGGGGGTCCCTCTGGGAGGAGGTCCCCTGAAGTAGCGCAGGGCAGTTCCACATCCCCACCTCCACACGGTGCCCCCCACACAATGCCCCCCTCACCTCCTCATTTGCCATGGCAGTCATCTTGGTCATCAACGACTGGATACGCTGCTGGAACAAGAACAGAGACAAGTAGCAGTGAGTGGACCCCAGCACGTAAGGCTTTAGTGACAGGTCTACACAGACCTTTGCGGTGCAATCCAAGGTTGTTTATTTTTCTCTCTAGTGAGGCTCATGGGGGAAGGGGTGAGGAAAGGAAACTGGAAAGGGTGTGAGAGGCCAGCTAACAGCAGCGGGGTGTGGGAGGCAGCTGGTCATTTTGCAAAGCTGGGAATGAAGGGACAATTTCTCCCCAGATGACTGAAACAGAAGCCCCAGGGGACCTACATGGGCCACACACCTCTTCAGCAGCTTGAAGCTCATCTTCCTCATGAGCATCAGCTTTTTCTGCAGCCGAGAGCCCTGCAGGAAGGACCGTCTTCTTGTCCTCAGGCTGGAAGGGAAGATGCAAAAATAGCTGGGCCCTGGAGATGAAGACTCAGTGGAGAGAGGACAACAACGCAAAGGGGCACAGATCTGTGAAGGACAATATGCAGATCTGGACAGGTGAACCAGTCCCTGCCAAAGAGTGGGGAATCCAGAGACCTGAGCTTCCAGTCCTACCACAGACCGAGCAGGTCAAGGTCCGGGCCTTGGCCCGTGCCTCACTCCATTGTTATACTGCTTGCTAGTTCAATGCCTATCAGGTCGCACACATTTGCCAGACTCCTCCTTTGACTGGGTCTCCTCCCTGCCTTAACGCCTTCAAGAGCAAATCACTGCCTAACAGAGTATGTTTTTCAAACGGCCACTTGAGACCCACTGATAGGACATGCAAGTCCTTTAGCAGGTATGGCCAGCATCTACAGACATTCACAAAAATAAGAGAACAGGACACATCAGAGTGCTTTACACGTAGTAAAGGGTTAGGCAGTGCTCTGTGAAACCTTTATTTTGGAGCTGTCTGTATGTGTACTGAATCATGATGAAAAACAGAATTCTTACTGCTAAGAGTAGCCAACAAAGTTTAAAAACCACTGGCCTGAAGGATAAAAATCAAACTACTTCACCTGGTGATCCAGCTTCTGGCTCTGGACCCAGCCTCAGGGTCTAAATATACCCACCACCACGCTCAAGACACCTGCATGACCTGCGGCTTCTCAAAACTGCGCTGCAAGTCTAGAGAGCTTGCTCTTAATTCCACGTCTGCCACCTGCCAGCGGGGCGACCGCAGGCTTACCTTCTCCGGATATCAGGGTCCTCTTGGATTGAAAAAGAGAACTGGCGGTCTCAGACGGCCTCCTTAGACCGTCCCAATTCTAGAAGGCTTTTCTATAACCTGCCTGTAACTGACCCCAGGGAACACCGTGAGCTCCTAACTGTGGCGGATATAGGTATCCCCTGCTTTCGAAAACTCGTGTTAGGTCACTTTGCTTTCACAAAAGACCCCTTTAGTACCTGTTGTTGCTGACCAAAAGAAATCTGAAAAGGATTTTCGCTTTTACAAAAAAAGGTGAAAGTGAAAACAGTTTTCAGCGTTCATTTAGCTGTGAGCCATTAAGAGGGAGTGTGTAACCTGGGCAGTGAAAGCGGGCTGCCAAGCTCCTTCCCTGGGAACGACATTCAGCATCTCAGCATCGAGCTGCAAGAGCTTCCAACTGTATCCAAGCATCTGTGCTTTGTCTTAATTTATTCTGAGTGTCTGTTGGCAAGGCTTGTATCAGAAAAGCCTAAGACTTAACTTTTTGGGTCTAGGAATGCTCACAAATTTTTTCATATAAACTGATGGCAATTGTTTCTTTGCTTTATACCATTTTGGCTTATAAAAGGCTTTACAGCTACACTCAACTTTGGGATAGTAGAGGAAACCTATATCTATAATTGTAGACAAGCCCAAAGTGAATACCATTTAATGGGCATCACATGACTTTTCCAATCATAATTAATACACCCAATAACCATATGCACAAACATTCTTTTCAGACTAAATTACATGCTGAATTGAATGTACGCATCAAATTCTTATTATGTATCAGATGCCACCTGACATACACAAATCCAGAAAACCCTTGCTTTGGAGGAAATGACTGTTTAGTTAAAAATAAAAACATAACAGGGGCGCCTGGGTGGCTCAGTGGGTTAAAGCCTTTGCCTTCGGCTCAGGTCATGATCCCAGGGTCTTGGGATCGAGCCCCGCATCGGGCTCTCTGCTCAGTGGAGAGCCTGCTTCCCTTCCTCTATCTCTCTACCTGCCTCTCTGCCTACTTGTGCTTTCTCTCTGTCAAATAAATAAAATCTTTAAAAAAATAAAATAAAATAAAATAAAAACATAACGGTTGCAAAATTAAATAACGAGAAAACCAAAAAAGAAGGTACCCTATCAATGACTGGCTGCCCTGAACTACCACTGCCCCTGATAAAACAGCTCATGCTTACTCGGTATCTCCTGCGTGATGAGTCATTCTCCCCCACCAACATTGCGAGTCACCATGCAGTGACTGCCCCTCCTCCACAGGCACCGTGAACTGAGGCTCAGCGAGTAAGTACACTGTCCGAAGTCACACAGAAAAGGGATCTGAAACCAGCCAGCTTGCCTTTAGCACATACGCTCTTAATCACTCTCCGTGCCCTCTGCTGACCGAGACAGCAATCACCACATAAAGCAGGAGGCTGAGAGCCAGGCAGACTTCCTGGAAGGATTGGGGTTCTGGACAGAGGCGGGGTGACAGGAGAGCAGAGCCGAGAGAGGAAGTGTCCTATGCAAGGAACTCTTGGGCGTCTGATGGGCAACGAGGGAAAAAAAAGAGTACCCATGAATCTCAAACTATAGGACTCTGCTTTTTAAGAGCCACCAACTTTAGTCAGCATTCCATTATTTAAAAGGCAGTGGTTAAGAGCACAGACTTTGCTGTCCCACAGACCTGGGTTCAGATTCTTATTACAGCCCTTGAGGGGCCTGTGTGATTGTGGACAAATCCCGGAGCCTCTGTGAGCCTCACAGTTTTCTGACCTCAGCTTTTCTGAAAAAAGGTAGTGTCTTCCTCATTGAGTTGCTCAGGGAAGTAAATGAAGAAAGGACATGCGGAGCCCTGCAAAAAGGGGCTGAGACACAGTACGGGGTCTGGCACTGTAAGATGTACATGCCTGCCCTGCAGCTGACGGCTAAGGCTCGTCAGTAAACACATACGTTACGGGAGGTTTCTGAGACTGCCGTGTGAAGTTAGAATGCCCGCCTCGACTTCCCTGAGTTCTCCAGACTAGGCTGTCTTGGGGCAGGCCTGCAACATGGGGCTGTGTTCTAGCTCACTGGCAGCACCCTGCTCACACCTGTCTAGGGTCTCCCTCCTCTAGCAGGGAGTGCCCAGGGCCCTGCAGCAGACTTCATCTTCATACCTCTGGAGTTAGGAGAGCCCAGCTGGTTGTCTCTGGGGACATGACTTCCAGCCCTTCCATGAGGCTGCTGCTTCAGCTCCCTGGCCCACGAGGGTGGCAGGCCGCAGCTAGTACGAGGGAGATGCAGTGGCCCCAGGCAGCTGCCACATCCCCGCTGACCTGGGTTGCCCAGGGACTGGAGCCTGGGTCGCTGCGGAGCTGCATCCCCCCATTCCTGCTAAGCCCGGGCTTAGCCCATCAGCCCATCAGCATCAGACAGAGGCAAAGGGGAGGGGCGCTTCCATCTCTCCAATGTTCTCTCCCATTATCTATGCTTTTCTTACCTTCTCTGTTTTGCTCTGGCGGCTAAATCCATATCTCCTGCAGGCCACAAAAAAGGGGAGTTCAATTACTATTCAAAAATCACACCAATATGGTCAAATGCATTTTGGTTGGATTTTTATATGAAAAGCATCAAAGAAAATTTAAGCCTTATGGTAACTGGAGAAAATGTTTTAAGTGCCAAACCACAGACAGTCCACTGTTTTTGAATGAAGGGCCAGCCATTCTACTTGCCACGCAAACACTATGAACGGGAGCTCTCGGAGGGCACACAGTGCAGTGTTCTTTTTGAAGGGCAGCCATTACTCCCTGAGTCAGGAGCAGTATTTCAGGCCCAAAATTTAAGCTAAAAGCCTTAAAACTTTCTGTATAAAGAAACGTGAGTGTGTTTGCTCAGGGTAAGGGTGCTCCCTAATGGTTCCGTTCAGAACCTGGAGTCCCGCCTATTTTTCATTCTCCAACATCGCCCAAGCATGATGCCAACAATGGTACGTGTTCACTTCAGGCAACCTTAAATTCAGAGAAACTCACAAATGCACTTTAGTTTAAATTAGTTTATTTTTAGGTTCTTTTTTTTTTTTAAAGCAAGTATAGCAATGCGCAAACCATTCAACCTGAAACAAAAAGCATGATGCAAAACACCACACCTCACTTACCTTCAAGTAGTTTCTAAAGAGATAAAGGTACACGAGGCCATTTAAGAAAAGCAAAGGAAGGACGCCTGCTCTGCCCTTGCTCAGGCTGGGCCTCACCTGCTGGGCTGGTGCACTGGCCTCCAGGCTCACCGCACTCCCACTCCTCCTCACTCCCTCTCCAGCTCCCCAGCAGCCTCATCTGCACACGTCAAAGGGAGGCCTCTTCCCTCTGGGGCACCTTCGCTAGGGCTTCCCTTCTGCAGCTCTGCCTAGCGACCCCTTAGCCTCACCTCCTCATCTGCCGTGTTCCCGTGTGGTCCCTGCCCGGCAGACCGCTGGTGCACACACGGCCTGTTCTCCTGCTTTCCATTCGAACCCACACCTCCGTTCTCAAGCCCCCTCCTCTCTAAAGCATGGCCCACGCAGGACAGTCTGCCTGGGCCAATCCACCCCACCTCTGTACGTGCCCCGTCCCCCCCGGCCCCCGCCTCCGACAGCGAGCACATCCAGCAGTCTGTGTGCCTGTCTGTACCCTCTTCCCGGAGGGCATGGGAGCTCCTTTTACACTTTGTATTTCCAGTGCACACTGCACAAATAAACTGAACAGAAGTGGAAGAACATGAGGGAATCCAGAACCCAAAGCATCACCCGGCCTTGGGGGAGGCTGTCATAGAACTGGAGAGACCCCAGAGTCCCAGCTGGGCACAGTGTGCCCCTTCATTCGGCACAAATGTACAGATAAGTGCAGCCGACTAAAGGTAAATTCGGAGTGTCCACAGTTTCTGAAAGGCCCTGTGGCAGACTGTGCATTCGTTTCACAATGTCTGAGGCAACTCCCTATACTGCAGAGGTTGGGAAACAAAGACTCTAGTTTCTTTTTCTTTCTTTCTTTTTTTTTTTAAGCGGGGTAGGGGCAGAGGGAGAGAGACTTTCAAGCTGGCTCCACACTGAGGGCGGGGCCCAAGACAGGGCTCGATCTCATAACCCTGAGATCATGACCTGCACCGAAATCATGAGTCAGACGCTCAGCGGACTGAGCTAGCCAGGAGCCCCCAGAGACTCTAGTTTCTACACTCGGGTGCACCCAGGGCTGCGAATGCTACCGTGAGCTCCAGCAATCAGGGGCGCTTCCCAGCCATGTGAATGAGCAGCAGCCAGCTGAGGAGAGAGGTATGCTGTGTCGCGTGGGTCACAGAGGTAACACAGAGGTAATCCTGATTCTGGCTGAAGTGGTGTGGTTTCTTTGTGAGCAGCCATGACGCCGGCATCCCAAGCCCTCAGGCCACTAGCTAGCTTCCCCATGGTGGAGGCAGAAGCAGCATCCATGCCCGGTTCTGACGTGCTGCTTGGGCAGGGACCCGCCCAGCTTGGATCGCACCTCTCAAACGTTCCCAAGGATCCATGGAGTCAACCCCTTCTGCTGGAACTAGCTGGAGGGTTTGTGTTCTCACCCAGCGATCCCTGACCAACAGAGGATCTCACCACAGTTCCCCGTGCCTAGAAGTAACCTTGCACCTTGGGTGTCCTTGGTCTAGTCTGTGGAGACCCTTAGGGCAGATGACATACCCTCAGACAGAGAGGCCTCATCTAAGGAGCCTGAACTTCTTAGATTTTCCACATAAAGCAGTAAGCAACTCAATGTGAGTGACTCAGTTCCTGCCCCTTCTACTCCTTCGTAAAGACAGAGGTTTTGGGAAGAAGCTTCTGACCGCCCAAAGGCCTGGGTTAGGCACCAGTGTGCTCATCCCAAGGGCTACAATAATTACATCTGATCCTACAAAGCTGTCTATTGCATTCCCCGAAGGAGTACTTCACTCATTTTTTTTATACTTTTTTAAACTGAGATATGATTCATATCACATAAAATTTACCGTTTGAAACTATACACTTCAGTGGTTTTTAGTGGATTCACTATTTGTGCAACCATCACCACTATCTAATTCCAGAATAGTTCCATCACTTCAGAAAGAAATTCCATAGCTATCAGAAGCTCATCCCAAATCACCCTCTCCAGCCCCTGGCTACCATTAACTGATTTTCTGTCTTGAGGGATTCACCTGTTCTGGACATATCATATACACAGAATCTTGGGTGGCCTTCTGTGACTGGCTTCTTCACTCAGCATGGTTCAGACAGCTCCACTGACGTTTGTATCCCCGGCACCTAGAACAGGGCCTGGCACATGGTAGGTACTCAGTCAATGTATGCTGAATGAGTAGAGTCCAGCTGATTTTTCTAAAGGTCTCCTTCTCCATGTGTCATGGTGACAAGGCTTCCAGGACAAAGAGCTGTCCTTGGTTGCCGATTAATGCCTGCCTCATTACGTTCACTGGCCAAGATGCCTCCAGGAGACTTCCATGTTGTTTGAGCTTCACCAGGAGAACATGTATCCCTTTCTGACCTAGCATCCCTTACAAAGAACAAGGGGATGCTTCACCTTCTTTCTGCTACAAGCATTTACTTCTCTTTTATCTTTCACAGGTGTGCTGCTCTACCCTCCCAGCTCCCTCTCCTCTTGCCCTGTCTGCCCTGCCCCTTCCTCACAAGGGCCAGCCCGAGATCAGTGCTGCCAGATGCTTTAATTTGTTCCCACCTTTTCCTGTGTTAGCTCTGAGCCACCAGCCCCGCTGATGTCCTACCCTGTCAGCACCGGCAGAACTCTGGCCTCTCACTGCCCACTTTACCTCCTCACTTCCTACACCTCACACTTGATCTTTAACATCAAGGAGGTACATTTTCTAGAACAGCATAGTCTAAAAAAAATGGAATGAGAGCCAAAGAGATAATGTTAAATTAGTAGGTTCACAGATTCAAATTATTTCAAACCTAAACTTTTCCCAATAACTAAATCAAGCATGAGTCTTTAAATGTAACACAATTAAAATTAAAATTCTGTTCTTGAGTCACACTGGTCCAACTTCAAGTGCTCAATGCCACATATGGCAATACTACAGCACTGGACATCATAGTTCTAGAAAACAAACTAACCTTCGAAAACAACTGCCGCAGGGCAAACTAAGGCTGGTACCAAACTATCTGAAATCCTGAACAGAACAGGGGCATAAAAAAGCCCTGAATTGGGGGGTGGGGGGGAGGGATAGGGTGGCTGCATTACGGACATTGGGGAGGGTATGTGTTATGGGGAGTGCTGTGAATTGTGTAAGCCTGATGATTCACAGACCTGTACCCCTGGGGGAAATAATACATTATATTTTAATAAAAATAATTTAAAAAACACACTAAATTGTATGTATTTAACAAGTGTAACTGGATGAGTTTTGACATACATATGTACATCTGTGAACTTAGATTTCTTTTGACTCACATACGGCTTTTATACATACAGAAAATCAAAACTCAACTAAATAAAGCTCCGGTGTTCCTAAACCACAACAAAACAAAACAAAGCGCAACACCCTAAACAGTAAGGACTGTGGACCCTGTTCTCCATTCATTCCACAAGCATGTACTAAATGCCTTCCATGAGCACGTCACAGGCCTTGCCATCACAGAGGATACAAACAGGTTGGGAGAGTCATGCCATATTTCATTTACTAAGGAACAGAATGACCTCAAAGCAACTAAAATTGGGCCTCAAATAGTGTGGAAAAGGCTAATGCCAGGATTCTATGGTTGTGCTTCAAAATGCCACCTCCAGGTTGTTGGAGAGAGTCACAGGCCCAAGGTACAGTCACTTGCTGCTGTGACAGCAAACCGAGACTCAGAGTTTCAACCCCTCCAGGAGTGGAATTTCAAGTCAAACAATCTAGAATCTTCTGGACAGAGGTAATCTATCATAAGGGCCCTCTCCATCCTCCAAAGGAAGATGAGGTAGTCACTTAAAAAGACCCCTTTTCTTCCCCCTAAAGGAAGGTGACCTTGACTGAAACAATCCTTTGTTTTCTTTTGCTAGTAACTTCTTACCCTATCCTCCTTCCTATAAAAAACCTACTGTTTTGTATAGCTCGTGGGTGCTCATTTCTACTTGCTTCATAGGAGGCTGCTGGGTTCATGAATCACTTAATAAAGCCAATTAGATCTTCAAATGTACTTGGCTGAGACTTGGGCTTTAATAGAGTCAAATATACTGCACATAAAATGCATTTCCCCACAGCGGCAGTTCCACAGCATGGGTAGGTGTTCTAATTTAGCTCCTAAAAGCTGACTGGACGCATAACAAAACTGAAATAGTATAGACTTGCAATTTTGTTGAAGTCTAAAATCAAAACCATGAGTCTTGTTTTTCCAATAACATAACACTTAAACAAATCTATCCAAACATGAACAGGCATACACAGTCCTTAAGGCCTTCAGCATGGCTGACAGGGCTCTAAGTCCAACTTCATTTCAGCAATTAAGTCAAAAAAGGTGAAAGAAGCTGGAACACTGACCTCAAAGCCAGATGCACTATGGGCCTAGGCTAATGAGTGACCTTCAACCCCAAAGAGTTTCAGACCTTCTTACTCCAGGAGTCAAAATATTTGCCCTCTTATTAAGAGGTGAGATACAGAGGAAACCAGAGGCACGGACAAGAGATGGGGGATTCCTAGGCGGTGGGGATGAGCGATTCAGGGGTGCCATGATGTTCACACCAAAGGGAAAGACAGGATGGAGGGTGAGTCGCAGAGCCAGTGGAGGCCCAGCCTCGCTTGACTGGGGAAGGGAAGGAGGAAGAGTGGTTAGGCCTCTCAGCAGGGGTTGGGGGTGGCTAGTGCTAGGGGTACAGAGTACAGGGACAAGGAGAACTAAAAGAAGAGGCGCATTTGAATCTACAGGTCATATTTAAGGGCATTTGAGAACGGAAACTGTTGCTACTGCTGACAGAGCTTAGCAGTTGACATTTACTGTTTTCTGCACAGGACAAACTACTCAGAGTTCTTCACGTGTGTATTATTATGTAATCCTCATTTAATGGGCAAGACCATTTGTCTAGGGGACAGTACTGACCAAACCCTGAGGAGAAAGTCTGACGGCCAGAAAGGAGGGGAGGGCTTTCCCAAGAAGGGGGAATGAAATGCATACTTGCTGGAGCTTTAAGTTTTGTCCAATTGGCTCATCAGTTTTGATGACCACTCTCTTCTTGTTCAGTGCCAGACCAAACAATAAGGACTGGGCCTGTCTTCCTAAAACCAGGAGCCAAACGTCCCCTGGAGGCTCCAACAATACTTGTAGCTAATGATAAGAGCATGTTATCAGCGTCCAACGAACCTGAGTTCAAGGCCCAGTGTGAGGCTCTTAATAATTCTTAAGAGTAGTTAATAGTTGATATTGGGCAGGTTACTTCTTAAATTTTCTGATGCTATCTTTACCATTCTCAAAAAAAGAGAACTGAGGTGACTGAACCATCAGAAGGTCCTAAGCATCCACTTCCCCACCTCTCACAAACTTACCATTACCTCATCAGGAAAGAGAGAAAAATAACCTCTTTACTAAAAAAAAAAAAAAAATCCTTCAGCGAACACCCACTCTAAGATCAGAACTCAGCAGAAGTCAGCCTGCCCCCACCAACAGGAAACAAGATTGACATCGATACACTCTGCTCTTTCTTACACTCCAAATTTGAGAGGAGTTACCAAAGAAAACCTGTGCATTGCTCATTGCTCCATTCCCTAGCGAAAGCCCCACCAGGCTCTGGATCCAAACTGCACCAACCACTCCTGAGGATGGGCAGGGACATCCTGAAGTCACCCAGTAATCACATGACAATAATGACTGCCCTCTACGACACATGCCAAAGAGCCCGTTTAAAACCGAGAATCTTAAAAACAATAGTGAAATATTGTCAGGCTGGTCTTGGTAAAATAGACAATTCACCAAATCTCTGACTCCTTTTCACTCGCAGGAGCATCTGAGTATTCCATGACAATATGCTAAAAATGGAGGTATGAACCATACAAACTAAGAAAACCACGACACTCCCCTGAGCATCTTTGGGCTCTGGAACACGTGACACCCAGCGAGGGGGTCTCTCTACCGTGGCTCAACTGGGGCAGGACGGCCTCACCTGCCCACCTACAGCTGGGGCGTGGTTGGAAAACTCCATCCCAGGGCCCAAGACTCACAACCCGTCCAGCTGCTCAGGGCCCAACACTCAGGAGGGCCCCACGCCTGGTTGTTGTGTGGTCCTGAAATTCCTAATAATTAGTCATTGCTAGTAATTCTTAACAAGGGGCTCCGCATTTTCATTGTATTCTGGGCCCCACAAATTATGTAGATGGCTTGGTGGTGCCTGACTCAGAAGAGGAGTTCAATTCACACCAGCAACTGGGGAGCTGCGAGGAGAAGACATCAGACCCGGCTGAGGGCCAGAGCTCACACCTTCCTTCGAATCAAACACACTAGCTTTCACTCTTAGGAAGGATGGACCTGAAGCCACACAACTCCCTCCCGAAGAGAAAGGAAGAAAAAAGGTGGCGACTTTTTTGGGAAATGTTTTCGATATGAAAGATGAAGTATTTAAGCCAATGAAGCCAAACTTCTTTCTGGTTCTCTCTAGTGCCCCAGAGTGGGGAAGCCTTCAGATGCTCACACAGGGAGGTGCTGGGGTCAGAGCTGTTAGTTCCAGCCACCGGAGGAGGGCTGGGTTACTAGACAGGGCAGCACACAGCAACCACTCTCAGCATAAAGAAAGGAAGCACAAGGAGACATACTCACATCAAGGAATCAGTTACCCTAAGTAGAAAATGCAGGACATCAATGAAGGTTAATACCCAAGGTCAACCAAGAAATTCAATGAGAACAGTACTTCTTTATGTGCTTTTTAAGTAAAAAATGAGAATAAAAGATAACGTATTCAAAAAAAAATTACAAAGGTTATTAAGAAATGACAAAATACTTCTAAATTCTTCATCTTCCTGCTTAGGAAAATCCCTCACGGGAAATAAAACTATTACTCTAACGCTTAAAACCATTAACTGTTTTCGATTCTGTAGTTTACCTGAAGATTTTAACCAATTGCAGGAGTATGAAGGGCAGACTACAGCTGGCCTCAGCAAATACCCCAAACACCCCAAGTCCCTAAGAGGGCAGGGCTAGGGCCCACAGTCATACACACATTTCCAAAGGGGATCTGCAAAGACCAGGCCTTCCCCACCCTCGGGAATGCTACCCACAGAAATGTGGGTAAGTCAATCCCAGAGAGGAAAGTCCCCGGGAAGATGGAAATCTTGGGCCAGTAAATTCAATCAGGTAAAAAACAAAAAACCAAAAAACACAACCAAATTAATCTCAGTGAAGCAACCTAAATTAGCTTTTCTTTTCAAAGGCTTTATAAAACAGATACTTCAGTCTGGGTCCCCTTCGTTACCTGCCGTATTCCAGAAGTGTGGCATGGACTCGGGATTCTTCATCAAGCAGCTCTTCTGCTCCCTGCTGGCGTTTGTATTTCCGACGGGGCTTGTAAACATCCTAAGAAGTGGATCAGACAGACGGCTTACTGAGTGTGAACAAGCTCCCTTTCTGAATTGCCTGCTGGTGCACCCGGCCAGTCAGGGAGTGAGTCTTTCCCCATCATGGAGGGCATGCCCGTCTCCTGCAGAACAGTGGGCACTCAGGGCGGCCGCCTCAAGGAGGTCACTCTTTTGACATTCATACAGGTAGCAAATATTTCCACTCAAGATACTGCTTGTCAACTTTAACTTGGTGTTTCTTTTTTTTTTTTTTAAGATTTATTTATTTTTAGAGAGAGGGAGAGCGAGTGTGGCAGAGAGAGATAGACAGAGAGCATCTCCAAGGAGACTCCCCACTGAGCAGGGAGCCTGACTCGGGGCTCAATCCGATGACCCTGAGATCATGACCTGAGCAGAAACCAAGAGCTGGACACTCAACTGACTGAGCCACCCAGGGGCCCCCTTGGTGTTTCTTCTGTCTTTTGGCACTTTAATATTTTTTGTGGTCAACCTTATCAGTCGTTTTATATCTTACTTATTACCAGGGATTGTTACCAAAACAAACAAACAAACTTCTTGTCTGTTACTTGTACAGGTTATGCTTAACTTTTTAATCTATTCAGAAACTTTTTTCCCTGAATGGAAAATTAAGAATCCCAACATCATCAATTTAATAGTCTAGCCTTCACTTGATCTGAAATGGCATATGTGTACATAACATGTACCAATGTTACCCTCTTCAATTCCTCTTGCTTTGTGAACCTTTATCCTGTCTCCACTGTTCGTTTTCAAATTTCCTGGCTATTGTAAGCATTCTCTTTCAAATGAATTCTAGTATCAACTTGTCGGATTCATAATAAATAACTGCTGAGTTTTGATTAGAATCATACCAAATTTGTAGATTGTTTTGGAAAGAACTGGCATATTTATAATATTGAATCTTGCCCTGGGAAGCAAGGTTTATTTCTCTATTCAGATTTTATTCCATAAAATGCTCCAGAAAAAAATACAAATTTTCTAGTCACTGCATATCCAGACCTTTCCACCACCCAGAGTCACAAATCAGTTAAGCGACCAGTTTAACAAGTTAAAAAATTCTGGTGTAGAGGTTAATCCAGAATCCTTAAAAAAAAATTGCTTAAATGGTAAAGGAGATTTCAATTCTTAGACTCTAACAGCAGAGAAGAACAGATACAAAACCTTCAGTGATAACTTTTTTACAAAAGTATTGGGCTAAGGTTTATCCCAAAAAAGGTGTATAGAAACACAGATGCTCTATCAATTTTCACTGACTTTTTAAATTACTAGAATTAAATTTAATTATAAATGTAGAACAAACATAGATCTATTTTGTATAGGACAAATTCTGAAAGTATATATATATATATTTCTTGAACAAAGTACATGGCATGTAGTAGGTGCTCAATTAATGTAGTTCTTCACTCCCAGATGACCTCATTTAGCATTCTGCCCCAAATTAATGTCCTCCTTGAGTGTCAAGCTGGCAGTCAAATAGTATCTTAGGAAAATGTACTCGGGGCTCTGGGTACAAGTAGGCAAATATTTATGCAAGGAAGGTATTCCAGTTGTTTGTCCCTGATCTCTTCTTCTCCACGACCACAGTTCATCACAACTAACCTCTACCTGGACATCACGAGGACAAACACTACTTATCAGTAGTTTCTTCCTTTCTATAGTGAAGTTTCTTCAGAGAGTGATATTTTTATTCCAAGTAGAACTGTACCTCCCTTGATAATTCTTAACTTTAGCATTTTATTATTTATTACAAAAAGTTTCAAACATACAGAAAAATATCTTTTTGTAACATATACTATATAATTTTAACAATTTTGTAAAAAAAAAAGGAAAAAAAAAAAAGGAATGGACTAGGGTCTGGGATGACGCTGGAGTGTTCTTATAACTTGCTGCCAGAAATAATTCCTAGTTTGCTGCTGGTGGCTACATAAATAGGAAGCTATAAATAATGTAAAACAGATTCATGGGGAAATGCAACACATAACGAACCCGCATGACGTCAGTTACTGAATATGATTTAATTCTCGCTGAGCTCTACTATTACAGCAGTACTATATAATTGAGCTTAACTGCTATCTTCCGTAGTTACCACCGATAGAGTCAATGAGCTAAGACAGGAAATTGGATTCTTCTAAAAAAAGGACTGACTCCAAAACAATAGCATACTGAAACCAACAGCTACAAGGACCTTTTATTCTGGGAAACAGTGACAATGTTGGCCTCTGTGTAATTATCCCTTATACTTGAAAAAGCCTCATATACGTCTCACCTTTGCATGCATTTATTTATTTATTTGACAGACAGAGATCACAAGTAGGTGGAAAGGCAGGCAGAGAGAGAGGGGGAAGCAGGCTCTCCCTGGAGCAGAGAGCCCGATGCGGGGCTCGATCCCAGGACCCTGGGATCATGACCTGAGCCGAAGGCAGAGGCTTTAACCCACTGAGCCACCCAGGCACCCCTCACCTTTGCATTTTATAACTATTCCCAGAGGTAGAGACAAGGCAGATGCTTTTACCCCTACTTTATTACTTAAGAAGCAGAGATTAAATAATTTGTCCAGGATCTCTAAAATAGTATTAGACCTGGTCCTAGGTCCCCTGACTGCTAGTCCCAGGGTTTTCCTAATACACTCACTTGCTTCTGGTGGGCATTCCTGCCACCCTCCAATGATCTCAAATGAGTCCTCTCACAAGACCACCGTATACCCAAGGATGCCATATGGATCATTACAATGGCTGCTTAAGTAACAAGGACCTAAATGTCAGAGGTTTTCAGGCCAACTTAAAAAACTATTGCTAAGTCACCCTTTAAAGCAACAGGAGTCAGGAACACCGATGTCTAGTCTGGGGTCTGCCATTAATTAGCTCTGTGACCTTGGGAATTTCCTTCAATGGGCCTGTTCCATTACCTATAGAACCGGGGCTAGACTAATAGTCCTTGAACAGGCTCTTGCTCTCTGTGCTGAAGGACACATGAGCAGGGTGAACATACTGAAGTGACTCTTCAGTAAAGCAGAGCTCTGGCACTGTGAGAGTCACAGACTTCTACCTTACGGGTCTGGCTACAAGACACTGGTTGGAAGAATTCCTGAGTCACATTTCAAATGGAGGGAAGGGAGGTGGAAGGTAGAAGAGCACAACACCGGGGCAGGGTCTACAGCACAGACCAATCACTACTACGGAGGGTTTCTCCTTTCTGAAATAATGAGCAGGCAGGGAGACGACCACCACCAACTTGGCCTTCTCTAGTTAAAGCTCCAGTGTGCTAGGCCACACCTGGGTCAGCAGGAACTGACATCCCCCTGACTGGCCTCCGCTGACCTTAACGCATTTCTCAGGGCTCAACTCTCAGAGACACACCTCAGCCCAGGTACCCCACAAACTAAGTCTGCTTCACCTAACAGGGCTCTACAGGCATCTCCACCATCAAGACCAGTGTCCTGAAAGATCCTGTAGGAAAAAGTTATTATATCTGGGACAAATACATTTGCCCCCCCCCATTCTCACACTAATAAAACAACAAAGGAAACAAAGCCCCTAGGTACTATGTGAAGGAAATGGGAGACGGATGGATGGCGGCCACTTCTGGAGAGAGGAACACGTCTGCAGGGAGGAAAGTTAGCTGGGGAGGCAGAGTTTTCTCCAGACTTTGTTCCCTTTTCTCTTCTCTTTCACATGAGCTCGGCTCTGCTCCTTCAGGACCAGCACACATCCCATCGCAGGGCTCCAGTGTAATTTGCTGGACAAGACGAAGGTCACTGTGTTAAATAAGAGGGGCCAGAGATGGCGTCTGCACTTTGGCTCTTAGGTTTATTTCCTCACAGCAGGCTGAAACCTACTGGCTCAAAAGCATGCCAGGGCCAAACTCCGATTTTTATACATCCAGTCATTTCAAATGTGGCCCAAATAGGCAGATGGTTAGCCACTGCCAGCCTGTCTGTGTCATATACTTTACACGACTGCATGTGCTGACCACAGATAGGGTAAGCCCTGGGACCGGAAAGACCCAAAACTGCTGCTGCAAATCTCCTTCAGAGATCTCTGACTACACAATTTCTGTGCTGTTGCTGTGTGACATTGCCGGGGCACCTGGACAATCTCCAGGAACCCCAGGGGGTTCCCTTGCTCCCCTCCCGTTCAGGATGCAGCCCTGGCGCCTAGAACTCTGGATGGTGGCTTGCTGTGAGGGACTGACAGCCCCATCCTACAAGTTCACCTGTCAAAGCATCACCCCAATATAGCTTTTGTGTGCTGCTGCCCCCTCGTGGTTGTATCTTTTTCCTTGAAGAGACCCCAAATTCCCTTGATTCCCTTACTGACGGAAATTCACTGCTTTGACCTCACCTCCTAGAGTGCGATCAGGCACATGGTGAGTGTGCAACTAACATTACGAACGCATACGTGCACAGATAAGCTTTTAGTCCTAACCCCGTTTACCTTACTACCTGCCTGATTTGGGGCAAGTTACTTTAACCTCTGTGATTCTCCATCTATAAAAAAGATACAAGTATAGTTATTATGAGGATTATTTCATAGTATCTGACACACAGCAAGAGCTAAGTTAGATAATATATATCTAGGCTAAGATATATATAGATATACATAGATATAAATATATCTATGCATGTATATCTAAGACAGATAGCTATACATATTTTTTTTTTGTGGGGGGAAGGGGCAGAGGAGAGGGAGAGAAGAAATCTCTGAGCCAACATCAAGAGTTGGACACTTAACCAACTGAGCCTAAGAGATTTGTTTTTAATATAGTATTATTGATAAAATGTACTAACATTTTTTTATGTATGTAGCCACATCTGTATTTTATGTGCTGAATGAAAAGGCCTTCCTCATAGCATTTCTGCAGTAATAATTTCAAATGTCATGGTCTCCTAGATGATCCCATCAGTTCCTCAAAGCATTTTCTTCAACTAAACTGGAAGTTCTATGGGTCCTTCCCCCACTCTATTCTTACACAAAATTCTAAATATTACCAAAAAGTGTTCAAAGAATAGTAAGCGATTACTTTTTGGAGCTTTGGGTAAAATTTCACAGGTACTCTTTACTCCAGGATAACTGGGAGTAACAGACCTCACTGCACAGAACAGACCCTTGAGATATATGAAGGCTGACGGCTGAGACAAGGAGGAAGGAAGCTGTACAACAGGCTAAGTGAGACAAATGAGCAACTATGTGATGACACAAAAAGGAGAAGGTGGTAAGGGGGGACCTGTCCTGGCTGGCAAGAGTTTTGATTTCTTACGTGCTTTGAAAATACACCTCCCATCAGCAGGCCTTCTACAAAGCAGCTAGCTACTCTGTAAAAAGTAGGTATGGAGAAGCCAAGAAGTAACACATTTCAAGAAGAAAGCTGAAGTACTAGGAATAATCCCCAAGAGGAAGAAAAATGAGGCCAAGACAAAGAGAGAAAACCTCAAAGTGATGAGTGCAGAAATTCAAGTTCACAGTAGTCTTTCTGCCTGGCAATCTGCCAAGAGGTACTAACCAGCCTTAGGCATAATCTCTGACCCAAGTCCATTTCATCCAATGTTTCCTAAGTAAATAAAGATAAAAGGAAAAACTTAGCTATGAGAATGTCCTACATAGTGGCCAAAAGAAAAAACAAGATACAAAGTAAGCTAGTTAAAGTAATACCACATAATGAAAAATCTACAGCCAGTAAAAAAGGCTATGGGGAAAAGACAGACTCAATTACACTGTTGGGCAAAAACCAAAACAGAATATACAATGTAATGCCATTTTTAGAGATCTCTAATTCTTTGTATTGACATCCCTAACTCTGTATTTCCTACTTGGAATATATATCAGTAATTATCCCTGGCTGGTGGCATCATGGTGACTTAGTCTTTGTAATTTTTCCCCATTTCTTCATTTTTTGTTATTATTACTAAGTTACTAGTACCAAATAAATATAGGCTTTTTTAAAACAAAAAATCATGCACCAAAAAATGGCTGGGCTATATAACCAAGGACAAATGTAAAAGACTGAAACAGTCTTAGAAGGATAAGTATAAGCTAAATATTTTACTTTTTTAAAGATTTTATTTATTTATTTGACAGACAGAGATCACAAGTAGGCAGAGAGGAGGAAGCAGGCTCCCTGCTGAGCAGAGAGCCTGATGCAGGGCTTGATCCCAGGATCATGGGATCCTGAGATCATGACCTGAGCCAAAGGCAGAGGTTTAACCCACAGAGGCACTCAGGCACCACAAGAATAAGCTAAATATTTTTAAAAAATATTAAAAGGTTTAATATTTATTTTTTAAGAAGAGGTTATACCTAAGTAAGAATAAGTAAAAGTCTGCTGGTTGAGGTGCAATGGTATTCTGTTCACAGATGAAGAAAGACAACATGATAGTTTCCACTTGGCAGACATTCTCTAGTTGGACAAAGGGTTTTCAAGTAGAAAAGTCACAGTAAATGACCCCGCAGGGCACTGAAGAGGCGGCAGAAGAGCACCTTGCTGCTCTAGATGCCTCTGAATCTCTGGGACCTAGATAAGTAACATCTCAGAGCCTGAAATAAGCCAGGAAAGTTGCCGTAAATTGGTGCCAGGAGTACGTGTGAAATCAGAGTCCAGGCGAAGAGAGGAAATGGGAGGAGCACCACAACTGTCATGTTTGAGGATCTGATGTAAAATCAAAATCTGGTTGCTTCTTCCTATTCTGCAAATATGGAGGGAATCGGTTAACCTTTCTGGCTTCAAGCTTCTGATTTATAAAACAGAAATAATAATATATAACTCGCTGAGTGTTGGGAAGGAGCTAATGAGAGGATGCTTGTGAAAGGCCTAATTAGGTGCCAAACACATAAAAGGCCCTCAATCAATATGTGGCAGCTATAGATATATGTTTTAAAAGGCTGGGTCTGGAAATTAGGCACCTATTGTGGGACCTTATTTGAATCCATAAGTTACCATTCACAATTTAAGTTTGGGATTCTAGATTCGTCGGTAAGGAGCAGGTAAGAAACACTGATGAGGCATGTAAAGGGCAGACCTGGGAAAAGGGTAGAAGGAGAGGGAAACAGCCTTCAGAACCCAAGACATATCCAACAAATCAGTTATTATTTTTCATGACAAATGTAGTTAGGAGGAATCCTTAATAGCTTTCAAAGACACTATATTGGTAAGTTTAAAAAAACACAATTATATTCAAAGTATGACTCCAGCTCAGTATAAAAATGCACATTAAAAACATGGAAGTGGGGGGGGGGGGCGCCTGGGTGGCTCAGTGGGTTAAGCCTCTGCCTTCACTCAGGTCATGATCCCAGGGTCCTGGGATCGAGCCCCTCGTCGGATTCTCTGCTCAGCGGGGAGTCTGTTTCCCCCTCTCTCTCTGCCTGCCTCTCTGCCTACTTGTGATCTCTCTCTCTCTATCAAAAAAATACATAAAATCTTTTTTTTATATATATTTTATTTATTTGACAGACAGAGATCACAACTAGGCAGAGAGGCAGACAGAGAGAGAGGAGGAAGAAGCAGGCTCCCCGCGGAGCAGAGAGCCCGATGTGGGGCTCCATCCCAGGACCCTGGGATCATGACCCGGGCCGAAGGCAGAGGCTTTAACCCACTGAGCCACCCAGGTGCCCCAAAATACATAAAATCTTAAAAAACAAACAAACAAACAAACATGGAAGAGGGTGCCTGGGTGGCTCGTCGGTTACATGTCTGCCTTCAGCTCCCATCATGATCCCTGGTCCCTGCTTAGCAGGGGGAGTCTGCTTCTCTCTCTGCCTACCCCGCCTGCCGCCTCCCCTGCTTGTGCTCTCTTTCTCTCTCTGACAAATAAATAAAATCTTAAAAAAAAAAAAATGGAAGAAATATGTCCAAGCATCAAAAGAAGCTGCTTCTGTGCTGTGACATTAAGGCTGATTCTGTTCCTCTGTATCTATCAACCTTTAAAAAAAACCCAAAAAACGTTAAGGATGTCTAAACAGAACAACTATTTCATAACCAGGGGAAAACAATTACTCTGAAGTCATATCGTGTCCTGTTGTTGTTATTATCTGATACTGCCACCGTATCTGCGAATAGTGTCTGGCTTCAGAGTGTAACTGTCTTGAAGGTTTTCTACTCCTTCCATTTCCAAAATGGAATTGTAAAAGAAATAAATTACAACTCTAAAGTGACAAAGACTTTTCTTGTTTTAAATGAGCACTTTACATCATCAAAGGATTCTTACTCTTTTTAGAGTGATCACCTTGGAAGACTACATATTTATTCTTAAAGTAGGGGGGAAATGCTAAATAAGCCGGTACATTATTTTTGGAAGGAAGCGAACTTGCCCCCAGGCGCTGGGGCTTCATTCCCAGCAGCTCCCGTAGGAGGGCTGGGGCTGGGTGGGGTGTGTGCCGGCCATAAGGTTCTGCTGGGCTGGCCCAGAAAGGTTTGGAAAGCTCTCCACTTCCCCTTGCACCGGGGGTCGTGGGCACGTGAGCGCAGGCTCCACAGTTAAGATCCACTGTGTGGGTGGCCAAGGCCATCCCAGTTTGTCACACAAAACTTAGGAGCCGCTCTGCCTCTCCAGAGCCATCACGGGGTGCTAACCTCAATTTGCCAGCTCCAGTTCAAAGGAGCTATTCAAAGTTGACACCTGCCACTGGCACAAATGAGGAAAGGCTTTGGATCTGGAAAATTCCTCCCAGAAAAATGGAACTAAGAAAAACATAGGGCAGCGGTTGTGGCATTTTCTACCCATGAATGCCAGCATCCAGGTATGGGCACTGAGGTAGGCGAGGCCTCCTTCACACACCCACTTGAGGTCAGCAGCTGGGCAATCCCAGGAGGGAGTGGGTGAGGATTTTGGGATTTGAATCACGGGGCTATTTGGAGGCTATGAACCTATGTCCTTCCCTCACACAGGGGCAGGGGAACTTACCGAAAGGTCAACAACTGTCTTGATGGCCTTTTCTTTTCTCTTTGTGAAATCATCATCCTGCAAGACAAAGCACAGGGTTCTAACAAATGGTGTGTGAAGACCGAAACTCAACCGCACTTCTCAGAAACCTATCTTACAGACTGATTTCTCATCACAGCTTTGCCTGCAGGAGCCTCCACCTTCGAACAAAGTGGACTATAACGTTCACGGGAAGAAGCCAGGCCTCTGCAGATGGCTCCAGAACAGGTCCCACGGTGGTAAGAAAGAGGGGGACCACGGAGTGCAGTGCTGAAGCCAAGTGTTCTCATTCAAACCCTGATGAGCTCTGACACCCAGGGCAAGCGACCCAGTCTCCAAGCCTCAATCTCACCGTCTGTTAATGGGGACCCCACCACCTATGTCAAGGAGTGGCTGTGAAGCTTAAAGAGGAGAAGGCATGTGATGGGCTGGACGGAGTAGTAAGGACTCAATAGCTATGTGTTGTTATCGCAGTGGGGGAGGTTACTGTTAAACTGGTACATTAGGAACGCCCTACGCAATGACCTAGGTGGTCTCTTGAAAAGCTTTATACAACCATTAAAAAAATACACTCGTGTTCTTATAATTTAATAAAAGTTCTGACTCAAGTACTAAGATTGAGAGAAAAGGACAAGACTGCAGGGCTTTCACCAGTGCCCATTTAAAGAGGCCATTCTGACGAGCCAGGAGGCCTGCTGTCAAGGCTGGCCAGGAGGGGGCACAGACATCCCACAGACAGGTCTGAGTTTGCTCCGCTCCTCCCTGGGGAGTCTCTAAGTGTACACTCATGTTCACTGGACGAGAAAAGAAAAGGAGAATACTGACCTCGGGGAGACTGTAGGTTTTCTGGAACTGGGATATGGAGTAGGAGCGGATGTAGTCCCCCATTTCTTCCTTGGTTTCTATAGCTCGCTTCACCAGCCACTGGGAAAGAAAGGTGGGAAATGTGAGGCTTGGGATGAACCATCACTATGGTAAAGGCCGACTCAGAGACGGTACAACCCGTGAACCCAAATTGCTTGAACCCAATACTTGAACTGGCCAAGTGATGAGAAACTATCCACACCTACTGTCCTATGCAAAAAGCAGCCCGTTGGGCGTCTGAGATGCTGAGATCCATTGGGATCAAGAGCAGAGCCGCTGTGCAGGACCTTAAAGCCTCACGTCGGATGCTCAGACCTCAGTTTCCCTCTGTGTAGAGGTGAGAATATATCGTTTCTTTCACCTCACAGAGCTACTGTGGGAGCACATGAAATCCCAAGCACTAGAATGTTCTGTAAATGCCTGAAGCACAACACGAATATAGTCACACAGCCCCCTGGTTCTAGTGGCAGATCTGAATGTCACTCTTTCTTGTGCTGCCGGCGCCACAGACCAGAGAGGGAAGAGAACCTCAGAGAACGTCTAGTATGATCCCTTGTTTCACTGACTGCAACGACCTCCCAAAAATTCAGATTTGAGGACAGGCTTGTTGAGTACACAGCCCTAGGCTTCAAGGGAGCCAGGCACTCACAGCATTTGCTCTCTTAATCCACACAGTATCATGCCAGCCACGCGGTCCAGAACCTGAGGCTCAGAGAGACCACATGATCTGTCCACTGCTCCGCAGGTAGCAAGCACAAGGCTGCGAGTCACAACTCAGAGTCTCTCCCACACCAGAAGACTGGACATACAGGTTTTATTTGTTTTCTAGCTGTACTGGGCTGGTATGCAGAAGTAGCTGTTCTTCATTGCTCCCCACGTAAAGCTCCAGTTAATGACAACACACACAGACACACCCCTGTGGAAGATGCAGGTGCTGAGAGTAAGAATGTAGGATACAGAAACACAGCCTCTGCCTCTCCTCCCTGGCTCTTCATGCAATCCCTTTATAACGAAAGAGCATCATGGAGGGGAACGCCATCTGTCTGAGTCGCCATGCTCTGTCCAGACAGCTCGTACATCTCGAAAGCAGTGTATGGACAGTAGCTGTATTTCCCCATGAGTACAGCATACTTGGCAAGACTTAGCTACCCAGGAAAGCAGACACATGGCATACGGCATGGTGCTCCTAGAGGGATGGACGGAACACTTGCTCACAGAGGACAGCTAACTCAAGTAAAGGACGTGTTCAGGAAATTGCTGCCCAAGATGGGGATGGCTGCAAAGAACTCTAGGAGGAATATTTCTTTATTGTTAGTTTCATTTATTTCCATCACTCCACTCCACCCCACCTCCAAACAAGGACCTCAGGCACTAAAAACCAGAAGCAAGGACAGAAGATTAGACGGTATTCAGAGATTCCGTAGCCCCTCTCCCACACCTCAACCAGCACCACAGCCCAAGACAACTAAGGAGGCTGACTCCTTGCTCAACTCAACTTCTACTTTCCTTTGGATGGGAAGAACAGCTTCTGGACTCTCGAAGTCGTTTCTTTTTCAGATGTTCCTCCATGAGTTAGATCTACACTGACTTTTTACTTGGCTGGATCCTGGTGAGTGTGGTGTGATAAGGAAGGTAAGGAGTCTTAGGATTCAGAGAATCGGTCACCGTTTCGGAGGTCCTAGAGTGAAGGGCGTTGGAGGGAACCTCTTAGATAGCCGAGCTCTGCTGTGAGCCCCCAGCATTCAAGCAAAGTATCTACCCTCACAGGATTCCCGTGTCCGGCATGGGAGGAAAAGACAGGACTTAGAACTACCGGGGCTGGAAGGTAGACCCATTCTTCTCGGGGCTGGCATTCAGAGTGTTCGTAGTGCTAAACAGTGTGAGCACAGGTGGTGAGCCTCTAGAGGTACACGAGACAGCTAGCTTGATGACTGCTCTTTACTGGTCTCCAGCAAAACGGGCAAAAACTACAAGTATGTGGTTAGTTTTTCCTAATACTTTCATAGTATCCCATTTAAGGGACTATCCTTTATTCTGAGATCGGGGGTTAAAAGGCCTTTCTTTTAGGAAATGACAGAGAAAGACAGTTGTTACAATTTCTTTATTGAAGTATAATTGATATACAGTGTCATATTAGTTTCAGGTGTACTGCATAGTGATTTGACAATTCTATGCATTACTCAGTGCTCACCACAATAAATGCAGTCACTATCTGTCACCACAAAATGTTATTACAATAGTATTGACTATATTCCCTAAGCTGTACTTTTCATGTCTGGGACTTATTTATTCAATAACTGGAATTTTGTACCTCTTTACTATTCCCTTCACCTATTTTGTTCAACTCCCACCTACCACCCCTCAGGCATCCACCAGTCTGTTTTCTGTATTTAAGTCTCTTTGTTTTGATAGTTGTTACTCTTAAAGATTTCTTGCCTGACAAGATACAGGTGGCAACCATAGATCAGCCTCCATTTTTGCTTTAAAATTTTACAGACGCATGTAATTGAGAAATCTGGTAACCATTAATGTCAGTTCTCACATCCAGACAGGAGGCCCTCCAGCATTCCACGTATAGCATAGAACATTCAGATAGGGACGCCTGGGTGGCTCACTGGGTTAAAGCCTCTGCCTTCCGCTTGGGTCATGATCCCAGGGTCCTGGGATCAAGCCCTGCATCGGGCACTCTGCTCAGCAGGGAGCCTGCTTCCTCCCCTCTCTCTGCCTGCTTGTGATCTCTGTCTGTCAAGTAAATAAATTAAAAAAAAAAACAACGAACATTCAGATGTTCGAAATGCCCAAACTAGCAACAGAAGATCAATTCCCTTTCATCACCTTCTCCTACCTGGACCAGATGTTTTGCACTCAAAGTTCTAGCTTAGGGCTGAGTAAGGTCGAATCACTAGAGATTCAGGCTTTGGGGGAAAAGCCAACGACTTCACAGCATGGTGGTGGTGGAAGTTTCAGTGATAATCAAGTAAGGGTCTCTACTTCCTGTTTTCACAAAAAGGACCATGTACCATTCCTGCTGCATCAGAGAGAGAAAGTTCAACGAAGCCAATGAATCAAATTCTGAGTTAAAGCCTTAGCTTCCAATTTACAGACTTCATGGGATTTGACTGAAAGTCTAGTGCAGGGGAAGTTCCCAAACCCAGTAACAAAACCAGAAATGACTGTGGGCCACTTACAAAGCACTTACTAAAACATGCTGGTCCCTCAGCTAACCAGAAACAGCTATGGAACATTTACAAAGCACTTACTAAAACATGGTGTTCTCTCAGCTAAGTGCCAGCTACATATTAATGCACTTAATTCTCATCCTGTCAGACAGGTACTGTTACTGTTTCTATTTAACAGATGCAAAGTTAAGTCATTTGCCCAAGGTCATGCAGCAAAATGGCAGAGACAAGATCTGAACCCAGGAAGTCTCCAGTCTAATAATAATATCTTAACTAAGATATTAACTAATAATAATCATCTTACCACAGGACTGGAAGACTCTTCAAGCAGGGGCTGCATGAATGGCAGAGTGGAACAGTACAAGGTCCAGTGACAAGGACTTCAGATGGGAATCTTGCTTGTCTGCACACCAGTTCTCTGCCCTTGAGCAAATCAGTTACTCCTTGCCTCAGACATAATGACTGGGATTATAATAGGTGCTTCAAAGAACTCTCTAAGGACCATTTGCAAAGCGCTGTTCACACAGCAGGCCCTTTGCGCCTCCTCTTTTCTCAGTGCCCAGAGGAGGCTCAGACACCAGACTGCAAGGATGTAGGGGGTTGTACAGCGTGAGCCACTTAATCACAGAGCCTTGGGAAACAGCCAGGATGGAAACAAGCTCCCATTAGACACCCAGCCATCAAATAAAGACTAACTGCCGACACCGTGCGAGGCATTCCACGGGGCGCTGGAGACACTACAGTGAGCAAGGCAGCTAGCTATGGTGCCTGCCCCCAAGAAGCTCATGGTCTGACAGGAGGGGCAGAAATGGTTACAAACTAGAGCAAGAAAGATTCCTACAAAGGAAAGGAATATGGCCGGGAGGAGTGGATACGGCAAAGGAGGCTGTTCTAGATTAGGCGGGGCTCAATGGAAGCTTTCTCGAGGAGGTTTGGTAGAACTGAAATCTGAAAGATGAATATGGATAAGTAGGAAATGAGAAGAACCTTGCAGCCTGAGGGAAAGGCCCTGTGACAGGAGGAAGCATAATAATATGTATGAGAAAATCGGAAACAAAGTGAGAGAAGCTAGAACAGAAAGAACAAAGAAGAGCATGGAATAAGGTCAGGCTCGACAGGTGGGACAGGACCAGAGCATGGGGTGCTATGGAGTTCTATCTTTACCAAAAGGGCAAGGAAAACCAGTTAATGGGAACGTTCAAAGATCATGATAGGGGACGGTGAAACCAGAGTGGAAGGGATGGAGTACTGCCTCCTTCTGAGGATGCCGTCAGGGAGCATCACCCTGCTGGGCTCCACCAATTCCACACCACACCCATGAGGTCCAGGATCTAGGCCAGACGGCCTGACAGCCAGACCCACTGTGGGGATTCTGACATGCAGGGGACAAGAAACCAGGAAGAGGCTCTCACCTGGACAACAGGAAATATGTGAATAAAATCCATGCCCTGGATCTGGTGAGGCTCCAGCTGGTGTGGACACTTCATCCTTGGCAGGACTGAGACGATTTTTTCGGATAGTGCTCTGTTTGGAAAAAACAAGCAAAGAGTGAGAACACACTAAGTGGCCCTTAAGACATCTCTCAAGTCTGGGCGGCATTCCAGAAGAATCTGGGGCTTCTCAGCGCCAGACCGTGACCAAGCTTCTCCTGGCTGCCTGCAAAATGAGAAAAATAAGCACAATTTAGATGTGTGCGTATGCATGTGGCTGAGGCCACAATACTGCTTTCAGGCTTTATTCCAGAATGTTTTTCTCTCTATCTTTTTTATATTAAACCACAGCATTTCTTTCTTTTTTTTTTTTTAATTTTATTTATTTATTTGACAGACAGCGATCACAAGCAAGCAGGGAGACAGGCAGAGAGAGAGGAAGGGAAACAGGCTCCCGGCCAAGCAAAGAGCCTGATGCGGGCTTGATCCCAGGACCCTGGGATCATGACCTGAGCCGAAGGCAGAGGATTTAAGCCACTGAGCCACCCAGGTGCCCCTTAAACCACACTGTTTCTTTATGAAATTGTGGTGATGTCTGAGGTAGTAGTATTACTGAACATCCTTACATGGTAAAATAGAAAGTTTTCAGTGCCCCATGTTCTTTTACATTTTGTTTTAAGACCTACTTTTTCCAAAGATCTGGGAACCACTAGGGTACATATTAAGAAAATGGTTCTAAATATCATTCAGGCAACAAATAATTACCAGGCCCTGTGCTGGGTGCCCAGAATATTAAGACAAAACATGGGGCCCTATACTGAAAAAAAAAAAAAAAAATTGGAGTTCTTCACTATTGCATGAAAGTGTTTTTAAAATAAAAAAAAGCCTTTCATTTTTTTTTAATACTTTAAAATTAATCCTAGATTTGGGGAAACTATGTTCTTTTTGTTCTTTTTGTCCAGGGAGCAGAATTTTTCTGCTTCTCATGGGGGGTACTCTGATCTCTCTCCAACACCTTGCTTCAGTCCTAGAAAACATCAGGGAGTAGGGAGGGGAAGAACGGGGCTCCCTGAGACCCCAGAGCATCCTTCTAGCTCCATCAGAAGGCCAGCATCCTCCCTCTGCTCCCGCCTGCGCAAGTCTACACCATGGCAGACTTCAGTTTCCTTCTCTACTCAGCTGATACTTGATCTCCAGATGTCAGGTTCTTGTTTCTTACATCTTAATTGGATCACATTCAAGAGGAGAGAGCAGAGGTTATTTAGTGGGTCTGCCTTGAGAAACAGTCACAAGGCATGTCCTTGTGGGGCCATATGGAGAAATAGGGGCCTCTGGCTCAGCTTACATGGATAGTTTATGTTACAGTCCCACCTAAAACACTTCTAAAAAATAACCGTAGCCTGTTACAGCAGCTACTGTGGTCTTGTCTCCAAGTGAGGACTATTTCCCCAGGTCTTACTAGATGCTTCAAATTCAGCAAGTCTGGGTCTACCTGAAATGTTCCTTGTTCAAGGAACAAGGAAACTTTTATCTTTCTGCAGCTCCATAATCCTTCCCAAGAGACAGACAGCCTTAAGACCTACATCTAACAAAGGCCTGAGTGAGAGCAATTATTGTCTTATCTATGCTGCCCTTAGCAGGTTCCATGCTCTCAGTCTTGGTGGGAACTAAGTACAATCTAGGGAGAAAAGCTAAATGGCTCCCCAAGGAATGGTCCCTGGAGAACACACTACAAAACTATGTTTATTCCTGGAAAGTAGCTTTACATGGTGGCACCAAGGTTATGACTGCTAAAAGAGAAATAGTCATGCCCACAGCTCCATGGATCATAATACCCATGTCCAGTCCAATATGTTAAGAAAAAAAATATGGTCAGGGGAAGACGGACACCCTACTGTATACATTCACAGAAGGAGGGGACACCCATCTCCCAGAAGGAAAGCCTAGGAGAGAACATTTTCACCTCCCACAGAGGGAGTGCATATGTGAATTGTTCAGAAGGTCCAAGGCACGGAAGGACACTGTCCTGCGGCTCTCAACCACTACTGAAGTCCCTCCTCTCTGACCAGCATGTCTTCAGGACACATGCATCTTTCTGGTCACAAGATGTGTGGCTGCCCAATGGGAAAGCCGATGGCTGGCCAGCTGTTGCTGGGGCTCAAATGGGATAGTCTGGTAGGTAAGTATTAACAAACCCAGTTGACAGCGTATCTAAGGCTCTCTCTACAACACACTTTATTTTTTATTTTAATCTCCATCAGACTCTGTTTAATTTCTTTGAAACTTGTGAGGGGAAGAGGCTGGTGCTTAGTTGGCTCTGTTTCCTAAACTCCAAGTTTAGCAAATGAAGGACTTGGCATTCTTGCTCAGGGCAGTTATTAACTGTTGATAGACATGGGGTTCTTCTGCTCAGTTATATTTTGGTTCACTGGGAGGAAAGCTCCCCCTAGTGGCTACAGATCTGAGTCTGCAGAGGGTTACTGGTTGCATGGAACCATTTCAGTAGCTTAAAAACAAGAGGCTCGGACCCCGAACACTATCCAGCTCAATCCTCTCTACCTTCAGACCAAGTTGTCTCTGGCCACTGATCAGAGACTGACTATCTTCCTGGGTCATAAAGGCCCTGAGGAAGGATGCCCCGGGTCATCTCGGGGTTTATAAGCCTATTAAACCTGCCTCCCAGAACTCACTGCCAAGACTGAGGTCTTGGCAGCATACGGAAGCAGTTGGAGGCACAAATACTGCTGGACTGAGGGAGGGACGTGGGGGGGACACAGGCAGGTTGGGGGGAGGGGACAAAAGTCAGGAGGACTTCTTGTGGAAGCCCACCAGCCCCTATCTGTTTCTCCCTGGAGCTCAGGGTAGACTCTGACTTTCTGAAAATCTGGGAAAAGGACAAATGCAGAGGTCCCCAGTCAGGTTTCCTAGCCTAAGACTGAACAATGCCCACTTGCTACTACAGTAGTTGGTTGGATTCCTTCAGTTTTTAAGAGTGTTCAGCGCACGGTTTCTTCCTCTACTGCAAACAGTTTGAAAGAGAGTGAATTAAACCAGGGTCTAAATTCCAGCTCCATTACTGGCTCTGGGACTTTTGGCAAGTCACCTGATGCCTCTGGTCCAGTACTCCTATCATAAAATGAGGAAAAAATGCCTTTCCTCCTTATCTGAACTTATAGTGAAGATGAAACAGTAAAATGCGAGCACAAGTGCTCTGCACAGGTGCCTACCACTTGTGTGTTACCGAACTCCATTATGAGCCTAAAAACCTTATGACCTCCGAGCATAGGACTCTGTAGTGTGGGGCTTTAGGAAAGGCTGGGAGGGTAGGGACAGAAGGAGGGTATAGACAGAAAGCAGAAGCTCATGAAACCCTCCAGCAAAAAGGATCAACAAGAACAGAGAGGCCTCAATTGGGCACACACAGAAAAGAGCCTGAAAGATAATGACGCCCTCAAGAGGCAAGTGTACTCCTCAGACAGCGCTAGCTGGCCCCCCATCACATCAGCTGGGACATACTGAGACACTGCAAACAGAAGGCAGTATTAAGTCTAAATTGCACACAACCAGAACATATTAGAAAAACAAACAGAAAAGACTTTTGAATAATTCAGTACACTGTGGCTATGGCATTTCTCTTACAGATAACAGAGACCTGACTGCCTGGTGCACTACTAGAGGCTGGTGGATCTTCAGCCCTGCAAACTGCTGCCCCCAGCTTCGCCCACAATTACAGTCCATGGCTCTGCACTTAAAAGCACACACCAAGTACCTACCAGAGAACATACTACTGGATATCCTCAGCCCCTTATCCAAACCCTTTGGGGCCACATGTGTTTCAGAATTCACAACTTTTTAGATGTTTGCACTTTCATGGACCTAACAGGCATATACTATATATTATGTAGAGCCCAAGTGAAATCTAGACTTGAATGATTATTTCTGCAGCAAAAGTTATGAATGTTCACCTATGTGGGGGTCCATATAGACTATAAATAGCCTTAAGAAAGTTCAGGTCATGTTTTGTTCCCAAATGAATTTTGTACCCACACGTAGAAAGAAAGAAGCCTGTTTCCATCGTTTTTTAGATTTCAGATTAAGAATCTGTATAAAAACACTGTACTCCAGTATCTGTTAAAAGCACTGTCACTGCTGGGAAAGTATAATAACTCTCAAGGACACGAAAGTGAAAAGGGGGCTAAGAACCACTCTAAAACACCAAGGGAGTTTAGGAAGAAGAGCTACACGGAACCCAGGAAATGGGAAGACTGGTGCAGAAAGAATGCACTGAAAGAAATCCCAGAACGTCAGGGGTGCCGCAGGTGTCAAAAGCAATCACTTAAACTGAAACAGAAAGAGGCTTCATTCAGGAGTGTCTTTGAGAAGATAGTGAATTTATGTTAATAAACAGACTAAGAAAGAATCTGGCCAATCTTAGCTATAGGTAAGGATATGTGCTTCTTTGTGGAAAAAGAAAAAAGGCAATCAGAAACTCAAGGAAAATAAGCTGTATAAACATGAGGCAAATTACAGTGTGCCTGATTTTTCGTGACTTTTTGTACAGACCACCTCCACTCGCTCAGGCCAAACCCCTCAGAACCAGTCTTAACTCTGCTCTTACTCACACCTAGATCCAATCTGTCATGACATTCTGTTGTTTCTCCCTTCAAAGAGGATCCAGAATCCCTCCACTGCTAGCCCACTGTCCTGGCCACCATCTTCTCCCCTGAGCACGGCTACAGTATGTTTAAGAACCTCCCTGCTGCCAACTTCATCCCCTCACTCAGTAATCAGAGGGTTCCTTCTAAAACCGATTATGAACAGATTATGTTCCTCCTCTGCTCAAAACCCTTCAAGAATTTCTCATTTCGCTCAGAGTAAACTCAAAGCCTTTATTTACTCTGACCTACCAAGTTCTACCCCATCTGGCCCCTACAACCTGTCTGCCCCTCTCCCATTGTTCCCTCCTCCCCACCTCACTGTACACCAGGCAAGCTTCTGCTGGGAGCCTTCACGCTCACCATCTCCTTTGCTTGGAACCCTCTTCTCTCAAGTCTTAGCTCCCATATCACCTTCTCAATGAGGCCATGCTGACTTAAAGTCACACAACTGCCTCCAAAGCACGTCCCTCTTCATATACCGTCCCAGCTGTAATTTTTTTTTCATAGAACATATTACTTCTATATGTAATTTGATTATTTATTAAATTAGTCGTTTCTGGTCTGTCTCCCCGCCAAAGACTCTAAGCTCTGTGAGGGCAGGACATGTTTCATTAACATACCCTAAGTACCCAGAACAATGCCTGACCCATAGGCGGGACTCCATAAATATTTGATGAGTCAATGAATAAATAAGGATTCCTTTTGACTGTAATATTTGAATATTCTCCACCAAACAGCACCATTGTCGTCCAAAAGATTTATTTCTTTTTCTCTGGCACCATCACAATTCTTAGTTCTTATTCTAAACACTGTTTATAGATTTACTTTTAGTATCTACCTGTAGATAAAGCATGGACAATTTAATTGCTATTACAGAAAAACAGATGATAAATACTATGCCCTGAACATTGTAAGAGTAATGATATGCTGGTAAATGGAGGCTGAAAGGAAGAAGGAAAAACGGAGGGCAAAAACATTTACCCTACATAGCTAGGAACCAGGAGAAACCATCTCATATAAATGAGTCAAGAAACAGAAGCTTATATTGATTAAAGCTATACAACTGATCCTAGAAAAACAGATAATAATTACAAAAGTGGAAGAGGAGAGGCAAAGGGGATGTAGTGAGTAGCACAGGTGAGCTAAATTCCTCCTCTTACAGGCTTAAATGAAAAATACAAAATTAGAGAAGGAAGTGAGCTCTTTGAAAAAATCTAAAACCTAAACAGGCAAAGATGGTTCTTTCCAGAGAATAAAACCAGGGCTTTATAAAATGGGAATAGGGAGAGATGTTAGCTGTATATTTTGTACCCTTTGGCAGTATTTGAATTTTTTTTTGTTTAACTTCATGAATGTGGCACCCACACAATAAAAACAAAATAAAAAACACAAATCTGGATCAAGCCCGGCCAGCAGAGAGCAGAACCACACATGTAGACTCCATCCCACCGATTTCTAGTAAGAACTTTTCATGACAGGTCACTGGCTGCGATTCCACGGTCCCAGAGTGACAGATGCTCCAGATGCAGAGCTCAGCTATTCATGGCTGGGCACTGAGGAGCACAGTGTTACAGAGAACAGTATGTCCTCTTTAACGAGCAGCCCAGAGATGTTCTTTGGTCTTGTTATTGTAAGAATTTCGGTGATTCCATGGGACCGATTTTTCTTCAGCATGGAAACTATGACCTGGTAATTTATCATGTTTTTCTCTTTTTGTTGGCTGCCAGAAAGCCTGGAGCCAAATCTGTGGCTCACCCTTACAAAAACAAGGCATGTTGTGGCCCATGACAAATGTTATAGCCTTATCCCCAACTCAGTTTGTTTTCCCTTTGCTTTGCTTTGCCTTTTCTCTATCACTGCTTCATATACATATTTGTAAACTACCTTCAATCCATTTGGAAGAGTTTTTTCCTGGGGGAGGATAAAGCTTCAGAAAAATTAAGTCACGGATGCACACAGATCTGAAATCACAAATCTCTCTCCTGACAGATAAGGAAACTGAGGCTTATCCAAGGTTACACAGCTGCCCACTGGCAGGGCAGGGCAGAAAGTGGGAGCCTAGTGCTCTAATGAGATCACCAAGTCCCTGGTGAGCTACGGAAGACCGGAAGACCGGATGGGGTCCACTCAGGTGAAACCTCTAACAGGGAGTCCATGCTGCCTTCTCTCAGTGGCAGGCAAAGTGAGGCTTTGCCTTACGCAGAGGCAAAGGGGAGGGAAAGAGTCTCTTCTCACTCTGTTCAGCTTCCATCCAGTACATTCCTTCCAGCTGCCTTTGGAAAGAGATAAACTAAGTAGTCCGGAACACTCTTAGAGAGTATCAGAAAAACTATTAGAGCTGCTGAACATCACTCATCATTGGGGGAAATGCAAGTCAAAACCACAGTGAGATATTACCTCCCACCTGTTAGAATGCTTAAACTCAAAAAGACTAACAAAAAAGATAACTAACAGTGGCAAGGCCACAGAGAAAGGGGAACCTTTGTCCACTACTGGTGAGACTGTAAATTGGTGCACCGGCTATGGAAAACAGTATGGATGTTCCTCAGAAAATTGAAAAATAAAACATTTTAAAAAATCACATAACTACCTATGACCCAGCAATTTTATTCTGAGTATTTAACAGAAGGAAATGAAATCAGGATCTCAAAGAGATACCTGCAGCCCCACATTCATGGCAGCATTACTCACATGGCCAACTGTGGAAACAACCTAAGTGTCCATCCACGGATGAATGGATAAAGAAGACATGGTATGTGTTAAAAGAAAAAAGGAAATCCTGCTCTTTGCAACAACATGGATGGACATTGACAGCATTATGTGAAGTGAAAGAAGTCAGAGAAAAACAAATACTGTATATTTTCATGTGTATGTGGGAGTCTAAAGTAACTGAATTCACAGAAACAGAACAGACTGGTGGTTGCCAGAGGAAAAGGGTGCGGTGTGAGGGAACTGGGGGAAGGGTGACAAGAAGTACAAAAGGTACTTGCAATTATAAGATAGATATGTCCTGGGGATGTGATGTATAGCAAGGAGACTTGATTTAACAATACTGTATTGTGTATTTTGAAAGTTGCCAAGAGCGTAGATGTTCACATCCCAAGAAAAAGTTGTGATAAGAAAGTTCACATAAAGTTATGATAAGAAAAAGTTCACATCACAAGAAAAAACATTTATAGCTATACAAAGTGATCGATGTTAACTGAACTTACTGTGGTGATCATTCTGCAATATATCTATCAAATCATTGTGTTGTACATCTTAAATCAATACAATGTTATGTGACGATAATCTCTCAATGAAACTAGAAAAAGAGAGAGTGAGAAAGAGAATAGTCTGAGCGTTAAATGACGTATAGGCTAGCTTTGTGGCCGTGGCTTCTATCAAACTCCATTTCATAATCTATAAAACTGTGATAATACCTGCTGCAATGAAAATCAAAATAAAATATGTAAGGCATCTAGCACAATTTTTGGCACATAGAGAATACTCAAAAGTTAGTTCCCTTCTCCCCCTTTAGGCTCGTCTATGAAAAAACCTAATAACTTACATTTTTTGTCCTATTGTAGAGTTTTCCTGAAACAGCAAATCAACGTCTATGTCAAAGCTGCAAGTGGTAATGCACCAAGTCATCCCTCCTACTACCTGCAAGACACGAAGAAAATACCTGTTTTCTCCTTCTAGTTTGGGAAGAGGGGAGGAAATGGAAGGGAGAAAAATATATAAGTTTTTATAGAATCAATGATCATACAAAAGCCTATCTCTTTAGAGAGAGAGCACATGTCCTTCTGACTCCATCAACTACAACTCATCTAAAACAGCACCACCGAATAAAACTTCCTGCAGCGATGGAAATGTCCTGTGTGCATACTGTCCGGTACACACGGGGCCCACATGGGGCTAGTGTGACCGAGAAGCTGACTTATGCTATGAAACAAACGTATCATTCACAGATCCTCCTTATATTAAGACATTAACTCTTAGCCAGGAGAAGGCTTAATCCAGTTTTAGGTAAGTACCAGATTTCAGAGGAATTACGTGTTTTGAAGATCAGACAGGTTAGTAGCAAGGCTGATGTTTGTGGCTCATTACTGAATTTTTGTACATCTTGTTTTTTTCATGTATCTAAAGGAGAAAAGAATCCCTGTCCTACTTTTCGCAGAGGACCTTTCAGAGGTGCAAATGACCTCTGAGGTTAAATACTAATACCAGCTAAATACTTTTCAGATATAGCTTGATGGGGACTCTGATCTCTAGCTATGTTTAGACACAGTGAGACGCCTATAAATACAGATTCCGGGCCCCAGCCCAGATCTAACCAAATTATCAAAGGGTGAGGCCGCAACATCTGTATTATAAAACAGTCCACAGCGAATGTTATGTCAAGCCAGGCCGTGGTCCACTGGGGCACTCAACACTTCCTTCCACGGGGAAGCTTTCCTGGCCTGCTCTGTCTGATCTGGAAGCTTCATTTCTGCTGCACTTACTACATCATGACACTGAGTATGCTGCTTTACTTGTCTCCCTTCCCTGTTCTATAGAAGCTGGCCTCCTCGAGTACAGGGCCTTGGTCTGATCTTCGTGCCCTCAATACTTATTACTATGCCTTGTACAGGATTCTTGAAGGTTCTGCTGAATTAACAGACTTCAACCCATAGTGACTTCTCTCCCCTCCACAGTGACACTCACTGCCTCCAAACTCAGAACTAACCATCATTAGAATATGTAGCAATTGTGTGCACACTGACGTGGGACAGCTCCTTATTAACTCGGATTTTATCTCACATAACCTTTCTCTCTCCACCCAAACTGTAAGTTCCTTAAAGGGAAGAACTAGTTCTAATGTTTTTTTGCACTTCCCAAAGCTCTGTACACAAAAAAGGAATTCAAGGCGTATCTACCGACACATTTTTATTTTCTTGTAATAGGAAATTGGAACACTTCTAATAACGAACCTGAATCCAAGAGAAACATGGATATTAGAGAAGGTAAAAACACAATCTCTTCCTCTTTTCTCAGCCCTGGTAAACCACTCCGTCCCAACCAAACACAGCTAATGGTTAGAAAGGTTTCCTCTTACCTTGTCAAAAGGTGACAAACCTTTAATTCGTGCCCTGAAATATCCAGCTGCAACCAAAAGCTCCAGAATTTCCGTCAGCTTGACATTTTGTTCTTCATCTTCTCTTGTTTCAACCTAGAAGAAGAGCCAAAAGTTAGGCTGGTAAAATCCACCTTGAATAAAGGAACACCAGGTGTATTTCTGACGCCACAATTTAATAGCTAAGGAGCTGGTGACATTGGCTGTCTTGCTGTGTTCATGCTGGAGCACGGGGACACAGCACTGCGGGCGTCTCAAAGAACAGCATCCTCAGGCCTCGATAAGCTGTGTTTACTGTCACAGGTGGCAAGAAAAGACACACAGGCAATACAGATTACACCTCTGGTGCTGAAGAAAACCAGGGACAGGCAGATTACAGCACATTACCTCCCTGTTCCCTAACGCATCGCTTACTTGACAGGTTCCAACTAAATAATAAACTCCTTACAGACAAAAACAAAGTGTTTTTTTTTTTTTAACTTTATGCACATCTTGGTCCCAAAAGCTACTGACAAACAGAGCAAGAACAAAGAAGGGAGTTCAAATATGTGTCTTTCTCTGCACTTCTCCTTTAGATCTCTAAAACACAAGGCCGGCTTTCAACCCAGATACACTGAAGGATGATTACTGCCACAAAATGGGACTGCCTTAAAAATAATAAATTCAGGGGCGCCTGTGTGGCTCAGTGGGTTAAAACCTCTGCCTTCGGCTCAGGTCATGATCCCGAGTCCTGGGATTGAGCCCCTCATCGGGCTCTCTGCTCGGCGGGGAGCCTGCTTCCCTCTCACTCTCTGTCTGCCTCTCTGCCCACATGTGATCTCTGTCAAATAAATAAATAAATAAAATCTTTTAAAAAAATAATAAATTCATCTAATATATTTGAATAGGGACCTGATTTTAAAATTTTAAGTTGCATCTTACCTTCACTCCCAGGTGTTGACAACTTAAAACCACTGAAAAATTCTAGTCCTTTTGCCTCCATCTACTTTCATGAACAGTAACTTTCCTCTCTTTTGTTATTGCAGAACATAAAAAAACCAGTAATCTATATAAAACACAGCTAACACATAGCTGGCTCAAATTCTTGGACCTACCTCTGACTACGCCCTCAACAATGCCCATGAACTCCTCCTTTATTATACGTGTCACACTGACCTCCTCCCTTTTATTTACACTTTTTGCCGGGACTACTGCAACTGCCTCTCAATCTTCCTTCTGTTAATCTGTTTGCCTCCCTCCCTCCTAAATTACAACTTTCAGATCCTCTCTCTTTAGCTCATCCCGCAGTCCTTATCATTAACACATCATACATTGTCTGTAAGATAAACTCCAACGTTCTTGGTCTAGCATTTGGCTCTTTGGCTGCAACCTATCTTTTCAGCTCCAGCCTTCACCTCCCTCCAGAATAATCCGGTCGTGGTATGGCCAACCTCAAGCATGGCTCATTCCCCTTTCTTCACTTTTCATACCCCTTCTCTTCTCCTGATACTCCCTAACCACCAAGAAACCAGCTTCAAATTCTAGCTCCTATTTGATGCCAACCCTGACAAATGCATTTCTATTTTATTTATAGTTCTAGCCAGTCATACAATTAAATACCAACCTCTTCTGAGTGAAATGTCTGGTGTTAATATATATGCCTGTCTTTTGAAATGGCCTATTAGCTGGATCAGGAGAGGACCCATCTCTTATTCAGTCATGTTGACACCTCTTCTGAAGCAGCATTAGACTCAAAGGGCAATTAAATACGGAATGACATGTTCAATCATCACACAAAGTGCATGACCTATGCCAGTCATGGATTAACAAAATGTTTTCGTAGTCATGACACTGATAATGGAAATCCAAGTTTATTTTGAAGTACAAATTGCCAGGAGGGGGAGCTTACATATTAACAAATAGTTGAACGAAGAATTATTAAAGTGACTGACAATTTCCTGCAGGAGGAGGTGGTGAAGGCAACACCTTGTTTTACTCCTCTCCAAATCCCCTTGGTCCAGGCTATCAAAGCATTCCCTGGTTTTTAGGGGACATGCAAAAATAAAGTAGTATTAATTATTCACACCTTCTCTTCCTTTGCAAAAGATCTGGGATAGTTAAGCAACATCTCTAAGTGGGGAGACTCAAAGAAAAGAGAAGGTAAAGAGCAATATGGTTCAAAGACGGAATAGAAGAGAAAAATGGGATGATATAAGCATTTTCTTCAAACTCCTAGGATGTAAAACATGAACCTTTCATTTGTTCAGTCATCACTAATCATGAAAACACTTCCAAGAAGAGGACATTTCATCCCAGGAGGATCATTCCTGGTTGCCTGTACCTAATGAACACTCACTGCCAACCCCAAGGCAGATGCATGGCCCATGGTTTTTATCCACTCATCCCCAGAACGGAGAAGTATGTATAGTTTTGCAATATAACCTGTGAAATAACTTCTTGGTGCAAGACACTGAATGGAGACTGTTAGTAAGACTCCACATTCACTTCACAGATTAATACTGAAACAAAATGAGAAAGGGCCACAGGTTAACACACAGTGACTGAAAGAATGCCCCCTCTTGAGGGTATCAAAAGCCATCAGATTGGCTTATACACCCATTGTTAAAAAACTAAAATTCTGATAAAGATGAATGACTGTGAGCTCTTAAACCGGGCATGCTAAATTTTCATTGCTCTGTATTGTAGTTCATGGAAGCTGGAAGGCAGTGCCAAGTCTAGCTATCCTCTTATCCTTCACAGACATACAGTAAAGGGTTTAAAAAATTAAAGTGACAAATCAGACCCAGCCTCCTGGCAGTCAGAGAAGGGTTACACAAAGGACTCAGAGGATCATGTTGCTTTTTATTTTAGAAAGATCCCCATTTATAGTACTGTGGGACACTGAATTAAAGGAATTTAAGGTGGAACCTGAGAGGCCAGACAGGAGTCTATAGCAAAAGATCAGGCAAAAACTCGATAAGAGCCTGAAACAAGTGACAAACAAGAAATATCAACTACCAGGATACAGTTCTGAGTCTTCACAATCCCCCATTCCATCGATTTAATTTGCATGTAAGGTTTTACCTAATACAAGGGTTCTGACAACAGGACAACTCTTAGGTTTTCCTAAGATTACAACAAAATGGACTAACATTCTGGGCACACATACTCATAGATAAGTCTGTCCTTCCATCACTATATCCCCAGCTTTTATGCACAGAAGAGCGATACCTCAATTAGTGGGTACTTGTGGGACGAAGAACTGAGGACTGGCAGGGGGCCGGGTGGATGGGATGACAGGCGGTTGAAAGGGAAGGAACCACTCACCATGTCAAGGCATCAGTCCTCCTGCCAAATGCCTGCTTCAAAACCTTAGGAGGGGGATAGAGGTGCAGTGTGGGTTCCATTTCTTTCCAGAATCTAGTAAACTAAACCAGACTTAGCTCTGGAGTAAATCGACTGGAAGAGAAGACACTTGCAAACCACCTAGCTATATGACTGACACTTGCAGCCCAAAGGAAATGCACGTTCCCTTTATGCCTAGCCAGTGTGGAAATCCGGAAACCACCGATTACCCTATCCCTCAGGACCGGGTGAGTATTTAATAACACCGCTGTGAGGAAAGGCACCCGCTACGTTCTGGAGAAGCAGCCACGCTTCCGCCAGGCGCACTGCCGGGCCACACAGCCCCACCGGACAGCGCGTCGCCTCCCGCAGAAAACCCAGTGCGCGCACGGTTCCCAAACTTCCAGCTGCTGCAAGGGTCTGGCGTGCATTCCCTGCACATACCGAGGCGAGTTGGGGGTGGGGGTTCGGGACCCCGCGAGCCCCTCGGGGCGGCGGCAGGCGCCACAAGGTCACCGCCCTTTGCACAACCCGAGCCCGGACCGTCCCAGCAACGCGTCTCGTGACTCCCAGGGCGCTGCAGCCCCGGGCATCGGGGCGAGCCCTGCGGCGCCAGGGGTGGGGGACACTGCCCGGGAGAAGTAGGACCCCGGGCCCCGCGGCGCCTGGGGCTGCGTGGGGCTAGGTATTGGGCTGGGAAGACCACCTCCCTCCCCGGGGACCCGAGAGCGGCTGAAGTTTGTCCCCGCCCCCGCCCAGGCAGGGGGACCTCCCCGGTCCCCAGCGCACAAGGCCAGCTCTCCCCGCCCGGGACACACCTGAGAAGGGGGCGGGGCGCCCCAAACGCTTCCCGGGCGCCTCTCCGCCCGCCACCCCGCGGGCTCGGCCCTCTCCCAGGAACCCGGACGTGTCTGGGAGAGGGACGTCCTTACCTCCGGGAGACCCTGGCCCTCCGGGCCCTTGGGCAACCCCATGGTCCTGTGACAGACGTACGGCGGCAGCAAAGCTCGCGGAGCGCCCGGAGGAAGCTGTCCACCGCCGCTGAGCTGCTACCGGGGTGGAGGCAAAGCGGTAACTTCCTCCGCCGCAGCTGCCGCCGCCGCCGCCGGCCGGGAGCTTGGCGGCCCCGCGGAGCATGCGCGTTGGGAAGGGAGCGCGGCGCGACTGCGCCTGCGTGAGAGCAGTCGCGGAGCAAGGCCAGACGGCGGGGGAAGTTGGAGCGACTGTCCCGGCTGGGTTCCGTGGCAGACGTTCTGCCGGCGCCGCGCGCCAGAGCTCCGCAGTTTTCTCCGAGTCCTTCACAAAAGGGGCGATTCTCTCATCTCGAGGAAATTTTGCATTTGGCTCCCTCTCTGCGTTTCACAGGCATCGGATGCCCCCAGTGGGGGTACTGTCCGCTCCGCGAGCCGGACTTTGGAAGCTCCCTCAGTCTGGTGTTAAAAATCCAGCATGAATGCGTTTGGGAATTCCAGACCTCCGCCCGGTTCTAGCTGAATCGGGGTTTCCCCCGCTTCACGCGCACTTGCGCTAACTTCTCGATATGTATACGGACTAGGGAACAGAGGCCCCAAGAAAGGCTGCTGCACGCCCGCCGCTTCTTCAGTGTTCCAGGCAGTGCGTCTTGTTTCTCAGGATACCTGGTTTGGGGTAATATCCCCCTACCTCCAACATCGCTAACTCTGGGTCTTCCTTAGGAAAAGGTCCTCTCTGCGAGTGCATCTCCGTTTTGACGTCATTTTAGCCTCCACATCGCTTACATGCTGCCCCCTTGTCTGTCCCAGAAAATGGATGGCAGTTACATAAAAGGGTTCTCTCCCGGGCCACAAGACCCGCTCGAAACCCGCACTTGCTTCATAGTGGCTTCTCTAGCTTTTTAAGTTTTATTTATTTATTTAGTTTTAAGCGATGAAGAAAGAGGTGTCTTGAAAATTTGCTGTAGAAAAGATCGTTCCCGAGGGGCGGGGCGGGGGAAGGGATGGGGAGAGTGGGGAATAAGAAGCTCAGAGCTCCTAGAGATCTCCTGTGTGTGTGTGTGTGTTTCCTCTCTGCATACCTAGCACCTTAATAAGCAGATAACCAGTAAATGTTTGTCCTTGGAGGAATTCTTTGGGCTTTTGGTATTCTTCCTGGAGTTTATCCTGACGGAATACCCACCCATGTGATCTCAAAGGCCCTAGAAACCGACATTTCCTTCTTAAATGCAGTTAGCAAATACCGCTAACAAAACTGTGTGCCAGGCAGCACAAATTTGAGAAAAGTGAATAGGGAAATTAAGGGGGTTGAGATGGGAACTCTCATAGCAGAGTTAGGGGACATCTTGTGCTCACCCATTGGAAAGCCAATGAATCTCAATTTTTAAGGCACCCATTATCAACTTCCCAAACGTATTTATTTTTGTAATTTTAAAACCGCCTTTCCCGGAGGTGGTATACAATGAGAGGGAATGGAGGGTAATTTGTGGCTGCTGTTGAATGACTAGAAAGTATTGATGCCTAGGGACAGATAGCAAAATCTCACATAGCAGGCAAGCCTAAACAACTGTATATAAAGTAGTTCAGAGCATAGGGTCTGGAGAATAATAGAAATCAGGTAGGCCACACACAGGTTCCCTGTTGCAAATGCCTTCGCAATATTTAAATAAACATGAGCAGCTGACTTGTGCAGTTTTACTGTCTGGGTAAGGTGACTGGAAGACTTGGGTTGGCAGCATGCCTTTTTTTTTTTTTTTTTCCTTAGAGATCCCAGCAAAAAGGCCGTGGCAACAGTCAAGAAAGCTTGGGCTTCCTGTGTTTGAGAGCGGAACCCCAGTGCAGCTTTGGAGAAGCTGCACAGAACAGACAATGTCAAAGAAGGTGGTTTGGGAGGACTTTGGAATAAATGCATCTCTGTTCTTCTCCAGTGGCTGAGGGTACCCCTAGAAACATTTTGTCACCCTAATGGGATCTTTGTGGGGTAGGGATCATTCTCTCTCTCCTTTGCATATTGAATACAGAGCTGTATGATGTTTTTCTAAGGGCACACTTCTCAGGAACCTCACAAATACCCTTTTGGGGTTAAAAAGAGGGGGTGCCATAGTAAAGAGTTTCCTGTTAGGAAGCTTATCCTAAGTGAAGTTTTCTAGAAAACCTCAAATATTTTGTTCTCATTTCTCCCAGCCCTTCCTACTTGGCTCTTGCTGTGACCAGGAGGGAGAATCATGAGGTCTTAAAGCAGGAAGGGACCTTAAAGGCATCTAGTGTTTGTTTAGGAAAGCAGAGTGACACCATTTAGGTCAAATAGTACGTTAGTGGCTGTGCTGGGACCAGAGCCCCGAATTTCTGATTAACGATGTCTTTTTATTCATCTATCAAACTTCCATTCATCCAACAAACATTACCTCTATATCAGTGGCTCTCAAACTTGCTGCACATTGGAATCATGTGGGGAGTTTGAAAAGCTACCAAAGTCTGAATTCTACTCCCAGAGATTCTGCTTTAATTGGTCTGCGGAGAGACATAAATATGGGAACTTTTTCCCTTGGGGTATATTGTTTTATATGCAGCACAGTAGTGAACAGTGACTTCTTAAGTTTCCTTATAGATCATGGTGGCACACAGAATTTAAGATCCGTAAATGAACTAGGAGTCTTTAAGTTAAATGAGTTCTTCCTGAAAATTCCTAATCGTATGCTAATCTATTCTCAAGCAGTAAAATTTTGCAACACACTGTCCTATATTTAGCATATCCCATTTCTATAGTGAAAAAATGAAGGCCTGAGTGGTGCAAGCAAACTTAAACCTCGTCTGCTTCTGGACACAACCCAGCACACACACTCACACACACTCTCACACACATACGCATACGTACACTCACACACACACGCACACAATACAGTCACACACAACTCATACATACATGCACACACTTACACTCACACACATACGCTATATCTCCTGTAACAAATGAGATCTCACATTTTCTTGGTAACATGATTTAATATTTAAAATTGTCTTTTGGGGGAGGCAAAGTTTAAAAAATGTGACATGTTTAAAATTTCACAGTGATTCCACTGAGCAACCAATTTGAGTCCCACTCTTCTCTGTGCCAGGGAATAGTTCCTGGTGCTGGAGAAGCTGCAGTTGGCAAGCCAGATGAGATAGTTACTGCCAGAAATGAAACATGTCACTTAATAAGACAATATTGGCTAGATTAGTTCTCTTCAGAGAAATAAAAATAGCGTAACAAATATGAGAGGGAATAACTGGAGTCCGAGGCCCTTCCAGACGGAGGGGTCAGGATGGGACTGTCAGGCTCCTTTCAAGGGGACGTCTACATCTCAAGAAGGCGCCATGAAAAGAGCCCAGAGAAAAGCATTCCAGGCAGAGGGAGCATCCGGGGTGTTCTGGACAACCTCCGTTTGCCCCCGCCCCAGACCCACTCTTTCCCGTCTCACCTTGCTTGCCACCAGGCTAGGCTGGCTGGTAAAGGCTTCTTCAGCAGGGCCTGGCATGTAGGCACCTGTAGGGTGAGGAGGTAGTGTGGGGGTCCTGGAGGGTAGAGTCTCAGGAATCATTTGGCAAATGTATGAAGAACTTAGAAAATATCCTTGGGTATGACGCTGCCACTTTTAGGGCTTATGTACAAAGATCTTCATCACAATGTTATTTATGAAAGAAAAACCCGGAAACCATGTCAATAGCCCATGAAAGTGAATGGTTAAATACATTTTAATGTGTCCATTTTGTGCAACAGGACGGTGCTGGTAAAAATGTTCACTGCAGCTGGCCACGCAAGAAAAGGGTGAGAGATGAAGCTAGGTAAATAGGAACAAAGTCTGCCTGTCCTGTCAGAAAATTGGCAAAACGTTTAAAAGGCAAACTGGGAAAATGTTCATTGCCTGTGACAAGAGTTCTTAGAAATGAGAAAGAAAAATTTGATACAAAAGCGAGCAAAGGAGAAAAAATGAACAAAGGCTTGAAGAGAGAATTTCTAAAAGAAATTTTCACTAAACGTATGAAAAAAATTCTCAGCTTCACATTAAAAAAATTACAATGAGGTACCGTTCATGAAAGTAATAATTACTGTTTAAAGGACATTAAACTGCCATCATACCCCCTAGTCAATAAGTACATTTTTACGAAGGTTCTAGAGGGTGATTTGGCAAAGTTAATTTTTCGCCAAATATGTGTTGAGAGCCTGCTGTGTGCCAGGCGCTGAGAAGCGATCTCACTGGGGGGTGGCAGGAGTGATTGAGCACCCAGGGCGCATTTGGAGTTTTCACAGTGATTGAGAAGTATTACCAACATTTAGCACCCAGATGTTATGGATGGCAAGGGTCCTGCATTGACTTTGGGTCATAAGAATTGCTTTGGCCAGAGGAATGTGGAAAGCTCTGGGATTGTGTCAGTTTGGGCTGTGGTGCTAAGAACCCTTCTGTGTTTCCATCACTCTCTCATGCTCATTCCATCCATCATGAGAACCTACCCAGGCAGCGACTGCCCCCCGCCTGGGCCTCTGGCTGAGGAACAGACATGAGAGAAGGGAGGGGACCTGAAACCCCAGCCCAGGTCAATCCAGCCAGCCCCGTGAGCTGTTCTGAGCTCTGAAGATTTGGAGTTGTTTGCTAAGTGTGGTCACTTAGCAAACCTGACATAGACACGACACAAAGAAGAATTGTCCCTCCAAATGCTATACCCCACCCCACTCCCCAGCATCCCCACATGGCAAACACTGGATACAGAAAATGAACAAAGTGGAGTTGTGGGATGAACGTGCACAGTCAACAAATAATCATATCAACAATTATATGTTTGCATGTTGAAGTCAGTGCTCTTAATGACAAGTTGAAAGGTGGGATGAAAAAGAGGAACAGGAGGTATGATTTTGAGTGAGGAGTCATTCAAAGTTTCTCCAAGGACATGGCGTTGGAAACCTGGAGTTGAGCAAGAGTTAGACACAGAGTAGGAAAAGCATTTCAGGCTGAGGAACCTGCATGGCCAAGCAGAGGAGCTCTGGGTACCTGAGGGGCTGGAGCACAGATGGCTCAAGGCGGTTGGTGAGGCTGTGAGGCCCAGATCAGGCAGACCTGTTGGACGATCAGAAGGGGTTTAGTTAGGGGTGGCTGGGTGGTTCAGTTGGTTAAGTATCTGCCTTTGGCTCAGGTCATGATCCCAGGGTCCTAGGATTGAGCTGCACGTGGGGCTCCCTGCTTGGCAGGGGGTCTACTTCTCTCTCTCCCAGTGCTCTACCTTCCTGCTTGTGCTCATTTTCGCTCTCTCAAATAAATAAGTAAAATCTTAAAAATAAAAGAAGGGGTTTGGATCTCACTGAAGCACCGGTCAGATGGCTTAAGAAAAATTGTTTGATAACAGTTTAGTCTTATCACTGGAATCAATTCAGCCCTTGGTCTATAGAAACGGACTTTGAGTTTCAAACATCCCCTGTGGCAAGACTGCTCATGTAAAATTGCTATCACTCTTCATGTTATGGAGACTTGGTAAATAGCCGCAACCAAAAATCCAACCCTGACCCTGTCTGGAAATGGAAAAAAAAAATGCACTCAGGAAATTAACTGCTAAATAAAGTGCATTTATATAACATTGTCCTAGGAATTATAGTTCCGTCAAGCTTCCATGGCAAACTAAATGAGAGAAAACCCAAAATCACTTTAGAAGAGAGGACAAAGAATACTGTTTTTCTGGATCAATGGACTTCTTAACTAGCAATAAAGCTATATTATGCTTTCATTATTTTGAAACCAAGTAAGATGGAAATAATGAACTTTTAAGATTCACACATATATTGTGAATTTCTAAAATGTTATCCTAAGACCCTTCACATGTCTCAACAAAGACAAGAGCTGCTGCAATGGTTCTGGGTTATTTTGTTGGGCTTGTTAGCAACAGCAAAATTACTCTACCCACAAATAGGATAACACAGACATCATTCATTTATAAGATTGCATTTAGGTAATCTAAAGTTGTAAAACATCACCCTAAAAATTATAATCCTAACAAGCATTTATATGAACCGTTGCATCATCCCTTAATAGCAATAAAAGTAAGAGGAAAAGAAATCTGAATTCCATTCCTGGCAGAAAAAAAATCTGTTGCTGTTCTTGATCGTCAGAAGTGGACTCGTTACAAGTAGGATCAACTTGGAAGGTGATTCACTTCTGTTTTTGGATTGTGTAGACAGAGGACCGAGTCCAGTGCTTGGCATAGCAGCATTTCCTGTTGCCGGCAGAGGATGTGATGGGCCAGTGAAGACCCTCAGTGGAGAGAATTCCTGGGGATATTCTTCCTCACTTTTTAGAATGGGGGAAAGGATAGAGGGTCCTCTTCTCAAGAACTTCCCACGCGAGTAAAGAGATGTGCGTGACACTGTCCATGGCAAGTATGGTATGAGATAGAAAAGTACTTAACATGACCTGATATTCATCAAAAGAATGGATGTATGGGGGTTCCTGGGTAGCTCAATGGGTTAAGCCTCTGCCTTCTGCTCAGGTCATGAGCTCAAGGTCCTGGGATCCAGCCCCACATCGGGCTCTCTGCTCAGCAGGGAGCCTGCTTCCCTCTTTTCTCTCTGCCTACTTGTGATCTCTCTCTCTGTCAAATAAATAAATACAATTTTTTAAAAAAGAGAATGGATGTATGATTTGTGATATCTCCGTGGGTTAATACACAGTAGTGAAAATGAGCTGGAGTTACATGTCTGAATATAACGTGATAACTAGGAAAAATATACAGTTGAATTTTTAAGAAAACAGCATTCATAATGATTTGCTAAGTTTACAAACACTCCAAATAAAAATATTCAATGCTTATGTATACAGAAATGTGTAATAAAGGTGTGAAAACGTGCATGAGAATTATATTCAAGATTGTGGTTTTCTCTGGAGAGGCTGGAGGAGGAGCAGCAACAGAAAGGAGGCCATCAACTCTATAATGTTTTACTTTTAGGGGAGAGAAGATCTGAGGCAAATGCAGTATAATAACAATATTTGATAGAGTATATGATGGATGGGTAATTATTACATTGTTCTTATTTTCTGCATATATAAATTATTTTATAATCAAATTATACTAAAAATGAAATAAGGAGAAACACGTACTAAAGTGAATTAGAGGCAAGAAAGAGGGGACAGAGGGTGTTGACTCCTCTTTGGAAAAGGTTGACTATGATAAGAAGATGGTCAGGAATAGCATGATTGATGGAGGGTTTGTTTCCTTGACTTTCTTTTAAGATGGCAAAGAGTTAAGTATCTTTCATTAAATCACAGGGAAGAATCCAATCGAAAAAAAGAGACTGAAGACATATACTTGAGCCTTAGAGCCTGAGCTCTTACAATTTTTCCCTATAGATTGTCAGCTCCTCAAAGAAGGACAAGACTGTGTGTGTTCTATTTATCTGCAACAAGTACACCATGAATGGATGAGTGGATGGTTGGATGGATGAATGGATGGATGGATGGATGGATGGATGGATGGATGGATGGGTAATGGATGAATGGATGGATGACAGCCTGGTGGGTGACTGGATGAGATGTAGGGTGGGGATATTAGCATAATGTGTTTATCAGAGTGGCCACCAGATGGCAGATGTGACAGGCAATGATTATCCTTTCAAAGACAGTTCAATGGTAGCTACAAGTTATAATTCTTTTCTTACATAAGCGTACCTAAGTGGAATATGCTCAATATGTAAGTGGAAATTTGGGGATTTCCTGCTATCTGTTGACCTCTCATTTTGAGTATCGGTAGGCCAACTCAGTCTTTGCTGGAAAAGAAGCTATAGATGCAAAGAAATGTATAGTTGTATTGACTTGTGGTTATAAAGGGACTGAACACATGTGTTTGTCTTCTGTTTCTTTTGAAATCCAAATAAAAGGAAGGCAAAAGTATGATACTACAGAGACCAAGAGAATGGAAAGGGAAATGAAAATGCTATTATAAACAGTTGATTTGAACGGGTTACACTTGATAAGGTGCAATCGGGATACAACTGGGTTTTCTTCCCATCCGTCTTCTTCTTCTTCTTTTTTTTTTTTTTAAGATTTTTATTTATGTATTTGACAGAGAGAGAAACAGAGAGAGAGGGAATACAAGCAGGGGAGAGTGTGAGAGGGAGGAGAAGCAGACTCTTTGCTGAGTGGGGAGCCCAATGCGGGGCTCAATCCCAGGACCCTGGATCATGACCTGAGCCACAGGCAGCCACTTAACGGACTGAGCCTCCCAGGTGTGCCCACCCCATCCATCTTCTTTAAAGTTGTTCTGCTAGGTGTCCTTTCCCTCACACCTGGCTGATATCTTGTGCAGATTCTAAGGCTCTTCTGGGTACTTTTGCAGATGAAAATATTCTGTTTTTCAGATATTAAAGAGTTCCATCAAATCTGATCTTCAATCTTCCATCCAATTCATACCTTCTCCCCTTTCCTAGCTTGGATCCAACCTTGAATTTTGCAAAATGGAAGTAGGGGTTTATGGTCTGTGCTTTTATCTCCGCCCCCCCCCCCCGTTCTCGCCCCACTAACTAGCTTATGCCTCTCCCCTACCAATAGGAGAGAAAAGGAAAATTGTATTTGATTGTGTTATTGTATTTGACGTTGATGATTCTGTGCAGCAGGTGCCCCAAAGCTGACCCTTTTCCTTGGGGTGGGGGTAGGTTTTTGCCTACTGCCTTGTGTCTTTTGACCTTGCCCTGTTCTCCTCACATTTCACTAGGTGAAGCACCATGCACCTGACATCTCATGACGTCCCCTTAATTCTCCCCCCACGTATTCCTAGTGCATGCCCACTCTGTGTGTGCAGAACTCTTGGGTAGGATCCTTTCAAGCTCACTCTTCCTTTGCTGGTTCGTACTTAGCTCTGGGGGGAAACTTATGAATCTCTGTCTAATCTAACTAGTCCCTGTCTAATCTAATCTAACTATGGAAGTTTAGGTCTTTCCACTCTGGTCCCTTCTTTGTTCTACTCAGATGTCCCCATGCAGCCTCAGGTGAGTAGAAGGCACTAATCCTCCTGTTCCCCCACCCACATGATACCCCTCAGTCCAGAGGACATGGGTCTAGTTCTCCCAAGGACACTCTTTCCCCCACCCTTTTCCCAGGCTGCGACATGTGGCAGGCCCATAGGCTTCCGCAGCTCAGCAGAAGCTGGCTGGTGGCTGAGACATTGGTCTCCATCTGTGACAGGGCCCCCCAGGGTTTTGAGTATGTTCATGACCCTTGCTTGGCTAAAGAAATGAAAAGAAACACCTATTTTAAATATTCACTCCCCAACAAGTCACTCTTCAAAAATAATTCCCACTCTGAACAGTCTCTAGCCTTATTTATTTGTTTGCTTAGGTATGTATGTCTGTATTATTTTCATATATGGATAGAGACAGGAGGTGAGCTAGGACAGAGGAATAGGATTTGTTTTATTGTCTTATAGTAGTCCTATATGAATGATCTGGCATCTTTCTTTGGAATATGGGGGTGCATTACATTCTGGGCTTTGAGCCTTTGCCAAAACTCCAAATTTATTTTAAAAGACTCATTTAACAGCCTGGCATACCTTAATTACATAATTATAATTCTAGATAATTACAGTTTATAATTAGTAATCATTAGAATATCTAAAAAGAGCTCTTGGAAATTTGAGAAAAATGATAGCTGAAATTAAAAATCTGATAGAAGAGCTGGAAGACAAAGCCTTGGAAATATCCAGGAGGTCAGACATCATAACAGAAGACAAGAGGAGAGGGAATTTCCAAAGCAATAATAAAGGAGTGTCCAGATTGAAAAGGCTCTCCAGGTACCATGTATAATGAGTGGAGAAAGGATCCCTACCCACACATATTATAGCAACATTTCAGGACACTAAAGATAAGGAGAAGATGCTGAGAACTTACAGAGAGGAAGACCATGTCATGTAACAAAGAAATGAGGATCAGAACGGCATAATTCCTCGACAGTAGCACAGGAAGCCAGAACACTAGGGAACAATGCATTCAACATGCTAAAAAAAAGTTACCGTTAATCTAGAATTCTATACTCCGGTAAGATTTTTATCAACCAGGAGGATAGAATAAAAATATATTTAAACATGCAAATGGACTTGCTAGTTGTCTATGCAATTTTCATTCTCCCCTGCACCCCTTCTAGAATCTCCCGGATGTAAAACTGAGCTCTGTCAGTTTCTACAGTTCTCAGCTTTCTGTGCAGATTAGTAGACATAAGGCCTACTTTTGAGAAATAAAATACAGATGGATATGTCCTGGGAGAAAATCCTTTAGAGGGGTTAAGATACAGCATCCCTATTGTTTACCATTTCCCAGTCTTGTCTTTTGCTTAGCCACAAAGCTTGAGTCGGAGCAGGCTTTCCCCCCGTTTCTGTACATAGTCCCGTTGACCTGTACACACGCATTGTTCTGAATCCCATGGCTTTCCGCTTTACGGTTCTGTTAACTACTCTGGAGTTCTCCTGCCCAAAGACAACGAGTCTCCTTTTGATCAAAGTTGGTGACTTAATGTCTTTCTGGTGTCTGTACTCCCAGTGCCCAGAGGAGTAGGTTTTCAAAGACAGGTTTTTGAATGAATACATGAACCAAAGAGAGAAGAAACATCCTCCTCCTCTATCACTTTCTAAGACACTCTCATCCTCCTTGAGACTCTAACACTAAACTCATAATTTATTTTCCTCACCATCTCTTGCTCACAACCTCCATGACCTCAGCACCTATGAGATCCTTCCAACCTCTGACTTCAACATGCCTTGACTTCTAGGGGATGAATGAAAGATTCCCAGTTTCCTTCTTGCATCCTTATTTTCCTCTCCCACAGTGCTTTATCGGCTCTCTTCAGAACAATGAGCGTACCTTCCAGGACTCCTTCATGACACTGTGACCAGGTGTATCATTTAACTAGCAGATTAAAAACCAACTTAGTACAAATAGTCTGTGCACTTGGTTTCCCTTACATGATTTGATCTCAACATGCTACCCGAGATTTCTTACCTCTTCTCAAATCCAACTGGAACCATCTTCGTGCTTTGCAATTGTTCATACTCCTGTCTGCCTGGTATCACTCTGGCATTTCCTCCAGCCCACAGCCCCTCACCCCCCGCCCCCCCAGCTGACAGTGTACCCATTGTCCTAGGACCAGTTCTAGTGCCACTTTCTCCCATGGAGCATTTCCCAATGATTCAGGCAGAATTAATCCCTGGAGCCTCTACGGCTGCAAAAGCCCTTTGCTATTATGTCTATTATAAGCATTTATTAGGACCGTTAATACCTTACATGGTTACCTGCCCATGTGTACTCATGGAGGATGTTCCATTTCTGTAATACTCACAGACTTAGCATACAGTGCCTGGCATGTAGCACACACTAGAAAATTGTTAGAAGAACCGAACTGAGATTCAAGGAGCTTATCCCCGACGATGATTTAAGTCTAGTGACTTGTGGATAGAGGCAAGGGCAAGGCGTATCTACTCCCTTAGGGACACTGCCTCATAATTATTTTAAAAGTTTTCTATTTTATCAAAGGGCCTTAGAAACTGCTCCTCCTTTTCAAAGCTCCACCAAACTATTATTTTCCTAATTAATTATTGCAGCGGGATAACTATTGCATAAATCAATCCTCAACTTAGTTTGATCGTGCTCACTAACGAAATAGATTGGAGATCTGGAGCCCCAAAGAGCATGTTTTCAGATGAATAATATATTTTATTTGTCAGCAGTCCTCAGACTCAATTTGTGGTGAAATTAACTGAAAGTGGATTGCAAATAATTGTCAGCTCATTGTCAGTCTGCATTTCCAAGGCCCTGAACAGATAGAATGACGAAAGGTAATTTCGTTTTTCTTCGTAATTGCCTCTGGATAATACCAGGGCCTTTGAAAGAGAGTGTGAGGCCTGTGCATTTTGAAACTTGCAAAGAAGAAGCAAAGCCTGGGTTGAATACAAAAAGTTCTCCACATGTTAGATGCAGCAGAATTAACACTTCTAGGGTTCTTGCTAATATGTTTGGCTAAAATTGCCTACAACAGATAACATGCTTTTGGACTCGAGATATGAAAAGCATGATTTCACATGTCAATGGCGATCATTAGGTTGGGGATCCGAGCTTGGGTCACTTTCTGATAATTTCTGAAAGGGGTTAAAAAGCAATAAGTCTTCTTGCAAATGATATAAGGGCTTAGAGAAGCCTTCTGAGTATTTAAGATTACCAGAGAAGAAAATAATCTACAGCCCAAGAGGGACAAATGAGCTTCCCAAGAACAAATGCAGAAGATGGGCAGATGAAGGAAGAAATAAAACTTGGTGAAAGATGAGAATAAAACAACCACCTCAGTTTTCCGTCACTTATTCTAAAAATTAATTACGTTGAAGGAGATCGTCGCCTGTCACCATGCCATAAATCCCTAACCAGTGAAAAGTACCTGACCACTGTGCTGTCAGACTTCCGATCTCCACTTTCCAGTGTATTCCACTGAATATACCTTGAATTGCTCCTATAGTTCATCCCATGAAAGGGCTGCACAGCTCAAACAAGTTTGCAAATATTGCACATAGTTTTCCCGTTAGGGGATCATAACGTTAACATAAGAAACCGCTTGGAAGGTCCTGCCATAGAACAACTGTACAATATTGACCAAGTATTTCACAAACATCTTTTAAAAGGTATCCAGTCGAATGTATTTATTTTTTTCATATGTACAAATGGACATCTTTGTTACATCTCTTGATTTTTTAAAATTCTAGTGTAGTTAACGTACAGTGTTGTAATAGTTTCAGGTGTACGACAGAGTGATTCAACACTTTTTTTTTTAAATTTACTTGACAGACAGAGATCACAAGTAGGCAGAGAGGCAGGCAGAGAGAGAGAGAGAGGAGGAAGCAGGCTCCCCACTGAGCAGAGACCCCGATGTGGGGCTTGATCCCAGGACCCTGGGATCATGACCTGAGCTGAAGGCAGAGGCTTTAACCCACTGAACCACCCAGGCACCCCGATTCAACACCTTGATATCCTCTTGATCCATCCATGTTGTTGCAAATGGCAAGATTTCATTTTTTTGTGGCTGAGTAATATTGCATTGTACACACACACACACACACACACACACACATGTACCTCCTCTTTTTTATCCATTTGTCTATTTATAGACACTTTGGCCTGCCTCTATAGTTGGCTATTGTAAATAAAGCTGCAATAAACAGAAGGGTACATACATCTTTTCAAATTATTGATTTTGTTTTCTTTGGGTAAATAGCCAATAGCGGAACTACCAGCTCATATGGCAATTCTACTTTTAACTTTTTGCGGAACCGCCATTCTGTTTTCCATAGTGCCTGCACCCATTTGCGTTCCCGCCAACAGAGGATGAGGGTTCCTTTTCCTCCACACCAACACTTCTTGTTTCTTAGTCGTGTTCTACTATAGGTACCAACTGGTGCTCCGTGGAGCACTCGTGTTCCCATGGAAGCCTGTTTGAGCAATGGCTCACTCGTTGACCATGCTGGCTGGTTATGGCCAAAAAGGTCTTGCATATTGGTCTGTATACTGAGGTGTAGTGCATCCCCAGAGCTTATATGTGGGAGAAGGCTGTCCATGTTTGATTCTGTGTGTATGTCAAAGACTGACTTGTTGGCTTAGACTGACCGCTGTCTTGAGCAGGATGGGCAGGAAAACTAAGGAGGTGAGTTGTGGTCTCTATTAAATAAATGGCTCCCCTAAAGGCAAATGGGAAATTTAAGTATTGTTACGGAGAGGCCCTCAGTTATCAACCAGCCAGGAGGAAAAGTGCCCCAATGGAACGTCCACTCTCTTCTAAGTAATCTGTGGTATGTTTCCTCCTTGAAAGCCTCCATAGGTCTCAGTGCCGTGACCTTAACATAGGCTCCATGTGGCTGCCGTCTCAGGCTCAAGCCCACCTCCACACACCTGCCCCACACCACTCCCTCTTCTTGCTCCCTGTGCCCCAGGCCTTCTGGCCTCAGATCTCCCGGAGGTCCAGCTGTTCTCAACACCCACTGCAGGCTCACCTTTGGGGACCCCTCTTGGAAGCTTCTCCTGACTTCCCTGAAGAAACCACCCTAGACATCCCCCCACCAAGATCAGGTCCTCTGTGGAACACTAGTTTTTCTCCCTAGCATTTTTAGCAAATGTTAATTCTATGTGGGGATACTTGTTAACGTAGTACTGGGGTATGACATACATTCAGTAAAGTGCCAGATCTTGAAGAACGTTTACGGGTGTACGAATCCGAGGAACCGCCGCCCACATTTGACTATAAAACATGGCCAACATCCCAGAAGTCTGTGCCTTCTCTCCCTCCTCATAGATGATTCTCTTTTCTAACCTTTATCCCCATAGGCTAGTTTTTCTGTTCTTGAACTTCCTAGAGATGCTCACCATTGTCACTGTGAGGTGGACCCAGCTTGCTGCGTTTAGAACATTTTACTGTCCCTGCTATAGTATGCCATTGTATGAAGTACCACAACTTCTTAACTCCCCATAGATGTAACTCTCTTCTTCTCCATGAACTTCATGAGACTGCAGAGGATGTGCCCGTGTTGTTGACTGAAATGTCCTTGGGCCTTGCACAGTGCCTGGCAAAGACAAGGAACCCAGAGTTTTTGTGGCAAAAAATGGACTTAAAAAAAATTATTGGTGTTGCTGTTAATCCCTTTCATTAGTGAAGACAATGGCTTTCATTTTATGGATAAAGAATCGGGACCGGAAACATAAAGAAGTGAAGCTGATGTTAAAACAAAGCCACAGACCCAACCACTTATAATTATGCAGATGTATGTGAGGAAATGATTTTTTTTAAATTTATTTATTTGACAGACGGAGATCACAAGCAGGCAGAGAGGCAGGCAGAGAGAGGAGGAAGCAGGCTCCCTGCGCAGCAGAGAGCCCAATGCGGGACTCGATCCCAGGACCCTGAGATCATGACCTGAACCGAAGGCAGCGGCTTAATCCACTGAGCCACCCAGGCACCCTGTATGTGAGGAAATGCCACAGATCGCCAGCAAACCAGAAGCTGGGAAGAGTCAAGGAAGGATTCCCCTGCAGGTTTCAAAGGGAACATGTCCTTGCTGACACCTTGGTCTTCCAGCCTCCAGCACTGTGAGGCAATGAATTTGTCTTGTTTTAAGCCCTCTCGTTTGTTGTACTTCATTATGGTAGCCCCAGGAACCAAATACAGAGAGTAGGAAGAAGGAAAATCACAAGTCTCCCTAATCCCCTATTGGCTGATGACACCTTTTTTTTTTTTTAAAGATTTATTTATTTGACAGAGAGAAATCACAAGTAGGCAGAGAGGCAGGCAGAGAGAGAGGAAGGGAAGCAGGCTCTCCGCTGAGCAGAGAGCCCGATGTGGGACTCGATCCCAGGACCCCGAGATCATGACCCGAGCTGAAGGCAGCGGCTTTAACCCCACTGAGCCACCCAGGCGCCCCCAGGCTGATGACATCTTTGTGATACCTTTGAGAATGTGCCTCTCGGATTTCCCAGTACGATGAGTGCAATTGACCAGTGGCTCAATGCTAGGCTCTGATCCGTTGCTGAGTTTGTGCCAGCCACGCTGCCCGTGCTCCAACGACTGGGCTCTTGCAGGCAACTTTGCTGTGAGCATTTCCTTCATCTCCCTCATTTCCTCTGTGAACTGGGAAATGGGTAGGGATGGGACTGCCATGACACTGGCACCCTAGACCGACACTGAGAATACAATGGAGCCTGCTTCCCTCCTTCCTTTTTCCAAACTTCACACAGATTTCTCTTGTCCTAACCCAGAACCACACAGGGAGGGGATTCTGCTAAATATATCTCCCACTTAGCTGAAGTGCCATGATACAAACCAGCATTGTTTGTCCTCTGCATTGTTTCTGCAGAGAAGCTAGTTCAATGTCTTGCTTGGGCATATACTCCTGACTACTGGTGTTCTGGTAGAACGCATGGGGACAGGACGGGCCATAGCCCATAGCCATGATCCGAGAGCCATTCCCTAAGCTCTCAGTTTGGGGCAGAACTTCATCCATGACCCCACTCTGCTACAGGCTCCAGAGTCAAGATTCTGGTCCTCTCAGTGTTTCTGGAGAATGGTTCTCTGATTTCTTGTTGCCGTCAGCGGGTTAGTGACCCAACTATAACAGGTGGTGAGATTAGGGATGTGTCCAGTTGCTCTAACTGAGACCTCACACGGTCTTCCTGTTGTCAGCCGGGAGCCTCTTCCTGCTGTTCTCCGTCTACCTGGCCCCTCAGCCCTGGGGTTGGGGGGGTTCTCAGTGGGAAATCACTCTCACCGTTACCCCAAGAGGGTTCTGAGGTGTCTTCCTCCCTCCCTTTTGTAAAGCCAGAGACTAGTGCTCCATTTGTTTTCCGACTTCCAAAACTTTGTGGCCTTTTTTTGTTTGCGAGTGCCAATTTTCATCCACTGTGGTTTCTTTTGTTCTCATTGTCCTCGTCGGTTAAACTTAATTATTTTCATATCATTTCAGTTCTGTCTTGGGAAGAAGTAGCGATCAATATGTGTATTCAACCTTGTATTTTAAACACAAGATTTTTCCACTTACTCTTCATACCCAGGCCCCAGCCTTATTGCCCCCCACCCAGGGAACTCTTGCACGAGTTTCCACTAACCTCCTAATTTCCAGATCAGGAGACTCTTTCTAGTACTCATCTTGCTTAAATATTCTGTAGTACCCAGGGCTGCCCATAGCCGCTGCCTACTGCTGCCTGGTGGACATTCTGTTCTGTTCTGGGCCTCCTCCGTCCTCTTTACTGGCTTCTCCTTCTTTCCTCTCTCGTTCCTTGACATTCATTAGAGCTTTATCTTTGCTCCTCTTTTCACTACATCCTTACCATGGTTTCAACGACCATGTCTACACAGGCAATTCTCAAATCTCTACCTTCATTTGTGTTAGGGAGAGACTCCTTGTTGCAGGAAATAGAAACCTGGTTCACATTTGCTTAGGGCCGAAAGGGGCTCATTTATGTAATTGAGGGCTCAACCAAGGTGCTCCAAAGTGATGCCTGCATGGACACTTATTTCTCTCTGCATCTCTCCGCTCTGTCTTCCTCCACATAGTCACTGTTTGCATAGCGACAAGTTAGCCACTGGATGCTCCAGGATCCCATGGTCTGCCCGTCTTGATATCCTAGTGGAGGAAGGAGGCTATCTCTCATCCCCACAGCTGTAGCAAGATTCTTGGGGAGTGCACGGCTTTGCCAGACCTGCCTGTGAGCTATTCTCTGGGCCCTGGTAGAAGGGGTGGGAGTTTGCCTTGCCTGAACCAAGGGGGCTCAACAGGCAGGGTTGCTATGGCATCAGAGAGGAGAAGTGAGTCAACAAAAGAAGAGTGGGCCAGGGCAGGGCTGGAGAGGGGAAGGAAGGACCATTGCACTCATTCTGACAGTTTGATTGCCCAGGGCTGTCATCCTGGCTCTTTAGGCCCCTTATCTGTGTCTGTAAAATGAGGAGGCTGGACTCCCAAGGCCCTACAGCTACTATAATCTTTATTTTAATTCTATGAATAATGGATACATAAAGTAGAACCTTGTAAAGGTGCCTCTGGGCACAGTCTGAGGGCAGTAGAGCATGATGGTTGAGAGCAGGAGCTCTGCATTCAGACTGCCTGGGTTCTGCATTTGGCCATCACCTCAGGGTGGGATTCGCGGGGGTGTGCTCTCCGCAGTCTCACGGGATGCCACGTGCAGGGAGCCTCGCACTGGGTTTTATGTTGTGCTGCCGCTGTCTGAGATTCTTGATCGTTTCATCTTTGAGCTTACGTTTTACAGGTGAAGCCCAACAAGACATTGTCAGAGCCTGCACGTGAGCAGAGAAGATGAGTGCAGCGTTTTGCACACATTTTGCAATGGCCCCAGGAGCGCAGAGGTCTGGTGGGCCCACAATATCCGGGAGCTCGGTGAGACCCAAAGTACATGCCAGGTAAACCCATTATGTCTGTGACTGGCTTTCTGTTTGCACTTGGACTTGCTCTGAATGCAGAGAGAAGGCAGTGGCATTCTAAGATACGTGAATGGCCGGGAACGCTGCCTTGTCCCGCTACATATTATTTCTCTGTATTAGCCCCCCGTCTGTGCTGCCAATGATGGCATGGAAGGAAAAAGAACCATAACTCCGTTTCCTTTCATTCCTTCCTTACTCATCTAGCAAGCCAAAGGTAGAGAGTGTTGGTAGAATGTGTGCTTCTCAGGTGAAGTAAAAGCACCTGAGTTAATTTTGTGCAGGGTTTCCGCTGTTCTGGGAAGAGCAAGACACATACAGAAGCTACAAAACAACACATCGTGTAATGTCAGTGATTTTGCATGAGTTAAATGTTCTCATGTTTGCCTTTAAATCTGATATTGCACAATATAAAAATAAATGATCCAATCCATACTTATAACTTAAAGATAACATTTTCTTTGCTTAGAATGATGTAAAATAGCAAATGAGAAATCATAGCAAAGTGGGAAAGACTGGGGAAGAGAGGCAAAAGCTTTGTATTTCAGTACCGTTAATGGCATTTTTCTCTTGCTGTTGAAACGAGAGACCCCACATTTTCATTTTGCACTGGGCCCCACAAATTATGTAGCTGACCCTGCATCAGCAAATTATTTTACTCTCAATGCCTCTGTTTCCTTGTTTGTAAACTGGGCACAATAACAATGTGTCCATCGCTGGACTGATTGCAGGATGAACAGGGCTTGGCATTCAGCAATCCCTCCACAAACGTGAACTTCCATTATACAGATGCACTAGTGTGGAGTGATCTGTAGGATACTTGGAGATCAATTTTAAATTTCTCCCTCTTTTGACTTGATGTGAACCACGTCAGGTAGCTGATTTCCTCTCTTTCCTGATACGGCTGTAATTTGAATATTTTACCACAATCTGTTAATGGGCTCACTTAGTTTACCACTTAGATGATGTTATTAGAATTAGTCAGCAGAATACCTTAAAGTGAAGGAAAACATCTCAGGAGAGAACAGTGTGCATCAAACTTTTTCGATTCCAAATAAAAGCTGAAGGGAGAATTAAGCTATTGTTTCGGCCAAAGAACCTGAAGAGCATGTTTTCCACTTCCCGACAACAGATGGCGATGTCGCTAAGCAAATGGAGGACATTGTCCCTGGTTCCAGAAATTCACGATCAAGGGTGAGGAGGGAAGCAAAGCTATAAACAACATATGGAAAACAATGAATATTTTAATTAGCTGTTAATAACTGAATATCGAATCCTTGTCATCTGCCTAACTCACAACAGTGTTATGACAGCTAATTAATAAGTGATTGTAAAGGAAATGATTAATTATTTACAGTAATAATTAGAATGGCTTACATGCTTGTAATCATAAAACAGTTTTCAAAAGTAGATGGATCCCAAGCAAATATCGTTTTGCTATTGCAGGGAAATTGTGGCGCCTCTTTTGGGATGATTTCTATTATCATTCCACACTGTCTGGATTTATTAAACAGGCCACACTGTCTGGATTTATTAAACAGGTACCATTATGCATTTGTTCCATCAAGTTTCATTCCAGCCATGGAATAGAAAATCACGTATGTGTATTTTTTTTTTTTAAAGAAACTCCTGTCATACTTATTTAAAATTATGTACATGAGGGGAAATGTGAAAACTTCCTCGTGTGGGGGAGCTCTTTGAAAGATATCAACCGTAGAACAAACCAAAACAAAATCCTGGACCAGAAGAATAAAGCCTTCCCCTAGAGTCTCTGTTTCTAGTGCCTGATTCTCATATATAAAAACAAAACTAAAAAGCAAGTGTAGAAGCCCAAACTTCTCCTCCTCCTCCTCCTTCTCATTCCATATTTCAGATCTCTTTGAACTGCCTCATGTCTTCAGGATATAATGAAATCCCTTGCTCTGGAAGGAAGCCACGAAAGATAGATTTCAAGACCTTTTCCTTTCCTCTCTGCTAGTAGCAGAGCTAATGCAGTTTACTTATTAGATGAATCACCATGGATACTGATACACTCAAGCCAAGTCTACCCGAGTGAGGGGAATTGGAGAATTGAGGCAATTATCCTCATAATTTAAATAAACAGCGTCCCCTCGTTTTTGTTTTGGTTACCTGAATTTTTCAGGTGAATGTCTAATTTTAGTTTGGAATTACAACAGCTGGCTCCTGCCTTAACTCTCTGATTAAATTAGCTAGCAGAGCTTGGGGCTTCTTTGCTGGGAAGCACTGTAAGAATATATACCCCGGGCAAACGTATTCCTCTACTCTCTGTTTTATCATCCCAAGCGTTTCTGCCTGGCCTTTGGATAACCAAGGGCACTAGCTCAGGTCTAGGAAGAGAAATTTCTGGAGGGTAGGCAACATTCAGGGCTGCAAATGGTTGCTGAGAGACACCAGGTCTTTTCCATCAGACAAAGACATTCATAATACCATGTCCTTCCTGACAATATGGCCCCCAACATGTCCTGCACAGACCACGTGTTTCTCCCTTGGCCCCAGTCCAAGGCACAACCTGTACCGGCACTTCCAATCAGGATTTTACGGCTGGTCTTGGCTGCCTCTCCTAATCCTGTCTTCTCAGGCTGCATCCCAACTTTGCCAGTGTGAACCCCCCCCATCTCATTACCCCTACCTCAGTGCCAATGAGTGTTCTAGGAAGTGCTAGGGAAGAGGAGTTTTATTAAGTGTAAGGCATAACTGTATTTCTAAGTAACATGGCATCATATGATTGTGATTTAATATCCATATTCAGTGTCTTAATTATTTAGCACCTCTTGTCTTTAAGCCACTATTGTTAGAGTTCAAAGAGAATCCTGGTGGTGGTTAATGCCATAGTCACCCACGATGGAACCCCAGATGACTCTGATCTGATTCTTTTCGTATTGTGCACTTTCGAAGACTGAGTCTGTTGTGGGCCATCCTTTATTTTGCTCTGTGACTCAGCACTGAGGGTTCCTATAGCTATCTCATCTCTTAATTTCTTCCCCCCACTCACCAGTGGGAGATGGCTGTGGGGCATGTGCAGAGGCTGGGATTCTTTCTGATTGGTCAGTAATCTTGCGGGTGCAGGGACTATAGGATATAAATGGACATTGGCAGCTGATGGACCTGTGACTGACTCTCATCCCTTCACTTCGCTGTTGTATCCTTTGTGACTCTATCTCACCTCCGCTGAACTTCCATTTTTGTTTCTGCGAAACAAGGATAATTACATAGATCTTGCAGAGCAGTGACTGAAAATAACTTCTGTGACATGTCTGGCATAAGGTACATGTTTAACAATGGTAGCCATTCTTAGAATTGCTCTTTGTGCCACAGGAGCACAGACAGTTTTATTTATTACTGCCAGGTTTCATTCTTCTTTGTCCACCTTATCACGGCTTTATCCATCAGTACTTATGTTCTGAAAACATAATGGGAACCCAACGCGGTAGGGAACACCGACGACACGTGCGGTGGTGGTTCTGCCTCTAATGAATTGCTCTCTTGTTAAGAAAAGGCATGAACAGAGTAATAATAATAACGTCAATAATAATCAGACCTGATATAGATTGAGGATTTTACTCTGTATCACGCTTTGTGCTAAGTGCTTTACAAATTGGATCTCATTGCATCGTCACAATCATCCATTAAATGAGCACTCTTATTGTCACTCCTGCTTTCCTGGAGAGGAAAAATGAGACCAGAGAGGTTAAGGGACTTGCCCGAGGTCAAGGATACACAGCTAAGGGTGGTAGAACCAGGACTTAACCTCAGGCCATCTGACTCCAGAACTTGAGCCTTTAACGTTTCTACTTACTTGTTCTGTGGGCAGTAATAAGTGGTGAAAACAAAGAACAGTCTACTTCCCAAGAACAGAGAGGCCATCATAGGATAGAAGGCAACCAGGAGATTTTTTGGAAAGGGGGACCTTAAAAAGTAATAGTTAGTGATAAAATGTAACAGGCACAGGAAGGTGAATGAGACGCTCCCCCTATGAAACCGCGTGTCCATCATTTTTCTGTTTGAGTTTATGCCAGGGCCTGAACCTTCCCAAGTGATTCAGTCCTCGTGGAGGTGTCCCTGGATCCTACGATCTCATTTCTCTTACATCAATCTTTAAGACTTCATGGTGCAAAAATCAAGGGATTTTGGTGCTGGAAGGGATGCCAAGAGTCGCACTGTGAACTCCAGAGAGAGGGTATGAGTTGCCCAAGATGATACAGCTGGCCCAGCTAGAACTCAGGCCTCTTCACTGACGTACTGGTCCTCTTTCCACTTGCCACGTGGGCCCCTGACTGTTTTTGACAACAGGGTCGGGGATGAAAGGTTTTACCAAACTTCTGCCAGCTCTGTTTCAAGTGCTGAGTGTATGGCCTTATTGAATACACACGTTCCCCCCACCCCCCCACCCCACCCCCAGATACTTTTCTTCCCTTAATCAGGGAGGGTAGGTATTTACCCAAAGACATTATTGGCCAGTCTGCATCCCCTTCACCAAAATGCCTACAACGGAACACAATATGCCGAGCGCCCCCTTTCTCCCAAGGGGAAGTCAGGCTTCCCCCCAAACTGGAAGCAAGAAGGTTCCCACTCAAAATCCGGAGGGTTTGATTAGATTTTAGAGTTGGCCATACACCCTCTTCCTGCCACCTGCTACATTATGTGTTCAGCCAGACACTCTTGTTTGGAAACAATGTCTTTATTTCAAACAAAAATTCCAGCCTGGTTAGACAAATGCATAAACAGGTATTCAATGGTGATTGCGAGTAACTTCTTCGAAGAGGCAGCCTCTGCCTGTTGTCAGCCGGTCCCTGCTGAGTTGTTTGATGCATTCACTGCATTTTATATTACTTAATGTGCCTTATGTATCTGCCAATAAATCTGAAATACAGGTCACAGAATATGCAGCTCAAGGAAATCCATAAAAGTAGTAGAGAGAGGCTTCACCAACTGCATCAGATTGCTAAAAGCTGAGGTCATTTCCTCTTGCTAAAAATGTAGAGCTTCATAAATTATTTTTATCACCTCCAGAACCAAGCAAACAGTTTTGCACAGATGCCAAAGGGGTTTCTTTGCTTTTTTTTTTTTTCCCTCTTTAAGCTGAAAACGTTTTTCTCAGGCCTTCAGCAAAATGATTGTGTGTGGGGGTTTTTATGTTTTTTTGTTTTTTTGTTTTTTTAACACATCCTGGCATATTGCATGTAGATCTAGGAACCAAAACACAATTGCATCTGGTCAGGGTCTTCAGTCAAAGTGACGCCAAATACCCGTGCTCAGAAGAGGGTTCCGACCTAGGTTTAATTACTCCCTATGGTTGGGGCTTGACGCTGCTTCCTTTAATACATTTTTAAGGAGATGTTAGGTTTGCAGACACAGTAAAAATGAGCAGCGAACATGCAGTGAGGAACTTTATAGAAAACACTACTGAATTAACTTACAGTACATTTGTTAAACATGAGCACCTCTAATAATGACATTTCATTTAACAATGCCCTTTGTCTTTACAGTTCATCACTTACCTATTTCGGTAATGAACTGCAGTCATACCATTCTGATTTTCTCCTAATGTAAAGGCTCAGCTCACTTCACTGCCAGTGAAGCATGATGCTATTATTCTGTTCCTGGCTTAGGAAAAAAGCTATAGAATATATCACAATTCTAATTGGCTAACAAATATTAAACCCTACGATTGTTAAGGGCACCCAGTGATTCTGTTTGGCTTTTGATGGGGATAAGTAAAATAAAGAAAGAGAAATGGTTTGAAGAAAAAAAAAAAAGAGGTTAGTGTGTATACTTTATGAGCAGTAACCCAAGTCTCCATTGAAAAAATATGAGCACACATTATATTTAATAGCTCAAATGTTATCTTAATTCTTTATCAACAATTCATGCAGATAGCTTAATACCAAATATTTTAGTTAGGATTAACAATCTGTGAAACAGAAGGTTTAGCAAATGAGAGATGGAATCTGTTCTACCTGCAGCCGCAAGCAGAGGCAAATGTAAGCTGCTGGAAAGCTGGGTCGTGCAGGAGACATTCTTTTTCTGCCAAGCAAATGCAGGCAGATTCGGAAAATATTATGTCTCTCGTAGCCCTGATTTATCCTTTCTACGGAAGGTAATGAAGCCTGTGTCCAAACTTCTTTTTGTCCCTTTTGCAAAGCTTTGCTGAGGATGAAAGATAGGTGCCTCCCCTGTTTTCCTTTTTCCACGTGGCAGAGTCCCCTAAGGCATCTGCCCCCCTCTCCCTTCTGAACTCACCAAAACATCTCATTAGTAAAGGCAAGATTCAGCTCCCCATCATCTTTCCCCAGCTGAGGCAAAGCTGCACAATTTACAATAGATCTTTGGAAAACTGCTTTTTACCGAGTGTGGCTGCATCTATAGATCTCTCTCAATTACCCACAGTAAATTTAGGCATTGTACAAGAGCAAATTTTACAGTCCATGAAGAGATGAAGTGAAATCTAGATGAAATTCATTGTGACAGATTCCCAGTTAGTGCTCTGATGTGTCTGTATTACAGAAGATAGACATTCTATTAGCATGGAAGCTCCCATAATGGACTGTGAATCATCTCAGGTAATAGAGATGCCAAGCAGAATGACTGAAAAGCACTATTGAATTCCATTAGAGCTCTTTGTTTTTAAATCAGTCATTTCTCGTGAATAACCAACTATACACTTCTTGACCCTATCTCCGAGTGATAATTGTGGACTAATATTACAATACATTAATCTGAGTTACTGTGCGATTCCCATTTCAGTTGCAGGCTGATTCGGAGTTTCCTAAAATGCCAGGGCGCTTTCCTTTGGACGTTGGAACTTCTATCACAAACTGGCAGTTTTGGAAATGGTCTGTTCCGCAATCCCCCGTTTCGGTCTGTTTCGACATCGCTGGGATCGTTCCTCGTGATCAGAGTGTAAGCAAAGATGTTGTATTGTGACCCTGTGACTTTCTGTCCCCTTTTCCTTTAAGGATGTCCCCTGCACCAGGTCAGCCATCCTGGGCAAAACAATTAGCACAGAGCTAAACCTGTAAGGAAACCATTTTAAATAAGCCAGATTAGCGAGTTTGTTTTGTTTTGTTTTGTTTTTAATCTTAAGTGGGTAGCCAACCGTTAGGAAAATAAAGAACATCACATTCTACAGCACAAACAGCCCCACCTCATCTATCCATCAAATATGATTGATCAGACTTAGTAATTACTTGGATAATTAGGACCAGGTTTCAGTTTGTGTAGTACTCTGAAGGCTTCGGATGCCTGCATAATTACCACTTGTACAGTAGACCGAGTTACGTGATTTATTCTGTTCAATTATAACATAAACACGGAGCACTTAGAATAGACAGCCCGAACACCACACAGTTCTTAATCCATTGCATTTGATACAAACACTAGAGCTTGTCATGAAGCAAAGCTCTCCCTGACCACCAGTTCTGAGGTTTGCATCTATACATGACCAACAAAAATAAGTCTCTTCTCGTGCCTCATGTCTCTCACCTGATTTACAAGGCAGGGGAGAGGTAATTTGGAAAGGGGACTGTGGTATCCAGAGGGTGGCAACACCAGCTGAGTTGCTTTGAGAGTCTCCCATAAATCCCCGGGGGAACAACTTTAAAGAGAGTCGACTTTATATCTTCTGTCTACGATCATCTATTCTCACATCACGATGAACAACATTATCCTCATTGCAGGAGGACCTGAGCCCAGTGCCTCAACACGAGGCTCTCTCCTTAATGTTGTAATGACAGGTGTAAGATTAACTTTGTTAGGTGTCTAGCCACTCATGCAAACTAAATTAAATTAATGGAACAAATTTCTCTCATAATTAAGATAAAAATTCATGTCAGCTGTAACCTTGCTGTACACTAATTATATACAAATGATTTATCATCTGCTTCGCCCAGAATATTAATCCTTACCTCATTGATAACTGCAGCCAGTGTTAAGAGATGAGAGTTGATTAACTATGACAGATTGGGCAACCACAGCCCTCGGTGCCGGCACAACCAGTGAGACCAATAACACTCAAGTAGCTCTCCGGGTTGAAAATGCATTCCCATGGAAACAGATGCATGCTTAATGAAGGATACTGAGATTATTTTCAATAATGACTGATATTGGAACAGTGGGCAGAGCTGATCAATAACAATTAACCACTTAGGCTGCTAAAGACATGGTTAGAGAAAGCAGGTTATTTACACATTAGCAGAACCTTATTCGAAGACGAGTACTCCATAATGTCTCTATGCTGCGCCGTTTCTCTTTTTTCCTGCCTGGGAGGGGTTCCATGGTGGAGACATGGTAATGTGCCAAGAGCCCTCCTGTCGCCTCTTAGCGCCTGCTTATGAAATGAGTGATTGATGTTGCCAGTGGTTCTTTGGATGCTCTCAAGATAGCTGCCAAATGTATCAAGGAAGGTCCAAAAGCAACTGTGACCATGAAACTCATATTGCTTTGTAGGGATTTGGTTTGGTGGAAAACTTTACTGCCAAGGCGTAACTCAATTGTACAGAAAATTCTTTTGATCTTTCATTGTATGCTCTTTCATTTAATTTTAAAGAGTCCAAGACGAGTTGTGCAGATACTTGAGGAAACCTTCCGCTTTGGCCTCCTCTGTCACACTGGCTGGAAAGAGCTTTAATAACAGAAATTTAATAACAGATAAGGCTTTCAAAGCTATTTGGAAATTTGCACTTTTATTTTGTATTAATTTGAATCACCCCAGGAGTCGAGATCTTGTAATGCTAATTACTAATATAGACTCCCAGAATCCCTGTCCTGACAGTCAGCTTGGAGAAATCCCAACTCCCTGGGCCAAAAAGTGTTAATAAAAAGTGATTAGCTACTTAGGCCAAGTCCTATTATAATAATGCATTATATTTCCCTTGAATGGGTTACGTGCATTCTCATTTCTCTGAATGAAGAAAATGGTTGAGGGAGATGAAAATCGGGCGTTTTAGCTGGCATTGTGACTAAAAGAATCCAGCTTTAAAAAAAAAAATAGGAGAGAATGCTTCTTTCTCCGCACTTCTTACATTTTGACTCTAGATGTGTAAATGCAAATAAACAGAAACATACTCTGCATATTTGCCGGTGTAGCTCATCTTTTTCTGCCATTATGCGGACCTAGGTTTGACCTGATGCTAGCAGTGAACCCCTGCTCCAACATGCTACGTGTGTGTTAGAAGTTTTTTTTTTTTTTTTTAAAGATTTTATTTATTTATTTGACAGAGAGAGATCACAAGTAGATAGAGAGGCAGGTGGGGGGGGGAGCAGGCTCCCTGCTGAGCAGAGAGCCCGATGCGGGACTCGATCCCAGGACCCCGAGATCATGACCTGAGCCGAAGGCAGCGGCTTAACCCACTGAGCCACCCAGGCGCCCCTGTGTTAGAAGTTTTAAGTTGAAGTAGAGAAAAGAGCATAACAATCTTGCCCTTTCCCCCTGTGGGACAGACATACCCCACTTGAATCTCCGCCATGGGGAAGCTGTGGCTGGGACTCCACACGGATGCTAATGTATTTGAAACAACATTTATGTGCTGAACAAAAGTGGATCCCAAACACCCCAGGTCAAGCGCAGCAAACAAGAAATAGGCTGACACATTTCTATCAGGAAGGCAACCAGAACGTCAAACTCTTGAATGATATTGGGCGATCTCAGCTCTGTTTTATCATCTCCGTAAATAAATCTGGAGATGATAAACAACCATAAACACCTGTAAAGAATGCTCCATGAAAATCAAATAAAAAGCATACACCACACATCCTTCCCATCTCATTGCCCCCTCTCCTAATGAACCTTTTGCTGAATCTCCTGGTGCAGATAGAACTACATTTGACACAAAGGTAGCGAGAGTAAGAGTATATTTCCTACCTACAGGAAGTAGAGTACTGGAAGGAAAAAAAAAAAGCGAAAAACAAACCTCACATTCTTAGGGTACAGGCTCATTATTTTATTTAGCTGTTTTGATTGGACTCTCTGTGTACTGTCTTTCCAAAAACACCACGATCTTACCCCGGTGCTTTGGACTTCTTCAGTTTTTACTACAACTATACCCAGGCTGGCAATGTAGTAGAGGCAATTACGCTCTCCCTATCGCCTGAACAACACAATTATTGGGAAGATAATAAGATTATCCAGGCTTTTGCTTCTTAAAATTATGCTGAGGCACACCGGCTGACTCCTGTTTCTTATGCATTTATCTTTAAAACAAATAAGGGAAGTAAAAATGTGCCGCTAAGCTAATGAGGACCGTGAGACAGAGCCATAGATACATTTTCTCACTTGCCTAATGAGCAAAGTGACAGACAGTGAAACAGTTCACACTTGAGTAATTCCCTAGTCATCAGCAACTGCAGAGGGGCCCCTCCTGCTGGAGCTTTGGAGGGGGCTGGTCGGGACATGTAATAAATTGACCCTGGCTCTGCCGGCCGGAATAAGTTATCACAAAGAGAGAGGTCTTGGGGTACACTCCCTGAGGAAATCTAACCAGGAAAAAAAAAAGAAGAGCCCATTTAAGGCATCTCCAGCCATACATTCAATTAGAATTAAATTAAAACAATGGAAAAAAGAATCACCTTCTCCTCACCCAGCCAGCTGCCTGAAGGCCGTTGGACGGCTAGGATCTGGAAGGCAGTGACGTCCCCCCACCCACCCCCACCCCCTGACCGAGGTCTGAACACTGCTTTTAAATGGTCTTAAGCACGTTTCATTTCTGGGGAGAGTGGGCAAGGCAGGAGAGGGTAGGTATAGCCTAGGGGTGGTGTGTGAGAGAGAGAGTAAAAAATAATCTTTTTACTGACTAGTTTGGGGCCTCTGTGAAGTCCATGGGGAAGGAGGGCTGGAAATCCACCAGTTTTCCTGTTGGCTTGTTGAAAGGAAAGGAACTACAACTTGGTTCATACTGACTCTGGGCCAGGCCCTCTTTATCCTTATTTTATCCTCATGCTGAAGGGGAGTAAGTGGGACCTGTGCTGTTTCAGCCAAGGGAACAAACTGAGGCCCCCAGACCACCGTGGAGCCATTTGCTGAAGCTCATATGGCCACTAATGGAAGCACTGAGATTCAAATTTTAGTCTACCCGGCTCCACAGCCCACACTCTTTCCACTCAGAAAAATCTCATCGGTCCCCTCGCGAGAACGCTGATAAATGAGAAAAAGTTTGAGAGAGAAGCCAACCAGAGAAATGTAGTAGGGAGCACACAATCCTTCTAAGCCATTAAAACTTCGTGTCTAGAAAAATAATTCTTTGACCTGTGGATTGAGACTTAGAATTCTTTCACTTAAATGATTGTATTTACTTCATAGAGGCAGTTGCCACGTTATGGAGAGTGAAACAGAGGTCCAGAGACTCTGGAAACTAGCCACAGGTCACTCAGCCAGGGGGTGATGAAGCCGGGACCAGACCAAGTTCCCCAGGCTCTTTTCAGGACATTCCACTCACTGGCCTGCCTGCACATAGAACACGAAGGTTGGTAGACATGCCTGGACTGCCTAAAGCTGACACAGCGTGTCAGGAACATACAATGTCCTGCACACTGTGGTAAAAACTTTCCATTACTTATATATGTTTTTAAAGATCTTATTTATTTATTTGAAAGAGAGAGTGAGCAAGAGAGAAAACACAAGCAGCGGGAGCAGCAGAGGCAGAGGGAGAAGCAGGTTCCCCGCGGAACAGGGAGCCTGACATGGGGCTTGATCCCAGAACCCTGGAATCATGACCTGAGCTGAAGGCAGACGCTTAACTGACTGAGCCACCCAGGTGCCTTGTTGCTTTTATTTTTATTTGTTGAGAATTATTTGTAAGGAAGCAGTACGTAAGGAGTTCCATCTTGTTTGTGTGAGACTAACTGCCATAAATTTAAGGGCCTGCATTCTTTAAAAAGAAAAAGACAGGAGGGCTACAGGGGTAGCTCAGTTGGTTAAGTGTCTGACTCTTGATTTCTGCTCAGGTTATGCTCTCAAGGTCTTGAGATCGAGCCCCCCATCTGGTTCTGGGTTAACCACTGGAGTCTGCTTGTCCCTTTCTCTCTGCTCCTCTCCTTGCTCTCTCTCTTTCTCTCAAGTAAATAAATGATTTTTTTTAAATAAGAAGAAGCCAAGAAAAGCACACTTAAAGTATTTGACTCAGCTAAACGGAGGAGGGAGGAAACTGCTCTGACAAGTGTTAGTTATTAGCTGACGGGTGCCCACTATTGGCTAAAAAGTGAAACGCATCATTATCTCTCATAATGACGCCACCAAGGTGAGGGAGTGCGCGACTGTTACTCTCCTCTTACAAAGGAGAAACCCGAAGCTCGTCACTCCCACTGTGTCCCTGGGCCCCCGCATATTGGTGTGACTCCCAGGATATCAAATATCTAGTATGTTCGGTCTTCAGCCATTCGTCCTGATGTCATTTATATCATACGTACACATGGCTTAAAACCTATTTAAAATATTTAGCACATCCTGTTATCTTCTCATCTTAGTGCTTTAATGACCACAGTATCTTCCAGGTCAGAGTGGGCCCGTTTATATATATATTTTTTTAATTTATTTGACAGAGAGAAATCACAACTAGGCAGAGAGGCAGGCAGAGAGAGAGGACAGAGTGGGCCCGTTTAATATGGGCCGGTGCGCCATCTTTTAGAGAGGTTCTTTACTTTATTCAAATTACTAATCATTTAGAGCATCACTAAAAGCCTTTCTCCCTCGCTCCCCATGCATGCTTAACCTAATTAACTATAAATGAGGAAAATGCTATCCACATTAAAAGAAAATGTTAACGTATAAATTATCCCACTCTTTCTAGTGAGGCTAAGGACTCCTTTAGGCAGCTCAACTGTGGGGCAGAATCTCTGTTTCTGTGTTCTCAGTGCCGTCCTTCCATAGAATGGGCCGCAGAATTTTAGGTTCATGGCGGGCCCCTTCCTCAGTATTGATCATGATGCTATGTATAACCTTGCAAATTGTCCCTCTTTGTGTCTGCTTAAGTACTCTCAGGAAACTAGAAGGATGAAGTGAAAAGCATCTAAAATGCTTTCAGGAGAGCCCCCTAGGGTAGAGAAGTAGCAAATGACACCCTAGACTTGTCCCTCAGTACTGGAAATCCTAACGGTCACCTGCCTCTATTGACACATCCATCTAGAGGAAGCCAGAATTGCCTCGAAAGCTTCAGTTCACAGATCCCCAGAATGTCCTCTCTCTGGCTGACACCACCCACCCTCTCCCAATGCTGCCTTCCTGGAGGGGCCTCTCCATTCGATGGTCGACACAAGTGGGCAAAGGTCTTCTGAAAACTCTTATTGGAAAGAGTGGGCGCCTGGGTGGCTCAGTGGGTTAAGCTCCTGCCTTCAGCTGGGGTCATGATCATGGGATCCTGGGATCGAGCCCCACATCGGGCTCTCTGCTCAGCAGGGAGCCTGCCTCTCTGCCTACTTGTGAGCTCTCTCTCTCTCTGTCAAATAAATAAATAAATAAATAAATATCTTTAAAAAAAAAAGGAAGAAGAAGAAAGAGTGCCCATTAACACATTAATCTGAAAGTCCAGATTAATTTATCAAATGGTCCTAGCTTTAACCTTTGAGAGCTGAGTGCAGGCCACTGGCAGAACAGAATGTGGAGCAGGAAATTGGCTATGGGGCAGGAGGAGAGGTTGGGACTGTAGATCATTCCCAGAGGAAGCTGTTGGGGAAAGGCCCTGAGCGGCTAATGGACACCGGTGGAGGCAATGGGTGGCAGCACCCAAAGCAGGATTCCCCACTCTGCAGCTTGGCTTGTATTTTTGTCCCTGCTTTGAATACATGTGATGGATTAGGATAGACTATTCTGAGATTCTAGCAACTAGGAAAATGCAACTGACATAGACAGTTCCCGATTTTCTCTCCTATGACGCCCTTCCTCCTCTCACCCTTTGCTCTGCTTGTCAAGTGCGTGAAAAAGCCCACTTCATTCCTGTAGCTCTAGGGGAAACTCTAGTCTTTGGGGGCATTAGTTGAAGGTCTCTGCCCACCCCCAGCTTTGCTGTGCACTTACACCTCCTACCCTGAGCTATGTGAAGTGGGGAGTAGTAGGGGCTGTGATCAGGCCACTGGGGGATGCCCGAGTCCAAGCAGGCTTAACATCCACATGTGCAGTCAATTCTTGATTATCCACACCGATGGTCTGTGACCCAGGCCCAGGTAATCCCAAATAATTGACAATCCAAAAGGAATTTCTCTTTGGTTTTGGAATATGCTCTGATTTTTCCAGCCGAAGCTCTCCTTCTCCACTTATGCTTTCCTTGGTAGGATATTAAGAATCATTTATGTTCCTTTAGCTGGGCACGTGGTCTGAGCAATGGCTTGAAGTCAGCCCCAGATTGAAAATTTGCCTACTCCATAGACAAATGATTCCCTTGCAGGCAGTTGAATTTGACAGTATCATATATTGCGTAAAGAATAGTCTGTCCAGGCTACTGTTGTTCATTCATTCATTCATTCACCCGTTTGACACACATGCATAGAGCTCCTACTGTGTTCTAGGCGCTGTACTATGAATTAGGGATATAGAGATGAAAGATTGAGCCCCAGCTCTTGAGGGATATACCTTCTAGCGGGACTTAATGGAATAGAATTTAGTATCTCGCTTTTGACCTGCGTATGCCCACTGCATATTCATTTATCATTCCCATTTTCAGCTTAACATCTATCTAGCTCCCTTCATTTGAGAAGTTTCAGTATTTGGGGGGAAGAGCTGTAGGTGATTATTGGATTGGTTGGGGGCTTCCTGCAGATGGAAAGAACCAGATCACTCCAGTTTTGAGGATCAGATATACCAAAAATGAAGAGATGCCTAAGCCAGGTGTACATATATAGATTCTGAATGTTTACATTTAGAAAATTAATGTTTTGACACTCCAAAAAGTATAGTGTTTATATACATTTTTTTGGAGAAAATCTCAAGAGTATACATTTCAGGCCCTTCATGAATGTGAGGTCGGACTGCTCCTCCTTCTGTTCCTGTTCACACACAAGCCCCACCAGGTAGAGCCCTGGTTGAAGGGAGGGAGGTCTAGGTGGGGCTGAGTGGAGTCAGCGTAAAGCTCAGAAGAACCTCTATAAATATGAAGTAGTTGATCCATGGCTCTCTGTCCTGTGGTCACAAGGAATAGTTCACAGCAAGACAAGACACATCTTAAGTACTTTGACCCAAAAGGCATCAGGTCCATTTGTTTCTACAAAGTCAGCATGTTCCCATTGGAAGAATCTGATGGAGTACCTAGCGAGGGGCTACCACCACTCTGTTAAGTCCAATGACCCCCCCCCACAACTCTCCATACATACATCAATCCTCAGTCCTCTTCTTGAAAAGCCCATGGAAGGTAAGAAACTTCTGACAATGTGAAAATTGGGATTAAAGGTCCGAGGTTGCCATTTACCTTCTGTTTTTGTGTTTGGGAAGGTAAAGAACACACTAAATAAATTTCTGGTGACAATTCCCCCATTTAAATTAGTTATGATGGATGCTGTATAATTAATGTTGTCTTAACCCCCATTGCTTATTAGCAACTTTGCAGGAGTTCCCTCCTGGAGAAGATCAAGATGAGATGTTTATAAATTGGTTTTTCAGATAATATGCATGCTACGAGGCATTTCCTCTCTGTGCTTTGTCTTCTACTTAAATGTTCAATGTTTGTTAATGTTATGACTCGGAATCATTAACTATCACCTCAAGATCCTGGTCCCCTATGGGTTCAGAAATGCAGAGTAGTTTGGGTGACCGAGATGGAAAAAGCCTTGGGCTATCTTCAAGGCTAATTTGGTATACTGAAATATCTGTCCAGTAGCCAGGATTATAGCCTCAGCTTTGCCCTTACCCCTGTTCATACACAGCTCAGCCCTTTGCCTCCTGGCAGAAATAGGTATTTTCTCCTTTTTTACAATTTCCTTTCAGATTTCCCAATGTTTCATTACAAAAAATCTCTATTCCTCCAGTGACTTGTACTTTATTCTTTCTTTTCTATCCCTAACACCTAGGAAGTTCTCTCTTTCTTTCTAGTTATTTCCAAAGGAGTGATTCACATGTCACACAAATTGAAACTGGAATTTTTGTGGTTGCTAAAAAGACATTCAGAAGTCAATCCTTTAATACTTAACATTTCCCACAGGAGAACTTGTGGTTTAGAGGCTTTTTTTTTTTTTTGGGGGGGGGGGGGGGTGTGTGTGAATGTGGGGGTGGGGTTTGTAGGTCAAACTGTGAGAACGGGAGGTTGGAAGCCACAGGAAGACCAATAGGATCAGACTTGGTTGTGGTTGTATATAAAGAAGCATAAGGTATGGGCAGAAGGTCCCATTAGTTCTGGCTAGTTAGGAGGGATGAAGTTAGTGAAAACTTTTCTGAAGTCCAAGTCAGGGTCATTTTATAAAGCATGTGATGATTTGCTGTCCTTTGATGGAAAAACCCATTACTTAAGTAACAGCTAACCTTTAGGAAACACTTATTGTTTCAGGCACCGTATAAGTGCCTTATGGAAATGAAACTCACTCAAGGTTGGTGCTTCTATGAATAGGACCTTTAATCACCCCTCTTTTGCATAACGAGGAAGTAGAGAAGATAAGAATTAAACTTGGGTCTGCATGACTCTAGAGTCTTGAATGCTTGAACATCACATGCTAATAGCACAAAACTCATGCTTAGCAGCTACTGTTGGAGCAGTGGGGACAGGATGGCATTAAGTCTAACATCCTTCTTCCTTAAATATAACTCATGGATGGGAGAAGACAGCTGTGTGGCCCAGGTACATACCGCTGGGTAAAAAATCATCCCCAAACTTCCTATTTTATAGTATCTCATGATTTTGTGGCTCAGGCATTTAAGCAGGGCTCATTCAGCTGGGCAATCCTGTCCCAAGTAGCTTTGATTTAGGTCACCTAGATTCAGCTGGTAGGTGGGCTGGGCTGGGGGCTTCAAAATACCTTCAGTTGTTTTTCTGCAACTTGGCAGGGAAGGTGGAAGTGGGGTTCAGTTGAGACTGTGATCAGAGCATAGTGGCCTTGGGGTGCTGGGATTTCTTCTATGGCTGGTTGAGGCTCCCAGAGTATTCCAAGAGACGGAAAGTAGATGCTTCCAGGCTCTTAAGCCCTGGGCTCAGCATTTGCACTTCACTTCTACAATGTTCTTAAGCTCAATGAAAGAGTCCATGGTCACTAACTCCATCCCATATATTCCACGTATTATCCACATCTAGGCTCCAGCCTCCTCCTCCCCTAGTCCTCTGGAACTCACCTTCGTGCCGTCACCAAGAAACCTCCTCATCATTGAATTAAAAGATTTTTTTTTCCTGTTCTTATGTTATATAACTTTTCTACAACAGCTGACTTTCCCAATCATTTCTTTCTTGAAAGTCTCCTCTCTTGATCATTCACACTAGTTTCTCTTCCTCTGCTTTCCTTTTAAATCCTGATTGACCTCAGAGTTTAATCTTTTGGCTCTTGCCTTTATTCTCTACCAGTGGCTCTCTACCAGGAACAGTTGTCCTCTCCAGAGACATTTGGCCATGTTCAGAGACAGCTTTGGTTATTACAACTGGAGCGCTACCAGAACCGAGTAGGCAGAGTTCAGGAATGTTGTTAAACATCCTACAGTGCACAGGACAGCCCCAGACAACAAAGAGTTATCCATTCCTAAATAGCAGTGTTGCTGAGATCCAGAAACCTTCCCGTGGCTTTAAAAAGGGGGCACTGGAGAGAGGGCGAATCTTGGTAGCTTCTCCTCCTTGGGGAGCCTAGCACTGAAGAGGGGCACCTTCTTGGCAAATAGCATGGTGTAATGGAAAGACAAAGGTTTTGTGGTTAATAGATCTAGATTCAAATCCTAATTCTCCCATGGCATAGATCCTAATTTCTACTTTGTGGAGTTGTCTGGATGGCCAAATCAGATAATCCCTATAAAATATCAAGTACAGAGTAGGTTCAGAAAAGCGAACCTTTCCCTCTAAATCACATAACAGATGTCCCCCTCAAGGCGAAGCTTTGTTTACCATGTAATACCTGGAAGGTACCTGCTGCATCACAAGATTCGAATAAATATTTGCAGGAGGAAATATGAATAAAGCCACTTCACTTCTTTAAGATGTTGCTTGCCTTGAGAGCTCTCTATCTAGAGATGTTTTCTTTTCTTCTGTCCTTGTTGGACCTTGTTTAGAAGTGAGTTTTGTAACTCTAATTGAATTATATAGCCCAGCCCCAACAGCATAATAACCAGGTCATTGGCTTGGCATGTAACCATTCAATTAGAAAGCAGGTAACTGCCCATAATATAAAGTAGTAAACACAGACAGCCTTGTGCTCTTGTAGTTACAGCAAAAGTAGCAGAAGAGGGTAACTTCAGAGGCCTATGTGGTATTGATACTCACTGTAAAAGGAAAGGTTTACATATTTGGGGGTCTCTCTTCCTCTATCTTTTTGTGCCTAATAAGAAGTTACCAACCTAACCTACCTGTTCTGGGATTCAAAGAAGAATCATAAAGGAGACAATTTCTATGTGGTTTTGTACAATGTAAATCAGTAACATTTAACATGTATGCCCCTGTTTCCTTCAGTCTTCCTCTCCACATGGTCATCAAGGTAAGCTTTTGGAAACCTGAAGCTCATAATGCACTATCCCCTACCTCCTATTATATTAGGATAAAAACAAAATTTTATAACATGGCATATAAAATCTCTATATGATTTATCCTCTACTATTTCTCCTTTGGACTTCAGTTCACTTCCCTGATTATGGTGAAGTCCACTCATAGAGTTGTGTATCTCTCTGTCATGGTCCTTGGCCAAGTCATACAATTATTCCTTCTTTGATTAACTTCAATCTCTCTCTCATAAACTCTTTGCTCTTCTACCCTTCTATCATATCCCCAGAGCCTGACCCATAATAGCTGCTCAGTAAACACTTCTTAAATGATGAGACTTAAGCAGAAGAGATGATATCATTAGTAGTTATCATTTCTTAATTTCAGCATTGGACCTAACCAAAGCCCACTTCTGTTAAAATAGGTAATGACTGCTTCTAAACCAAAGGAGATGTGAGCTAGAACAGAACGAGTTCATTGATGATGGTGATGGATAGTATATAGATAATATTAATACATAATTAAATTAATAAAACAATTTTACCTAATAGTTAAATCTTAGTATTTACTGAGTGCTCGCTCACTATCTGCCAGGTAGTATGCTAGGTAATGGAGATAAAATATGGAGCAGATGGGTGACTCCTATCTATTATCTCAATCAATAGTTCTGTTAACTAGGTACGATTATTTCCCCACTTTATAGACAAGAAATTGTGGAAGGTTAAGTAAAGTCATGACCATACAGCCAGTAAGTTGCTGATAGAGCAGGTATTTGAACCTGGGGGTGACTCTAAAGTTGTTAACCATTAAATCATTTAATTTTTAAAGAAAATAGATTAGGAGAGGGCTAGTACCTCAATCTAAGGAGATAACATCTCTTGGCAAACACTGGAGATACTAACACATTCACCAACATCCAGAATGAATTGGGCATCACTGTGTGCCAGACACCGTTTCACATGCCATACATACCTTTTTCTCTAATCTCCAAACGAATTACTCTCCACAGCTTACCAGGCTCAGATGGGAGAAAGGGGCAGAAAGGAGAGTAAAAGTAAGTGGGACACTTGAAAACTTCCAGCTCCAAAAGTCTTTACAATATAACTTTTAAATTGTATTTTAAAGGCAGGAAAACCTTTTGAATTCAGACTCAATAAGCCCAGAATTTATAATATTGAGACACTGAATCATAGCCTTTTACAACTGAAAAAGACCTGAGAGATCATCTAGTCCAAGCCTTTCATGGAGCTTCAGATTGCGTATAAAATTAGATAAATCTTAGGTAGCTCAAAACTTTTATTTTATTCGTGTAACGTCATGATTTATAGGCCAATCCCAACTTGCCATTTGAAAAGACCTACTCAGTTTAAATGAATTAGTAACCACTTCAATCAATTTATAACTATGGTTGTGTCTAAGAAAAGTGTATTTCTTTAAAAATATTTTACATTTGTAATAGTCATTAATTCATATAGGAGGTTACCAACAGGTAACAGGAATGAGATATGAATGAAATTTTATTATTCAAAGAAGTTTCAAGACCTGAGACACACATATATCATGGAGTGATATATATGATATACTCATGGAGTAGAAAAGCGCAATCCCAAAGTGAGATGAAAGTCTTCCTTCCAGGCCCCTTCCCTTCTTCCCTCCCTCCTTCTTTCTTTCTTTTATCCCCATGCAACTTCTGTATTCTTTTTTTTTTTTTTTGCAACTTCTGTATTCTATTGTCTTGGACAAGTGAGGATAGCTCATATTTTAAAGCCTTAAAGTCATCTGTAGGATCTAGAATGTTTCCAGCTCCCCAGGCCGTTCAAAAGGAATAACTCTGAGCAGAAAAGATGACATTGTTGGTGAAATTGAAGGCTCACCTGCATTTACTTTAAGGGGGACCCCCAGCTCCCCAGAGGGAAATGTCGGCAAAGATATCACTGGGAGCTCAGAGGAAAATATTATGTTCTAACCTTTTAAAAATTAATCCAACTATTAGCAGGGATCCCAACTGTATTTCATTCAAGCCATAATCCGAAAGGTATGATGATTAAACCAAGACAAATGTAGTGTCATAAGCAAATGTCACGCCATAGATTTACCTACCAACAAGACATTGGCATGGTTCAGGTCAGAGGTTAATTAAAGACATTGAAAGGTCATTCTGTGATTAGGTGAAAGCAGAGTTTTAATAGGGCATCAGTCCGACCCACACTGACAGAAGATTTATGCCGGCCGCGATGACACGGCCACGAATCCTGCTGATAACAAGAGCCTCAATATTGGACTGAACAGAATGATGAATGGAGCACATATCTCCTCACACTTCTCATTACAAGCTCTTTCACTCCTGGTGGCACTTAGCAGCATTTATTTACTGGGGTTTGAAGGTGCGGGACAGCAGGACAGTATATCTAATACTTTTAAATGTAGACTTGTGGTATAAAAATGAAACAAGAGATAAGATTAGGTCTTTGAATAATTGCACAGCTTTTCTTCCAAGATTATATTCACTAGGACTAACATTATTTTTCCCCCCTATGTTCTTCTGGTGTGTGAGCGGTTCAAGAAAATTAATTGTCTGAGGCAGAAGGTCAGGAGGAAAAATTACTGATAAGCATTAAACATGCTATAAAATAGCGCCTTGCCGCATTCTGCCTCCCATAGCCCTCAGGATGTGAACAAAAGATAATATAAAGAAAAGGATATACACATTTCCCCCTATGCCATATTTAGGGTTGTTTCAGCACTGTTTCTATTTGGATTCAATTAGGTATAAGATCTAGAAAGAAAGCCAAATGAATGCAAAACAAATAAAAATCACACAATTTACAATATCGCTCCGCTGAAAGCAACATGTAAGAGAACGCAAAACCCTGATGAATAACGTTTACTTTTTCATGAAACTCCTTTCCAACATGTTATATATTTATCAAGCCGCTAGAGTGTAAATTCTGTGAATAAGTCCTATCATCTCTCCAGCAGGAGACACCATGAAAATTCTAATTACAGAAAACTGGTAGTATTATAAAAAGGCTACTTTCTGCAGATTTCGAACATGTCAGTGGCTGCGATTTCACAATCAAAAGATCAGACTTTTTCTGTTTGGGCCGCCAGCCCCAGGCCAGACCAGGGGAAGATCCCATCATACCTAACCCCAAGTCGGTCCTCACATGTATTCAGAAACCAAGATGAGTCAGCCTGAATGGAAGTCGAAGAGCTGAAGCTTGCCGCAGGACGGCTCTGAGAACATTGCCTTCCTTTTTCTCCCCCACTAGCCAATTGTATTCCTGGGTGGAGAACAAACTGCAGCTGGATTTACACAGTCATAATTCAGGCCGGCCCGTACAACCACCTGGAGCCACAGGAATGCAGATGTGCGTGCGTCGACCAGGCACACAACTTAAGGACCCACTTCTCGGCACCGAACGAGCCAAATAAGCATTTTGAGTGGCTGACGGAACCCCATCTGAAGGTGGACAAGCTGCTAATCATGAGGATTTTCTTGTTGGCTTTTATGACTTTTGACTTAGGATTTTCATTTGCCCTGACAAATGCCAGCTTGAGAAGTTTTCAGTCTAGATAATACGGCTGCGCAAAAGAGCTTCTGGTGTCCTCCAGTCGAATCTATCTGAGGCTCATTTACGTAGGTGACCTGCAGTATTCAAATGAGAGGGCATTGCAGACCAGTCCTTGCTGGGAACCCAGGCCGCAGCCAGGTCAGTCATTGCACCAGGCGGCCATAGCAAGATCAGCGTGGTGGCCATCGTCATCCCAGAAGTATATTGATCCATTTCTGCCAGTCCACATTCTATCTACTAGTGTACACAGAGCCTTCAGAGTAGTGTGGATGCGTGTGTGTATGTGTGTGTGTTGTAACTCTTTGGAGGTAGCAGAAATCAGTATATAGTAGAATGGGGGAAAATATTTGTGTATATAGAGTATAATATTTTCCAGATTGCTAGGAAGAAATGTCCCCCTGAGGTTTTATTTTTAGTTTCAGAGGAAACTTGAAGTGAACCAGTGTAAACAGCCCGGGCCCACTTCCCACTGCAAACCACTGGACTGAAATGGTATGAAAATAATATGATGTTATTTACTCTCCTTTTTTCAGTACCAGGAACATCTTTTGGAAGAATTTGGGAAAACAGTGCTCATTCAAAAAAAGCCGTAAAACTATCCATGATGAACTAATGTTTATTGATAAGCTATTCTAAGCTAGATATAACAAAGGACTTTTAAAAAGTACACATCATACACCCTGCCCTTAGTGGGCTTAAGACTCTCAGAAAAGACATACAGAAACATCAGAAGTATGAGCCCCAGCACAAAGCAAGGCTGCATCTGATAATTACTAAAGAAACAGTATGGAGTTTGGCAAATTTTTCTGTAAAGGGCAGATAGTAATTATATTGGGCTTGCACGTTATGTGGTTTCTGGCTCAATAACTCAGTTCTGCCCTTGTAGAAAGAAAGCAGCTATAGGCAATACTTAGGTGAATGGGGTGGCTGTGTCTCATTGAAATTGTTATTTACAAAAATGGATGGAAGGCTGCATTTGCATGGAGGACCAGGTTTTGCTCACCTCTGGTGTAGCCATTAAGCACTTGGGTATTTAGAGAAAGGAGGGAGGAGTGTTAACGTGGGTGGAAAGGAGAGTCTTCATGCAGTAGCAGAAGATTGGAAGCCTCTGTAGGAATTAGGGGCAGAGAGGTGATATTCTTGGTGAGAACATTGTAAACAAAGGCTATGTATAGTAGGAAAGGTTTGTGCTGGGGTGGGTGGGAGTAAAAATAGAAAAAAACAAAAAACAACCAGCTTTTCCAGGAGGGCAGCCCAAGAGGGAAGGGCATTTCCTCTTCTGACAAGCAATTGCTGAGAGATTAAATGCACAAATAGGTCCTGAGATGCTTATTCCTAAAACCACAGTGCCCCATTTAGGTCCTTTGACTCTTCCACTAGGCAATGCTTTTAGACTATCTCTTTTTGGAGGATTGGCATTTCAGGCTCCAGGGTGCAGAGGTGCCAGCCCACAGAAGAATGAGATTCATTGTATGACTATCTGGGAAAGTTCTTTTGCAATGTTTTCTCTCTGTTGTCAAGAGCTGCACACCAAGCCAAATGACCACAGTAGTTCTAAGTCTGTGTCTCTGATGACAAGAGCTCCCAGTTCAAGTCAAACACTAAACCAAGAAAGTATCATTTTTTTAATTTAATTTTTTATTGAAATTCAATTTAATATATACTGTATTATTAGTTTCAGAGGTAGATTTCAGTGATTCATCAGTTGCATACAATACCCATTACTTCAAGTACCCTCTTTTATGCTCATCACCCAGTTACCCCATCCCCCCACCATCTTCCCCTCCAGCAACCCTCAGTTTGTTCTCTATAGTTAAGAGTCTCTTATGGTTTGCCTCCCTCTCTGTTTTCATCTTATTTTATTTTTCTTTCCCTTCCCCTATGTCCACCCATTTTGTTTCTTCAATTCCACCTGAGTGAAATCTTACAGTATTTGTCTTTCTCTGACTGACTTATTTCACTTAGCATAATACCTTCTAGTTCCATCCATGTTGTCACAAATGGCAAGATTTCATTCTTTCTGATGGCGAATCATATCCCATTGTGTGTGTGTGTGTGTGTGTGTGTGTGTGTGTGTGTGTGTATATATAATCTTCTTTATTCATTCATCTGTCGATGGACATTGGACTCTTTCCATGGTTTGGCTCCTCTGGACATTGCTGCTATAAACACAGGGATGTATGTGCCCATTTGAATCATTATGTTTGTATCCTTTGGATAAATGCCGAGCAGTGCAATTGCTGGGTCGTGCAGTAGCTCTATTTTTAACTTTTTGAGGAAACTCCATACTGATTTCCAGAATGGCTGCACCAGTTTGCATTCCCACCAACAGTGTAAGAGGGTTCCCAAAAGGGTGACATTTCTAAAAGTACACTAATTGGAACACTAGTCTGGCCAGATGATTCCCAGAAAAAAGAGGGCTTTGTGATGTAACCTATGCTTCCTCCTAGAGATTGACTAGGTAAGTCAGAAAATTAAAGGACATGAGAAGACCTATTGCAAAGAAATCTGTTTAGCTTGCATAACCACAAATTTCCCAAATATTTTACCACAGAATCTTTTTCCATGAAGCATCTATGAACATTTCATGGAACCCATTTTGGAAAACAATGCTTTAAAGAAACAGACATAGGAATAAATACTGTGAACGGTTTCTAGTCATGGCTTCAAGTTCACATGAAAGACAAAGGGGGGTGGTGAGAGAGAGAGAGATTTAGAGACTCAAGTGACTCTTGAGGGGTGTAAGTGTAGGGTGGAATGGAGCCTTCTTCTTTCCTGTAGCTATTTAAAGTCTACTGGTCCCAACACACCCACAATGTTCTAATTTCAGGTGAACAGGAGTACTAAAATGCAAGATGGAATAGAGAAATATGGGAGCAGGATATTTAAACTTATTTTCTTCTTATTTTTCTTCTGCTTATTGTTGTTGATGTTCGACTTCTGGCTTTGTTCCTTTCTTCCATGTCCTTCTGGAGTCTTTGTTTGACTGAAAGCATGAAAATGATTGTCATCCTGAGCTATTCTTGGCAGGCAGAGCTGAGCTTGGAGGGAAAACAAAACGTATGATTAGCAAGTACATAAACATCCCCATCCAGGCCTAACTCCCCTCCTCCGTAGAGCAGAGGAGAACTGTGCAGAGGAGCGAAGCAACCAAGAATTCCACTGCAGTATCTAGAGAATTCACTGGGAAATTCTGTGAAATTTGCTGCTAACAAAGTCAGACATCACAATCTAACTAAATATGCTCCTATGTTGAAGAGGCTGTACTTAGCAGTTAGTAGCATTTTCTTTTTATCCTTCTATGTGTTTTCAGGGTGTACTAATTTTTATGCACTGTATAGCTATCTAGTTTTGTTAGCTCATCCATTTAGTAAGTATTTATTCAGGGTGTACTGTGTATCAAAAAGTTGCCAATCATTGAAGACTATGACAGGAACCTTGCCTTTGAGAAGCAGATGATCAAGATGGGGAAAGAGACACAGAAGTTTCTAAATGCAATCAGGTATTCTAGGTGCATGCTAGAGCTCGGTATAGATAGGGGGCAAATCAAGGGAAGCAGTTATCAGTTCTATCTGGAAGTGCCAGAAATCTCATGCATGGGCTAGACTTAGAACTGAATCTTGAAAAATGAGCAACAGGGCATGTACCAAACGGATAGGTATTCCCATGATCCAGAAATGTTTTGCTGGTTAGTTCCATGTGCATTTAGTGATTGGCAAATCCTTGCACCCCTCCCATCTCTATACCATCTTGTAGTTGAGAATATTTTATCATTGGGAACCTTAAAATGAAATGCATGAACACAAGGTGGTGGTTGTCAGAACTTTAAAAATTTCATCTCATCCCTTTGAGATTTCTAGTTTTGAGTTTTGCAATGTGCATGTGAAAACCATCATACATGTTTATAATTTAATATCCACATGTTGGTGGTGCATGGTGCAAATTTTTTTTTCACTCATGGGGCACATGGTCAAAACGTTTCATTTATTCATTATTCATCTGTGAAGTAATTGCAAGAATCTTGTTTCTTTATTCGATAAATTCCTTGGAGTTTTCTTAGACATTATTTTTTTTTTTAGTGATAGTAATATATTATTTTGTGCCTCTATTATGTTCCAGGTTTTGTACTAGGCACTTTGCATAAAGTACCTCAGTTTACTTTTCGAATAGTACTAATGAGATTGAGATAACTATCCCAGTATGTAATTGTAAAATTCAGGAGCATAGAAGTTTAATAATGTCCTCCAGATTAAGAGGTGGCAGAACTAGGGTTGAAATTAGAGGTAGCGTTATTTAAGTGGCAGTATGTTGAACAATTAACAATGGCCTTTTCAAAGCCAATAGCACTAAATTCTTAATGTGCTTTGTTTTGTTGAAGGTGTTAGAAATTAAGTACTCCTAGTCTTTCTGCTCTAATTTTTCTATGAAAGTGTGTATACCTGTGAACAAAAGTGAACTCCGGTGCTTATTAGATTTATTCCTAAACCTTTTAGGATTGCATTTGATTTTTGAAAATGTATTTCTCCTTTGATCTAGAAAGAATTATCCATTTCCAATAATATAAATAGGAAACATGTCTTTAATACTTATTATGCATCAGAGGTTGTAAAAAAAAAAAATCTTTCCATATAACAGCACATCTTCAGCTAGGTTACTCCTTAGGTAATAATAGCTAGTAAGTAATGGAGCCCAAATTCTAATCCAGGCAACGTGACTCTGGCTTTGGGACTCACGCTGTGCTGTTAACCATTAGGCTATATTCCCTCCCCATAAAAAGGCACAGAGTTGCCTGAACAAAAATGTTTACTGTGGTGTCGTTTGCAGTAGGGAAAAATTGGAAGCAACCTAAAATGCCCAACAACAACATCCATCACTATGTTACATTCCTTGCAGAACCTCCACGTGGAATGGAATACGACAAATGCTATGCAGCCAAGAAAAATGCTAATGGTATGGGTTTCTTAGGGCAGCCACAAGGAGTTTCCACAAACTGCGTGGCTTAAAACCACAGGAGTTTCTTCTCACGGTTCTGGAAGCCAGAGGTCCCAAATCGAGGTATCAGCAGGGCCACACTTCCTCCAAAGGCGCTGGCAGTATGGGGCGCAGGGGCAGGGGGTAGTTTTTTGCCTCAGTCCAGCTTCTGGTGCCTTCCCCTTTTCCTTGGCTTGTGGCAGCATCCTCCAACCTCTGTCTTATCTTTACACGGGCCTCTCTATGTCCAAATCCCCCTCTTTTTCCTTATACGGACACTAGCCATTGAATTTAGGGCCTCTATGTGCAGAATGATTTCATCTCAAGACCCTTAAATAATTAAAATTTCAAAGACACTATTTCCCGATTAGGTCATAGTCTCTGGTTCTGGATGGACATGAAATTTTGGGGAAAATAACTCACTATACTCATTCAAACCTGTATTTATTGAGATGCAAAATGAAATATTATTAAGTAAAAAATCCATTAAAAAGCAATATGCCTGGTATGATTTCATTTTTGTAAAAAGTGTATGTTAACCTGCATGTGCACGTGCATAGAAAAATGTTCAGAAAAATACAGGCAGAATATTAATACTTATTATCTCTCTGCAACAGTATTATGGGTCATTTTTGCTTTTCTCTTTATTGTTTCCCTCACAGCCTTTTTGCTATGAAAAGAAATAATCAGAAAAACAATTTCTGGGTTGTTTTTTTTTTTTAAACAAATCTATATTTGACTCAAAATTTCCCAAACACTTGAATGACAGTGTACAAAATCCTATTGGTCTTAGACTTTTGATGCTTACAGAAAATCACTTCAGGGAATGGTTAGAAAGGATTTGGCTTTTTTGTTTGCACGGAAAAACACTTTATCAGCTCTTCCCAGGTTCCAAACCTCAAGTCCTTTGTCACTGCCCACCTCCCCCCACCCCCATTAACTACAAAAACCCTGTAAACTCAATTTTTTACCTCTTGGTTATGGTCATACATCTTTCTTTCTCCACAGAATCTTCAGATATTAGACAAAGGGTTTTAAAGGTAGCTTACAGTGTGAATCAATATCACTTTAATTTTTCCATGTGCAAAAACTCTCCTTCCCACCAGTATTGTGACTTAAGGTGAAGATCGCATCCTACTTCTTTGCCTTCTCCTGTTGTGATAACCTATCTCTGAATGCTGAGAAAATGTGGTTATCTGAGAGACTAATTTTGCTACACAAAGATACCTTTTTAAAGTAAGTGTTGAGTTCTCATAGTGGTCTGATGTTTCATGAGAAACTGAAAGGCTTTCCCCAGCACCAGTGCCTTTTCTTTGTGGCAAATCTGCTGTTTCTCTCGTGTGTGTTGATCTGTTACTGTCAGTTCTTTGGGTAGGATTGTTTTTGTACTTTATATCTCTTCGGTCTGAGTTCTAGTCCCTTGGGATGCCCACACTATTTTGTCATCATGTTTGCAATTTATTTTCATGAAAAATACATTTAGAGGTTCTAGACATGGAAAATAATGCTGAGAACATTAACAGATCCATATAGTCAAATTTACTATGATGATCCTGCCAGGCTGTGAACTCTCTGAGGGCACAAACTGGGCTTTCTCCCTTCTGTACCCCCATGTCTACTACAGCACTCAGTAAATGGGCTTGCTTACATGGCTTTCAGGACATGAGACCTCCCCTCAGTTTATTTGGCTGAAACTCAAGACCATTATATTTTCCCATCGCGGATGGGCGTTGACAGCGTCTTGTGTCCGAGGAGAAAGAGGACCAGCAGATTCTTCTGACCCTGCTTCTCAGTGTGCAAACTTGTCCCTAAGGTACAGGGCACAGCTCTGGGGCACACTTGCTTCTAAGCTGTGATTTAGGGATGCAAGACAATGAGCAATGGGAGGAGGAGCGTCTGCGGTGAACGTTTCTTAATGAAAAGGAGTAAGGATCAACGATATGTTGTCTGCTCCCCCCGTATTCTACCCCGGTTGTCACCCAGGCAAAACATTTGGAGCAGCCTCTCTGCTTCCATGTCCCCAACTCATGTCATGTGCATTCCCTACATGAACACTCTGTGTGGTGCCTGGGACCAGCAAACCCCAGACAATGTTCATGAACACCCCCCCACGCCCCCCGCAGACAACTTCTAGGAAGAGTGTTGGTATTGACTGTGTTTATATAATATTTGATGAGTGTGTGAAGGACTCGGGGTTTTTAGAAAGTGGGCACAAACACCGGATGGCACTTTTTCCAGCAGAGACATTGAGGAGCCCAGAGGACCTTCGGATCACACTGTGGGGGCAGATGCTGCCTCCACTTGAGAGGTAATTACCTCAGCAGAGGGAGTAAGGCAGAATCCTAAGTGCGGAGGAAATGCTCCTCCGTTTTTCCGACCACATAGAAGATGGAGAGTACCACAGCCAGCTGAATGTTCACTTTGTGATTACCGGCATGAATGAACTTGGTACTGTTTTAGTGATGGTTACTCGGAAAAAGGGGGTAACATTGGCAAAAAGAGCGTCCAGATCCTTCGGTGGCTTCATCCAGAATGGCCTTTAGGATAATATCGGAGGCAGAACACGCCTTCCTGCTAGAAGAATAAAACAGAAAAGGAAGCAGCTGGGTCAGCAGGGAGGCTGAATAACTGAACAACATTCGGCATAATTACTGGAGCAGGAAAGAAACGCCTGTGTCGTTTGCATCATTTCTTGCTTCAAAAAAGAGAAGTTAAAAACCCTGATAAAGACAGATGTAAATTTTCTGTTTCAGGACTCCCAGCTGACACTGATAGATTCCTGCTTAAAAAAAAAAAAAAAAGTAAAATAAAATCTTATTGCAAAAATAGCAAAATTGCAAAGGAGGAAAGAAAAGTAGCCTCAGATTTGCGAGAAATATCAATCTTCGAAGTCCATTATCCAAAGATCTTGTACATCAATACTTGATTTGAATTATGGAGCTGGGTTGTACCTTCATTTACATGGTATTTCCCCAAGTAGCCAGATAATATCAATATCTTGCATTTATATGACGATCATCTTCCCAGATGGCTTCATTAAATTGTATGTTTTATGAGACCCACTTTCTGAAATGTGGTCATCTCTGAACGAGAATGATGCTCCTGGGTAACTCGGGGCAAGGGAAAAATCGTGTTTTGCATTTATGCTGTCTTTCTATCAGTGATCATAAAAATCTTCAGTTAGCAAGCATTTCCTGAGCATCTGCGTGGGCAGAGCCCGAGACGAGGCTCTATATGGTAACATACGGAAGATTAAAAGGTGTGGTCCCAACCCTCCAATACCTCAGTCTTTGTTAAGAACAATCTTTCTGTTTCAGAAAAGTGAAAACTTGTGGCCAGAGAAGTTTAGAGAATTGGCATGTGTCCTGTGCTATATCTGTTCCAGAAATGGGAGTCCTTGTTTCTGGGTTTGGGTATGAGTAATTGATTTTGATACCAACATCGTAAAATGTTTCAAATATTTCAAAATCGCATTTAAATGGAAAGCGTAAGGATTTGCTTTCAGTTAAGGAAGAAAAGATCAGACCCTAAAGAAGGAAAATGAAGAAGAGTCCTTTAAGTTGTCAGTATAGATTCATACAGATTGCTAAAATATCTAGGACTGTGGTAATTGTGATGAGGGCACCAAAGACGAGTATGGCTGACATTGAAAGTAAACTATTGCTTACATGTGGTGGTTTCAAGGAAAGAGAAAACTGCACTTACCTCTTGAATAAAGATTTGATTTGGTGGTTTATCTCTCTACCTTGTAAAATCGTAAGGAGCCCTGGTAGAAGGAACTCACTTAGCGATGCCCAGCATGATGTTTGGGCATATGGACCTTTAGTCCATAAAGATTAGGAGGATGTTATATTGGCTAGATACATCTAGCAGAGTCTTTCTTGAGAACTTAGGTTTTAAGGAGTTTGGACAAGGAGTATGGAGGAGAGGGGAGAGGGTAGGGGTAGTAGACTAAAGAAGGGAAAAAGGAATAGTCCAGGGTAAAAAGAAAGCCAAAAAGAGAACTTACGGGGCTGGGAAAAACTTCTTTATAAGCCCTTTATAAGTCTTCTTTATAAGCCCTGTAGGGACTGCACTTACATGTAGCATACTATATACCTAGAAATATGGGATATAAGACTATTATATTTAAAATACCTACAAGATAGGGTGCCTGGGTGGCTTGGTCGTTAAGCATCTGCCTTCAGCTCAGGTCATGATCCCAGGGTCTGGGGTTCGAGCCCCAGGTTGGGCTCCCTGCTCAGCGGGGAGTCAGCTTCTCCCTCTCCCACTCCCCCCATTTGTGTTCCTGCTCTTGCTGTGTCTCTCTCTGTCAAGTAAATAAATAAAATCTTTAGGAGAAAAAAAAAACCCTACAAGATCATACAACATGATAGAAATCTCAATGTTAATACTGATCTCTTGGGATGTGGGGTGAGTCATTTCACTTACCCAGGTCTTAGATATCCTATCTGTTAAACAACAGGGTAGACTAGATGATCTCTAAGACAATTTTTTATTATGCAGAAGTCTGTTATTCTATTTAAATGGGAATATGGGCCATTTGGAACAAAAAGTAAGGGAGTCATTGTCCTGATGCTTACTTAGTTTGGTAAAGAGAAGGGACAATATTAAAATCCAAGGTCTTGTAACCCTTTCTTGATGTGCTACCAAAGCATTTTCAACAAAACAGCCTATTGATCAAACTGTTGAATTCTATACTTTCAACTTTAAAAGACCTTAGCCAGCTTCAGACGCATTTTGAATAATGGACATTTTATCTCCATGGTAGATTTCTCTGTATTTTTTTTTCTTTCTTTCTAAAGCTGAACTCTTGTTCTGAGATGTCTAACTTGTGGCTCTCTTAGTCAGTAAGAAAACTTCTAAAGTTTTTCATTTAAAATGAAACTATTTTCTACAAAACAATCTCAATTTCAAAACCTTTCCCCACAAAGCAAGACTGCTAGATTATGGGGCACCTGGGGTGGCTCAGTTGGTTAAGTGTCTGCCTTTGACTCAAGTCACGATCCCAGGATACCAGAATGAGCCCCGATGTGGGGCTCTCTGTGCAGCAGGGAGTCTGCTTCTCCCTCTGCCCTTTCCCCTGTTCCTGTGCTCATGTGTGCGCACGCTCTCTCTCAAAGGAATAAATAAAATTCTCAAAGGAATCTTTAAAATAAAGAGAGATAGTGGTAGATTATATGTTAAAATTCTAAGTGCTGTAAGAATTCAGGGACTAGCAAGATCATAAAAGGTCATAGGTATTTAGGAAAAAAAAGCTTCAAAGTAGAAACAGGCTTAAAGTTCAGCCCGGAAAGGTGGGACTGGAATTATTGGAGAAAGAGGATTTCTAGTTCTTAGAGTATCTTAGAGTATCTTAAGGAAGAGCAGGACTTCCCGAATACCTGTTTACGAATCATTCTGGCCCAGAAGGAAGTTTTCACTGATCCATGACCGCTCAGGAAAATAAAAAGCAATGTAGCTAAGTATGTCTGAAAACTAAACATAAGCAATTTAAAGGACCATCCTTTATTTGAGACAATGTCCTTCCTTTGGTTTAGTGTTAAAACCTCCTTTTATGAAACGAGAAGGTTCGGTGGCTAGGAGATGTTTTTACTTGAGGAAATAATGGCTTTGAATTTGGCCTCCATGGGATGGTCTCTCTCTTTCCCTTTGAAATTTTACTGGTCCCTGAAATCCAAAGATCTGAGCACCACCGGTTAAGTGAGTATTTCTGATACGTGACCTTGACTGCTGCCCTCACTCACGTGGGCCAAGAGGTTGAGTACAGCTTTCTAACAAGGAAATCCTAACACATACTGGTATGTGTTAGGATTTTATTTACCTGTTCCTGTGATACGTCATAGCAGGAGATGCTGACCAGGCTCAGCTGTGATGTTGCTAGAGTTAAGCTTAATATGCTGGACGTAGGACACGTCCCAGGTTTTTCAACTATATAGCACCCTGGAAAAATACCATCTGCTTTGTAGCCTGTAATTTATTTTAGAGTTTCATGCCACGTTGGCAGCTGGAGATCTGCCAGTCTGCTTACCAGAGTCCCTGCTTTGTATTGATTAAAAAAGGAACTTGCTCACAATCCTTCCTCATTCCGCGGTTGTAGATTGCTAGATGGCTGGATTTTTACTTTAGTCCATGCATGCTGGCTTCCTCTCACAGAAGCCAACCTGGGATGTTTAAAGGGCTCCTTCGCTCCTGCATTCAGGGTGGGACCTTATCTCTAAGCCACATGTAAACAAGTCATTTCCATCTGGAGGAAACAAGTGTGGGGACACCGTGTTTTATTACAACACTTCACAGTTTTCTGTTTCCAAAATTGCCCCCCTTCCCCCTACCCGATCTCCTGGCCTAATACTAAGGAGTATACTAAAGAGTAGAAGGAATTTTTTTTCTTTAAAGATATTATTTATTTATTTGACAGAGAGAAAGAGAGAGAGAGACAGTGAGAGAGGGAACGCAAGCAGGGGGAGAGAGAGAGGGAGAAGCAGGCTTCCAGAGGAGCAGGGAGCCTGAGGCCGGCTCCATCCTAGGAGCCCAGGGTCATGACCTGAGCCAAAGGCTTAATGACTGAGCCACCCAGGCACCCCAGGATAGAAGGAAATTTTAAAGGTGGTGCTAGGGCTGGTGCTGTGAAAAATGAGCTCTCTATGTTTCCATAGGCAAATTTTATACATGCTTTTATTAGCTCACTATCTTTGAGCTGATATGGAAAAAAAAAAAAAACTTTAGAAACCCAAATTCTGATTTCATCTTTTTCAACTCCGAGGTAAAGGAAACAGAGGCCAAGTTAGACAGCGAGAAGCTCAAGGTCACCCAGCTAGTTAGCGGAGGTGCAAGGACTCCAAGTTGATCTAGTGGTGTCTCTCCTACCTCCCTCCAATACCCCACCGGAATTGAAATCATTGCAATAGCCACTACCAAGTACTTAACAATGGATATTTGATGGTGGTCCTTTGAGTCGGTGCCAGGGTGGTTTTCACTTTTTCCCTTCATCAGCAGGGGAAGGCAAGGACATTGCTCTGCCTCTAATATTTCATGCTTAGCCCTGGATTCCCTTGGTTTTATATTTCTGACTCTTCCCTCAGTTTCCTGTAGGGCTTTATGATGTAATTTAATTTCAGCTTATGGCTGGCTTTGGTACCCAGAAGAGTGGTAATTTGTCCTTTAAATGATTCACCCAGGGGAGTCGGTGTTCTTAGAAAGTGAGGGAGGAGAACCTGTGGGCTTCGTCCCCTCAGAGGGATACGTGACACACACGGGTGCTTCACTCACTGGTTCTCTCCCCACAGTACCTTATCTCTCGTGTTCAGCCCTGGTTTCTAGAATACCTTGTATTTCTGCAGAGCTTTTCACAGTAACAAACAAAGCAATTTCCATAGTATTTACACAGTGACTCATGACAAATTTACACCCACGAGTGTACGCCCCGGACAAGCAGCATTCCCCTACATTAGGTTCTCTGTAGGAAGGTGTCCTATAGTTATTTGCAGAGAGGAACGACAGTCTTGGCTCTGACATTCAGAGCTCAACACAGGGACAGCTTACGTGATCTGGGTTACGCCTCTGGACTCAGTAGCTCAGGACCGAGGCCGGTGCTGCAAGGGTTACAAAAGAAAGGAAGGAATGGGTCACCATGAGCCTAGCAGATCTTGCTGAAGTTGCTGACAAAACCAGGCAAAAACGTAGGCAACTACTCATAAAGAACAAGTCACGGGCCAGGGTGTTTGGTACAAATATACAGTGGCTGTTTTACTCAAACGCCGAGTCCAGAATAGAGAGATGGTTGCCATTTTCAGTGAAAAGATAATAAGGGTAAGAGATCGGGGTGCCTGGGTGGCTCAGTCAGTTCAGCGTCTGCCTTTGGCTCAGGTCATGATCTCGGGGTCCCGGGATCGAGCCCCATGTCGGGCTCCCTGCTCAGTGGGGTGTCTGCTTCTCCCTCTCCCTTTGCACCTCCCTCTGCTCAAGTTCTCTCTCTCTATCTCCCAAATAAATAAATAAAATCTTTAAAAAATATATGGGTAGGAGACGAATAAGATTAACAGTTACTGTTTAGTGAGTGCCTACTAATGTGCTAAATCCTCTCTATATAGGCTTCCATTTACTCCCACTGTCAGTTAGGGACACATGGGTGGCTCAGTTGGTTAAGCATATGACTTTGGCCGAGGCCATGATCTCAGGGTCGTGGGATTAAGACCTACTGCAGGCTCCCTGCTCAGTGGAGAATCTGCTTCTCCCTCTCCCTCTGTCCCTCCCGCTGTTCTGCTCACTCTCTCTCAAATAAATAAAAAATCTGAAAAAATTAATCCCACTGTCAGTTAATCCTACTGCCATCCCTATTATCGTACAGAATTTATTCTCCTAATGAAGTAAAATCATGTTCTCCAGATTACCCAGCTAGCTAGTGAGGGAGAGCAGGAATGGACTCTCAGGTCTGTCTGACTCTTCCCCATACACCTTCTCCACCCTAAGAAGGGGATATGAAGCATTAACAAGGGGCCAGTATCGAGCGTGTTAATGTTAAGCAGGGTTATGCAGACAGAGGAAAGGGACTGCCAGCATTCCATTTATAGGGACTCTGAGAAAAGGAATAAAATATTTTCAAAGCTTAACTTTTGGCAATACCGTGGAATGGAAATAATGGAAGAGCCCCTAATAAACTGATAGGACTCCACGGGCTCTTCTCTGATGAATTCAAACAGGAAAGAGACAAGCAATCACGGTCAAAGGTAAGACAGCAGTGTAAGCCTGCAAGAATATTAGACCCTAATGGCCAGGATGGAGGGAGGTGTATGAAACATGCTAAGCATTCGAGGGCATGTACGCTTAGGTCATGTACACTTTACTTAAGTAAAGGATGGCTTTGTCGTGTGGTGCCAGGGCTCTGTTTGCTGGGCTCCGCTAACCTGGTGGCATTTTAAATACCTGTGCACAAATTTTCTGACACTCCTCTCATTGAGAGCTGGAGTCCACGTCTCCTGTCTCTGAATCTGGACTAAACTTAGCGATCGGTTGACCAACAGAGGATGGCGGAAGTGACACCGTGTGACTTAAAGGCAATGAAGCTGCTTCCTGGTTTGATCCGCAGCAACTGATGGCTGGAACACCTGGTGGGAATGTCGGCCCCAAGGAAATCGGCCAAACGGCAAGAATCCATCTGCTGGTGGGGTTGGCATTTACCTGTGGGGGACCATAGCAGGAGCCAGATGGGTAAAAGCAAAAAGAAAATTGAAGTATGGAAAAGCATTAGGTCTCAGGACAGAAGCAGAAGTGAAAGATAAAAATAAGTCCTAGGGTCAAACTGGAAAGAGATTAGACTGTGGAATGCCAGCATTTAGGACTGGAGTTGTGAATAATCCACGTGTAAGTGGTTCAGGCCTGAAGTGATGAGTCACACAAGGCACGTTTTCATAGATGGCACAGATGTGTGCCCGCAGTTTAAGGAGCCCACTACTTGCAGTGTTGAAAGAGAAGAGGAGGAGAGTAGAACCACTTCACTGCTTTAATTCCTATGTTTTTCCCAGCTGAAAGATTGCCACAGAAAGAAAAGCAGCCCTAATACTAGTTTGTAAAAAGAAGGTGGGGGAGAAACCTGTAAGAAAGCACTCGCCACTCAAAATGCATTTAAGTCTCATGGCTTGGATGAGTCACATTTCCTAGAGGCTACAAGGATCTTGGGATAAAAGCGAGGAACTCCTGTCGATAATTTCTGAAGACCCTTAAGAATTAGGGAAAACTGAAAATGGACAAATGTCTTATTCTCAAAGCAGAGCTGAATCCTTTGAATTCTGGGAGATGGGCTTGACATCTGGGGAATTTTCTAGAACAAAGCATTAAAGAGATGACTTGCAAGCTCTCAGCAAAGGAATCAGCATCAGTTCTGAAATGGTTAGCCCGGCTTTTGAAACATATTTACCAGTCTGCAATGACCCCACTCTGAATGTGAACAGAATTCTTTTTGATGAGTGGATTTATGTCAAACCAAATGGCAGGGCTCTCTCTGGAGCCTACCACAGGCCTCTGTGCCTGGTGCTGCACTACCCAAAGTGTTGATTAAGGACTTGGATAAGATCCTGATGGCCTGCAGAGGCAGTCTGCAGGTAACACAAGGCTTAAGGGGGCTCATCATTATGTAGAACCATGGAATTTGCATGGGAAAGAAATTCAACAGAAAAATCATAATCCGTTTTGTTTAGACATCCACCCATCTTCCTCAATGGAAAACATGGAAAAATCTAAACACTCCCAAATTTGACCCACAACTATACCAGAACAGGATAGAGAAAATGTGGTTTGTGCACATGGAAAGGATTTAAGAGCTGTTTAAATTTAATTTAAACAATACAACTTAATAGTAGGATATGACTGCCAAAAACGCTACTGTTGTGGGGCGTTGTGCTCAAGGAGGGATCGAAAATGAGGGACGCGGTGATGCAGCTTTGGTGTTTGTTCTGGAAGTAACCCTATGGAGGGGATGTTGATAGTCTGAAGCATGTCCAAAAGAAAGCAACAATTATGGTAAGGGGATGGAGAACGTGTCATATGGAAAATTGTTAAACAAATGGTATAGTTAATGGGGACAAGAGCCTGTCGGGGGTGCAGAGCAGGAGAAGTTCACAGTCTCAAGGCTGTCACATGAAGTGGTGTCAGTGGGTGGGAAGTCGGATATAGTTGAACTCCAAGTAGAACTTTCTCGCACCTAGAACTCTGAAGAGATGAAACAAGTTTCCGTAAGAAGTGAGGAATTTTTTTTAATAGTTTTTAAAAAAGATTTTATTTATTTACTTGACAGGCAGAGATCACAAGTAGGCAGAGAGGCAGGAAGAGAGGTAAGGGGCGGGAAGCAGGTTCCCCACTGAGCAGAGAGCCCAATGCAGGGCTTGATCCCTGGACCCTGAGATCATGACCTGAGCCAAAGGCAGAGGCTTTAACCCACTGAGCCACCCAGGCACCCTGAGGTGAGGAATTTTTGATCCTGGAGGCATTCAACAGAAATAGGAATGTCATTTGTCAAGGCAAATATCAAAGTGATTAATGGTAATATCCACAAAACCATGACGTTGTATGACTACTTTATTACACGTATTCCTTATGACAAGAAGCACTTCAATGATGAGAAAACGGAGGACCAGAGAAGGCAAGTCACTTGCCCAAGAATAACCAGATGGTAATAGAGAGCAGAGCCTGGAAATAAGATACGCCTCCTTCTAAACAGGGCACATGCTTTTCCTTTACCCCAGGCTCCCTTAAATAAAACTGAGCTCTAGGAGTGGACACACAGCAATTTTTTAAATAACAGAAGAGCGATGGGACCTACTGGAGCTCAAGTGTTTAATAAAGCCTCTGAAAATAGTGAGCATCACCGGGACTCTCCAGACCATCAGTGAGCTACACATATTATGTTCCAGGTTGGAATGCCTTTTCAATTAATGGTTTTATCATACTTCAGTACTAACATTAATTTTATGAATCTAAGATCTGCTTCTGAAAAGTCTAAGTTCGTTTAATTCTCTTTAATCGCTATTAATGCATTGACTACTAGTCTTCAAAAAAAAAAAGCAATGATTCTCAAATTCCAAAGGAAATAAATTTAAAATCACTTCAAGCAATGTCTTTATTTCTATGGAAAATTCCTCTGGAAGTTTCTGTTTTTGGCAAATCTGAGTCCCAGAAGAAATCTAAATCCAAACCATTGAGTTTCTGTAAGTGTGTTTTATGTCTGTTACATCACCTAGCCATATACATATTCCTTTTGGGAAATTTTCAGAAATTTGACTGCTTGTGTCTTCCATCTGTTATCAGATGAAATCCTCTGCTTTTGTGAATCAATGTGTATACACACGCATTTATAATTGGCAAGCCAGAGGAGATTCTCTGCTACTTTTTTCAGTTTCTTATAAAAACAATAAACTATGCCCTAGAATATTCAATCTATCTTTTCATAACTCTAGACTGAAAATACACTGAAGTTACCCATCATTCAGTTGTAGTTACAAATGTGAGGTGATTTTACAATAATGATGTTTATCTTCTTGGGATATAATATACTTATAATAAACAATATATGGATATATTGGATATCCACAATATATGGATATATTGGGTATAATAAACTTATACAATAAGCAATAAATTTAGACAACTATGAGCCTAGCTTAAGTTCAGTTAGAGATTGGAATACACATTCCACCTTTGGGAGAGACTGAATAGTATCTAAGCCCCCAGTGTGTGAATTCAATTCGGAGGCAAGAGTGTCACACAACAGAAACAACAGTACAGTGAACTAGCAAGAGAGAAATCTCTTAGAGAACGCATTGCTATGTTTTTTGACCTCAAATTGCATGGGCCCTTGTAATAATTAATAGCTAGTGTTGCTTCTCTGTTCTTGGTCTCTGTTGTTGCCTCTCTGACAAATAGTTTATAGTCTTTCCAGTTGTCTTCTCACCGTGATGTTTTATACCCCAGTGATTTTGTCTTAGAGTTGTGTTCTGCATTTGCCTGCTCATCCGCGATGACCTTGCTGGGGTTTTGTTTAGTTTATTTGTTGCCTGATGATACATACCAAGCCTTACAGGGACCATTGGACTTTATATACATTCAATTTATTGACTTTAGTTGCCACTACTTCCTAATAGACCCCAAAACACCCGACAGCGTTACATCAAGGTCACTACTAAAAGGTGACTCCTCTTCTTACTGACCTCTCCCTTCAGAGCTTTGGGGGTTCACCCTGCCCCTGTTTGCCGTCCTCCTCCCCTCTCTGGCAACATGTTGTCGTTGTTTTTTTCCTCTTCCTAATAATCACAGCTTGATGCAGTGCAACCACGAGAATTCAGGTGAGTTTCCTGCTTGTGATGAGATTGATTCATAAGAACCTCTGTCACTTCCTCCCCCACCCCCACCCCCAGTTTGTTTGAATGTGCTATAGAGTTTGCCACCAAACAAAAATTGTAAAATCAGGCTAAAAGTCAGCAATTGCAGAAAACATTTAATGAGTTTATATCCAAGAAGATAAACATCATTATTATAAAATCACCTCACATTTGTAACTACAACTGAGTGGCAGGTAACTGCAGTGTATTTTCAGTCTAGAGTTATGAAAAGATAGATTGAACATTCTGGGCATATTATCAAGGAAACACACAAAAACTTTATCTACAGATAGACCAAGAATTATCTATTATCACCTCAGTGTGTGTTAGAGGAATACAGTAGAAAAAATTTCTTTTTACATGATCTAAAAGATTTCAAGCATGGTTCTTAAATCAAGATGAATTCGATTTTTTTTAAAAAAAGCACTGAATTAGGAATCCGTAGATCTGATTTCTATTCCAACCCAACGGCTAATATACCTTGGGTGAGACCTTCCTCTTGAGAGCCTCCCCTGTCTACCTCACATCACTGAGAAAGGATGGAAGATCTTACACTGAAATTAAAATGCAAGTCTCTTTTCCCTGATAAAGCATGCTCCATCCCTGGGGCTAGTTACCCCCAGCACTTCCAGCTCCAGCAACTGGGTTATGTGTCCATTCAGAGTCCATTGTGATTGTTGCCAATTATGTCGTTGTGATTGCATAATGTAATTTAAAGTTGGGAAACTGATGGGGGCACCTGAGTGTGGCACAGTCAGTTGAGCATCCCACTCCTGGTTTTGGTGCAGATCATGATCTCATGGGTCATGGGACGGAGTCCTGCATGGGGACCACCAGTCAGTATGGCGTCTGTTGAAGATTCTCTTCCTCTGCCCCTCATCTTACCCATGCAAACTCTGTCTCTTTTTCAAATAAATAATGTTTTAAAAAATTTGTAAATTGATGAAATGGAAATATTAAAAGAGCAGGTTTTGTTTCTAGGACAAATAAGTCAAAAGCTACAGATACTTGGTTGAGTGTTACAAAAACATTTGTAACTGTATTGAGATGTAGGCTAGACATTTGTAAAAGACTGGAAAGACATGTAGAAGTGTTCAATTCACAGGTGTTTTGGATTCCATCTGTCTAAGAACACTTTAAACAAAATTAAAGGCATGAAATTTTTGAATTTACTGAGGTGGAGTGAATTTGGAATGCAAATTTGCCTGAGGGTCAGTTTGTGCCTACATTTCTACAGGTACTCACTTATGTTTCTAATTCCTTCTGCTCTGCTCATTTCTGCCCATTCTGCCCTGTGTGGGTGGGGAGTGGCTTTACTTCCCATCACCTTTACACCAAAGGTGCTGTCCTTGGCTGTCCCAACTTTTAAATTTGAGGTCTGAGTCCCCAGATTAGCAGGCCTCAAGATTTTACATTTGTTCTCATCTGAAAAGTCTGTCAAAACAGAATTTCAATTTTTTTTTTTCCAACCAGGAAAATGTTTCAGGGCAAGTTGCTTTCCTTCTTCTGCTTACTTCTTTAGGGTCCTACTTTCCTTTAGATTTTGGCCTGGTAATCCTTCTTTGTCTTCTCAGCTCTTTTGTGATACTTAAAATATATTCCAACAAACACTTTTGTTTTCAGTGGGAGGGCTTTTCTCTAATCACCTGATCTACATTACATGGTGTAGACTTTCTACTGGCCGTCTGCTCATGACTCTTACTGAGAAACCAAACTGTCTTGGAATTGGCAATCCCTTTAGAAGACGTTGGTGCCAGGTTTGAAAGTGGAGAGTGCCATAATTCAAACTTTTTCCTAAAATAAAACTAGAACCACTGGGTTGCTTTGTATTATACAAGTCTTTCTCCCATGTGCTAAAATAGGTTATAAATTTTAGGTGGACAAATTGCTGGTGGGCAATAATTTAATTTCACCTCTGTTTCTTGATTTTTTCCTCTACCATGTTAGTATTCTGGGGAAATCTAATACAGGGCTTTCCAGTAAAATTTCATGTGATGATGATAGAAATATTCTGTAATCTGCCCTACTTACATGGGGTTATTGCACACTTGATATGTGTGCCTGCACAACTAAATTTTAAAATTTATTCCATTTTAATTAATTTAGGGTGCCTGAGTGGCTCAGTCAGTTAAATGTCTGACTCTTGGTTTTGGCTCAAGTCGTGACTTCAGGGTCGTGAGATGGACCTGTGGTTGGGCTCCATGCTCAGCATGGAGTCTGCTTGAGATTCTCTCTCTCCCTTTCCTTCTGCCCCTTCCCTGCTCACACTCACGCTCACTCACTCTCTCTCCCTCAAATAAATAATTAAATAAAATCTTAAATTAATCTAATAGCTATATATGGCTAGTGCCTGCTGTACTGGACACTGTAGATTCTAAGAAAAATTTCTTTATGCTACCTCAGGATAAATATTTGTTAAATGACAGGCTTCATCAAAACACTTTTGTGACCATGGTCTTCTCTCCAGAAGATATGTGTACATTAAATCAAAATAGCAACAATTACTATTGACATAAAACACATAACAAATACAGAAAATACTAATTAACCCCCAAAATGTTTATTGAGTTTGTATTATGAAATAGGCACCACACTAGGCATTGAAAAGTGTGCCATATGCCTGATGATGCTTCTGCTTTCTATGTAGATGTCATTGATTGACAGATGACAGAGGATTTTATAAACTGCCTTCACTGTAAAATACAATTTCATTCCTTCAACTTTCCTTACATATACTAAATGTTTAATAATGTTTAATAATAAGGAAGTGTTTAATAAGTGGGTGGGGAGTGGCTTTAATGTTTAATAATAAGGAAACATAGTTAAAACTGTGAGATGCCCTGGAGAAGGGGAAGAATCACAGGTTCCCTGGGACCGCCATGTCCTGGCATGTTAAAGGATCTCGGAAACCCCATATTGAAAATGTGTTTCATTTTTTTCTAATCCAAGGCTTACCAAATACAAATGTAGAACCTCATCCCCCTGTTACAAACTACCTGTTAATATTGATTCTATGGAATGCATTTTGAGAATTGGAGATTTATGCTAAGGAATTTTATAAAGCATAAATAATCAAAAACACTGAATAATCTAAGATAGGTTTTTGTTTTGTTTTGTTTTTCAAAGTGGCATTTGCAGATCTTTAAGGGACATGAATATATTCTCAGTATTCTATAATTCCTCTAAAGAATTTTGAATTGATGCAATTTTACTTACATGATAACCTTCAAATATTAATGCAAGCCTGTTCTGGATTATGTTGATGAACATGTTCTAACAGGGCACTCTTACATGATTTCTCTTAAGATTGGCCTGTAATTGTTTTACATTGATTTGAAAAAAAAAAAAAGAGGTGGATTTAAATGACCGTTTGCCCCAGATAAAGGCCCAGTAATGGTAGGGTTCATTGTAAAAATAAAGGTTTAATAAAGAGAAGTGGTGAGGGAATTGAACCATCACATGACATACAGTATTAAAATCATGTTTTATCTTAAAATAATCCATTCTGGAGCAATTATTTAAATATTTACTGAAATTCTTCAAATTCAAGAAAACACCTTTTAGATTACAATTTGAAACTTACTTATTTTATTCTTTTGTTCCTATTTATTTTGCAAGTGTTTTGGTTTATAGAGGTATATGGACTTAAGCCTAAGAATTTTCTGTCTAGATTAATGTTTAGAATACTGTAATTTTTGTCTGTTTAAAGTAATATCAGGATAAAATAATTGAACTCAAAACTAGGGGGGCATAAAAGTTATTTATGTGTGGAAACACTGCTCTAGGATATTTCTATTACATTTCTGAATGCATCATATTGTGCTCTTAAATATTTAGCCAATATTTAAAATTGGTTTGGATTCCATGGCCATGCATCATCTGTTAAATTTGCTGTGAGGCTAGAGAAAGTCTGGAAAGTATTAAAAACTCATCATGGATGATCATAAGTTGACTGTATTTAATATCACTGTAGACAAAAATAGCTTTATTGAACTATTCAAATATGGTAATGTCAAATTTGGTGGTTTTTCTCCCCTCCCTGATCTCTGTTGTCTTAAAAAAAATTCCATACATAGCGTACACATTATACAAAGCTTGGTTTCAGCTACCACTTATAAGTCAGTGACTCCAGATCTTTATTTCCAGACTATTTGCTCATTTGAATTCCAGATGCACACTTCCAGTGCTCTACTAGATATTTCCATCTGAGTGTTCAACAAGTATTTCAAGCTCATTCAACCCCATTCTTGTGTTCTTGATCTGAAGCAATGGTGTTACTTCCACTCAAACTCAAAACTCTGAAGTCATCTTCTGCTTCTTTCTTTCCTTCATCCTCTCATCAATGGTCAGGAAGTCCTGCCAATTCTTTGTACCCCTGCCATTGTCTTAGTTCAATAGCCACCTACCTAGATTCCCCACCACCAGTTCCCTTCCATGCCAATTTAGTTCAAAATTGGAAGGAAATATCACAGAATTTCCAGTTGACTTGCTTCTGGCTTGTATGAGCTGGCCTAGTTTCATTTCCTGAGACTTCTGCCTTACCAGGCTTGAATTTATTGAAGGCAAAGCCTCTGTCTCATTCGTCTTTGCGTGCCAGTGTTTAACAAAATTCCTAGCATGCAAGTGCTGTGTGCTACATGTTGCTGAATGTTGACGGTGCTAGTGAGCAGCTAAGAGCACAGGTTTTTGGAATCAGATAGATCTAGATTAAATTTCTGCCTCCTCTGCCACCTACTTAGTTGCTAAGTGACCCTGGGCAAATTAACTCTAAGACAGTGATTCTCAGCTCTGGTTGCACATTGGGATTATACAAGGAATTTATTAAAATGGTTCAGGTACTCTCCTCAGCCCAATTAAATCAGAATACATGGAGGATGAGGCGCAGACACAAGAAATTTCAATAGCGGTGCACCTGGGTGGCTCAGTGGGTTAAAGCCTCTGACTTCGGCTCAGATCATGATCCCAGGGTCCTGGGATCGAGCCCTGCATTGGGCTCTCTGCTCGGCGGAGAGCCTGCTTCCCTTTCTCTCTGTCTCCCTTTCTGCCTACTTGTGATCTCTGTCAAATAAATAAATAAAATCTTTAAAAAAAAAAAAAGAAATTTCGACAGATCCTTGGGCAATCCTAATATGCAGCCAAGATTGGGTACCACAGCTCTTGGTCTTAATTCCTCATCTACTACATAGTATCTATTTTAAAGGGGTTTTGAGCAGGTGAAATGAAATTAAATTTAGCACAGTGTCTGACACACTGATTGAGAATGTGCTCAATCATGATATTAATACACAACCTCAATGTGTCCTCTTCCTTCTCAATTGCTATCCCCCAGCGATTCAACCTTCTTTTGAATTCCTGGAATTTACCAACATTTTTCAGCTTCAAATAAATATTTAAACTAAAATAAATGCCTCTGTAGGCTAAAATTTTCCATAAGGATTTTCTTGAAAGCGAATTCTCATGTTTGAAAAAGACAGCTTAAGCTGGACGAATAGAAAGCCTTACAGAAAGCCTTAATGTCAGGACATTTTTGAGGTTGTTGTCTCTTTTGTAGGTGCTCTTCTCTTTTCCTTTTAAAATTCTTCACCCATCCATATAATCTGCCCAAATTTTATTTTACTGCTTCCTCCCTCTCCCTCTGCCTCTTTCCCCTGCTTGTGCTCTCTCCCGCTCTCCCTCTCTCAAATAAATAAATAAAATCTTTAAAAAAGAGAGACATTTATGAGCTATAGGAAACATTAGAGAAAACAAGAAAGAGCATATTAATACTTGCCTAGATGCATTTTGCTGCAGATTTAATTTAGCCTTTAATTTTGAGAAGTAAGTGTACTGATACAAAGGTTAGAAATATAAAAATCCATCTTGCTGCTAACCACTCAAAGGAAGGGGGAAAAAAGGTATTTCACTGACACTTTTATGGGAAGCTCTTAAACAATTATGGTAGGCCTAAATTTCACCTAAAACTTTCCTCAAGACCACTATAACCTGATCACATTCATACATAGTACACCTCCCAACAAAGAGGGGGGTTATAAGATTCCCTGTTTTCTCTACTTTGCTATCGACCTCCAAAGCTCTTCCTAGGAAAACATCTGTCCTCAAACTGTGCTACCTGGTCGAACTTGGGGAACCATTATTAATAAAAACCTTATGAAGTGGTGTGGGATGGAGATGAGCGAAATATCAGTTATGCTTTTATGATTTAGTAGGGGACGGGAAAAACGTAAAGAGTAAAGCCCGGCGAAAGCATAGATACTGAGAGTCAGCGTCCCTGGCGGGAGATCTGGGCGGCCTGCGCTCCAGAGCCCTCAATTCCTCTTGGAGCAGAGGTACACGCTGGGCGTCACGCCTCCCACAGAGTGTGCGTGTGTCGGTGCGCGATCCTCTTACACCGCCCACTGGGCCTGGATACTCGTCGTAACCCAAGATCGCCTGGTCAGCAAACAACAGCTGACCTAACCACCTCCTACTCTCTAAACAGTCCACGCCTACAAGCAGGGGCTGATTTCGGGCAAACCGGAAGCTCTTTTGCCCCGTCTTGCCGGCTCAATAACGAGCGCGGCTACTAACCGGAAATTCCTCTGCCCCGATCATCCCAGCGCCTCCTCGTGGACTGCACAGGCGCAGTGAGGCTTCGGCGGAGTTGTGGGAGGGGAGGAGGAAGAGGTGGAGGGGGGCGGGAGCCGGTCCCAGAAGATGGCGGAGGCGGGGGTGAGTTGGGGGGTCCCCCTGCGAAGCTCGGGAGCTGTCGTGCTGAGGAAAGAGGCCTGAAGAGGGGGATGGCCTTCGGGAAGAGGAACTGCTTGTGTTTTTGCAGGCTAGGAACCCTGCTGGCAGATGCGGGCAGCCAGGACCACAGATGGGGCCTGAAGGGCAAGGGCCCCCGCTTACCTGGTGAAGGGTCGGCGAGGTCCGGAGGCGGACAGCAGGGTCGGGCGGAGGTCATAGGAGAGGCCGAGGCTCCCCGGACAGTGGAAGAGTGTCCGAGCGGAAGGAAGACTGGAGGATGGCGGAAAGGGCGACCCTGGAGATTTGATGAAGCTGGAGGTCGGCGAGCTGTCAACCATAGAGCTGTCAGGATTTGGGAGACCTGTAGCCAGGGAGACTCAGGCTGGGGAGGTGGATGGATCCAAAAGCGTAGCTTTTGTAGTAAGTTTGGAATCCGCAAAAGGGTATGTTGATACTAGGTTGAGGAGTGAGGCTTCGGCATTTTGGATTGGAATTGCACACCTTTGGAGTAGGTGTGTGGGTCAGTCCAAAGGGAACACTTGCCGGGACCTAGAAGTCAGTTGGTGATAGTTACTGGGATTTGGGGGTTGCTCAGTGGGGATTGGCAGTCTGGAAAAGCAAAGCGGTGCGGATGATAGGGGACGGGAAGGGGGGTGGTGGAAGTGTGCTAAAACAAGTGATCATGACCCATGCCCTGTTAGTGTTGGAAAAAAGTTATAAAAGTATGGGGTAAGCTTGATAGTCTAGGAAAATATATCATGAAGGGCTTCCTGTTTTGTAGGATTAATGAGGAGATGCTTTAAGAAGGAATGGGTAGACTTGAGCCCTGGGCCACTGGAGCTGGCCCATACCGGTATTGCAATGGAGCAGAGGATTGCAGAGAAAGGCAGCCAAACAGTGGCTAGATTGTGTTTTCCAACTTTGGGGCTTATCCCTGGTTGCCTACCACCGAGTGAAAATGAAGGGATGCCTAACTAATAGGATCTCCAGGGAAAAAAATATTAGCCTGTTTTCCATTTTCATTCTTTCACTGCACATTATGCTGACTAGTGTGATTTGTTGTAGTTGTCACTACGTATCTGATACAAAGCGACCAAGCAGTGTGAAATATATACATTTGGGAAAGAGGTTGATGCTTTTTAAACAGACAACTGTTGCTTTTTCGAATGGTCCGCTGCAAAGGAAAGGAGAAAATGCAGTTGAGTAATTTAGAGACACATTTTCATTGTTATCAAAAAATTATTCAAATGATAGAGTAACCTTTTTAGTGAATGAGATTTGACGTTTAAAAGTAGTAATGGGATGTGAATGCTGCTTATTTAATGGTTTCTGTGTTTGGGTTTTTTTTTTTTAAAGATTTTATTTATTTACTTGACAGAAAGAGGTCACAAGTAGGCAGAGAGGCAGGCAGAGAGAGAGAGAGAGGGAAGCAGGCCCCCTGCTGAGCAGAGAGCCCGATGTGGGACTCCATCCCAGGACCCTGAGATCACGACCTGAGCCGAAGGCAGCGGCTTAACCCACTGAGCCACCCAGGCGCCCCCTGTGTTTGGGTTTTAATGTAGAAAGGAAAGATAAGTGGCATTGTCTTCAAGACAAACATATTTGTCTTTCTAGAAGTTTTAATGTGCATAGTCTATGATCCACATTTGTGTGCTTTTATTTTTCATTGATGTGTATTTTTCCTGATGTTTATGCTTATTCTGTTTTGAGAATACCATTATAATTAAGAGAGCATCTAATGAAAGATGTGAGGTAGTAATTTAGTTTTATTATTTATAGCCCATCTGACCTAAACACCTGAAGAGATAGGGTTATATGAGGAAGGAAATACACTTCTGTGACTGTTAATCATTGGAGGATGAATGATCTTGTGTGATTTGAGAGGGTGTTGGAATTGATAAAATACAACAGGTTCTTAAGTTTACTAGAAAATTTTGTGTTTGTTTTCAAATGCCTGTTGCCTGAAAGTTGGTTTCAGTGGAAGACATGAACTTTGATTTTCATTCCAAAAGTCCGGAATCACTTACCACTTATTTTTTTAAAGGAATAATATCACCCATTAACAGGCGGTCATATAGCTGGCCCAGTATTTTTCCATTTTTGATGATTTGTTGTTGACCTGTCTAAACTGTTTTTCTCTTTGTTTAGTAATGTACTTTATAGAAGTTATAGGTCAGGGCTCAAGGAAGAATAAGGATTTCTTATATACAGTGGGAGATTCTTCTTTGTCAGTTTTTGAAAAAAAAACCACATTATTTTTGTATTAACATTAGTTGATCAGTATGATTTTAAAAGCTGCCACTGGTGTGACTCGTGAATTGTTTTTGTGTGGTGTTTGTAGTTGGGACAGTGTGGTGAAATGAAGGAACTCTAGAAGGAACCAGAGTGTTGGGAATGTGGGGGAGAATGCCAGTCCTGGTGCTACCTGGTAACAGTGTTATCATCTCAGGAAGTTACTCAATTTACTCTGTTTTGTAAAAATGGGGATTAAAAACACTTAACCTCCCTACCAGGGTTATCATTGAAGATCTGTTGAGGTATTGTTCTCTCTAAATAATATCTTTACACCAAAGACTTTTTTCCCTAATCAACAAATTATTTCTTGAGTAATCTAAATTTTTCAAATATAGATTTTTTTTAATTTTGGAGAAGAATAAAATTTATCATTGATATAAGAGTAATGTTTAAAGGTATAGGTACATTTTATTTTAAGAAAAAAATATATCAATACTTAATCAGAAAACCAAACTTTACAATAAACAGACTAAGGGCATACTTAATCCCAAGAGCTTTCATTTAAATAACCTACTTCCCTGTTCTCTTACTATAAACAGCATGCTTTTTTAAGGAACTGAACTGTTGTTGCATAGTAGGGATGTGGGAGTAGGGAGTGAGTGGTCTTGTGGAATTTCTTATCTAGTAAAATGATAAAACTGTTAGATCACTGGTTAACTTCTTTTGGATCATGGACTTTTTAAGTACTTGGTATAAACTGTGCAACTGTCCAGGAAAATGCATATATACACAACTTTTTGGTCAGGCTTAAGTACCCCCTGCAACAGATGATCTCTCAGTTCTCTTTCTTAAATTTTAGGATACTGTGATTCTAAAGCATTCTTTTATTTTTGTCTCTAGTAATTATATGCAATTATATTATTATATAGTCATAAAAATCAGCTTTTTGGATTTTTAAAATATTATCTTTAAAAAGAGAACTCATTCAAATAAACAGTCACCAAAACAACATTGCATTACTTTCAAAGAAAACTTTTGGGATAAAGTAGGAAACTATAAACAAGCACTGCTAGGAAAGGTTGAATAAAGAGCTATTGTAGAATAACATAAACAACTTAGAAAGTCTCTAGTCTGAGGAAATAGTCTGTGGCAATCTGTGGCCCTGAGTCGGAGGGCATTGCCTATCTGGTGGTGTTTGGAAATATTGTAGAAACATTTTTGGCTGTCTCAGATGGGTGAGGGGGCACACACTGGCATTTAGGGGGCACGAGCCAGGGACGTTAAGTGTTTTGCAATGCCTAGGGCAGTTTCACTCAGCAAGGAATTGTCCTGCCAAAAATGCCATTGCCCTCTGACAAACACTGGTGATTGTGAGCTGGGGCCTGGCACAACTGGAAAAAGCTTTTAAAGCTGAAGTTATTAAGCTCTTACAGAAACATAATTTCAACACACCGTATCCTTTGCCATTCCTGCTTGGAAAAAATCACAGACATAAAAGAAGGATTTACTAGAGGAATTGGGGCTACTTAAAATGTATGTATACTCTTTGCTCTTGAGTAGCCATTTTAACAGCAGAAGTTGGGGCGCCTCGCTGTGTCTACTGGAAGTCTGGGAAGTGAAGGGTCTTAGGCAGTATGGTGGCATAAGAATCTATAAATTGGCCATATGATTTTTTTTTCTTCAAAGTACCTTTTACACCTTGATCTAGTAATTTTGAAGAAAATTTCAAAGCATTTTTGCATTTACTGTCATGATCTTTGTGATATTATATGGCTGCCTACTTACATTGAGGATATATTACAGTTTCCGTGTCTGCCATCTTTTCAGTAACCAAATCCCCTTCCACAAATCCATGTGCCAAAAAAGAAGTCTGAGGAGTTGGGCCGGAACAGGACTCAGGTTTAGAGGGAAGAGGATGGGTTTTGGACTCAGACCTAAGGTAAAATTCCAGTACTGATACTATGTGTCATGTGCTGATAAGGAAGTTTCTAAATCTCTTTGACTTTGATTTCATTTGTAAAATGAGGATGATAATACTTACCTTTGGATGACTTTGAAGATTAGGGCTAACTGTATGTCCAGGGAGCTGTATCAATAGTCATGATTATGGTGATGATGAAAAGTTCGGTAGCAACTGAACCACCTGGCATGCTCATTTGCTGGACTGCACAGCAAGGAAGAGTCTGCAGGACCAGATCAGGAAAAGATGGGTTCTAGACATTTTCAGTTGGTGTGTAGAATGTATTTGTCCACGAATCAGCCGTAAGACGTACTGTTTTCTGTAGTCCTCTAAGCTGCAGAGCTCAGTCATGCTATAGACTAAGTTAGGTTTGTGAGGACTAGATTGAGGACAGACATCCCACTGTGAGTGTTGGGCACAGAGCTTTGGATGTGACAGAGGTTCAGTAAAACAAAACAAAACAAAACAAAACAAAACAAACAAACAAAAAAACCCAGTCTGTTGTCTGTGTTTAGCACATGGAACTGATGGGCTGTGACACAGCTTACTAGTACTCGCAAATGTTCTCATTTTCATACAGATTATTTCTAAAGTCAGCACCCCTCTCCCCAACCCTCAGTTTACACATGGGTTTTGTGTTCACAGAAAGTATCAGATGTTCTTTGTCTTAACCAGATGCGTACAAGAGACCACTTTCCCTGACTTTTAGGAGCCATGTGGCCAAAACTCCTTACAGTCTGGGCATGAGGTTACTCTTCATTTTCTTAGCTTCCCTTCTTCTGCTTCCTCGTGCAACTCTGTCACAGTAGCTCTATGGTTGCAACAGAGGGCTGGCTGGGTCCAGGCAGGGCTGGGACATAGCTGTGGTCCTGCAGAGAGGTCTGCTTTCTGTGCTTCGTGTATGTATAGGTAAGTGGGCGGCAGTCTGTGTTTTCTAAGATGCTTTTGTGCCAAAATCAAATATACAGCCTGTAAACATGAAAACTGCATTCCTCTATGGAGGTCATCCTTAGGAGCAAGTCACATTTTATTGTGAGCGGTACAGAATTTTCAGTTAGAATATGTTGATTTCCTGAATAAATTCATATATTTTTTTGTAAAGCATAGAGATTTTTACCTAAATCTGCAGGCCCATCTGTTCTGGGTTGGAGATTTAGGTAGAAGAAACAGAAATCTGGATTTTAATCTTCCAGATTCTGGTGGAACTATCTCAGGTAACCTGCTCTGCTTTTCTCTGAAGCAGAACAAGCGGTTTTTATTATTATTCTAACCTTTGAGCTTCGCAGGTCTCTTATTCTGTCTTAGTAAATATAACACTTTTTTATTATACCATGCCTATAAGAATGCTTTTCAAACCACTTCTTATTCAGTAAATAGCTAATTTAAATAAATACATAAGCTTGTCATTTCATTATTTGTACTTTGAAATTAATTAGTATTGAAATCAGAAAAATTGTATGATCATTTATTAGATAAACATTGATTTCTTTTTTTCTTATCTCTTGCAGGATTTCTGGTAGGTCCTCTTTTAGGATAAGATGCTGTAACTGTTGAAACGCCAGTCTGCACTGATTCACAGACAGTTGGCTTTTCAGCTGGGAAGGCTTTTTCTCCCCGCCTTGCTGGTTTACTGAACTGATGAAACCATGCCAGAAGGAGAGACAGAGTCACCTGGGCCCAAAAAGCGCGGCCCCTACATTTCATCTGTCACTAGCAGGAGTGTGAACTTGATGATTCGTGGAGTGGTACTATTTTTTATTGGCGTATTTCTTGCCTTAGTGTTAAATTTACTTCAGATTCAGAGAAATGTGACGCTCTTTCCACCTGACGTGATCGCCAGCATTTTTTCTTCAGCGTGGTGGGTACCGCCGTGCTGTGGCACAGCCTCAGGTATGTGTAGGCTGCTTCTGTAATGCTTAGAAAGGAAGGAGGCCGCATGCGTGTGGATGTTGTCTGGGCGGTACTTGTTTTTCAGCTTTGATTTCAATGCGGGACAGTGGACCTGCTTTAAATGAGCAGTTTGATGCATTGAGGCAAATTCACACAGTGGTGTTACCAATCACCACAGTCCTGCTGTAGTACATTTCCATGACCCACAGATTCTCCTGTGCTCTCTTGCTGTCCATTCTCCACCCCCAGCCTCAGGCTTCCACTGATCTTTCTGTTTCTGTCCCTAGGTTATTTTTGCCTGTTCCCCATGTAATATAAATGGAATCACAGTGTAGGTACTCTTGTGTCTGATTTCTGTCTGACCTATGAACTTAAACATTTTAATCTTAAAAGAATCTTAGTCCCTTTGGGATGAGGCTCTTAACTTCTTAATTTTGTCTTTTCTTCAACCCACCTCATATTAATCCTTTTTTTAAAATAATTTTTTTAGACAGATTTTATTGATTTCTTTGACAGAGATCACAAGTAGGCAGAGAGAGGGGGAAAGCAGGCTCCCTGCTGAGCAGAGAGTCTGATGTGGGGCTCTATCCCAGGACCCTGAAATCATCACCTGAGCTGAAGGCAGAGGCTTAGCCCACTGGGCCACCTAGGTGCTCCAGTTCTTACTCTGAGTTATTTTGATGATCATTGTCACTGTGGTTTTAAGGCTTAGACCTGTGTGTGTTAGGGCCTTGTTTTTGAAGTAGATGACAACTTGAGAGATGGAGTAGTGTTATGCAGGTTTAAAGCTTCATGTTGTTATTTTTTAGATTTTTGTACCTGTTTTTTTTCTTGGTATCTTGTTTTCAGATATGGTTTAAGGATGAATACTTAAAGAGATTAATAAGGTGGATTCTCTTTGCTTAAAGTCATTATCCTATTTCAGTAGTTATTTTAGATCTTTTTTGGTGGACAGTGTGTAAGGGATAAAGTGGAGCATTTCAGAAAGCCTACTTCATGCAGAGCTTCCATAATGGATGCTCTTTAGCTTTTTCTACCGACTGAGACCAGTAGATTAATAACATTTTATAAAAGAAAGCAATAGAAGGAAGCCATCATTGTGTGGTAGAAGAAGAATCTGATTGAGGGAGAAAATTGCTTTTTGGAATGTCCATTTGGTGTCTCATACTTAAAATACACCAATACCTTGCAGTATAATGTAGATCCTCTTGACTTCCATCCTTGAACTGGAGCTTGAAGGGGAGGAGTTAGGTGTGAGATGTTTTCGAATGACTTGGGGAATCTACTGGACAGTTGCATGGATGGAGAGGCATGTTGTGGTAAGGTTTCAGTGTGGTTTATGTGTCAGTGTCTCTATCACAATATTCGCATTAAAAGTTTATAAAGGCAGTGATTCGTAATTTCCCCAGGGTTATTACATTTTCTGAGAGACTAAACAAACTCATCCAAATAGAAGAGAAAGCATACATTATATTTTATCATTCTCTGCTGTGTCTGCTAGTCCTCATGTATTTTCTTTTATTTCATCTAAACTAAAAAGAGAAAAATTAAGTTTTCCCATCGTCTTTTGCTTTTATTTTTTTTAAAGATCTTATTTATTTGACAGAGATCACAAGCAGGCAGAGAGAGAGGGGGAAGCAGGTTCTCTGCTGAGCAGAGAGCCCGATGTAGGGCTCAATCCCAGGACTCTGGGATCATGACCTGAGCGGAAGGCAGAGGCTTTAACCCATTGAGCCACCCAGGTGCCCCACCCATCGTCTTTTTCTAGTTTATTTTCTCGCATGGTATAGCTGCTATCTGGCTACCAGTTGAAGCTTGTTGGGATTTGGAAGAACATGTCTTTTCAGAATAGACAAAGGAAGGTCGGGGGAGGGAAACTGTTACTTACTGACTGCCTCCCGATGTGCTAGGCACATCCCTTAACCCCAGGGATCTGTAGGGCAACTTTGGGAGTGAGATTTTGGCATTGTGCTTACTTTGGGGAATGAGGAACCTGAGAGGAAGAGAGGATGTCATTGAGCCCAGGGTCTCAGAGCTGGTGAATGGTGCAGCTGGGTCCAGCGTTCCAGGCTGGAGGAGGGGAAAGAGGAAGCTACTCACACTTCCCCTCCACTCAGGACAAGCTTGCAGACAAAGTGCCAGGCTTCGATGGAGCCTGCTGTTGTGTGTCGGACTTTGTGGCTGGGGCAGGAGAACCCGTTTCTTTGTACTAGCAGGTTTCTTTGTACCACCATTAAGGAGAGGACCAGGGGTTGCATCTGTCCCTGTGACATGAGCACTTTTGCCACAAACTCCTATTTAGGAGGGACAGTTTCTAAATGTTAATGCCACATTTCAGTTACTTTGTCCCTGCTTTCCTTCCTTTTCCTAGCCACTAGGTTTGTCACGCTTACAAACCTAACGTCATACTTCCCCACTTAGGGGATTTACACTGAAGTGTTTCTCCTGAAAGCAGTGCGTTCCGCGAGGTATGTGGGCACACGGAGGTACAGAGGCATTTGGAAACTAGATTCCAGTGAACTCTGCCACTGATTTTGTTGGGTGACTCATGGCATTTAGTAGATGAGAGTGAAGAAAGCAGATTTGTGAACGGTACCAAAGGTGGAAAATGGATTCCACCATAGCACCTCCTGCCCCCAATTTTGGGGAAAATGTCAAGGAAATAAGAAGTTAATGATATAAGAAACACATGTGTGTATGTTTATGTGTGTTTGAAGTATATATGTGTTTTTGTGTACATGTGCTGGTATGCATTTTCAAAAATCTCTAGGCCCTTACCATCTTAAGTCAGAAAAACTGATAATTATCCTTTGTTTTTCCCGTCCAACTAATATTCATAGACAGAGCAGCTAGCTACCTTCTGGAGATTCTCCAGAATCACCACTTTCTACATGCAAACAGAAGGGTCCCTGGCTATTTGCTGTCTTCCCCTATAGCACCTACTGCTGGAAAATTTGTTAGCAGTGCTTCTGGAGGGACACCCAGTAGAGAACTCTGGTACATTTCCTTTGATTTCATTTTCTTTTTCTTAGTTCTCTATTTTTAATTTAATAATAGCTGGTGTTTCAAGTTGATTAACTTCTCAATATGTGCAGTGCATTAGAATCAGAGTTAGAAACCTCTTGAACGTTACGAGGGGCTGCAAAGGAATCTTTCTGAGGAAAGAATAGAGGAAAAAGATAACTATCATTGTGTGGGTAAAATAACTAGGGAAATTGACTTGAAAATTGCAAGTAACCAAATTATATTCCTACCTATGAAGCTAATATCTAACAAAGAAAAAACAGATCTTTCCAGTTTAGCCTGGTAGTCATTTACCCAGTTCCTGGAGAGTCCTGCAAGATTCCTCCTGCTCTCACTTCTCCAGGTTTCCAAGTTTCTTCTGTCTCTTGGTCCAGACCCTCTATTGCTCTGATGGGAATTTTCAGTTTTTCTTTTTCTGCTTCTAATTTTTCACTCTGACCACCCGCCAATCCCTTCTCTCCACCATGTGTGGTACACTCAGCACTGTAAGAGTGAGCGGCCTTCTGTTTGCTACAAATGCGATGGCATTATTTCTTGATTCCTCAGTGTCTGCCGGGTAGTGTCTATGATACGACCCTTGCCGACTTTGTCTTCTTCAGAGTCTTTCTGAAGCTCCCTTTTTGCCTAAAGCTTACAATTTTCAGGTGACAGTGGGTATTTTCATTGTCCAGACTTTTCCCCAGACTTTTCCCTTGGATTAGAAAGCTCTTTCCACACCACTGACGTGCTGCACTCAGCTTCACCCTCAGGGGCCACCTTTTCTGTGAAGCTTTCCCAACACTCCAGCACCCTGCCTCCCCTCGGCACTTGCCAGAAGAAGACTGGGCCCCCACTAGGCCCTGTCAATGCCACCCCTAACATATTACTGTATTGCATTGTTTCTGTGCTCACTTTGGGACTGGGATCACGTCTTACTCTTTTTTTCTTTTTAAATCCCTGGCAAATGGCAAGAACTGGATACATTATGGGAATTTAAGTATTTATCGAATGAAACATTGCGTATCTTGTCGTAGTTTTCCGTGAAAGTCTGTCTCCTTCAGTGGCTTCGTTTTTTCCTGCCCCTTCTTGAAAAACATTTGATTTAACTGTTCCTCTTAGTGCATCACTGAATTAAATACACTACCCTGAAAATGTGATGACTTAATATTGATGTTTTGCAGACTTCTTCTGCTTTTGGCTTGGTACGCTGTACCAGGTCCCTGGGAAGTAAATATCCCAAGAGATGTTACTTTGCATCAGAGAGCCCTCCAATTAAGCAGGACAGTGTTTGCATATAATGTTATACAGGCATGATTTTAACAATCTCTTGTTAAAATAAAAAAGTCAGAAGGAAGAGAAAAGAAGCCCAGACATCCTTCTGCTGAACTCTCAAACAGTGGAGTCTCACTTTGCTGTAGACACTGCTATCAGACTCTGCCATGCCTTTATTTAAAGGGAAGGAAGAAGACATTTAATGGAACGTGACAAGCTTCCTCGAATTCTCCTTCTCAGTGAGCAACCGAGAACCATGCATACTCAATGGATTTGATTTTTATTGGCAAATCCCAAGGTTGGCAGCATCGCAGTTTAAATTCCTTTTTGTGTTTTTGCTTTCTCTCCTCAGTTGTCTCTCACTTGTGAGTCTGACATCACATGCATACAAATCTAGTCAATTTTACTTATTTATATCTTTGCACACACGTCAGTATTCTCTATGTGATAATTCTTTACCTATGGCATCAGCTGCTGAGGAAAATTGACTTGGAATGCCTGATCTTAGTTGATTTTAGTCAGCAACAGGCAAAGGGAGGAGAGAGAGGGAGAGAGAGAGTGAGGAATGACATGAGCTGTTAGTTTCATGACCCCTTGAGAGGAAAAAAAAAAAAAAAAAAGAGGTAATACTCGTTTAGATGTATTTCAACTGTTAGGCATGCTTGTTGCCATTTTAATTTTGTAGGAATTTGGAAATGCTGTCAGTTAATCTCCCAGGATTTTAGAGTCAAGCCTTTTAAACAGGAATATGATATAAGAGTTTTAAATTTACTAATAGTTGTAGGAGGTCCACATTGCTGAAATTTGTTGTTAATCTCTTGATGGTCTATGAACCATCTCTACTCAGCAAAAGCCCAACTCAGAAGAGCACTTTCAGATTTGTGGATTAGAGCACACACCATTGCAGCCGCTCAGCCCCAGATGGAGGGTGACTGTGTGACCTCTTTTTAATACTGCTCCATTGGTCTGCTAGCCTGTGACTTTTGATATTGATTGATTTCTCTTTTTCCTTAAAGAGTGAATGTGTCTTTTGTAAGATCTAGCCAATACCAGGCCAGGCAGGGGGGTTCCTGATCCTCAGGCACTCGAGATTTTGGTACAGTAATTTCAAGATACATCATAGGTAGCACTGGACATCGGTTGTGTCTTTATACTTGATGGCAACATGACCATTCTGTTTTTAGGGAAACGAGCAAGTCAAGGCTGCTTAGCTATTTCCTGTTAAGTTTAATCTGTAGAAGTGCATTTTCCTTATAACTTACTGAAGAATGTTTTGGTTCATTAAGGTCTTTTTTTAGTGACTAACTTTACATTTAAAATCTCCTCCCATAAATGAATAAAATGTTGACGTTTGACAAGTACTTTAGTTAAAAATTGGGTGTGAATACTTGGAGTCTTAATCATAGACATTTTGTATACAGTTATTCATAATTATATGGTTAACCTTCAGGATGTTCTTTCCAAAACTAAGAAAGGTACTAAAATGACTTCTCACTTGTAAGAAGGAACTTAAATTTTAACCAAAAGTGTACAGTTCTTAGAGAGAACTCTAGAGGGGAGTGTCAGGACCCAGCCCTGGGCCCAGGAGGCAAGCTGGAGGCACTAGAGTAGTCTGTAGACCAGAACATCCGCAGCCACTGGGACAGACTGTGTGGGGTGACCTCACTGTGTGCGTTTATGCTTCCAGCTTCTCTTCGGACAGTGTGTGTGTGGCATTTTATAACATGCTTCATGGTTATGTCCTTCAGAGAGAACATTGCTTAGCTGCCAGCTGGTCTGATGTTTTCAGATCTCAGAGATAGGAGTAGTAGAGAAGAAGCATGCGGCATCTAGTGCAAATTGCTAAATCATGACTCACACAGTGAAATAGTGCTCTGCTCATTGTAATTTGGAATACTGTTGTAATCATTTACAGGGCTTTCTGCAGTGGTGTTATCTTTTTTTTCGTATTTTCCCCCCTTTGGGGAGGTAAGTTTAAAAGTATCAGTGATTGATGTTAAGCAACTTGGAGAGCTTTTGAAACAATCTTTCAGATGCTTGTGGGGGGTGCAGTGACTCTTTTAGCTTAAGTTTTGCCAGTATAGCATTGGAGATGACTTAATTTTTTTTCTCCTTCTTTCCACAGCTGTGATTGGGTTATTATACCCCTGCATTGACAGGCATCTAGGAGAACCACATAAATTTAAAAGAGAGTGGTCCAGTGTGATGCGGTGCGTAGCCGTCTTTGTTGGTATAAATCATGCCAGCGCTGTATCCTTTCTGCTGTGACGAAGTGCATAATCACAAAGCAGTTCCAACAAACCAAAGGTTAAACAGTCCCTTGCAACTTCACTGTTGTCAAGTTGTGATATGTCCCCTTTGTCATAAAAAGAACATGTGCTATGTTGTTGAAATATCACGGTAGCAGCCATGTAGTTACTGGTTTGGGTATGGCCTTTTATTTAAACCCCCGTGTTTCAGGACCACTGAAAAACTTGGTACGTTTAAACATTTTGCGTGTTCTTCTTGAACTAGGTTACATAATTCTGTGTAGTTTTGCTAACTCTAGGATTGAAACAGATACATTTTCAAAGGATTTCTTCCCTCTCTTCGTTTAAGACTTGCCAGTGAGGACATGTGGTGGCTTCAGGATGCTGGTTGTTTTTTGACTTGTTTTTAACGTACGGAATCTGTAATTTGTTTCCAAGAAAAGACTCATCCACTGGTTTTAATCAATGCCAGCAAACCGCATAAATGTTCTTAAAGGTGTTGTAAGTGGAAATGTTCAGCTTAGACATTGGCCAAAAAGAACATTTGTCCCTAAGGACATATTTTTAAAGTGTGATCATTTATGGATTCTAACATTTTATTTCGTGATTAATGAGTATTTTTTGAGAATCCCAGCTGGAAAGGTAAAGTAGCCTCTATTCCCTTCTTCCCCGTCTTTTCCCTGATACCACAGAAAAAAAAAGTCCGCTCCAGAATGAAAGTTTTTGCCCTTGAAAGACTTTCATCCTGTCATCCTCCCTACTGCCTCTCCTCTTCTCTCCCACCCGACTTTCCTTTGTAGAAGAGAGCCTGGGACTGGCTAGTGCAATCTTCCCTTTTCTAGCAGATGTGGCTTAGAGAGTGGAAGGGGCAGGAGTTTTGGTGCTGGGAAGAGCATGCAGTCAGTGCAGGTCAGGCTGCCCAGGGTTCCCTCCTGTGGCTCTGCACTGGGCTCACGGCTGGTGGTTAGCTGGAGAGAGGGTGGGGCACCTGGCGATGGATTCCTGTGTCTTTATAGGAAGTATTGAGCTGTTTTGGAGAAGCTTGGGAGGGGAACAAGGGCAAGTGGCAAGGTCCTCCATTCTGCAAACACATTTGCATTTCTTTTCTCCAGTTGTGGTAGCCCTTGGGGATTTGTGAATTTGGAAGCCCCTCAGTGGTGGTTACTAGTTTGGTTTTCCATTTCCATTTGTATTAAAGAATTTCCCAGCAAGTTTAGCTTGGAGGAATCTTTGAGATTTAGGATTTTATAACAAATCTAGTGGTGGGGAGGGCTTAAAAAGATAGACTCATAAAATATTGTATCTAGAGGAAAACTTAGAAATCACCCAGTTACACATTTTCTTTATAAAGATAACAAGACAAATGAAAGCTAAAAGAGTTAGGTACTTTGCCAAGGTGCTCATACTGCAAGGCTGGGACAGAGGTGAGACCAGACCACAGAGATCCTGGCTCGAGTCTAGAAAGGGCTCCTTCCCTCATTCAGGAGCCCCCTAAGCATGTAAATTCCCCTCCCAACTGGTGGATTAGACCATTCTATCCCAGATGTTATCCCAGGTGTTTTTAAATAGAGAAATTTAGCCTTCTCTGGAATTTAAAAACCTTGATATATCTAATTTAAGTTTTTTGCTTTGGTCATTCTTTTCTTTCTCTGTCAATGAAATACTTGAATATAGTGATTTCTTTTTTACTGTTCTGTCCACCATTGAAGCAAAATCCAAAATGTCTGCAAAATTTATCACATAGACTTAATATTATTAGGTCCCTTAGACCAGAGAAAATCCCATGGTACTATTTTTCAGGTAGAAGTATTTTACCTACTTACCCTAGAAACCTTATTTTCCTTTGACCCTTAAAGTTTGTTTAGTTATCAAAGACAGAACTCAATGAATATCAAATTCCATTCTTTATAAGAATGTTTATTGCATAGAAAAATCAGAGCATATAACATTTCCTTTGGAGTGTTAGGTATAATGCCTGTGAAAGAATAAGAAAAGCTTTTGCAGAAAGCATACCGTAAACTATAGGGTTGGTTTTTTTTATTGTTGTTGTTGTTGTTTTTGTAAACCAAGTCTAATCAAGAAATGACCTTGAGGGAATGGACAGAGAGGGCCCTCAGATGCTAAGAAGTACAGGAAGCCGGTGTTGGGGATACCAGCTGGTGTGATAGGGGCGGCGGTGGGTGGTAACTACGGGATGTTAAAGGAAGTGGGAAGTAGTTTTACATGCATTTTTTGAACTTCTCTCTTCTCTGTAGTGGCAGCATGGCCACTTAGTTTGGTGAGCTATCTAGCCTCCCCTGGGGAGCCGGATATAGAGCCAATATGTGGCCTTTGGGACATAGATAATGCCCTTTTAATGATACTTGAAATTAATTCCTTTAGTGTAATCCTCTAGCAAAGAAATGAGAAAATTGAATTTGTAAAGCTTCATTTTGCCCAGAGATTTTGGAGTAGAAAAGGGCCGCACGTTCTTGAATAGATGCTTAAGTAAGTGACGGAAATAAAATATCATTTGAGCAAACTGTCCTATACCAGAAAGTCTCAGGCACCAAAATAGCTTGGCAGGTTGCAAGATAATGTTCACTTCAAGGCTTTATCCTCAACAAATTAAAACTAGAACAGTTGACATAATAGAAAGGGATACTGTGTCCTTGGTCCTCTTGTTTCTGAACTGCATTATTATAAAATGTGTCTGTCAGTAAATCATATAAAGAATGTGCTACCCTGTTAAATAGCTGTCAACTCTTCTATTTTCAAGTTCTTGTATGATTCGCAAGTAATTCTGAACCTGTTTGAGAAGTAATATTGGTTTCTTTTTTAGCAAAAGTGTGTTCTTTTAGCAATACTTGTGTTCCAAGACTTCCGGTTACATTTTTAGCAAAGAAAGCATTTCTCATGTAATGGGTCTGATCTTATAATTGTGAATGTAGACAGAAGGCTTTTTTGGGGTGGGTCGTGGGGGGACTACAAGTAGGTGGGATCTATTAATGAAATATCCTGCTCTCTGTGTGTCTTTAGTAAATATTGCAGACAGTTTTAATCTCACCCGGTGCCCTGCATTGTATGGAAAGACTGAACTCACTCTAGAATAAGCAATCAATTCCTGTCTCAGCAGTAACATCTTATTTTAGAAAAATGAACAGGTGATATTATTTGGTTACAAGTTTTAAGAAGATGACTCTTTAACACTGATCTCAGAAAGTGGATTTTGATAACAACATACAATTGTCTCTCACACTGGCTGCGCTCTCCATTGGACTGTGGTGGACGTTTGATAGATCTAGAAGTGGTTTTGGCCTTGGAGTAGGAATTGCTTTCTTGGCAACCTTGGTCACTCAGCTGCTAGTCTATAATGGTGTTTATCAGTAAGTATTCTTTTTGGTGCTTGTTTGCTAAAAGAAATAAACAACTGATTTCAGAATTGAGATCTTGAAATTGGGTTAGCCACTTTAATGTACAGAGTAACTTATCTCCATTGTGATTTTCTTTATATGTATCATTCTACTTCCTCGTTGGGTTGTTAAAAACATTTCTGTTATTCTAGATATACATCTCCAGATTTTCTCTATGTTCGTTCTTGGTTACCATGTATATTTTTTGCTGGAGGCATAACAATGGGAAACATTGGTCGACAACTGGCAATGGTAAGCTGATACTTATTATTTCATCTATTATTGAGTTGTAAAACAAGTTTTCTCCAAGACAAGCATACTGAGAGTCAAAGGAACCACTGGATAGAAAAGCTAAAACGTGTTATGGGTAAGGTGATAGGATTTAACCTCTATATTTTTTTTATTTAACCTCTAGTCTGTAGGTTTCTACTCTATCACAGAGAGACAGTTTTAAAAGTGAAAAGCAGCCTTACTAATAACTATGTTGCTTCAATAGATACAGATTAGGACTATCTCTGGCAAATTAAGATGTTTGAACATTTTAGTGAAGAAAAAAAAGCACGCTGTTGGTCATGCCTGTTGTCGATGGGAGGAGTCAGGGAGCTGCATTTGGAGGCCACAGCAGTTTCCCGTATAAGTGCTATCTGTATCATTGTAGCCCGCTAGGAGAACTGAGTGGCTTAGGTGGCTGTCTTTTTGATAGTCTAGCCATCCAATTATCTTACACCCATTAGTTTCCTTTATTTTGAATTGTGGGTGCACATTTGTAGCTGTACATCTAAAATACTGTCTTGACCAGAAGATTTTGCTAATGTAATAGTCTTCTCCCCTTTGATATTATAAAATGATTTGAAAAAAATATTACCTAAATTCACTGTATCAGTCCTGCTTTTAAGTTCGTGACCTTTCCTTTGCTGATTCGCCTTACCAATCACTCAGAGAAACCCGTTTGGCTCCCTTGGTGTTACGGGATTGATCTGAATTATACTGTTATCTTTTACTTGTGATGCAGAAACACTGTCTTTTGCCTGCGTTTGCACACTTCTTGACTGTGAACTTTCTTTTTCCCATCACATTTGTCATTTGTTTCTAATCCTTGCATAACTCTCAGATTCTTTGACAAATAAAGTGGGCATATGTTAATAAAGTATTATTTCTAGTCTGTATGGAAATTGCTATTCAAAATATAACTTAATCTGTTAACCTTTTAATTTTTACAGTATGAATGTAAAGTTATCGCAGAAAAATCTCATCAGGAATGAAGAAGGCAAAAATGTATCTTCTATACAGAAAAACAGGATGAAAAGGGCACAAATGATAGCTATATCAACAAAGCTTCGGACTGTGAAATTGCCAGGATGCAACTTTTCCTTTGATTGGTGTATATATTTGTGTGTGTGTGTGTGTGTGTGTGTGTATAGATATATATGTATATACACACACGCATACACACACTCCCACACATATACATGCACGTACGCATGTATTACTGCAATCTGTGATTGCTTCTTCTGTAAATCAGTTACAAACCTTGATGTATTTGACTTAAATAACTATAAAATATATATGCACTACATTAAACAACGTGTTCATTAATAGATGAAATTTTTTAATTAATTTTTTAAACATACCATATATTGTATCACAATGTTGATGTGCCAAAATATTCTGGTATTGGCATGCAGAGTATAAGAATGCTTGAACAGTTTATAAACTTAGTGAAATAAAATAAGAGGAAAGCCAAAAAAAGAGAAAGAAAAAGAAAAATGGAAAGCTGGTATATTCTCTTCTGCTTATGTTGTGCCTTTTCATTTTTCTAATCGCAGCAGTATGAGTTATGGGTACCCTGACGGGTGGTTAGTTTCTATTTTAATGTTGTCTCAGAGAGCTTGGGTGTTTTAATTGATAATGAAAATGAACTTCCATAGAACATTTTAAAGCCTGCATTACCGGAGAGCACCCAAAAAGGAATTCTGCTGGAGGTAAAATTGATGAGCAGGGGAGGGTTATCAGCATTAAATTGTTTTAAGTCTAAGTCTGCAAGGCTATATGTAATTAAAAGAAGGCACCATTGGGAAATTTAGCTAGAATAAATATGTTACAGAAATACCAAAATGACCTTTTGCAGTGCCACAAAGTATGAAATGATGTTGTCATTTGCAGTACGGTAACTCATTGCTTTTGCACATGGAACACCCAAGAAACCCTAAACAGATCGAAATGAAGTTTCTAATTCTCTCGGGTTCAGTAATCTCTTGGATTCTATGAAGCAAACCACATTAGCCCGGCTGGATCACGTGACTGACTGTCAGTGGAATCCCATCTGGGGAATGGATGAGCACATCACTTTTTATATATTCATATGTCCATGAGTGAACAGTTCAAGCCTGTTCCAGAATGTCCTGAGATGGCACATACCGTGCATGTTAAAGATTTCGATAGCAGTTTTGTGCATATCTCTCCAACAACGGGAACCATTTAAGTGTGTTTTAAACATATTTTTAGTTAACTTTTTTCTCAGTTTTTATTTTTGAAATTGATGACAATTGTCTGATACACAAGGATGGAACTTTCTCCTTACTTTGGGTTTGTGTGCGTGTCCGTGTGCGTGTGTATGTGTTGGATTGAGTGAGAGAGAATGTACATGTAGAAATGTATGTGCATGTGCCCATGCTCTCGTAATGTGTCAACTAGATACTGTTTAGTTTTTGGGTTTAAAACCATTGCTGTCAGACTGAGATCTCATATGCCAAACTTTAATCTGCTTTTACATTTTATGGCTGAAAGTATGAAGATCCTAAAAGGATTTCATATTGAATATATGTATACAATCTTAACTATAGTGATGGTAAACATACTACTATAATTTATTATCCTATCTTCCAGATAATGTTATTCATTTAGAACAAATAAGGTATATTTTTAGAATCAACTTTGTAAGCACTATAAATCTTTAATAAGTTATAAGGTCTATGATGTGTTTACTTTGAAAATTGCTGTTAAAAGCAAGATGTATTAAATACATAATTATCATCTTGGTTAAGAGTCATTTTTTTCTTCCTCGTGCTAAATCTTAGAATCTAATACTGAGAATTAATTTCATAAAATTAACATGTATGATTGAATTTGCTAAGAAATAATGAAAGGAAACCAAGTCTAATATTACAGGAATTGAATGGTTATCACTTGGGAATTCTCAAGATTATTTTCAGATCATCTAGAAAACAAGATATTAGTGGCAAAAATAAAATTGTTTTGATATTTTGATAAGCATGTAAATATATTACATCCAGTTTTTTGCAGTGAAAGAAAGTAGACATCTTTCAACATTGCTACATTGGCAGCACTTCCTTTTATTAAAGTTCTGGAAAGGAAACACTTGAAAACGGAAACTTAATTCTACAAAAGCACAGGAAAACAATTAAAATTAACTATCCAGAATCCTGCTAATACTTTTGTTATAAAATTGATTTGTTTGCACTGAGCCATTTTACTTTGATCAAGAGCGGTGAACTTCACACGTCTTGTATTTTCTAGGTGGAATCCAGACATGGTCATTATTCAATAGTTCTCTAATTTTCTTGGCTCATTTGCTTGCACAGTGAAGTACAGCTAACCCTTGAACAACAGGTGCTGACCCCTGCGCAGTCCCAGGTCTGCATACGACTTTTGACTCCCCCAGAACTTAACTACTTGTAGCCTTACTGATAACATAGTTTGTGTATATATTGCATACTGTATTCTTATAATAAAGATGGAGAAAAGAAAGTGTTCTTAAGAAAATCATAAGGAAGAGAAAATACATTTACAGTACTGTACCACATTTATCGAAAAAAATCCACATATAAGTGGACCTGTGTGGTTCAAACCCAGGTTGTTCAAAGGTCAACTGTGTGTTCTTTGTAAGGTAATTCTTCCACTGATGGTCCTAGCTTCGCGCATGTGGAAGAACTGCCTCACTGTCCCAGAACATTTAGCAGGCCTTGGAATTCTAGGTTCATAGGCTAACCCACCGCCCCTGCCCTGCCACTCCCATTATGTTGAAGACTTTAAACTCATTGTTTATGCCATCTAGTGCTGGAGATGGTAAATCTGCTATTAGTGTGATTTTCTTTCCATTGTAGGTAATTTTTGGCTTTTCTCTCCAGGAGCTTTTACACAATATTTTCTTTATCTTCACAGTTACTCAGTTTCACTTTGACCTGTTTAGCTTTAGATTTGTTTTTACCTTTCTTGCTTGGTATTCAGTATGCACTTTCATTCCGTGTGCTCATGTCTTCAATTCTGGGAAAATTTTCAAGCTGGCTGCATATTGGAATCATACAGGAACTTGTAAAAGTATGCTGATGCCTGGTTCCCACTCTCAGAGACTCTAAAATAATTGGCCTGCGGTGTACGCTGACCATGAAGATTTTCATAAATTCCCCAGCCAGTTTTAATGTGCAGCCCAGATTGCCATTGGTTGGTGTAGATGTGTGTAAGATGAGGGGAATGTTTGGGGTGAGAGAGAGATCATAACTTTGGGAATGAAGAGTGAGGGACACATTGAGATACATTTGGACTAACATCTGAACTTGATGACTTGAGTGTGAAGGGGAGGGAAGAGAAGTGGGACTTAACATTTCTTTCTTGGGAAACTAGGTGGATGGTATTCCTATAAACCAAAGAGGAATGCAGAGAAGCAGGTGAGTGGGTAAAGTTGATGAGTTTGATCAGCTCAGCTATGTCCGGGACATCTGGTAAAGATGCATCATAAGCAACTGGGCATAGGGGTCTGCGTTATTGGATGGAAGTGAGGGAGCTTGTCGTTGGCATATGTCCATGATCTTTGACACTGTGGAGGTGGGTGCGATCTCCAAAGAGCATGTTAGAGCAAACGGAGATGAGATCTGAGGCCTAGTGGTGTGTGCAGAAGAGCTGGTGAAGGAGGTGGAGGAGCTGTGGTCAGAAGTGGGAGGAGAAATCGAAGAGTGATGTGCTTGAAACCACAGCAGAAGGCAGTTCCTGACTGAGGGGAGCTGGGAGTTGGAAGTGCCGTTGGAAGGAATTATTAACCTTACAGATAAAGCAGATGTATCTGATTGTTTTATGTTGGAAAATGCTTTTCCTAACCTATTTTATCTTAACATTTAAAGTACTTCATTGTATACCAATAGCTTACAAAATAAATTTGGGACAAGTCTGTTCATATACTGAGCTGCTTATTACAAGTGAGGGCAGCTGGGGTTAGCTAGAGAACTTTGAGGGAATGGTGGAGATTTGGACAGCCTCTACAAAGAATGGACACAGGCACTGACTAGAGATGAAGAAAGAATTTCTAGATCATTTGAGGCCAACAAAGACTCAAGGTCAGAGAAGAGATTCTTACAGTGGAGCCAGTCAACATGGTAGTGCCATGTCTGGGGGAGCTCAGTAGTCCGGGAGTTTAGGGCAATTGTGTTGGGATAGATCAATTCTCATTGGGAATTTATTGGAAGACATGGCATAAAGGCTATGTGAAAAATGAGTGGAGGCTTCTAACAAGAGATCAAGGGATCTTTTATGGGATCCAGGCAAATTGGGAAAGGATGTTGAATCAGCAGTGCTGACCTAACAATGTAAGAGGGTATTATGCGAAATAACTCACTCAGAGAAAGACAGTTATATGATCTCCCTGATATAAGGAATTCGAAAGGCAGGATGGGGGGCTCATTGGGGGAAGGGAGGGAAAAATGAAACAAGATGGGATGGGGGAGGGAGACAAACCATAAGAGGCTCTTAATCTCAGGAAACAAACTGAGGGTTGCTGGAGGGTGGGGGGAGGGGATGGGTTGGCTGGGTGATGGACATTGGGGAGGGTATGTGCTACAGTGAGTGCTGTAAATGGTGTAAACCTGATGATTCACAGACCTGTACCCCTGAAGGAAATAATATATTATATGTTAATTAAAAAAAAAAAAGTGCCTGGGTGGCTCAGTGGGTTAAAGCCTCTGTCTTCAGTTCAGGTCATGGTCTCAGGGTCCTGGGATCGAGCCCCGCATTGGGTTCTCTGCTCACCAGGGAGCCTGCTTCCTCCCTCTCTCTGTCTACCTCTCTGCCTGCTTGTGATCTCTCTGTCAAATAAATAAAATATTAAAAAAAGAAAGAAAGAATGAGATGAGCCAAAAGGATGAAATGCCCTGAGGTAAAAAGCCCCTTTTCACAAGAAGGGTGATAGGCTTGGGGTTTGTAGTCAAGAATTTAGTGGAACATTTCCAGGTTGAGAGGTCCAAGGTGTTATCTAAACAACTTTGTTTACATAGTTCACCAGTGTGGGTGGAGACGCACAGCAGTGGCGTGGACTCAAGGCCTGGGTAACCAGCTATTAGAGCAATAGTGGTGTTACCTGGAATGATCTCAGAGGTCAGGTGCAAAGGACGGTCTTATCTGTAATCCTCCCAACCATTTGAAGGAAATACTTATCCAGATGCCTTGACTGGATTGGGATTTTAATTAGAGTCCCTTCTCCCTTCTTTTACTTATTTTGTAGTTTAGAGCCCCACCCCACCCCCCACCCCCCCATCATCTGAAATTTCACCTCAGGTTGTAGTAGTTCTTTTTCTTCTAATCCTGTTCAGTCAGAGACATTTCCTCTTTAGGGCTTTTTTTTTTTTTTTTTTTTTTGGTTTTTTTTTTTTTTTTAAAGATTTTTTATTTACTTATTTGACAGAGAGAGATCACAAGTAGGCAGAGAGGCAGGCAGAGAGAGAGGGAAGCAGGCTTGCTGCTGAGCAGAGAGCCCGATGCGGGACTCGATCCCAGGACCCTGAGATCATGACCTGAGCCGAAGGCAGCGGCTTTAACCACCGAGCCACCCAGGCACCCCTTTTTTTTGGTCTTTGTTCTTATTTCTTTGTTCTCTGTTTTTCTTCTCTCCTTTCCTTCTCAAATGCCTCTATTCAAAAGATCTTTGACGTTTTGTTTCTGTTTTCTGCATAGTCCTTAGCTTTTCTCTGTTGTGCTGCACTCATTCAGTTAGTTAACTGGATCTTCCAGCTCAATGAACTGCTCTTCAGCTGTATCCACTCAGCATTCAGCCATCACTGGATTTTTAATTTCAGTGATCACATGTTGAGTTTTCCAAGATCTTTATTTTATTTTATGAAAGTGTGTTGTCATTCTTGTATTTTCTGGGGATATTAACTTTTCTACTTTTAAAGGTCGGAACTTTTCTACAGAGCCATTGTAGGGAAGGACAGGATGAGCCTGTACCAGCCTATCTGTAGATGTGAGTGCTCCCTTGTTGGCTTTGGGAGCACTACCACGCCTCTCTGAACTTAGTCCTCACTCTTACCACTTTCATCTGGGGTAGATACTGCATTCTCTCCATCCAGTCCAAGATGGGGGAGTAGAAGTGTTGCATTGGCCCAATGGCTGCTTCCACAAAAGCCTGCTTGAACCCATCAGGTCAGTTGGGTGTTTTCATCTCTGAACGTCAGCCAGAGCTTAGAATCTGTGGTTTCATTTTTAGCAAGTCCCCTCCTTTAGGGTTTTTGAGCTGTGGTTTCTCTCCATCTATCTGCTCTCAGTTGTTTCCTCGCTTTCTGGAGTTCCTTGTAGTATCTGGTCCATGGAGGATACATCTCATTTGGCAGTATAGTTGTGGATTTCTTTTCTTTTTAATTTTTTGTTGTTGTTTCTATCGACCTGAGATAGAGAGAGAAGCTACAGCTTAAGTAGTCTGTCTTCCTGATTCAACTTTCTCCACTCCTTTTTGATACCATGAAATCATGCCATCTGCCTGTTCATTTGTCTTTATGTTTCAAAAACTCAATTTAGTTAGGAGCTGAGAAAAATAGGTTAAGTCAGTGGCTTCTTGTTTGGCCTCAATAAAAATTGAGGTATGGAGATTATTTTTTTACTTTCAAAAATACATGTAGTTCGTGGAGTTCATTGTGCGGGAGGGTTAAGTATACCAGTATCTCTTCCTTTATGCCTCCCTTCTTTTTACCACTGATGAAATCTGTGCAACCTGTCATCTTTCTTTGTGATTTACAAGACAGACTTTTCCAGGGTATGTCAGCTGTTCTGAAGACAATGTTGTTAAGTATCAGATTTGGCAGATCAGATAGATAATGATGTGCCTGGGAAAGAATGGGCTATTGATGAGCCTTGTGTCAAAACTGATTGCCATATATGGGCAATTTTTCCCTTTCACCATTTCCCCGGCTGCGGTCTCCATGAGGATTTCATGAACAAGGGGCAGTTTTGATTCCAAATCGAAACCATGCCTTGGTGTCCTTCTGTTCTTTTCATGGCAGGGTTTGCAATTGCTAATCTTCCTGTGGTGTTCCCCGAGGTGGGCTTTGAAAGTAATGAGCACTTAGGAAATATACTGCCACTTAAAATAAGCCTTTTTTTTTTTTTTATCACTGCTTTGAAAACAATAAATCCACTCCGAGCCACTGTGTTTCCATATGACTGTTGCCTTTGCAAGATTTGTCTCTTTCTTGGAAACACTTTTGGGGGAGACTTGTACGAGATGTGATCATGGACCGATTCATTGTGATGAGCAATTGAGGAAACAAAGGAAAGAAAGAACGCAAGTGCTGAATCTGTTTGTTTTAGAAGAAAAGTTTCTAAAATGCATTCCCTGGGAATTTCTGCCACTGAATGAAACTCATTTCTATTCCCTTCATAGTCATCACATGTCACTCCTAGATCTTCTGGGAATGTCTACCCAACCAAAGTATGACAGTGGCAGTTCTGTTTGGAAAGAAATCCTTTCTGCTTTTACAAAAGTCTGTGATTTTCCAGCAGGACATTACAGAAAAACGAAGTGCTACCCCATCATTTTGGGATCAGCCGGATGCAGCTGCCGTGCGGAACCTCCGCATATTGGCTTAGGGAGCCCGTAGACTGACAATTTGACCGTGTCACTTAAAGATGTTTGTAAAGACAAACCTTTGTGGAATTTCCTATGCCTCAGACCCAGTGTATGTCTGTGTCATGCCTGTTTAAGAGAAAGCAGGTCAGTCTACATTGAAGCACATCTTTCCAGAATATGTGGTAAAATTCATAAGGTTGAGTCAAGTTCAGCTTTCTTTTTTTTTTTCCCCAGAAAGAATAAATCTGTGATCCTTCAATGTTTGATAGTATTAGTTCTGGTCTGGGTCCCAACTAACTGTAAAGGGACTAGGATGTGTAATCCTCCCCCGGAGGATAGAAGAACTACATACGGGTGATCACTGGTAGTGTCTGCTACAGTTGGCATAAAGCATTTGGTAACACTCTCTGCCTGCTAGCTGATTTTCTGTCCTAAGTGATTCATAGTGAACACGACTAGGAGAAAATAAAATACTTTTTTTGGTGGTAAAATTAAAATTATTGTCTTTAAAATACATAGTATATAAACTTAGTATCCAAGTTCTAGAATGGTGGGAAAGAAGGAAGGGGCTCACCTTTGCCTTTTCCCGTCATCTAAAAGAAGAAAGACCAGGGCTTGGTGGAGGGGAGGGGGGTTGCTCAGTCTGTTTGGCATCTGCTGAGGTCATGATGCCTGCGTCCTGGGATCAAGCCCCATGTTGGGCTCCCTGCTCGGTGGGGAGTCTGCTGCTTCCTCTCCCTCTGCCCCTTTCCCCCCATCTCTGCTTGTGCTCTCAACTCTGTATCATGCTTTTTCTCTCAAATAATTAAATAAAATCCTTAAAAAAAAAGGTGAGGGGGGGCACCTGGGTGGCTCAGTGGGTTAAGCCTCTGCCTTCAGCTCAGGTCATGATCTCAGATTCCTGGGATCGAGCCCCACATCGGGCTCTCTGCTCAGCAGGGAGACTGCTCCTCCCTCTCTCTCTCTGCCTGCTTCTCTGACTACCTGTGATCTCTGTCTGTCAAATAAATAAATAAAATCTTTAAAAAAAAAAGTGAGGGGAAGAAAATGAACCAGGTGTTTGCTTTGTGACTCCTCTGAACATCCCTGCCACACCCCTCCAGATACAGACAGCTGCCAACGTCCGTGTTTTTCCTAAAGGCAAAGCAGGGTTTCCAGCTCTGGTCTGACTTAGCTCTAGTGACCAAGGGTCCTCCTCATCACCACATGGTGCTGTCCCTGCCAGTCCTTGCAAGTGGTTTCCCCTAGGTATTTCCAACAGATTTCTCTGGCTGTCCTCTTAGAGTGAGTGACTTGGTACTGTAGGCATTTCTGACTCAGGTGCAGCCTTGTCACAGACACAGCTCGTGTTTAATACACTACTCCGCTCCAGAGCCTGGCTTATTTTATAAAGCTAATATAGGCATTCTTAGAGAGCCTAACAGCTTCAGCTCTCCAGGAATGCTTAGAAATGGACCTTGAGCCTCTCTTGATAATAGATGTTCTACTGCATTCATTTCATCTATTCTACTTCTGACAGGATAGAAAGGTGATGAAGTTTTTTTTTAACATGTTTTGACTTCCGACCTTTTAAAAAGTTCAGTCTGGGAGACATCTATGTGAATTATTAATGCTGGGTGGTATCGTTTTTTATGTGCCCCATAATACACGAGTCCATGCCTTGGGGCATCCACACAAATGGGTTGTGCAGAAGATATGTTCTGTGAGAGTGAGAACATGGTGTTAATCTGCTGGTCAGGAAAGGCCTCCGAAGGGTGGGGACACAGGTACTGATGAGATGTGAAGGAAGGATCACACTCAGCTCGAGGAGGGGAGGACAATTTTTGGTGGCGTGGGATGGGCGGGAAAACAACATGGGCAGACAAGTGGATGTACTCTGGGGAGTCCAAAGTCCAGTCTGGAAGCAGTGAAGATGGCAGGTAGAGGAAGTGGTCGGGGGAGGACGTCAGACATGGAGATTGACTTCTCTTTGAGGGCTTAACTGACTCCTGTGGAGCCTGCAAGCTGGGCATGCTTCTTGGGAAGAGTCCACAGCTGCTGTGGGGGTTATTCTAGAAGGCTTACAAGTTGACATGGCCCCATCTGCCAAAGTTCATAGCATCCGCGTTATTTATCAGTCACCATCGTTCTCAGGTTTTTCTTGAAAAAGAATGTTCTGAGGCTGATCCAGGTGTGATCCTGAGGTTTGGCAGAGTGAACTGGGGAAAGGGCCAGCCTTGGGTATCTGACAAACTGCTAGGCTGGAACGCTGCATGATTTCCTTATAGACTGCGACCCGGGGCGAGTCCCCTGAGCTTTCTAAACCTCAGTTTCCTCATCTGTGAAATGGAGATACGCTGCCATCTTCTTTTGAGACTTCTGAACATCAAAGCAATGATATGTAATGTGAACAGTCAACCAGTTAAATATTTTTCCTTTCCCTTTTCCTCTTGTTCCCACTTCCGAGTATGGGTACTGAGCCAGCACATGGGCATTTCCTGTGCATCAAGGCACTCTCCTAATGTTCCTGTCAAAATGAAAGGGTACAGAATGCACAAATCCACTGTGCTAACCAACCACCAGCTACAGCTTCACTTGTTAGGTTACTTTTCAGGGACCTGGCTCATTGTGATTATACTGAGTAATTGATTGTTGGGCTGGCGGTCTGGCCGGGTTAGGCCAGACCGTGTCGTCCACGGAAAGAAGCTCAGAGCAGGTGTCACAGGACGGCGTGAGGGCACCAGAGGGAAGGAAGGATGTGGGAAATAGGAGATAGGTTTTGTCAGCATCTTATTTTTGCCTAGGGATGATGGCTCTGTCCTCATACTTTACAGTGTCACCACGGTGAGACTGCAGTTTCCGCAAGAAGGAGTTAACATTTTAATTAGCTCTACGTACCCAATTTCTGATACATCAGTCCTTTTCTCCAGGCCTCCCTGTTTCGGGTTCTTTTTGCTTATGTCCGCCACTTGCTACTCCTTTTATGCGTATCAGAAGGAAACCACCAAGCAGCCTGGAAATCCTATTACCAGACCTCAGGATATTAATTGTCGAGTTCTCCCCCACGGTTACACAAGTGCTGAAAAAGTGGTTCTCTTTTAACAGAGTCTTGTCAAAATGCCAGGCACAGTTTGTTTTTGACATTTGCTGCTACTGTTAAATAATAGTCTTGCTTCTGTCATAGCTAATGTTGACTTGAAGGCATTTGGAGGGCATTTCTCAACTCCAGCCTTAACAGAAAGACCTGGGTCTTGACAGATATATTTTTTTTATTTTTTTTTTATTTTTTGCTTGCCCAAGGCAACGGAACATAAGGGTTGCAACCTTTGCTTTTCTAACCTCAAGAAAATTTCACATGGACATATGTACCGCTTCAAACTTGAATTGTATGCACGCTATTGCCCTCAGATGTAAACACACACACGCACACACACGCACTGGAGTTCTTGAAGTTTTGCCATCCTGGGAGTGACATTTAAATCCATTAAATAGTATCTTACTTTAAGACCCCTTAAATCCTGGCTGTTCTGCCGTGGTAAACCTTTATCTGTTAGGATGTCATACTTAATTACAGATCTCTTTAAAATCAATAAGCAGTTTTATTGTTTCTGTGTTTGCAATGGCACAAGCCCTTGAGCACTGCCCAGCTAACAGCATGCACTGCGTGCCATCTGTCAGAGAGAATCCGGGCTTTTCACATGGAGCACTTTCTTCCCTGGCGATGTCCGTTAGAAATTTATTTTATGCTCTCTTGGAAAAATGTTCCATGCTCCTGGATTGGAAGAATAAATATTGTGAAAATGTCTATGCTACCTAAAGCAATCTACACATTTAATGCAATCCCTATCAAAATACCATCCATTTTTTTCAAAGAAATGGAACAAATAATCCTCAAATTTATATGGAACCAGAAAAGACCTCGAATAGCCAAAGGAATATTGAAGAACAAAGCCAAAGTTGGTGGCATCACAATTCCGGACTTCAAGCTCTATTACAAAGCTGTCATCATCAAGACAGCATGGTACTGGCACAAAAACAGACACATAGATCAGTGGAACAGAATAGAGAGCCCAGAAATCGACCCTCAACTCTATGGCCAACTCATCTTCGACAAAGCAGGAAAGAATGTCCAATGGAAAAAAGACAGCCTCTTCAATAAATGGTGCTGGGAAAATTGGACAGCCACATGCAGAAAAATGAAATTGGACCACTTCCTTACACCACACACGAAAATAGACTCCAAATGGATGAAGGACCTCAATGTGAGAAAGGAATCCATCAAAATCCTTGAGGAGAATGCAGGCAGCAACCTCTTCGACCTCAGCCGCAGCAACATCTTCCTAGGAACAACGGCAAAGGCAAGGGAAGCAAGGGCAAAAATGAACTATTGGGATTTCATCAAGATCAAAAGCTTTTGCACAGCAAAGGAAACAGTTAACAAAACCAAAAGACAGCTGACAGAATGGGAGAAGATATTTGCAAACGACATATCAGATAAAGGGCTAGTATCCAAAATCTATAAGGAACTTAGCAAACTCAACACCCAAAGAACAAACAATCCAATCAAGAAATGGGCAGAGGACATGAACAGACATTTCTGCAAAGAAGACATCCAGATGGCCAACAGACACATGAAAAAGTGCTCCACGTCACTCGGCATCAGGGAAATACAAATCAAAACCACAATGAGATATCACCTCACACCAGTCAGAATGGCTAAAATTAACAAGTCAGGAAATGACAGATGCTGGCGAGGATGTGGAGAAAGGGGAACCCTCCTCCACTGTTGGTGGGAATGCAAGCTGGTCCAACCACTCTGGAAAACAGCATGGAGGTTCCTCAAAATGTTGAAAATAGAACTACCCTATGACCCAGCCATTGCACTACTGGGTATTTACCCTAAAGATACAAACATAGTGATCCGAAGGGGCACGTGTACCCGAATGTTTATAGCAGCAATGTCTACAATAGCCAGACTATGGAAAGAACCTAGATGTCCATCAACAGATGAATGGATCAAGAAGATGTGGTATATATACACAATGGAATACTATGCAGCCATCAAAAGAAATGAAATCTTGCCATTTGCGACGACGTGGATGGAACTAGAGCGTATCATGCTTAGTGAAATAAGTCAATCGGAGAAAGACAACTATCATATGATCTCCCTGATATGAGGACATGGAGAAGCAACATGGGGGGGGGGTAGGGGGATAGGAGAAGAATAAATGAAACAAGATGGGATTGGGAGGGAGACAAACCATAAATGACTCTTAATCTCACAAAACAAACTGGGGGTTGCTGGGGGGAGGTGGGATTGGGAGAGGGGGAGCGGGCTATGGACATTGGGGAGGGGAGGCGAACCATAAGAGACTATGGACTCTGAAAAACAACCTGAGGGTTTTGAAGGATCAGGGGTGGGAGGTTGGGGGAACAGGTGGTGGGTAATGGGGAGGGCACGTTTTGCATGGAGCACTGGGTGTTGTGCAAAAAGAATGAATACTGTTACGCTGAAAAAATAAATAAAATGGAAAAAAAAAAAAAAGAAATTTATTTTATGCTCTCTTCCCCACTTCCGTGAAAAGGCATCTTTTGCATTTTCCCCTGAATGTCTTCTAGACAAATGTGTAGAGACCTTCTAAGGGCATTGTAATTTCTGAAATGTTCACCATTTTTGTGAGGTAATAGAGGCTAAGACCAAAAAAAAAAAAAAAAAAAATGGGCAGAGCAAGTGAAAATTGTACAAGAACTCTGTGGAATTGCATGGCAGTTGGCATCGATTGTATGTGAAGAGGCCAAGAAATGCACAGTTGGTTTCAAAGTAAATACCAAAGGAATGGTTAATTAGACAGTTCTATTTTGCAGTTTCAGAAAAATACAAGTATACCAATCATTAGCATTCCCAATAAGTAAGGCAGCTTGGGTTTGGGGCTGTTATGTGGAACAGTAGACTGAAAGCCCATGGAGAGGTGTCCTTCATGCTCCGGCACACCTCTCTTTGATGACCTCTGTCTCAAAATTCATCCTCAAATTTTGAGAAATAAGTTTTAGAGATTTCCAAAATTACAAACTCTGAGACTGTGAATTATCATACTATTATATCACCTCCCTCTCTCTTTCCTTTTATCCTGATGCTGATATTTGTCTGGGAGACCAGGTTTAAATGGCAGTGGTTTTTCCTCTAAGAATAATATGGATTCATTTGAAATCAGGATGTAATTGTCCCATGATGACTCAGGTGCATCACGTGGCTGCTGAACTGAATTCTAACATGCGGAGAAGAATGGTATAGTGGGAGGGGACCCTAACATTCATCTAGGACAAATATGAGTAGGACAGTCTGCTCTTGGCAACTCACATTGCCTAAGTGCTTGTCCCAGGTCACACGGCCAGCTAGTAGCAGAATGAGACATTTCAGTAGCATTAAGAAGGCAGTAACATTTAATTCATGAGAAACGGAGATAGGATTTTATAACTCTGGGAGATTTATGGTGGTGTTGACAGCTGGTAGGAAGTGGGCATTCATGAATTGTGAGTGTTTTCATTATGAAGGGCAAGTATTTGCTACCTTAAGTAATAGTTGGTAAAATAAGACTGAGTATCAAGTATATGCTCTACCTTTACTCCATTAAAACTATGAGGTTGGTATTATTTTCTATAAGGAGGTAAGCTCAGTCCTTTACAGAAAGCAACAGAGGCTTACAGAGGTCGTAATCTGCCCATGTCACTCAAGTAGACTCGATGTCTGGAGACGGAGCCCAAGTGCTCATCTTCTCAGGCTATGTCTGGACTGCTTGTGTGTATACAAACACAGGTGTATCTATGTTGGTGAAAATGAAATGGTTATATGTGGAATTTAGACATGTATATGGAAGTCATGTCCTTGCCCTTCCTTAACAAATTTAAATTTTAATTGGAACAATGAACAGCGTCACTGGTATAATTCTTGGCTAAGAAATTATATCTGAGCCTGTGATTGATTATTTTTTGATGAAATAAGTTAGATGTCTTAAAAGAAGAGGAGTGGGAAAAGATTATTTGAATCTTGATGTATTAAAGTGGAGATATTTTTAAGTCAAAGAATTCGGGTAAATATTCTCGTAATGAAGAAATAGGGTGTAATGCACTTCTTATGGATACATTTTCATTTATGACTTAAATCTGAGCTTCCAAGCTACTCTATTGTCTTCAATTTTAAAACTAAAGTTGACATATTGAAAACATTTTCGAAGTTGCTGGCTTTTCCACAAGAGAACAATGACAAAATGGACCCATCATCTTCTAAATTTCCATCAGACTTGCATATGAAAAAGCATTACAAGCATTATTTGTGAAGTTGGAAGTAATTTTTTGCACATTATCCCCTATATTTTGACATTTCTGACCTTAATGAAGACAGGGAAAAAAATATGATGAGGCTAATTGTCAGATCAAGGACTCTAATTACTTTAAATGCAAGAAGGTAATTACTTCCTCTCCCTCTACCCTACCTTTAGCTTTGCAAAGGATACCACATTAAACTACTCCTTCCTGAGCTTGCCCTTCCTATCTAAGCCAATGAGGAAGCTAGAACTGCAAGGTCATGGTGATGAATGGGGTTGGCTGGGTGGGGATCCAGGGTTGATGGCTATATCATTTGGGACTTTGGGGGTTATGCTTGACAGAATACATGATCCAGAATGGCTTAAACAAGCAAGATAGTTATTGGCTCATGAAACTGGCTTCACATATAATTGAGATTCAGCTTTCCAAAACTGGCATCAGGATGTAGCTGCTTCTATCCCTTTGGTCTGCTCTGTCGCCATTAGTCTTGGGCTTCCCAGAGGCGGGATGGTGTTGGCAGTACCCATCTTGTGTCCTCTCCTGCTCACAAGCCATCTCTCAGGAACCTCAGCAGAGGTCTCAACATATCTTGTTGGCTCTGGTCAAGTCAAGCGTCCACTGCCAGACTAATTCCTACAGCTGGTTCTCCACAGAAAAACTGGGACATGATGATAAAAATAAGGTAAATGTAAAAAAAAAAAAAAAACAAGAACAAAAACAAAGACACAACCCAAAAAACCAGTAACAACCAAAACCAAAAACGGGTATCCTGTATCAGAGCCAAAAAGTCATAATGAAGCAAGAAGCTGGAAAAGTAAGGGAAAGGAGCTAGTTGTCGAGAGAAAAAGACAATAGGAGATGAGAAAAGAGAAGAGAGGAAAACCATTTGCTATCTTTCTACTCCTCGTGAAACTTACATGTTCCTTCCAATAAACAAAAAAGAATTTCAATTGAGTGGTTTTCTGTTCTTTGTAACCAAGTGACCATGACTAAGATAGGCAGCTACTGTTTCCTTCACTGATAAAGGCTGGATTCCAGGTAATGTGTAAATTGTCGATGCCCTGCAGAGAACTCGTGCCCTTCGTGGGAAGAGAATACCACCCACCAAACATTACCCAGATTACTGGAAGCCATCAGAGGTATGGTTTGAGCTAAATGAACTTGGAGCCCCCCGTGGAACCTGAAGTTCTGAAGTACTCAGAAAACACCTACACTCAGTTTCATGCAAAACTCCTCTTTTTCAACCATTTTCCCACTTTTGCCGGATACATCTTAATTTATGACCTGAATTTGAAGCAACTGAGAAAGTTCCCAGCTCATCTTTCTCACTTGGTGCAAGAGAGGAAGACTCCTGGTAATCCACGTGGTAAGCCATGAATTAGTTTACTTTTTACTTCCTTTAGATAGGAGTGTTTTGTTTTGTTTTTTTTGTTTTTTTTAATTTCTTTTTTTTTAATTTCTTTTCAGCGTAACAGTATTCATTGTTTTTGCACAACACCCAATGCTCCATGCAATACGTGCCCTCTCCAATACCCATGTATAATTTCAATTTTTCTTAAATATGATAGGGGTGTTCTTTTGCAAACAAGGACATTTAGGTCAGTGAGGCTGGAGACCCCGACTGAAACAATTCTAGTGACTAGAATCTGAGTCAGACCACAACTCAACCATTTCAGTCTCTTGTCTGAAAGGTAACCTGAGAAAAGAGAGTCCAGAACCTCTTCTCTCCTGAGGAATCCATCCTACATTTTTAGCTGCTCTCCTCTTCATTTGGCATCTACCAAATGTGAGGTTACAAGGCTTGAGAGATCGATCTGAACTTGAGAAAGAGAGGAATGCATTTATTCAGTTTCTGCTGCAAGCCCCAAAGCAGGCTGGTTGTGGGACTATCTTTGGACAAATCTTTTCATGATGTCATGATTCAAGAGAAAGATTACAGTTTCCCAGAGATTCTGTGCTAGTAGAGGACAGGTTTCTTGGGCTTGTTTTCCATCCCATCTTGCTGGCTTAGCATGAAAGTGGAACAGCACCAGCTCCAGCATTGGAATTAAGTTCCCTAGCCTATCTCTAGAACACTCTGTGGAGTTGTACAGGGGTACCACCTGTAGTCATTTGGCTTCGGTCCCTGCCATATTCAGCTAAACTACTTTGATTTTTGGCAAGCCAAATAATTCTACTAGTACAGGATGTCTTTACACATTCAGAATGAAATTGTCTTATTTTGCCAAACCATTATGTCCTTTCTTAGTAAAGTTGATACGCTGGGTCAGTCTCCCCTCCCCACATGTCCTAAACCCCTTTATCTCTTCATAATTACTGGAATAAGTATAGAATGGAGCAAAACAAAACAAACAAATCTTGCCCTCTGAAACCAAGCTATGTAGGGAAATGTTAGGTTACTCTTGGCAACTGAGAGGTGGACTCGAAGGTAACACAAGAAGCTGACCATTTCTGTGTTGTTTTTAATGATCCTCCTCTCCCCCATGGGTTTATTAGTGTGTCTTTCCATGGGCTATCTTCAGTTCTTTTCCTGGGAAAGTGCCTCACCCCCACAACCCATAAATGAAGAAGGAAGGTCACGTGCATGGGAGTTGCAGAGTGTAAGAGATGCCTATCAAAAACACGAGTCCTCTCGCCTAGATACTTTATCCCTTGTAGAACCTTAGCTTTTTGTTATTTTATATATCCTAATCATCTTAAAAGTGAATTTATTTTATACTGAACTACTTGTATAGAAAGCAAAGTGTAAGTCACTCAGTAGCTTTCGATTGAAAACCTCTTTATTTGCCTCTGCAGTCCCATGACGTGAGGCAGGCAGGAGTTGCTTTTGAAGGATTAGTCCATCTCATCCAGAAAATTGAATCTTCTTTCTATGACGAAATACTGCTTCTCCCCATGTGAAGGTTAGTGCTGTGTGGTTGGAAGGCTCTGGATGAAGGTCCAAACCTCTGGTGTTAGCTCTGCTAGTAGTTTGCTGTCTGACACAACAACTTTGAATCTGTTTCCTCACCAATAGAATGAAGCCACTGGAGGAGCTGGTCTCTGGAAGAGGCAACACAGTAGACTGACTAGTATTGAGGTCCTGGCTCTGCCCTCACTCATGGTTTAAATTTGAGGAAGTTATTTTACCTCCACTTGCCTTGTTGAATCTGTAAAATGCGGATGCCATGAATTGATGTGAAGATTAATTAGCCTCAGACAGACAAAGTGCCTAGAAGAGAGCTTGGCTTAGCGTCAGTGCTCAAATGGTGTTATGGAATATCACCATCTAAAATCCCTTCAAGCCATCAATAGGACCTTGCCCTACCCACCACAGAAATGTAAAAGAGGATTTGATTTTTTTTTAACTTGATGTAGGGAAAGAAAAGTCTACATATGAAAAAATTAGGAGGGGCGCCCGAGTGGCTCAGTTAAGTTTCCAATTCTTTTTTTTTTTTAATATTTAATTTATTTATTTAGAGAGAATATGAGCAGAGGGTGAGGGAGAGAATCCACTGAGCATGGAGCCGGTCGAGGGGCTCCATCTCATGACCCTGAGATCATGACCTAAGCTGAAATAGAGAGTCAGATTCTTTTTTTTTTTTATTATTTTTTAAAGAGTTTATTTATTTATTTGACAGAGAGAAATCACAAGTAGGCAGAGAGGCAGGCAGAGAGAGTGAGAAGGAAGCAGGCTCCCTGCCAAGCAGAGAGCCCGACGCAGGACTCGATCCCAGGATCCCGAGATCATGACCCGAGCCAAAGGCAGCAGCTTAAACCACTGAGCCACCCAGGCGCCCGAGAGTCAGATTCTTAACCGACTGAGTCATCCAGGTGCCCCAGGTGTCTGACTCTTGATCTTGACTCAGGTCTTGATCTCATAGTCATGAGTTCGAGCCCTGCATTTTTTTAAGTAGGGCTTAAGAGAAATTAGGAAACAATACAAAATTATCTGATTAAATGAAAGATTGACTGTCCTGTCAAGTAGTACCAATAAAAGGAAATACAGGGGCACCTGAGTGGCTCAGTCAGTTGAGCATCTGTCTTTGGCTTAGGTCATGATCCCAGGGTCCTGGGATTGAGCCCCGCATCAGGCTCTTTCCTCATCAGGGAGTCTGCTTCTCCCTCTAACCCTCCCCCTCACTCCTGCTCTCTCTCTCTCTGTCTCTCTCAAATAAATAAATAAAATCTTAAAGAAAAAAAAAGTTAGGAAGTATGGATTTTGGTCAGTCTTGTAGGGCCCTTTTCTTTATGGCAAGAGCGAATTTTTTCTTCTCCCCTCTGGAAACCATCAGCTTCTCTGTATTTATGGGTCTTTTTCTGCTTTTGTTTGTTTGTTCATTGTTTTGTTTTTAAGATTCCACATATAAGTGAAATCATATGGTATTTACCTTTCCCTGTCTGACTTATTTCACTTACTAGAATACCCTCTAACTCCAACCATGTTATTGCAAATGGCAAGATCTCATTCTTTTTTATGGCGAATATTCCATTATATGTGTGTGTGTTTATGTCAGGCATAAATGATATATGTATACATAAACATACATACACATATCACATCTTCATTCATCTGTCAGTGGACACTCAGGTTGCTTCCACATCTTGACTTTTGTAGATTCCACACAGTAAATGTAGGGGTGCATGTATCTTTTCAAATCAGTGTTTGGCAAGAATGATTTTTGGTTGGAGATGATCTAACAGACATCTCCGACAGACCTTACTATTTTTCCATACCCACTATTCCCCTGGAACTGGCTCCTCCCCAGCCTTTCCACATCTCAGAAATAGCAACATTGTCTCAGATCAGTTGGACCAAAAATGAATAAAGATACAAAGGCTAAGGATAAGGATACAAAGTAACAGAATCAAAATGGTGGATGTAATAAATATATATCAAACTATGTGCCCTGAAGGTGGAGAACATATTTTTGCCACCCATGTCTGTGGGACAGACACACTAATTGGCCACACCCACTGATCACCACAAGTGAAATCACAGTAAGTTTCAAAAAGTAGAGGTAATGTGGACATTACAATGCAGTAAAATTTAAAATTGATCAAAAATCAGAAGTTTAACAAAGTTGTCATTTTAACAAATTTTGAGTTAAAGGAAAAGTACAAATCCAAACTACAGAATTTCTAAAAACCAGTGCTAATGAAAATATGACTACTTACTAGAATTTGAATCTAAAGGATTGAATTAAAGCAGCACACATGGGAGATGTCATAGCCTATAAAGGAACATTTATTTAAACACAAAAGAGATGAAATAGAAGGAATTAAGAATCAACTCAAACAAGTCAGGAAAAAAAGGACAACAAAATAAACCAGAGGAAAGCAGAAGAATTAAAATAAGAAAAAATAATGAGGTAGATAATGGGGGAGAACTAAGGGAATAAGTGAATATGCTGGGCCATTGGGGCAAAATCAGTAAAACAGATAAGCCTTCTCAGACATCAAGGAAGAAAAAGCAAAGGCAAAACAAACAAAGAGACCCCCCCCAAAAAAAAGGCAAGTAGAAAAAATGCAGAAAGCAAGAAAATTTTAAAAACAATTTTATACAACTTTATCTAAATTTATGAATTTAAAAGAAATGGATACTTTTCCAGGAGAATATGATTTACTGAAACCAACTCTAGAACATCTAAATAAGCCAATTTTCATGGAAAAAGTTAGGTAGTATTATAAAGAACTTAATATTTAAAAAGCACCAGAGCTAGAAGTTTCCTGGGCAAATTTAGCCAAACCTTTAAAGGATGGATAGTTCCAAGACCATTTAAACTGTTCCAGAGCAGAGATAAGGAAGGGCAACTTTTTTTAACCCTGCTAGGATAACATCAATAACAAAGGCTGTAGACCATTCTCTTACACTGTACACAAAGATAAACTCGAAATGGATAAAAGACCTAAACGTGAGACAGGAATCCATCAGAATCCTAGAGGAGAACATAGGCAATAACCTCTTCGATATCAGCCACAGCAACTTCTTTCAAGATAGGTCTCCAAAGGCAAAGGAAACAAAAGCGAAAATGAACTTTTGGGACTTCTTCAAGATCAAAAGCTTCTGCACAGCAAAGGAAACAGTCAACAAAACAAAGAGGCATCCCATGGAATGGGAGAAGATATTTGCAAATGACAGTACAGACAAAAGGTTGATATCCAGGATCTATAAAGAACTCCTCAAACTCAACATACACAAAACAGATAATCAAATTAAAAAATGGACAGAAAATATGAACAGACACTTTTCCAATGAAGACATACAAATGGCTATCAGACACATGAAAAAATGTTCATCATCACTAGCCATCAGGGAGATTCAAATTAAAACCACATTGAGATACCACCTGACACCAGTTAGAATGGCCAAAATTAGCAAGAGAGGAAACAACGTGTGTTGGAGAGGATGTGGAGAAAGGGGAACCCTCTTACACTGTTGGTGGGAATGCAAGTTAGTGCAGCCACTTTGGAGAACAGTGTGGAGATTCCTGAAGAAATTAAAAATAGAGCTTCCCTATGACCCTGCAATTGCACTACTGGGTATTTACCCCAAAGATACAGATGTAGTGAAAAGAAGGGCCATCTGTACCCCAATGTTTATAGCAGCAATGGCCATGGTCGCCAGTCTGTGGACAGAACCAAGATGCCCTTCAGTGGATGAATGGATAAGGAAGATGTGGTCCGCATACACTATGGAGTATTATGCCTCCATCAGAAAGGATGAATACCCAACTTTTGTAGCAACATGGATGGGACTGGAGGAGATTATGCTGAGTGAAATAAGTCAAGCAGAGAGAGTCAAGTATCATATGGTCTCACTTATTTGTGGAGCATAACAAAGAACATGGAGGACATGGGGAGATGGAGAGGAGAAGGGAGTTGAGGGAAATTGGAAGGGGAGGTGAACCATGAGAGACTATGGACTCTGAAAAACAACCTGAGGGTTTTGAAGGGTCGGGGGTGGGAGGTTGGGGAACCAGGTGGTGGGTATTAGGGAGGGCACGTATTGCATGGAGCACTGGGTGTGGTGCAAAAACAATGAATACTGTTACGCTGAAAAGAAATAAAATATATATACATATATATATAAATTTAAAAATAGAAAATGAGCTATCTCAACAAGAAAAAAAATAACAAAGGCTGCAGAAAAACAACAACAACAATAAATGAATCTCATACATGAATGTTGATGCATAAATTCTAAATAAAATATTAACAATCAGAACACAGCAGCATATGAAAAGAATAACTCTTCACTACCAAGTTCAGCTTATTCCAAAGATGCAAGGACAGTTCATCAAAATGGGTCTAAGAAGAAAAATTATGTGATCATTTTTATAGATGCTTGAAGAGCATTTTGAGAATCCAAACTCACATATAAAACATTGGAAAGATCAGAAATTGTTGAAACTGGTAGCTCATGGGGCAGAGAATAGCGGTAGAAATTGGGGCGGATACAAGCGAGAGTCAGGGATAGGGTTCTGAATGTACATCTTTTTATATCCTTTTCATTTTCAGACCATGTGATCCTTTTACCTGTTCAAAAAGTAAAATTCTCCATGAATGTTAAATATTATTATTTAGCTGCCATTGTATTCTGTGCCAGGCACTTTGAACTGTGTTCTTGTTGAAAAAAATTAAGCTTCAAGTGAATTACAGACAAGAGCCACACTGTCACACGATCGTGAGCGAGTTCACTAAAATAAAAACCAAATGTGCTGGCTACATCCCTTCTAGAAGAGCTCTCTTTGCTCCATCTTGACTAGAGGGTGGAGGGAAACCCCAGACTTGCTCTAGCACAAACAACCCTACTTACGGACTTTGATAAGTTGTAAATTACAACCCGAGCCCACGGGGCTGATGGGACTTCATCATTTGATACGGGAGGAAAGGAAACCCAGAGTGATACGCTCCAGTCATGGCGGCAGAGCTCGGGCCTCCCATCTGCCTTCCTCAAAAACAAACCGTGGAGTGTTTACACGGGCAGCATCCACCAGGACTACTGAAAGAATCCTGATGTCGTCCTAAGACATCGACTCCACCGCGTTTACTGATGACCTGCCCTGTGCCAGCTTTCGGGACACAGAACTCAGCATCTCCCCACTCGTCTCCAGAGGGCTCAGACTGCAGAGGGACACATGAGCTGGGCCACCTGTTAGGACCTGCTTCTCCAGGCATGTGCGACAGGTTCAGAGGACGCCCACCCGAAAGCTCGGTCACCCAACCAGGGCCTTCAGGCCAGGCAAGTCTGCCCAAGTTTTCAGGGGTGTGTTGGAGTTTGCAAGACACAGAGGTGCCAAGAGGTGGTGAAAACAGTGTGGAGCCAAGAGACCTTTGCTCAAGCCACCCTTCAGCCCGAAAGACCCTCCATCTCCTCCTTGGACCACTCTCAACGGTTCCAGGCGCCCCCACAGAGACAGCTGGGGCAAGGGCACCCTCTGTTGCCCTCCGTCTCAACCTGGTGTGGTTTATCATGGCTGCTAGTGTACCCCAAGGACTAGCCCATGCTTGGCGTGCCATAGGTGCTTGGTCAAGACTTGGCAAGTGAGTAAAGTGTTCGTAAGCTGTGTTCCTGAAAGAAAGCTGGCCAGGAATTTTTGTGTCATGTCTTCCATTTCTTTATTTTTTTTTAAATTATTTATTCATTTGAGAGAAAGAGCGAGAGTGAGAGCAGCAGCAGCGGGGAGAGGCAGAGGGAAAAGCAGACTCCCCACTCAGCAGGGAGCCCAGTGTGGGGCTCGATCCCAGGACCTGGAGATCATGACCTCAGCCAAAGGGAGATGCCTAACTGACTAAGCCACTCATTTCTCTACGTAAACCTCTATGACAAACATGAAAATCCATTCATGTGCTTGTTCTTTTCTGAAAGACCTGCCGGGACTCACTGACTGAGGGTCCGGTGACAGCTTGTAATACTGGGCTTGGGAACAGTAATCACCCGACCCGAGTCCACTTAACCCTGTTCCCTGTGCCCTGCCCTCCTCCTTCTACTTCCAGTGCACAGCTCCTCTCTCCCCAGCATCTTAGCAAGGATATCATGTCAGTTAGAAGCAGATCCGCTTTAAAGGGCTGTGCCCCCTGTGGGTGGTAAACAGACGTCCTGCTGTTCCTTATTTAGTGTGTGACCCTCAGCTGCTCACCTAACTTCTAGCCCTAGCTTCTCCCTCTGTAAAAGAGAAATGTCATTCTTACTCTGTTCATTGGCCATGTTTGTGAAATTCTCAGTGGAACACCCGGGACATAATAGATTCTCAATAAACGGGAGCAGAGAACAGTGGCTATTATTATTAGTGACGGCAACTGTGGGTTTATCGGTTTATTTATCCGCCCGGCACATCACAAATACCCATCAGCAGAGCCTGCTCCGTATCCTATTATGCGTGTGTGTGCAGGGAACAGTGACGAGCAGACGAAGATATTGAGAAAGTCATTAAAACAGTTCTACGTGAGTGGGGCAGTGAATTGTGAAATCTTGGCAAGGGGACAAATAAGACTGAAAACAAGACTTGTCAAACCACAGGGACAAGCATGGTCTTTAGATAAAGGGAAACCTGGGTTTAAATACCCAGAACACTGCAGAGGCAGATTCTTGGTGTCTGACCTATCTCCTTTGCCCTTCAACTTGCCTGGATTCTTGGGCAGATGCTCACTTCTTTCCCTCTGCCCCTTCCGTTCACTCTTGGTCTGTTCCCCACCCCGCCTCCCTCCGCCCCGGGCTCTGCTTCCTGTCCCCTTCCCTACAGAGGAGGTCCTGGGTCTTCCTCCTCAGATCCTGGTGTGTGTCGCCATGACCCACGCTGTCATGCAGGCCAGGACCCTGTAGTCGCTCTTGATTTCTCTTCTGCTTTCTCTGCCATTGTTTGTTTGCTGTATGTGAATGATCCCCAAGCTTTCTCTCCCTGCTGGCACACTTGGCGTGTAGTCACCAGGAATGGCAGCTGGACCTCGGTGGTGGCCTCTCCACGCTCAGTGGGTGCCCACACCCACCTCTCCCAGTTATCTCTTCACTTGCAGTCAGAGCAAGCCTTCCAGTGCAGTCACTGCTGCCCTGAGGGCAGTCTGTCTCCTTAGCGTGGTGCCCAAGGCCTTCAGGTCCTGCCTCTGCCCACCTCTCCACCCCTGTCCTGACCCACACTGAACGCTTCTCTTGCCAGGCACACCTTCCCCCACCTCCTCCCCAGGACTCAGCTCTGGGACCATCTCCTCCAAGAAGCCTTTGCTGACTATCCCCTGTCCTCACTTGACTTAAATTCACAGTACTGACATCATAGTATGGTTGCCTGACACCTGTCCATCTCCCTATAGGGGACGGTGCTGAAGAGTGGATCGTCTGGAGTCCACTCACCTGGGTTCATATCTGGGCACTCCCACCCATCAGCTGTGGGGTCTTGCACAAGTTTTCACACACCCCTACACACACACACACACACCCCGTGCTTCAGTCTCCCACCTGCAAACTGAGAAGGAACCACGGCACCTGCTTCTCAGGTTGTCGTGAGGGTAAAACAATTCACACACACAGAGCGCTGGGAATGGAGGGGGCACATTATAAGGCCTGCATGAGCACGAATTATTATTATTAGATCACCTTAAGGACAAGGATCTTTTTCATTTACTCGCTGAGCCCCTGGCACTGAATTAATGAATAATTATAGCACTAACCTTGATGAGCAGAGCAATGAGTGTTTGTAGAAACAGCCCTGCCTACAGCCTAGAAAATGTCTACACATATTGCATCTCATTTAGTCCTCAGCATCCTGCTGTCAGACACCTGCAACTAGCTCCATCTCACGGGCGAAGGGGCTGAGGCACAGAGAGTGCTGGGACGGTCCAATCTGTTGGGGAACCAAACCTTACAGATGGTATTCAGACCGGCCAGTCCGACATCAGTATGCATGCGTTTGGAATTTGGGGACTTCAGTCACTGAGATTGGGTCAGCATCTTCTGTTTGTCCAGATTTTGGCAAACTCCTGCTTGTACTTAACTCGCAGATGCAAAGTCACTGCCCCTGAGGAGCCTCGCTGGCCCTCTCAGGACACCTCATCTCTGTGCCACCATGTGGCATTTCTCTCTGTCTTTCTCCCTTTATCTGGCATCTCCTCTACTCTATGTGCTCTCTAGAGGCAAGGGCCACTTACCATCCATCTCAGTATCTTCCCGCTTTCCAAAAGGGGAGGAAAAAAAAAAAGGAAAAGGACACTTGTTTTTCCCTTTCTAAAGGCTGCCAACCACTTTTTGAGCCTTCATATAAGTATATACCCTAAACTCAGTGGTAGTTATTGATATTGAATACAAGGCAAGATCAGTGCCTTGTATTAAAAAATATTCATTTCTTCCCCTCAAAATCTGGCCCTCCATAGAATACCAGTCTCATTGACCTCAGTCAGGAGCTGCTTACGCCGTCCAATCATGAGGAAGATACGTGGCAAGTCTTTGGACCACGGACAAGACACTGCCTTTTTCTGAAATGGTCAGAGCATGTTAGCAATGGATACTGGGGTAAAGAGTTCAGTTTTCAGGGCTAACCACTGTGAAAGGACAGATGATTTTAAGCAGGTTGGGAAGTTTATTCTCTAACCTTTTGAGCCTTGACTGGCCTGCCAAAAAATATGTATCTGAGAGCTGTCCAGATTGCAGAGCTCTGCCTTGAATTGTTTCTATGTGTTCCCACATCTCTGAGATACTACTCAAGATTTAGCTCTTATGTTAGTTCAGGTCCTCTACGAAGTAGACACCACACAGTATTACACATGCATGAAAGGGATTTACTGGAGGTGGGGGGGATGCCTGTGAAGGAAAAGAGAAGTCAGGAAGCCAGAGTCTTCAGACAGAGATGCAGGTCTGACAGCTCTGAAACGAGGTAGGAGGAAGGGAGAGTGGGTAGGAAGAGTGTCAGGCCCCAGGGCCGTCCTCAGGAAATCTCAACCAGACCAATGAGGAATCCTCAAGCTGAATGTATTTTTAGACTCTGATGTCTGTAGGAATGGGACTGTATGAATGCCCCGGCTATGTTCAGTCTTTGGCTGGGGGTAGCCAGGGGAAGTGTGGCAGGAACACAAGGGCGGATCAAAAGGGCGACAGCTGGGGCTGTCAGTCATGTTTCCCAGAGCGGGAGATCTGGGCACGGTTTTCTCCCCCACCCACCACCGTGGGCACAGATCATCTGAGGATCTTTCCCAGGTCGGTCGTCGAAAGCCTCTTAGCCACTGGTAAGCTTTCTGGGTTGGGCAGATGGGTCTACCCTTTTGATCCCTTCCGGGATCTCCCACCCCAAATAAGGAATGTTGATAGGATCTTGGAAGTTCAAAAATGATAAATAGCCAGTATAAAAGGAACTTTGTGAAAGTTGTTGTAATTCTTCCCATAATAAAGAAAAAAAAAAAAGATTTCTTAGCCAAAAGAGTTCAGAAAACACCTGTTTTTAAACAGTGTTAAACAGATTTCCAGGATTTCTTATAACTGTTACTAGGCTGATGTATATCTTGAGTCTTCAAGGGAACAAAATAGTGTGTAGAGTTTGTCAAATTTATATGACCATTGGCTGCCCCTCCACCCCTAAATTTTATTATATTTTTTTAGAGTATCTCATGATACATGCTTTTGGAAATGCTTAATATGCTGTGTATCTCCTCTATGTCCCTCCAGATCTACTCCTGAGCCTTCCCGGCTCTGCTTTGTGCCCACGAGGCTGACCTTCATGGACAGTGGCCCTCCCTTGCCCTTTATCAAGCTTGTCCAAGCAGAACTTTGGAATAATGGGAATACTTCCCATCTGTGCTGTCCAGTAGGAGAGCCGCTGGCCATATACAGCTATTGAGCACTTGAACTGGGGCTAATACGACAAAGGGCCTAAATTTTAAATTTTAATGAGTTTGAATAGCTACCTATGCCTAGTGGCTCCTGCCCCAGACAGCAAAGTTCTAGATTTTGCCTTGGGTTTGACCAGTAAGATGCACCAGCTGCGGATGAGAGACTAGAAAGAGAATAAAAAAATTATTGATTTCCCTGGCCTCCTCCTGAAGGAGGTTGGCTGACTCTTCTGTGAAAGGCCTCAGCTCTGGTCAGACAGGCCTAGATTCTGACACCAGTTCCAATGTGTGTGTGTTTTTTCCCTCACACCCAGCAATTCTCCAATAATTCAGGTAAATTCTGACTATTTCCTGGAGATAGCATTAGACCCCACAGGTTAGGGCTCGGTCCTATGAGACTGTCCCCTCCTCCTACTTCAGATGCTGACTGAAAGTTCAAGCCATGACCTGTGCTTCTTACCAATCGGCTCTAGACCAGAGGTTCCAACAACCTCTTCCCTGGGTTTGATTAATTTGCTAGAGCTGCTCACTCAGAGAAACTCAAAGAAACATTTTACTGACTAAAGTTCGTTATAAATGATATAATTCAGGAAGAGCCAGATGGAAGACATGCATAGAGTGAGGTGTGAGGAGAAAGGGGTGTGGAGTTTCCACGCTCTCCCAGCACTTCCCACAGGCTCACCTCCCTGAAAGCTCTCCACACCTGTCTGCTTAGGTTTTCATGGAGGCGTCGTTCTATAAGCATGGTTGATTAAAAAATTGGCCATTGGCTACCAACTTTAGGTGCCCTCCCCACCCCCGCAAAGGTCAGAGGGGTGGGACTGAAAGTCCCAAACTTCTAACCACATGATTGGTTCTCCTGGCAACCAGCCCCGTCATCCTCAAGAGCTTTCCAGAAGTCACCTCAATAGCCTAAGTCAGGTGTGGTTGGAAGGGCTGAAAGGGTTTGTTGTGACTTTCAGGACATCTTTACTGCTCTCATCCCTCGGGAAATTCCCGGGATTTTAGGAGTTCTGTGCCAGAGACGGGGACAAAGACTGAATATCTCTTTCTTGTTATAAATCACAATATACACGGGACATCTGGGTGGCTCAGTCGGTTAAGCATCTGACTCTTGGTTTCGGCTCAGGTCATGATCTCAGGGTGGTGAGACTGAGTCTCACATAGGGCTCCAGATCAGCAGGGAGACTGTTCAGGATTCTCTCTTGCCCTCTGTCCCTCCCCACATGTGTGCACACACTCATTCTCTCTCTCTTTCAAATAAATGAATCACAATTTACACAGCCATCTCCATAAGGCCGCCATCTCCCGGGTTCAGTAGGCACTTGCCACCCTTTGAGGCTGTGCACGGTCGGCAGCCTGCTGTGCCAACCTTGTAGGGTTCTCTGCATCCCCTGCCCACGCAATTACGAATAGTCTTGGGAAATTCTGCTCAATTGCTCAAGTTGAGCATGCCATCTGTTTCCTGCTAGGACCCTGCCTGGAGCACTGATGTCAAATGGGTGGGTTTTAACTCTGAAAAAATATGTATCATGTAGGCATAGTGAACAAGTCAGAAAACATTTATGATGCGGATGAAAAAATCCTTGCCCCAAACACTCCCTGCCCCTCCACCTGCCTTACTCCTCCACGCGAGACACAGAGGCAAGAACCTCAAAACCCTTTCTGGTTTTACTTTGGATGATTGCTTCCAATACTTCAAAATAGTAAGCGAAGGCCACTATTAGCGCTGGATGGACTCGAGATGTCATCGGTGCCTCTTGCTAGGCTGGATGAGGATTTCTGTCAATTACATGACCCCTTTCTCCTCTTCTCTCCTTCCAGTTTTTGATTGGCATAGTAGTATCTTTACCTTCTTCTATTGGCTGCCATATAGCTTTAAATAATACATATTTAAACTTCTAGTTCTTGTTCCGTTGCTTTCAACTGTGTCTCTTAACCTTTCTGTTTGCAAAATGAAGGCAAAAGCTTTCCAACCATTCTCTCTTTTTCCCTTCTCCCTTTTCCTCTCCCTGTTTCTGTCCAGGTACGTCTTTATTTTTTACATTATCATTGTGGGTACTATTTACCTTCTGCTTCGTAACAACTCAGTTTTTATGCTTTGTCTATGAATGTGTCTTTTTTTAAGATTTTATTTATTTATTTGAGAGAGAGAGAGAGAGAGAGAGCACAAGCAGGGTGAGGGGTAGAGGGAGAAGCAGACTCCCCACTGAACAGGGAGCCTGACGCGGCACTTGGTCCCAGGACCCTGAAATCAAAACCTGTAGAGTAGAAGGCAGACGCCTTACCAGCTGAGCCATCCAGGTGCTCCTGGCTATGAAGGTTTCTAAAAAACTAAAATCCAGTGATCATCATTTACATTATGACAGTATTATCTAGTGCAGAGCTAAGCAACATGCATTTTTCTCTTTTTCAAAGTTTTTTTTTTTCTTTTAATTCCAGTGTAGTTAACATACAGAGTTACGTTAGTGTCAGGTGTATAACACAGTGATTTGGCATGTCTATACATTACTCAGCACTTATGATGGTGAGGGTACTCTTTATCCCCATCACCTACTTCCCCAGTCCTCCAAACACCTCCCTTCTGGTAACCGGTGCTTGTTCTCTACACCTAAGAGTGCTTCTTCGTATCTCTCTCTTTCCTTTGCTTATTTGTTTTGTTCCCTGAATTGCGCATATGAATGAGACCCTATAGTATTTGTCTTTCTCTGATTGACCTATTTCACTTAACATTATTCTTTCTAGCTTCATCCACGTTGTTGGAAATGGCAAGATTTCATTCTTTCTATGGCCGAATAATATTCCATTTATATATGTATCCCACATCTTATCCATTTATCTACTGATGGACACTTGGGTTGCTTCTATAATTTGGCTATTACAAATGATGCTACAATAAACAGAGGGGTCCATGTATCCCTTTGAATTAGAGTTTTTGTATTTTGGGGGTAAATATCCAATAGTACAATTACCGCATGGTAGGATAGTTCTATTTGGAACTTTCTGAGGAACCTCCATACTGTTTTCCACAGTGACTGCACCAGTTTGCTTTCCCACCAACAGTGCACAATGGTTCATTTTCCCCCACATCCTGGCCAACACCTGTTGTTTCTTGTGTTGTTGGTTTTAGCCCATCTGACAGGTGTGAGGTGGTATCTGATTGTGGTTTTGATTTGCATTTTCCTGTGATGAGTGATATTGAGCATCTTTTCATGTGTCTGTTGGCCATCTGTATATTTTCTTTGGAGAAATGTCTGTTCATGTCTTCTGCCCCTTTCTCACCAAATAATTTGTTTTTTGGGTGTTGAGTCATGTAAGTTCTTTGTAGATTTTGGATAACTAACCCTTTATTGGATACATCATTTGCAAATATCTTCTCCCATTCAGTAGGTTGCCTTTTATCTTTGTTGATTGTTCCCTTTGCTGTGCAGAAGCTTTTTATTTTGATGGAGTCCCAATAGTTTATGTTTACTTTTATTTCCCTTGTCTCAGCAGACAAATCTAGAAATACGTCGCTATGGCTGATGTCAGAGAAGTTACTGCCTGTGCTCTCTTCTAAGATTTTTATCATTTCCAGTCTCGCATTTAGATCTTTAATCCATTTTAAGTTTATCTTTATGTATGGTGTAAGAAAGGGGTGCAGTTTCCTTCTTTCCCACATAGCTGTCCAGTTTTCCCAGTGCCATTTGTTGAAGAGACTTTTCCCCATTAGCATGCATTTTCTCTTTTCCAGGTCCAATGTCATGGTGCTCTGCTAGTCAAAAGTGAGTCTTCCTGGCATCAGAGTCAAATGTACTTTTTCTCCCTCTCAAATAATGCTTTACTTTGCACGGTTTTCTCTTTAGACCATGATTATTTTGTACAAATTTTATTTCTTCAAGTTTTGATTTTCTTCCTTATGAAGAAGAAAACACATATTCTCATTATGTTCAAAATATCATCCAGCTCTGTAGTCATTTAATTAATTTCTTAGAATCTTTTCCATTTTTCCTCTTTAAGGCAATATTCTTGAAATTCAGTGATTTTTTTTTCCAATTGCTTTCAAGACCTGTGGCCCACTTTTTAACTGGGGATCTTTTTCACTGGAATCCTCTACATTTTTCTATGTTCCACAGTTCCTCCCCTTTCTTGGTTTTGCCCACTCACCTCTCCCCACTCTCTTTATGGGAACACACCCTTAGGTAAATTCTTTTTTTTTTTTAAAGACTTTATTTATTTATTTGACAGATAGAGATGATGAGTAGGCAGAGAGGCAGGCAGAAAGAGAGAGAGGAGGAAGCAGGCTCCCTGCTGAACAGAGAGCCCAATGTGGGGCTTGATCCCAGGACCCTGAGATCATGACCTGAGCTGAAGGCAGAGGCTTTAACCCACTGAGCTACCCAGGTGCCCCACTCTTAGGTAAATTCTTTTAAAGAAAATGGTTGTGTGAGGCAAAATACACTGAACATGTGAAGGTCTGAAAGCAATGTTCTTTTTCTTGTTTTTAAGCTGGACATAGAATTCTAGGTCCTAAATAATTTACCTTCGTATTCTGAAGCCATTGTCTTCCAGGATGAATTGCTGATGAGAAGTCTGATCCATTTTGATTCAAATTCCATTACAATTCCTGGTTTACAATCCTCCCCACCCTCGCTGAGATCTCAGGAACTCTCTCCTGGATTATTTGATACTTCATCATGATGTGTCAAGGGCTTAGTCTTCTTTTAATTAATTCCGATCAATATTTGTGTTTCCTGGGAATCTGGGTGGTTCAGAGGGTTAAGCCTCTGCCTTCGGCTCAGGTCATGATCCCAGGATCCTGGGTTCGAGCCCCGCCTCAGGCTCTCTGCTCAGCTGGGAGCCTGCTTCCTCCTCTCTCTCTGCCTGCTTCTCTGCCTACTTGTGATCTCTGTCTGTCAAATAAATAAATAATAAAAAAAATTAAAAAAAAAAACTTCTCTAAGAGTCATTTTATGGAAAAATAAAAACAAAAACAGCCCAAAACAGGTATTTTTATGAAGAACTCTTTCCAGCCAGAAGTTGTTTATTCTGAGCTTTTACTTGACAGTGTTGTGTTCATAGTAGTGACATAGCAGGTCTTCAGTAAACATCTGTTGAACACAAATGAGTGAATGAACAAATGAATGATTAACCACTGGTCGGGTCGGAAGAGCATGCTACTCTCGTTTTCAGGGTCCTAAGTTCAAGCCCTATGGTGGACATGGCGGCCACTGTAAGAAAAAATCAATAAATAAGTAAAATAAGCCACCAATTAAAAAGCAGTATAAGGAAGTGGATAATATGTTTGTCTAGTCAAAAAATAAATGGTTAATTTACACATTTGTGCACTCTATTTTTCCATACATCATTTTAGAGATATAGATATTAATGCAAACAGACTGACATTTTAAATGAATGTAAATAAATGTGTACATTTAAATAATGTTGACCTTTCAAACAAGTGTCCTGAAAGTTATACCTCTATTCTAACGATACTTACAGATGAACATTTTTGGGAGGTTCTGGTTTGAACTTCACTTTGCGTTCTATGCCCCTTCCTGCCTGCCTTCCTTCCTTCCTTCCTTCTTTTCTTTCTTTGTTGCCTTAGTGGGGGAAACCTTTAGTCTTTGAAAGCATATTATATTTTTAAAAATAGAGCTAAATGCTACTTTGAATATTTTTGTAGATCAGAATGAATGATGCATTATTTCTATGGTTAAAACCGTGTGATAAGGCAGATCTCAAATAGGGTTATAAATGGATTATGAATAAAAAAAAAACCAAAGGAGGTCCTTTTGTGGGTTTTTTTTTTTTTTTTTTGTGAGCAATAGCAGACAATTTTGGAGAAATATATACTTTTCCAAGGCACCCAATATAAAGAGGATGACATCACACTGACGTACAAAATGAAACTCACTGCTTTATAACCCACCACCATGCATTGTCTTCATTGCTATTTATGATAACGATCACTGTGAGGCGGATAATAATGGTAACTGTCATTAGCAAGTGCTACTGTGCAAAGCCAGAAGCTTCATATGCATGATTCATTCAGTTGGGTTATGACCCCCATTTTCACAGATGAGGAAACTATAACTCAGAAATTTAGTTTAATTCCAAGATACTCCACTAGGATATGACAGAGTTTAAGTGCATAATTGGGTCTGTCAAACCCCAGTGCTGAGTTTGTCCACCTCGCAATTTTACTTGGACAAGTATTCTCTGTCCTAGATGAGGAAGCTGAGCCAAGGTGAGTTGACCAAGGTGACAGACTAAGTGATTTGATTCCAGGGTCCCAGTCCAGCAGTCTGCCCATAACGCTCCCCTTCATCCTTATTCAACAAGATCCCCCTAGGCCAATGGCGGACTCCCCAGCCAGTGTCTGTGTGGCAAGGCACAGCTCTCACGCATGCTCTTGAATTGGAATGCAGAGTGAACCTTCTGTGTACCTGTGTCCAGCCTCTTACAGGCAGGTGAGAGGTAGGAAGCACCATGGTTGTCTTTGTTCAGGAGGTTTGCCTAGTGTTCTGGTCTTTTCTGGGTGGTTGTAAACCTTGGTCCAGTTCTATCCTGAGCTATTGGTTAAGCCTCTGGCTCTAGCTCTTATCTCTTTGGCTGCTGAATTAGACCTTCTCCCTTCCCATCAAAGCTCAGCTAGGACAAAGTTTCCGTGGCTGTTTCTCTGGAGGTTTGGGCATCCCTTTGGGGTTGCCAGAAGTGTAGGCAAATGGGATGGGAACACAATCTTCTCAGACCAGCTATGCTTAGGCAATCAAAGGTTATAGTTAGAGTGGTCTAGTACTGGAAATGTGGGGCGTAGGATGATACCCTAAGGCAAATCTGATCATGAAGGGGCACAAGAAGCCAGCAAGATGATTCCATGAATTTCTGAACAGTGTGTGTGGCGGGGAGAGGGAAGTGTGTGCTGATGGTTGCCATAATTCACGAACCTGAGGACTGAGACTGGCAAGTGAATGCTAGCCAGAGGTCCCGGTTGTGTTAAAATTTGTCCTATATCCTGGCGTAACCAGTGTCCTGAATAACAGGGCTATGGGACCCAAGAAATTGGAAGCTGGCAGACCTTGATACCACCTGACATTACTGCAGGGGATCTGGAGTCTCAGCCCTTGAGTATTGGTCAACCAACATGTATTTGAAAATTCTGCTGGTTTGTGAACTAAGGCTCTTCATATGCTGACCCATTTGTTTCCCCCTGATTGAGGGTTGAGGCAATCTTCAGATAACTGGATGCTTATTCTGAACACCCAGCACAGTGCTAGGTTGGAAAGGGGTTGAAGACAATTAGCACCGCCCAATTTCTGAGGAAGTCCAAAGTACCCTATTCAGTGCCCAGCTGAGTAAAAGTCTGTTGTGTATAAGTCTTTTTGAGGTGGAAGAATATAGATCTATATAAATACTGAGATATATCTATGATTTTCTGGCTGATCAGATGTGTTTAAAAGGACTATGGATTGATTATAGATGTAGATTTTCCTAATGACCTATGGATCCATTCTCTTTTCCAGGGGATCACATTCCTACTCCCTAACTCAGCAAAAGGTCTCATTTAGGCTGAATTCTTCTATAAAAGATCTCCCTACTTAAGCTGTGGGTACCTTGACTGTGGTTATCATTACCCATTAGGACCACGGGCCAGATGTTTTTCTTTCACAACATTCAAAGGGCTTCTTTTCTGAGGACATCATCAAGTCAAGGGAAATATTGAGTCAAGGGGAATCAAACCCATACTGTGGAGGAACCCTGGATGGTTTACTAACAATGACCTTGAGACAAGCACTCATAGGCAAGTAACCACATGCAGATGTAACAGCGGGGTCCTGAGGTGAGCTGCCCAGTGTGCCTCAGGGAGTCCTCTCCTAAGGCACACTAGGAATTTTCTTCCTTATTCAGCATGGATCCAGGACACTCCACAAGGGGCTGGTCACCTCCTCCTGCAAAGGCTGATATGCTTACTGCACAGGCTTCTCATCCCATCATAACTGCTTGAGATCTGTATTGAGAGTGCATTAGTCCACCATGATCCAGAACTGTCACTGTGATTGCTCAGATCAGTCATGCGCAGTGCTGAGTGAATTCCATAACTCCCACTACTTGCTGCAAATGTCCAGAGTAGTCTTCTGGTGCATGGGCCTATTGCACTAAGATTTTGTGAAACTCCCTAACTTTAGGCAGGAACAATTCCTGGGTTGAGTGCCACCTTGGAAGTCTCCCATTATTCAAAAAAAGAAAAAAGAAAAAAAAAGTTGTTCCCTCCCGCCCAGGTGATTTCCTGCATTTCAATGCTAAATATTACCTGTGACTATAACCGTTCTGTGATACCAAATCATGTTATGACATGGACTTTTTGGTCATATTATGCCCAATTATAAATGAACTAGGAGGAATTTACTCCCACATTATCATTCAAATGATGGCATTATTGTATTGTGTAATGCATTCTTCGCTTTTTCCTAGCTTCTAGTGGTTGCTGGAAATCCTTGGACATTCTTGGCCTATAGCTGAATCACTGTAATTGCTGCCTCGGTCTTCACATGTCTGTTTTTCCTTTGGGTGTCTGTATCTGTGTCTTCACTTGGCTTTCTTCAAGGGCACCAGCCATTGGGTGTAAAGCCCACCCTAATCCAGTCTGACTTCATCTTAATTAATCACATCTGCAAAGACCCTATTTCCAAATAAGGTCACATGCTGAGGTTCTAGGTAGGCATGACTTGGCAGGGATTGGTGGGGGGACACTAGGCAACCCAGTATACTGATCGGTCTCTGCATAATGGATGCATTCCCCTTTCAGGTACTCCGTGTCTGCTCCCTAGCTGGGTTTTGTAAGAATAAGAGTCTTGCAAAAGGACATGCAATTCTCCCAGTCTGAAATTTGGAGGCATTCAGAATTTGAGTACCGTACCTGGGTTCTGTCCCTGGTACTGCTATAATTAGGTTACCTTTATTCCTCTCTGAATCATTAACTTTGAAAACTGCTGGTTCGGCCTGTGACAACCTGTGAGATGTCATCGTTAACCAGTCTGCACCACCATAAAAAAAAAGAAGCTGCTCCAGTACTAATTTATTGCTCCATGACACAAATGGTTCATCTCAAACAAACTCAGCCAATGTTAAGGATGATTTCTGGGCAGTTTAAGAAGAATTCTTCTGCCAGCTTTCTGAAAAGGTTGCTTTAGAGATTATTATTTTCTGTTTCAGGACAAATCCATGAATTTGGCCCATTCATGTTAGCAATAGGGAGGCGATGCCTCTCTTGTCCATAAAACTTGAATACGCGGGTGTCAGACGTGATTTTTCTGAAGTTAACTTTTCCCATACTTTGAGTTATCAGTTTCTGTCGTGCTGGTGTGCATTTCAGCTGAGGTTTTATTACACTGTGTTGGCAGCACATTATGTTTTTTACACATGGATTTGATTGAGAAATGAAACTGGAATAGGAATGAGAGAGCAGCAGCATCTGCTGCGAGACTCAACTATTGCCATTGTCAATCAGCCTGATTGATTAAATATGGTGGTACACATTTTTATTAAAATGAAAGACTTCTCTTGAAAAAGGACCATTATGCCCAGAGATGATATGACTCTCCTGAAGTCATATCTCCTGAAGAGTGTGCCCGAGGAAGAGGCCTCTTGGTGGAGTGCAATAACTGTGGATGGCTGGAACAAATAGGAGAGTTCAGATTAGCTCTGGGTAATTTCGTGAATTTGTTATTTTTTGGTGTAGGGAAGAAGTGAGCCAACAATCTGGGGGACTAAGCCCTATAAAAGGGTTTGAGTTTGACTGGGTCCCCAGACACTGTCCCTTCATTCGTTGATGTCCTATGGCCCGCCTGGTTGTAAGGTATCCCATATGACCCAGAATTTCTTGGAAGGAAGAGCAAACATCCTGGTCCACTAAAGTTCCACTTCCCTCATTTTCCATTCAAACCCATTTTTAGCTTTTTGCCATTTTAAAAATCTGAAAAACTGATGTACAGAGTTGAGATGAGAATGGAGACTCTTGAGAATGAGAATGGGTGGATTATTCCATTGGCTTGGAGGAGGACCCAGCAAACATCACCACTGTCTGCGAAACTCTGAAATCTGGAGCAACTTCAAAGAGGAAGTGGTGAGGGATTGAGTATTAGACCATTAAAAATCCAAAGAGGTGGAACAGGAACCGAGGACGGCTCCCTGGAGGGCAAAGCACTGATGTGATTGGGCCCCTTCAGTTTTGATGTGGGTGTTTGTGTGTGCGTATGTGTTGCTGTGGTCACCCAGAAGTCCTTGGCTGGGGCTGAGTATTCCTGGAGTATTGATACTTTCCCTGGCTCAGGCCAGCCTAAATTCTGGGAGCCTGTTTAATCATGGTCCCCAGCAAAAATGTCTCCTGTTGGAATCCATTTAGGACAATAATCCAAAAGGCTTTGCATTAGTGTAAAACACAGGGCTTCAGAAGAGGGATTTTCAGAAAAATAAGTGGGCAATAAGAAAAGAAAAACCTTTGGAGTAATTCCTTTAACACACAGAATGCTTCTGCTGTGGGGCTGGTGTCAAGACTAATCTTACAGGATTGAGATATTTTCAGCTGTATCCAATTTAGGTTTCGGCTTTTCCTCACAGAGGGATTGCTTCTGAAACAATCTTTCTCACTACTCTCCTTACCCTCGTCTTCTAAAGCTTGTTTGTAGATTTGGGGATTGCTAACAGATTTTAAGAAGAACAAGAAATCTCTGAAATACCATGCAGCTAAAAGCCAAAAACAGGAACACTTGGAATCTTGGAAACTTTTCTCTTCTCTCCTCTCCTTTTCTCTCCTCTCCTCTCCTCTTCTCTTACTTCTCTTCTCCTCTCTTCGTCCCTCCCTCCATTTCTTCCTTCCTTCCTTCCTTCCCTCCTTCCTTTCTTCTTTCTTTTTTTCTCAAAATATTTTGTCAAGTGGTGGCCTCCGAATCTCAGTCAACTTTCTGTCTTGACTCAGCCATGAAGGATGAAAACCCCACAGAAATTTGCAATTTTAAACTTGGAGTTTCCTACGGGATCCCTACACCTTCTTTTAGAGTATGACCTCTGTTTATTTGTTCTTTCTTCGCATCTTGGGTCTTATCAACGTCAAATCCACAAACAGAGACCAGCAGATGTATGCTGGGATAAGAAAACCCAGTAAATTGTCTGGAAGCCCACAGGTACCCTGGTTTTTTGGTCAGGAGTCTAGGGTTTTGCTATTATTGGAGGTCAGAAACATGTAGGATATCAGTACCTGATAGGCAGTACACACACTAAGGGCCAGGCAGATATGTGGGCAAAAGCCAACGAAAGTTCAGAAGTCCAGGAGGCCATATAAGTGAGGTCAGTATGACATCAATCCAAACACTGTGTTTTAACCTGATTTAGAGGCAAAGAGCCTAGTGATTAAGAGAATGAGTGTCAGTCTTACTATACCTTAATCTTTCTATATATCACTTCCCTCATCTGTAAAGCGGAGACTTCTTATGGGGTGATTAGAGATACAGTGAAATAATGTTAAGTAAATCTCTTGTCTGGCGCCCAGAAAATGCTTAACATGTAGGATTTCCGCTTTCCGATTTCTAATGTGCCACCCTCAAAGGCAGAGCAGACATGAGTTTGAGAGGTGATGAGCCCAACGAGCAGACGGGAAAGTGACCAGGTTGGCAGTGGAGCATGGGAAGAAAGAAATGGTCCGTTTGGACCCAGGCTTGAGTGGACCAACGTACTTAGAGTAAAAAATTGGGGGGACTTGTACCAGCTGATTTTTCCCCCTCCTCAACTGCTGACAGTTTTGAAAGAGTTTTAGCTGCCCTAGTTTTGCCACTATTGATGTTATTATGGCGGATTTCCTTTAATTTTTTGTTAAAGTATAACATACTTACAGAAAAGTGCATGATCATAAGCAGCAACTCGATGAATTTTAACAATCTGAGCACACTCATGGACCCAGTAGCCAAATCAAGATCAGAACAATTTTAGTACCCTGAAAGCCCCCTTCCAGCACCCTTTTAGCCACTATTCCTACTCTACTATACCTTTTGACAGAAGACACACAGAAAATGCTTAAGCCACTATTCTGACTTCTAATACCAGTGATCAGTTTCATCTGTTTTTGACTGTTTATAAATAAAATCACATACCACATGCTCTTTCGTGTCTCACTTTTTTCCTGTTCATACCTTGCATTTCAAGTTCACTCATTCCAAATACATGTCTATCGTGTTCTATAGTTTGCACAGATTACTATATTCATCCTGTTGTTGGTGGGCATTAGGGATGTTTCCAATTCAGAGATAATATGAATAGTGTTTCTCTGAATATTCTTGGGCATGTCTTTTGATGGACCTGTGTGCTCATTTCTCTTGAGTATATCCCTAAGAATGGAATTACTGGGTCAGCTACAGTAGATGCTATCAGCTTTCCAAAGTGATTGTACCTGTTTACTCTCCCCAGTAATATGCAAATTCTGGCTTCTCCACAGTTTCCCCATTACTTGGTTTAGTCTCTGTCATTTTAACTTTTCTGGTGGGTCTAGTGTATTGTGCTGTGGATATAAATTCTCATTTTTCAGTTGACAAAGTCGGATGCCTTTTCTGATTGGAAATCTGTGGGTCAAAGAAGCTGGAAGTTATTCAAAGACCTACAACTCACAGGTGATTATAAACAGTGGGTCTCCTGATACCACACTGTCTCCAGACTGAGGTGTGGACTTAGGTCATAGTGATCAGAACAGGGAAGCCAATGGGTCCTCACACTCTGCCCTGTCTCTTTGCATCCTGAGTTATATATTCCATTCTGGCCCTACACTTTGAGAAGGGTGAGGATGAATGAGAGCATGTTTAGAGGGGATTGACCAGGTCAGCAGTCAAACCAGCAAGGGGAACAGTCAGAAGAACTGGGATTGTTTAGCCTGTAAGGAGAGGATGAAGGGGAAACAAAAAATTGTCATTTAATTGATGGAAGGCTATTTTTTGGAAGAGAGGCCAGGCTTTTGCTGTGAGATCCATGAAGCAAATCTAAAACTGTACAAATGAATATAGAAGATGTCAGGATAGCAAAGTTCACCCCATCATTATTTGGTTCTTTCTTCTGGCTTAAGCCTAGTGATGTCGTAGACAGTGAAGCCAGCACAGTCCCCTCACAAGTCATAAAATGTTCTCACCTAATTGGAATAAATTAGCTAGAATCTGTAAATAAGGGACACCTAAAAATACAAGCGGCACCTACTTCATAACGTTGTTCTTCCTAACAAATATTTATGGACTCCTCCAAACTTCAAGGCCTGGACCTGAGTTCTTCACAAAGGTGGATCTGGTTATAACTGAAGGTCTCACATATTTACTGCTGGATTCTTGAAAAACTGGTACTTGTAAAGCAAAGCCAATTGGGGGCCAGAACAGGTAAGTGGTCAAACGAAGAAGACAATTTAAGATCATTTATTTTTTTATTTTTTTTAAAGATTTTATTTATTTCTTTGACAGACAGAGATCACAAGTAGGCAGAGAGGCAGGCAGAGAGAGAGGAGGAAGCAGGCTCCCCACTGAGCAGAGAGCCCGATGTGGGGTTCAATCCCAGGACACCGGGATCATGACCAGAGCTGAAGGCAGAGGCTTAACCCACTGAGCTACCCAGGCGCCCCTTTAAGATCATTTATTATATTTAGTTGGTTCAGGGTGAGTGAGAAATACTGATGGCCAGGAGTAGGGCCAAGTTTGCATGTGGCCAATGGAGTTTGAGAGGTCTTGAAGGATACATGAAATAATCTGATGACTAAACAAGGGCTATTGGAAAGAAGCAATCAAGGCAGGCCAGGCAAAGGAGTTAGAAGGAGTCAAGTGCAAAAGCAAAGGAGATGAGATCCTTAAGGAAGTGTGAACAGGGTGGATGGAGGGAGAAGGTCAAGGAACAAGGGTGGGAATTATTTCAAAGCGTCTGCAAATTCATATATCAAATATTATCTGTAGTTTATGCATAATGTCACAGACACAAATGTTTATGCTGTTTGAAGTATGCACAGATGTTATACTGATTTAAATATTTTTTAAAAGGTACTGAAGTCATAGTTGGTTTTATGATACATTTTCTTTAATCAGCAGATTCTAAAAGTTGTAGTTTCTCACATGTTTGAGTAAGGGGATTTTTTTTTTCCATTCAACAGGTGTCTGACACTTGCAGTCATTGATAATTATTAGTCTTAAATATGACTATTGGTGTCGATTTACCAAAAAACTGGAAATACAGAGAATTAAGTAGGAGAAAGATAAGTGAAGTCTGAAAGGAAATTTGGGTTACACTCTTGTCACTCTCAGGCCTCACAGGAATGCAGGAGCTCATATTATACATTCCCCTACTTTTGGCTGGGGTCAGACCTCTACCACCTTTGACAGATGACTGTCTTGTTCTTTATCATTATCTGGATTTGTTTCCCCCATTTTTTTTTTTTTGGAGTGGAAACCACTGCAGGGGGTACCATGGGAAATACAAAGGAAAAGAAAATATGTACCTTGCTTTCTGGAAAAAGAAAAAAATAACTGCTCAGACCCTTCATTTTGAAATCGTGTTGCTTTCTCTGCCAGGATTTCTTTACTGAATCCAAGTCTGACCTTCGAAGGACTGTCACGGAGTGGTCTCAGGATCCACATTTTCTTTTGTATGGGATCACAAAAAGATGTTTGATGCATAAAAGACAAAAAGAGCAAGAGACCAGATGCTGTCAATAAGCCGTTTCGTTACTGTTGACAGCACTCTTCCAACAGCACTAGAGGAAATGTAGTAAGAACACTGATGGAGTCTCACTGGCAGTCACAACAGTGAGAAAGAGTCTCTCATTCCCTCTGCACCTGTAGCATGCGCGTACATGCATGCACACACACACACACGTGTGCTCCTTGCAAACTATGTACTTGTGAAACAAGCTAATCAGTGCTGGAACAAGCAAGCCATCAAATAAATAAACAAAAGACATTTTAAGGAAGGCTCCTATTTTCTCACTGACGGGAGACACATTAACTTAGCAACAGCTGCTCTGGTGGGAAGACATTTTTCTTTGGGTTGTCAACAGGTTTGACCCCCACACCCCCCAACACACACACCATTATACTAGTATATATCTAGGAAAATTCCAATGTGATATCACTATTTTAGCAGTTAGCTAAATAACTGGTGTAAACAGGAAGCATTCTCTAGCCCTTTCCCAGTGGAAGGATGGGTTATTTCCCTTTTCCAAAAGGTCGTGAACTCTGTGCAGAGAACACTACCATCCCACAAAATAGCATATCTAGAAAGAAATTTGCCAAAGGTAATAACTTTTGAGCTGAGCTTTAAATAATGAAATCTGCCTCACCTTCCACCCCGGTCAGTGCCTATATTAGTAGCTCAATACATAGTTATTAACTGATTGAATTAATACACCCCCAAAATGCGTACACATATATATTTAGCATAAAGATAAAGCCAGGCATATAATGAAAATGAAAGGGGAAGCATGAAGGTTATTCAAGGTTGGTAACAGGATTAGAAATGCTTCATACTGATTAAGTCCAGGAAGGTGAGGAGTTAAATTAGCCTCAGAGGATCAAAAGGCCAGATGTGTTGGGATGTATCCAAAAGCTATTCCATGGGATTGAAGAGGGAGAGAGAGGACCGTTGTTTGGGAACAATGAGGACTAAAAAACACTATGATATTTAAAATAATTTATTCAAATACTTACAAGATGCAACAAAAAAAGAAGATGGCCCCAATCCACAAGGAACTCACAGTCTTCCAGAGAAGATAAGTGTAAAACACACAGACTAGAAGATGGTAGGGTAAGTGATAAAACATAGTACACGTAGTGTTTTATAGGCATATGCAGAATGGCCACTAATCCCATCTGTCCTTAGATAAGAAAGGGCTTCTGCTAGAAGTTAGCCAGGCAGAGGATGTGAAACTACTTTCCTGGCAGAGGAAATTACATGTGCAGGAGAGTATAATAAGTTAGGGCAGTAGTTCCTAAGTATGACCACATATTAGAGCCACCTGGAGGACTTAAACGCAGCAACCAATCAGCTTCCACTTCTGACAATGACTGAATAGCTTGCATGAGAATATATTTCCCAACAAAGCTAATATAACAGCTCTATAAAATAATAAAGCAGCTAACTCCTTGAAGGCATTAGAGAATAATCAAAGCAGCTAGGCTTTGTGGGGCCAGAATCCCAGAGAAAAGTCAGGCTCGATATTTTCTGGTGCTTTTATTCTTAACGTGTTTGTCGATTTATAAGTAGAATGGGACTGACAGACTGGGCCAAAAGCATCAAATCAGAAATTTTGGTAGTCTCATGGCACTAGCAAGACAAAAATCAGACTTCAGGGTTACTAAGGCAGCAGGGACTTTGAAGATGAAGATCCTGGAGAAAAGAGAACCTCAAGGAGGTGAGCCAATATTCTGTCTTGCTTTCATACTGAGGCATTTACCAATATTTCTAAGTTGCATGGGATAGCATAGAGAGATTATAAAGCAACACAGAATTTTTCTGCAGTCTCACAGTATTAGGTGGACCATAACTGGAATTCAGGACACAAGAAACAAAAGGGCCTTATAAATATTGAGGTCTTTCAATTAAGATGTATAAAGGCTATACCCGACATTAAATGCATTCCAAAAATAAATCAACCCTTATGAAAACCAAAAATCAAGTCTTGAATGACTTCAGTTATTACTCAGAGAAAGTGATTTTTTTTCTATTTTAACTGCCAGTCAAAATAAAATTAAAAGCCCTGAGCAGGAGGAAAACATAACCTAAATCCTCTATAATTTATTATACATAAGGTCCATCTTTCAATTAAATAGCATTTGACATACCAGGTGGAAAAAAAGAGAAAGAAACATAGACTTGAAACAGACCCATAGTAATTCCAGATACTAAAATTATTTGGTGCTGTCTTTAATTGTGATTAATATGGGCAAAAAGTAGATGACACAAGATAAATAATTTCACCAGGCAGCTGGACTCTCTCAATAAGAATGAAAAGGAATTTTTTGAATGAAAGCTATAATAACTGAAATAAATAACTCAATAGATAGACTTAACAGAACACTAGACATATCAAGAGAAACAATTAGAAAATTTAAGTGTAGGTTAGAAAATATCAGGTAAGGTTAGAAAAATCACAAAGAGGAGGACGGCTGAAAAACATGCAATAAAGGGCATAGGAGACATCTGGGACATAGTGAAAAGTTCCAGTCATCTGTAAGTATAAATTCAGAAAGAGAAGAGAGAGAAAATTGGGTCGGAAGCGATCTCAAAAGAGATACTCTGAGAATTTTCCAGAATTAATGAAAATCATCCAGTTACAAATTCAATAAACACAATGAAGGCCAAAAAGTAAATACAAGTAAAGCCATACACAGGAACATCATAGTCAACCTGCTTAAAATCAGAGACAAAGAGAAAACCTTAAAAGATGGCATTTAAAAAAAGACATCTTATCCTCAAGGGAACAGCAAGCACTAAGACAGAAATGCTGGAAGCAAACAAAACAAACAGCAATGGAGTTGCAGATTTATCATGCTGAAAGGAAATATTCCCCATTCTGAAATTCTATACCCAGCAAAAATATCCTATAAAAAATAAAAATAAAATGAAGCCTTTTTATACAACCAAGTTGAGAGAATTTGCTACCAACTGACACACTAATAGTAATATTGAAAGTAGTTCTTTAAGCAAATGATAAATGATCTCAAATGGAATGCAGAAATGCAAGAAGAAATGAAGAGCAGTACAAATGTAAATGTATAAATTAGATGAATATTTATTGTGTATAACAACAACTACAAAATCATGTATTTGGGGTTTAAAAATGGATAGAATTAAAATCCATGAAAATTATAGCATAAAAGTAGAAATCTGAGTAAGTGGAGTGAAAGAATTCTAAGGTTGTTGCATTTTCTGGGAAATAATAAAAGTATCAGTCTACAGCAGACTGTAACAAATCAAGAATATACATTTCTCAAAGTATGAATCTTGGACTGGCCGCAGTAGTATCATCAACAAACTTGTTAGAAATGTAATTTCTTGGGTTCCTCCCAGGCCTGCTGAAGCAGAAAATCTGAAAACTACACTTTGGAAAGCCTTCCAGATGTCTCTGATGCATGCGAAAATTTGAGAGTCACTACCTTAGAAGAACTACTGCAAGAATAATAAAAGAATTTATGATTAACAAGCTAATATTAATACAGGGGAGAATGGAATAATAGAAATACTTGGTTAGTCCAAAAGGAGACAATGGAAAAACAAAGGATGAGTGAGGGAAAGGGACAAATAGAAAAGAAATGATAAGGTGGCAGATTTAAAAATCAAATATATCAGTAATTATTTTAAAAATAAATACATTAACTACTCAAAAGATGAAGATTGTCAAATAAATGCAAAATTCAACTAAATGTTACCTGTAAAAGAGACCTCATAAATACATAGATACAGAGAGATTGAAAGTAAAATGATGGAAAAAAATATACAGGGAAACATTAACCAAAATAAGAGGTATAGTAGCTATATTTATATGAACAAAGCAGACTTAAGGAAAAACAGCAATCCTAGAGATTAATAGGGACATTTCAATATGTTAAAAGGGCCAACCTACAAAGAAGAAATAGCAATTATATATTTTAAATAGCCTCATAGTAAAACAAACAAACAAACAAAAAGACAAAAGGAATAGAAAAGTCTACAAACAAAATAGGAGATTTTAGCCCTCTTAATAATGGATAAAGTAAATAGATGAAATATTAGCAGAACTACAGAAAATTTGGAAAACACAACTAACAAGCCTCCTATTTGACATCCATAGATCACTGAACCCTGTAACTGCAGATTACATTTTCTTTTTAAGTTTTTATAAAATAATTATCAGAACAGATATCAACTGAGCAACAAAGCAAGTTTCAACACATTTCAAAGGACTGATATTAAATACAGAATAGATTGGCTGACCATAGTGAAGTTAAATTATATGTAAATTAAATCCATGACTCAAAGAAGAAATAAAAAATTAGAAAATATTTTGAAAGGAATGATAATAATGATAAATTGTATCAACACTTGTGGGAGACAGCTAATGCTATGCTTCAAGAGAAATGTCTAGCCTTAAAACATATGTATGAGGGGGAGGAGTCAAGATGGCGGAGAAGTAGCAGCCTGAGACTACATCAGGTAACAGGAGATCAGCTCGATAGCTTATCTAAACATTGCAAACACCTACAAATCCAACGGGAGAGCGAAGAGAAGAACAGCAACTCTAGAAACAGAAAATCAACCACTTTCTGAAAGGTAGGACTGGCGGAGAAGTGAATCTAAAACGACGGGAAGATAGACCGCGGGGGGAGGGGCCGGCTCCCGGCAAGCGGCGGAGGAACGGAGCACAAAATCAGGACTTTTAAAAGTCTGTTCCACTGAGGGACATTGCTCCAGGGGCTAAACCGGGGTGAAGCCCACGCGGGGCCAGCGTGGCCCCAGGCCCCGCAAGGTCACAGAAGGATCGGGGGTGTCGGAGTGTCGGAGAGCTCGCAGGTATTAGAACGGAGAAACCGGCTGCAAAGACAGAGCCGAGGGCTGAACTCTCAGCTCGGGGTTACCTTGAACTGGTCGCGGGCTGGGTGAGCTCGGAGCGCGGCTAGAGGCTGGGGATACGGGAGTGATTGGGTGCTGTCCTCTGGGGGCGCACTGAGGAGTGGGGCCCCAGGCTCTCGGCTCCTCCGGGCTGGAGACTGGGAGGCCGCCATTTTCATTCCCGTCCTCCGGAACTCTACGGAAAGCGTTCAGGGAACAGAAGCTCCCAAAAGCGAACCCGAGCCGATTACTTAGTCCGGCCGCCGGTAAGGGCGGTGCAATCCCGCCTCGGGCAAAGACACTTGAGAGTCACTACAACAGGCCCCTCCCCCAGAAGATCAACAAAATATCCAGCCAGGACGAAGTTCATCTATCAAGGAGAAAGCAGATTCAATTCCTAAGACAGCAGAGCAATTCCAGAGGAGGAGAAAGCAAAGCACGGAACTCATGGCTTTCTCCCCATGATTCTTTAGTCTTGCGGCTACTTCAATTTTTTTTCTTTTTTCAATTTTTTATTTTTTTTTTCTTTTTTCAATTTTTTTTTCTTTTTTCTTTTTTCTTCTTCTGCTAAATTTTTTTAAAAACTTTTACCCTTTTCTTTTTTAACGTTTTTTGACTAGTTCATCTAAATATATATATTTTTTCTTTCTTTTTTATATTTTTTTTATTTGTTTTATTTTTTAATTTTTTTTCTTTTTTTTTCTTTTTTTTTTTTTTCTTTTTTTTCAGAACCTGTTTTTTATCCCCTTCCCTCCCCCCCCCACAATTTGGGGTCTCTTCTGATTTGGTTACAGCGCATTTTTCCGGGGTCTTTGCCACCCTATTAGTAGTTTATTTGCTCCTTCATATCCTCTTATCTGGACAAAATGACAAGGCGGAAAAAATCACCACAAACAAAAGAACAAGAGACAGTACCGAAGGCTAGGGACCTAATCAACACAGACATTGGTACTATGTCAGATCAAGAGTTCAGAATGACGATTCTGAACATTCTAGCCGGGCTCGAAAAAGGCATGGAAGATATTAGAGAAACCCTCTCTGGAGATATTAAAGCCCTTTCTGGAGAAATTAAAGAACTAAAATCTAACCAAGTTGAAATCAAAAAAGCTATTAATGAGGTGCAATCAAAAATGGAGGCTCTCACTGCTAGGATCAATGAGGCAGAAGAAAGAATTAGTGATATAGAAGACCAAATGACAGAGAATAAGGAAGCCGAGCAAAAGAGGGACAAACAGCTACTGGACCATGAGGGGAGAATTCGAGAGATAAGTGACACCATAAGACGAAACAACATTAGAATAATTGGGATTCCAGAAGAAGAAGAAACAGAGAGGGGAGCAGAGGGTCTATTGGAGAGAATCATTGGAGAGAATTTCCCTAATATGGCAAAGGGAACAAGCATTAAAATCCAGGAGATGCAGAGAACCCCCCTCAAAGTCAACAAGAATAGGTCCACACCCCGTCACCTAATAGTAAAATTTACAAGTCTTAGTGACAAAGAGAAAATCCTGAAAGCAGCCCGAGAAAAGAAATCAGTAACATACAATGGTAAAAATATTAGATTGGCGGCAGACTTATCCACAGAGACCTGGCAGGCCAGAAAGAGCTGGCATGATATATTCAGAGCACTCAACGAGAAAAACATGCAGCCAAGAATACTCTATCCAGCTAGGCTATCATTGAAAATAGAAGGAGAGATCAAAAGCTTCCAGGACAAACAAAAACTGAAAGAATTTGCAAACACCAAACCAGCTCTCCAGGAAATATTGAAAGGGGTCCTCTAAGGGAAGAGAGAGCCTAAAAGTAGTAGATCAGAAAGGTGCAGAGACAATATACAGTAACAGTCACCTTACAGGCTAATAATGGCACTAAATTCATATCTCTCAATAGTTACCCTGAATGTTAATGGGCTAAATGCCCCAATCAAAAGACACAGGGTATCAGAATGGATAAAAAAACAAAACCCATCAGTATGTTGCCTACAAGAAACTCATTTTAGACGCGAAGACACCTCCAGATTGAAAGTGAGGGGGTGGAAAACAATTTACCATGCTAATGGGCATCAGAAGAAAGCTGGGGTGGCAATCCTTATATCAGATCAATTAGATTTTAAGCCAAAGACTATAATAAGAGATGAGGAAGGACACTATATCCTACTCAAAGGGTCTGTCCAACAAGAAGATCTAACAATTTTAAATATCTATGCCCCTAACGTGGGAGCAGCCAACTATATCAACCAATTAATAACAAAATCAAAGAAACACATCAATAATAATACAATAATAGTAGGGGACTTTAACACTCCCCTCACTGAAATGGACAAATCATCCAAGCAAAAGATCAACAAGGAAATAAAGGCCTTAAATGACACACTGGACCAGATGGACATCACAGATATATTCAGAACATTTCATCCCAAAGCAACAGAATACACATTCTTCTCTAGTGCACATGGAACCTTCTCCAGAATAGATCACATCCTGGGTCACAAATCAGGTCTCAACCGGTATCAAAAGATTAGAATTATTCCCTGCATATTTTCAGACCACAATGCTCTGAAGCTAGAACTCAATCACAAGACGAAAGCTGGAAAGAACCCAAATACATGGAGACTAAACAGCATCCTTCTAAAGAATGAATGGGTTAACCAGGAAATTAAAGAAGAATTGAAAAAATTCATGGAAACAAATGATAATGAAAACACAACAGTTCAAAATCTGTGGGACACAGCAAAGGCAGTCCTGAGAGGAAAATATATAGCGGTACAAGCCTTTCTCAAGAAACAAGAAAGGTCTCAAGTACACAACCTAACCCTACACGTAAAGGAGCTGGAGAAAGAACAAGAAAGAAACCCTAAACCCAGCAGGAGAAGAGAAATCACAAAGATCAGAGCAGAAATCAATGAAATAGAAACCAAAAAAACAATAGAAAAAATCAATGAAACTAGGAGCTGGTTCTTTGAAAGAATCAATAAGATTGATAAACCCCTGGCCAGACTCATCAAAAAGAAAAGAGAAAGGACCCAAATCAATAAAATCATGAATGAAAGAGGAGAGATCACAACTAACACCAAAGAAATACAGACAATTATAAGAACATACTATGAGCAACTCTACGCAAACAAATTGGACAATCTGGAAGAAATGGATGCATTCCTAGAGACATATAAACTACCACAACTGAACCAGGAAGAAATAGTAAACCTGAACAGGCCCATAACCAGTAAGGAGATTGAAACAGTCATCAAAAATCTCCAAACAAACAAAAGCCCAGGGCCAGACGGCTTCCCAGGGGAATTCTACCAAACATTTAAAGAAGAACTCATTCCTATTCTCCTGAAACTGTTCCAAAAAATAGAAACGGAAGGAAAACTTCCAAACTCATTTTATGAGGCCAGCATCACCTTGATCCCAAAACCAGACAAGGATCCCACCAAAAAAGAGAACTACAGACCAATATCCTTGATGAACACAGACGCAAAAATTCTCGCCAAAATACTAGCCAATAGGATTCAACAGTACATTAAAAGGATTATTCACCACGATCAAGTGGGATTTATTCCAGGGCTGCAGGGTTGGTTCAACATCCGCAAATCAATCAATGTGATAGAACACATTAATAAAAGAAAGAACAAGAACCATATGATACTCTCAATAGATGCTGAAAAAGCATTTGACAAAGTACAGCATCCCTTCCTGATCAAAACTCTTCAAAGTGTGGGGATAGAGGGCACATACCTCAATATTGTCAAAGCCATCTATGAAAAACCCACCGCAAATATCATTCTCAATGGAGAAAAACTGAAAGCTTTTCCGTTAAGGTCAGGAACACGGCAGGGATGTCCATTATCACCACTGCTATTCAACATAGTACTAGAAGTCCTAGCCTCAGCAATCAGACAACAAAAAGAAATTAAAGGCATCCAAATTGGTAAAGAAGCAGTCAAACTATCACTCTTCGCAGATGATATGATACTATATGTGGAAAACCCAAAAGACTCCACTCCAAAACTGCTAGAACTTGTACAGGAATTCAGTAAAGTGTCAGGATATAAAATCAATGCACAGAAATCAGTTGCATTTCTGTACACCAACAACAAGACTGAAGAAAGAGAAATTAAGGAGTCAATCCCATTTACAATTGTACCCAAAACTATAAGATACCTAGGAATAAACCTAACCAAAGAGACGAAGAATCTATACACAGAAAATTATAAAGTACTCATGAAAGAAATTGAGGAAGACACAAAAAAATGGAAAAATGTTCCATGCTCCTGGATTGGAAGAATAAATATTGTGAAAATGTCTATGCTACCTAAAGCAATCTACACATTTAATGCAATCCCTATCAAAATACCATCCATTTTTTTCAAAGAAATGGAACAAATAATCCTAAAATTTATATGGAACCAGAAAAGACCTCGAATAGCCAAAGGAATATTGAAGAACAAAGTCAAAGTTGGTGGCATCACAATTCCGGACTTCAAGCTCTATTACAAAGCTGTCATCATCAAGACAGCATGGTACTGGCACAAAAACAGACACATAGACCAGTGGAACAGAATAGAGAGCCCAGAAATCGACCCTCAACTCTATGGTCAACTCATCTTTGACAAAGCAGGAAAGAATGTCCAATGGAAAAAAGACAGCCTCTTCAATAAATGGTGCTGGGAAAATTGGACAGCCACATGCAGAAAAATGAAATTGGACCACTTCCTTACACCACACACAAAAATAGACTCCAAATGGATGAAGGACCTCAATGTGAGAAAGGAATCCATCAAAATCCTTGAGGAGAATGCAGGCAGCAACCTCTTCGACCTCAGCCGTAGCAACATCTTCCTAGGAACAATGGCAAAGGCAAGGGAAGCAAGGGCAAAAATGAACTATTGGGATTTCATCAAGATCAAAAGCTTTTGCACAGCAAAGGAAACAGTTAACAAAACCAAAAGACAGCTGACAGAATGGGAGAAGATATTTGCAAACGACATATCAGATAAAGGGCTAGTATCCAAAATCTATAAGGAACTTAGCAAACTCAACACCCAAAGAACAAACAATCCAATCAAGAAATGGGCAGAGGACATGAACAGACATTTCTGCAAAGAAGACATCCAGATGGCCAACAGACACATGAAAAAGTGCTCCACGTCACTCGGCATCAGGGAAATACAAATCAAAACCACAATGAGATATCACCTCACACCAGTCAGAATGGCTAAAATTAACAAGTCAGGAAATGACAGATGCTGGCGAGGATGTGGAGAAAGGGGAACCCTCCTCCACTGTTGGTGGGAATGCAAGCTGGTGCAACCACTCTGGAAAACAGCATGGAGGTTCCTCAAAATGTTGAAAATAGAACTACCCTATGACCCAGCAATTGCACTACTGGGTATTTACCCTAAAGATACAAACATAGTGATCCGAAGGGGCACGTGTACCCGAATGTTTATAGCAGCAATGTCTACAATAGCCAGACTATGGAAAGAACCTAGATGTCCATCAACAGATGAATGGATCAAGAAGATGTGGTATATATACACAATGGAATACTATGCAGCCATCAAAAGAAATGAAATCTTGCCATTTGCGACGACGTGGATGGAACTAGAGCGTATCATGCTTAGTGAAATAAGTCAATCGGAGAAAGACAACTATCATATGATCTCCCTGATATGAGGACATGGAGAAGCAACATGGGGGGGTAGGGGGATAGGAGAAGAATACATGAAACAAGATGGGATTGGGAGGGAGACAAACCATAAATGACTCTTAATCTCACAAAACAAACTGGGGGTTGCTGGGGGGAAGTGGGATTGGGAGAGGGGGAGGGGGCTATGGACATTGGGGAGGGGAAGCGAACCATAAGAGACTATGGACTCTGAAAAACAACCTGAGGGTTTTGAAGGGTCAGGGGTGGGAGGTTGGGGGAACAGGTGGTGGGTGATGGGGAGGGCACGTTTTGCATGGAGCACTGGGTGTTGTGCAAAAAGAATGAATACTGTTACGCTGAAAAAAAATAAATAAAAAAAAAAAAAAAAACATATGTATGAAAGAATAAGAAAGAATTAAAATTTGTTATTTTAACATCCATTTTAAGAAGTTAGACAAGGAATGGCAAATTAAACCCAATATGGTAGAAAGAAGACAATAATAAAAATAAGATACGAAATTAATGAAACAAAATGAGCATATTATTAAAAAAATCAATAATGCTGGATGCTCTTTCTTTGAATTGACTGAAAGAATTGCTGAGTGAAATAAGTCAAGCAGAGAAAGTTAATTATCACATGGTTTCACTTACTTGTGAAGCATAAGGAATAACATGGAGGACATTAGGAGGAAAGGAAAAGTGAATTGGGGGAAATCGGAGGGTGAGACGAACCATGAGAGACTGTGGACTCTGAGAAACAAATTGAGGGTTTTGGAGGTGGGGGAATGGGTGAGCCTGGTGGTGGGTACTAAGGAGGGCACGTACTGCATGGAGCACTGGGTGTGGTGCATAAACAATGAATCTTGGAACACTGAAAAAATAAAATTAAATTAAAAAAATAAAATGCATTATTGGGATTTAAAAAAAAAGAATTGATAAAGTCCCAGGAGGAGTGATCATGAAGAAAAAGAGAACACACAGTACCAGTATGCAGATGAGATCAGCATGAAGAAATGTGGATGAAATCTCTACAGATCCAAGAGATATTAAGAAGTAATATGATATCATGAAGATACTATGCAAGTAAATTTGAAAATTGAAGTGGATAAATTTCTTGAAAAACACAACTTGCCAATTCTGTGCCAAAAAACAAAAACAAAAACAAAAAACAGCAATTCTATTTTCCCATGTGTTCTAATGGATATATGTTAACCACAGTCAATGACTGTGTTTAATAACTTTAATATCTGGATTATCTATGGGTCTGCTTCTATTGCCTCTTTCTCTTGTTTTTCCCCATGAGGGATATAAACCTTTCCACAGAGAAAATATTACACCTCAGATAGCTTTGTCAGTGAGCCATTTAAAGTTGAAATAAGATGGGTTATTCACAGACTCTTCCAGAGATTAGAGGAAAAAAAGAACAATTTTTAGCTTGTTTTCTGAAGCCAACCTAAGCCTGTACCAAAACTTTGCAAGTTTTGAAGATTGTCAAATAAATTCAAAATTCAACTAAATGTTACCTGTAAAAGAGCCCTCACAAATACAGATACAGAGAGATTGAAAGTAAAATGATGGGAACATATATAGGGAAACATTAACCAAAATAAGAAGTGTAGTAGTTGTATTTATACAAACAAAGCAGACTTAAGGAAAAACAGAAATTCTAGAGATTAGTAGGGACATTTCAAAATGTTGAAAGGGTCAACCTACAAGGAAGAAATAACAATTATAAATTTTAAATAGCCTTATAGTAAAGCAAAAACAAAAAAAAAGTAAAGAAAAAATAGGAAAGTCTACTAATAAAAGAGATTTTAATAGAGCACTTTGACAAGAGCAGAACAGAAAGGAAAATTATAGGCCAATTTTTCTCATTAACATAAACTCAAAAGACCTAAAGAAAACCAAGTCCAGTTGTATACAATGAAGAGAATATCATTACCAAAGGAAGCTTATGCCAGGAATGCAAGGTTAGCTTAACATTAGAGAATCAGTCATCATAATTCACCACATTAACAGTATAAAGGAGGAAATATATCATGCAAAAGATCACATATCTTAAGAGATGTGAAAAAGTACTCGTAAAAATTGAACCTTTATTCATAATTAAAATTCTTGGCCAAGGAACATTAACAGGGACCTTAATATAATATAGGGTATCTATTTAATGCTGAAATTTTGAAAGCTTTCTTCTTGATACTAGAAATGAGACAAGCATGCTCACTATTAAAATTTAGACATATTATGATCATGTTTTTAAAATATCCAAATGGGGGTACCTGGGTAGCTCAGTAAGTTAAGCAGCTAGCTGCTTTTGGCTCAGGTCATGATCCCAGGGTCCTAGGATAGAGCCCCACACTGGGCTTCTTGCACACCAGGCAGCCTGTTTCTCCCCTTCCTGCTATTCCCCCTGCTTGTGCTTGTTCCCTGTCTCTTTCACTTTCCCTCTCTGTGTCAAATAAATAAATAAAATCTTAAAAAATAATAAATAAAATATCAAAATGAATATATAGATAAATAATTAGAAGTCAGAACTTGATTCAGTGAAGACACTGGATACAAGGGAAGTTAAGAATTATGTTTCTATATACTATCCACAAATAATTCAAAAATAAAGTTTTAAAAATGACACACTTTGTAATAGATTAAAATTTCCCAATATTCAAGACTATGTCTACAGAAACAACAAGAATTCCACACTTAGATTGCAAAACATTTTTTTTTTGAGGGAAATTAAAGAAGACCTAATAAAAAGAAGGATCAGAAGACTTAATTTTGGAGAAAGTGTCCACTTTCACAAAATAATCTATAGAGTAAATGCGATTCCATTCAAAGTCCCAAGGATTTTTAAAAATTGACATGCTGATTCTCAAATGTATGTAACATGTTGTGGGGGCAAGAAGAGCTAAGACAGCCTGGAAGAAAAACAAAGTTAGAGAACTTACACTATATAAAGACTTACTGTAAATGATAATAGGTAAGTTAGGCGGAATGGCTACACAGATAGGCAAACAGACCAGTAGAACAGAGTAAAGAATTCAGAAACAAGCCTACATATATACATATGGTTGCTTGACTTCTGTGAGAAAAACACTACTTGAATTGGTTCAAGGTTAATTGGATGTCCATTTGGGGAAAAAAATTAGCTTCTACCTTACATTGTATGCAAAAATTTTTTTCAGGTGTATTACAAATCCAAATATGAAGGGTAAACAATAAATATTCTAGAAAATAGCATAGAATATTTTTAACCCCTTAGTGGCAAATATTTTTTATATCAGAAACAAAATCATAACAAAAAAAACGATAAATTAGACTTCATGAAAATCATTCAGATTAAAAACTCTGCTCGTTTGATTCAGCAAACCACTAGTGTAAAAACAAGGATATCAGAAAATTTTTGGACGGCATCTATGTTTCTGAGAAAAGAACAGGTCGACAGGCTGGTGAGTAAGAGCCAAGTTGTTCAGCTATCACAACAGCAAATGCTGGATGAGTTTTCAGACTTCTTTATGACATATTAAAGATACAATAAAAGCTGCACTGATTTGGGGCAAACAAACAAACAAACGAACAAAATCAAAGACACCAAAGAGATTGAACAGAGAAGCCACAGCATGAGAGAAGATATTTGCAATATCTTTGTCTAACAAAGAACTTTGGCACCAAGAATAAAGATCTTACAAATCAACATATAAAAACAAACTACGACGTCACGAAAGAGGGAATGGTCTAATAGGCCAACAAATATATGGAAAGGCCCTCAAGTTCATTAATTACCAAGGAACTTATAACCACAGTGTGAAACAACTATACAGCCATCAGAATGGCTAAAATTAAAAAAAGAAACTCAAAATATCAATTTTGGAGAACGTGGAGCAAAGAGAGCCTTCACATACTGTCGGTAGGAGTGTTAATGAGCACAATGCTTTGGAAAACAACTTGACATTATCTACTGAAAGCAAACAAATGTGTATCCACTGATTCAGTAATTTTATTCCTAGGTATAGCCGTGTCAACATGTGAGCAGCGAAAGAGATGCCAAGAAAGAGATTGTAGCAACATTATTCATCCGTGATCTTCCCAAGTGAAACAACCCAAATGCTAGTGAACAGTAAAATGGATAAAGAAATAATAATAGACCCACACAATAGAGTCTTAGGTACCAATGAGGGAACAAGTTACTGTTATCACAAAAAATCTCACAAATTATTGAGCAAAAGAAGTCAGATATCAAAGAATACATGTTACATGAGTCCATTTACAGGTAGTTCAAAACCAGGCAAAATTTAATCTATATAATAGAAGGAAGAAGAGCAGTTACCTGGAGAATCAGGTGGATAATGACTTGGACGAGGCACAAAAAATTTCTGGAGTGTTAGCAATAATCTGAAGCTTGATATGATGGTAGCACAGATGTATTCATTTTAAGGTTGGTGGACCTGAGCTTGAGTTTGATTCATTGGGGGTATAACCCCGACATACTGTTTAAACTCTGCAAAGTGTCAGTTTTCTTCATTGTAAATTTCAGATAAATAAGACCTTGTAAGGATGAATGAAATGGCAAAGGAAAAGCTCTGCCCTGAGCGAGATACTTCCCAGATAGCGGTTCCTTTTACCTCACTTTGTATGCACTGTCTGACTTCGTTAGGGAAGATGCCCTCCCCGATCCTGTGCTCCCTTACCATGCACATACCTCAGTGAGGCACTGTTTATGAAAGGATTTATCCTATAATGGGCTGACAGCCATCTATACAATAGGGATAGAGCCAATGGCTAGTCAACAGTTACGATACGTAACGGACAGGGGACCAAACGTATAACCTTGACCTCTTTGGACCCGGAGGCGGGCTGTATGTACGGCATGTATGTTTCACGTGTTAGGAATCTTCTCTAGTTCCAGCTGTCTTCCCAGGGCCAGCATGGCCTCTCGAAAGCAGATAGATGCCTGTCATTTTTCTTCATTCGCTCTCTTGGAGTAAGGGATGAGGCAATGATGTGGAGGGGCAGTCCATGCATTTGGCCGAGTCCCAATTTGCAGGATTGGATTTTGCCTCCCTGGACTCTCCCTGCAATTCCTCTTGGATCGAGTGTCCTTGGCTTCCTGTCCTCCACTGCTGGAGGGGAAGTATCGGGCAGCTGTGAAACATCTGCCCCAGCATTCCACCTTCATTAGAGAGGTGGACAAAGTGATATATGTGTGAATTTTTCCAATGGCGTGTGTGTTTGTGTGCCCTTGTATACAATTTCATCTTTTAGGCCCTTTCTGGAGTCGCGGGGATGAAGAGCAGCATGGAGTTGACGCTATCATTATTACAGCGAGACCCTCGTATTACTTTGGCGGATATAATGTTTCCCAGGCATATAACGTTTTTCATTTAAAGAGGCAGCCTAGAGCACATTCCAGCTCGAAGGATTTTCCTTTCTGGATGGTGGTTTCCTCCTCCAAGTCCTTGGGAAAATGTTGCCACATTTTTCACCGGAATGATTTGACTTCCTGGAAAAAAGAACATAGAGAACTCTTGTAAATTCAACTTTTTTTCTTTTTTAATTTTTAGGAGTCTCTCTTCTAAATATTAATTTTAGGATTTTAGGATTGTAGGATTCTTTCTAATTCTTTCCTGAAGAGAGTGACTCTAGGGAGTGTAGAACCCCAGAAGGAAGGGGGAGGCCAGGACCGAGGCTGCAGGGTTCCTGCTTGGCGGTGGTGCTGGTGGTGCATTGCGGGGTGGGGAACTCAGCGCTAGAGGGAAGATGGTGTCTCCAGCGGACTGGGTTTGATTTTTTTTTTTAACCTTTCTGTTATTTTTATTAGTTATTTTTATTAACATATAATGTATTATTTGCCCCAGGGGTACAGGTTCTGTGAATAGTCAAGCTTATGTTCTTAGTTGTGTATCCTTGGGCATTTAATCTCATCCCTGAAAGCAGAACCACAATCCTTGATCTACAGGATTAAACAAAATAGTGTATATCAGTGGTTTTCATTTGGAACCCTCTTATGCCCCGGGGAATATTCCGCAAAGTTTGGAGACTTTCTTGGTTGTGTGTGGGTGGGTGGGTCGGTATGCGCGCGCGCACGCTACTGTCCTCTAGTGGATAGAGTCCTGAGGTGCTGTTCCCTGCAATGCACTAGAGAGCTCCCCCCAAACAAAGAATCCATGGACCCAGAATGCCAATCGTGCCAGGGTTAGAAAACCCTGGTTTTACATGAGTGCATGGGGCAGAGCTGTCACTTAGCAGATCTTTTCTCCCTCCCTTTTTCCTTTGATCCATAATTTCCTTTCCAAGCCTTCTGCCTGCTGAAGCATCCTTGGAATTTTAGGTTTCATTGGTTAGTCCATGCTCTCTTCTCCATAGTGGCTATTTTAAATCTCTTCGCTCCCGTCAGATCTCACATCCCACCGGCTCTTCCCTCTCACTCTCTGCAGATGACAAACCTGCAGAGAAAATACATTTAATGAGAATTCATTCAACTCTCTGCTCCCAAACCTACCGACCTGCCTTACCTGTACCTCTGAGGGCAGACATACTATTTCCAAACTAAAGCCACCCCTTTCTTCTTTGCCACTGGAGTCTTAATCTTTCCTGGGTGGAGATGCCTTCAGCTCAGGGAAGTGGGTTCAGCCTGCCTGGGGGTGACTCTTAAGTCCCAATTATAGGTAATATGATGTATCAAGAAGTCTTCTGGAGGGCTTCTAGGACATTTTTCCTTTGTTTTAAGAGGAAGTTAATGTGAGGAGAAACTCTATCCCTCACCAACCCCTGCTTCCTGACTATGAATTGGTCATTTAAGGTTGTAATGCTTAGAGCCACTGCAGCCATCTTGCAACCATGAGGCAAATCACAGGGTTGTTAGTTCTGAGCCCCGGCACTGTTGAGGTCCTTAACTGATGATAGTGAAAAGCCACCTTGTGACTTATAAAATTTGAGTTCAAATCACAGTCCTGGAAGATTTGCTGTTGCTTGTGCCTGAACGATATTTCTAACTGATCCAGCACCTTTTTTCATTTTTGTTCCAGTAAAATACCACCTGAATCCTATCTCCATCAATTTCCTTCTAGACTCTCCTCTATCATTATTTCCTTCTTCTCTTCTATATATTTTTTAGCCTTTTCTTCCCATTGGCTTTTTCTTTGCAAATATTAAAACATACCTGAGACTCTTCCACCTTAAAAAAAAAATCATTCTCAAATCCCTCCCTATACTCACCCCTGTCTAGGTACTTCCTTATTTTTCATCTTAACTGTCATGGTAAGTTCCTGGTAAGTTTTGCCTGCACTTGCTGTCCCCTCCCCCTCTCAGCCTTGGCAATCTGGATTCCTCTGGAACTTGCCCATTCCCCAAGAGTTCCACTTTGTCCTCTCCAATAAATATTTCTAAAGTCTTATCTCATCATGGCAACACTATCTCCCTTCTCGGCTTCTGTCATGCTGTGCTCTCTGTGGGGTTGTCTTCTGCCTCTCCAGCTGACTGTCAGTCTCCTGAGTTGAGTCCCTTCTTCTGCCCACCTCTTAGGGGGTTCTCTGCCAGCTCTCCTCTCCCCCTCTCTGTTCTTACTCTCTGGGAGGGCTTGTCACCAGCCCAGCTGCCATGCATCATCCAGATACTCCCAGACTTCTGTCTCCAGTCTAGAACTTTCCTGATTTGGAATCCACATAATCATCTGCTCTTGGACAACTCTACTTGGATATCTCCCCAGAACCTCAGTCTTGACATATCCAAAATTAATTTTAGTATCTCCCCTTGAAGCCTCCTATCAGTCAATGGTGCCACCTTTTACCTAACTGCCTAAGGCGAACACCTGGGGATCACTGCTGATGTCTTTCCTGTGTCACCTGTCCTCCAATCTTCCACGAATGCTGTGAGTGATATTCTCTAAACCTCTCTCTGCTTCCCCTAGTCTCCTATGGTCTCTCCCTTAGTTAATTTCCTGTGAGTCCTTCCTGGCATGTTTCCTCATCTCTATCTTGCCCTGCTCCAACCCATTCTGCTTTTTCAAAGTGTGAATCTTATCTATGTTGGTTTGTATGGTATGGCCCAAATTCATTACTGTGATTTATGATGCTCCGACTTCTGGTCAGTTTTTCCCTTACACTCTCTGAGAAAGGGTAGGCATCAGCCTATAGGAAGTTTCTAGAAACTTCTACCTCCACCCATTCTCCCCCACCCCACCCCAGCCTGGATGATTCTACTTGTCTCAGAAAGCTGCCACGATTCTAACACACCAGCCTGGATCAGGAGCAACTCCATATGCCCCACCCCCACCCTGGAGCTCTGAGCCCACTGAATTCCAGTCAATTCTTTATGTGTCTGTATCCCTGTTAAACCATAAGCTCCATGAGTGCAGGCTTTGTGACTGACTTGGTCACCACTCGTGGATGCTCACTGAGTGTTTGTGGAGTGACAAGAATAACAGGATGAGCAAGCGGTTACGGACATGTCAAGGGTCCTCTTTTGTACCATGCAGGTGACCTCTCCCTCTGCCAGTGGCAGACGCGTTCCCTCCTTTTCCACATCTCTCTTCCGTGCCCTGTTTCCAACCCGTCTCCTTCTAAAGTCCGCATGTAGTCTCTGCCCACTTTCCAGTTTGTAATCTTACCAAGTTTCATCTAATTCTCAGGACCATTGTGAGGCGGCATCATTACTTTCATTGTAGGGATCAAATTGAGGGAGACGAAGTACACTTCCAAAGTCACACAGCGGGAGGTAGCCAAGCCAGAGTGCACATGCTTTGTCCTTCAGGCCCTGTGCGCGTCCCACCACGGTAATCTTGCGTGACTGTCTTGGAGAGGTGTTCCATTTACAGTACTGTTGAGCTGTTCGTGGGAATTCATGGTATACTGCCATCCTGAGTGTTGAGAAAATGGAGCTGGTCTTCTTGTAACTAGTATGTTCTCAGGAAATTCTTGTTGGTTGGTTAGCTGACAATTCCAACTTAGAGTTGTGGGCAGGTTCTGGGAAGAGGGATGGTCAAGAGGAGTGTTCTTGGGGTCTGAAGGACTCCATCCTTCATCCTTGCAAGAGGAAAAAGCTCATCTCTCACCTCAAACTCCACTGGCTGCCCCAAACGGGAGCATAATAAAGGTTGGTTTCCTTCCCTCTGGTTCTTAAGAACTTTGACGTAATCCTTCTAAGAACCCTCCATCTAAGACCTGCTTTTCTGAAATTTGCATGGGCTAGAAAGTTAACTTCCAACTCGGTGTTTGTGAAGCTTTGGTCATGATTAGGTGCTCTGTGAACGGAGCCCTCGGACTGTTAAACATGGCAGGTGGTAGCCCAGTCAGTGCCCTGGGTGTCCTGGAGGGGAATGTCTACTGCATTGGGATTCCCCAAGATCCCCTTGAGAAATGTAATATCACCCTATCTGTCATCACTGCCTTTTAAGAAAAAGTTACGATTGATTTCCCTCTTAGTGTTCATTTGTCCATTTATTTATTCACTCAATACATGTATTTGGAAACAATGGCAGGCTGTGCAATCCACTGGGAATACAGGTCACAAACAGTTACAACGACTGGAAAAATTCTGGGGGTGGAGTGTTAGGAAAGGCTCTCTGGAGGAGGTGAAGATCTGGGAGATAAGACATTATCCAGAAGCTGTGTGGGATACACTGTGGCGAGCACTGCAAGGGGTCCCAAGCCTTGCTCTCTGCCTCCCAGAAACCGAAAATCAAGTTAAAAGGGCAAGGCAGCCTCCTATGATATGGTTAAGAAACACTGTTGAGTGGTTGCTGTTAAGTGTCCAAATGGAGGAAATAGATTTCAAATTCCGGTGAGGTGAGATCACTGGATTTCAGTGAGGTGGGAAATGGGAGCTATTTCCATTTGATGAAGAGGATAGGGCTCAGGATGACAGCCTCACCACCTCAGGCTGCCTCCTGAGGCAGTGAGTTTCCCATCAGTAGAGGTATACAAGCAGGGCCTCTGGACCTTAACTCTGGACCTTAACTTATGGATAAGGTTGGGTGGTCAGGGAAGGTGACAGAAATGACATACAGGGAGACCAGTGTGTTTTGAACTTCAACTGTTCAAATGCCTCTCATGATGTTTGCTATACCTCAGCTCCAACTGTGTTGTTGTATAGGACTGTTTTAATTAAAGAGATATATTTAAAAGGAAGCTAGTGCAGATCTACATTTATAATATAAGTTGCCTCTTACATTTATCAAGTGAAAGTGGCAAGATGTAAAAACATGATGGATCCCATCACTTGTAATATATGTTACACACACACACCACCCGTAAACTAGAAAACATAAAATAAGCCAGTAATGCTGATTGCCTCTGGGAAGGATGCTGACAGACCAGAGCACACATTACACTTTCAAAGAAAAGAAATGAAGGATGGGTGCCTAGTGGCACAGTTGGTTGAGCACACGACTCTTGGTTTTGGCTCAGGTCGTGATCCCAGGGTCCTGAGATGGAGCCCCACATCAGACTCTGCGCTAAGCATGGAGTCTGCTTGAGATTCTCTCTCTTCCTCTCCCCTCTGCTCTCGCTGTCTCTCAAATAAATAAATAAATCTTTAAAAAAAGAAATGAATGAAAATCATTTTGAAAAGCAATGTCAATTACATTGCCCTTTTGATAAATGTGGACTAGATAGCCACAGAAAAAAATTTTGAGTAGTGGACACAAGAGGCTAACTTTCTTTCTTTTTTCTATATTTTCTAAAATTTCTCCAGGGAACGTGTACCTGGCTTTTGATGTGGAGACTGTGTTAAATGACACTCCTGGGTAAGGAAGAATAAAGCAGGCGGTATAAGAGGTAGGAGGAAGCAGGAAGGGCTACCTACACACTTAGAGAGTAGAGGTGGGAGGGAAGATCATGGCTATGAGGACGTTTGTGATCCAACAGAGTCTCAGCCTGATTGGAGAGGCTGGAGCAGGTACTGGGTGGGAAGGATCCAAGCATGGTGTCAGAGACTGACTTCGATGTCCTATGGTGAAAGGTTGTGGGTTGTGGAGTGGCTTTGGCTGGAGAAAGGACCTGGGGGTTGAGAGCTGAGTCGTGGGAAGGGAATGGAAAGGTTGGAGGAGGCACAGGGAAAAGAATCAAGATTGAGGCAAGGTGGTGGTGACAGGGTGCCAAGAAGTTGACAGGGCCACTGAGTCCCTCAGTCCTAGGACGAACCTTTCAGTTTGCCATTACACACAAAACCTCAGTCACTGGGCATGGCGGCCCTGGTTCGGACTCAGGAGGGGTGGCCTGGGCGGGGTAAGGGAAGGCTTATGGGTGACCCAGAAATGAAGGGTCCTGAACTGGGGTGAGCTGGGACTTAGGTAATGACAGGGTTCAGCAGCCAATCTGGGAACATCCAGTCTGAGCGAGCTTGTGTCCTAACATTGGGGGTTATGTGAGCTTCTTCCTGGAGAACACAGAAGACGTGGGGCTCACGGGATGTCTGCTGGTCAGCACCTGGCTTATGAGGTGCCTGTTACCTGCACATCACTAAATCCTTCCTGTTTCAGTGGTAGTGGGCATGCCATACTTTAGGAAAAGCTGGCTGGGGTTGAGTTTGGGTGAGATGGTCTGGGGGTCATAGAGTACCTGTAGAGGTAGGATTCCAGGCAACTAGGGAAAGCCCAAATGAACTGGAGCAGTCTAGGTGAAGGAGGGACCAGTGAAGGAAGTTTCTGGAAATGGAGACAAAAGAGTGAACAAAGTCTAGGATGGGTAGGGCAACTGCTACGATTTGATTTACTGAATGGATGTGTGATGCCCCAGTGTGAAGGGAGTGGGCAGCAGATGGTCATCCTCTTTTTCTCATGGGAATGGAAGGGGGTCCCACTTACGTGGAATTTTGTGAAATCTACTTGGGTCTTCCACCTTACCCCAGACCACTGAAAATTCCAGTTGATAAAAGGCATAGCTCTTAGCCTTATCAGTGCCTTTGGAAATGAAGTCAAGGACTCTTAGAAACCTTAAGTGCGAGGTTCTGAAAGCGTTCTTTTCCATAGTTCTGCGAACCTAACCCTGTATTTATCTCTCGTTTGGGATTCCACCCGAGATGGGTACTTCGTCCTCCTTTCAGACAAGACATCAGGAAGACACATTTTCCTTTCTCCTAATTTCCTTTAAGAAGAAACTGACATTTGCCTATACAGTTCTATTTTTTTCCTTTTGGTTTTTAATTATAAAAAGCTTCTCGCCACTGATTTATTATATAGGGAACAAATTGTGTCTTTGAGACCCACTGCACTGTAATTACTTGAGTTAGCACCGCGGGTATCCTTCCAGGGGCCAGCAGTCAATTTTGACTCAGAATAGATAATACACCGACTGCTATTAAGTTTAATGTAGATTAATGTGAGTTGCTTCCCTTTTCATGTATGTATGCAGGTACCAATAATTAAGATTAATTTCCACTAGATAGAATGGCCTTCATTGTGCACAGTGCCAGAAAATGCTCCTTTAATAGCTGTTAATTGGATATATTTGCTTTGATGGTGAAATCCTGATTAGTCGTGTTACCCTGAAAACTCCCCTCCTGGCTCCCCCCACCCCTGCCCACTCTAGAGGAGAAAAAGAGATTGAGGATAGCAGAGTCAGGCTTTGGAGGTGATGAACTCCTTTGCACCACCTCGCCCAAAGCACCCCCACAAGCTCCATCTTCGAGAACATTGGCCCTGGGTGCTTCCATTCCCTGAGTGCCTACGAAGTGCTAGGTGCTTTATTTCCATGTACATTCTTTAGGACAACACTGTGAGGTGTTTATACAAATGAAGAATTTGAGTTTCCGTCATGTTAGGGCATCTGCAGGCTTCACATACCCCAGAAGTGACAGAATGGGGATTCCAGACGGGCCACTTCCTGACTAAATGCAAGAAGATTTCAAAAATTGCCAAGGGGGGCCATTACCAGTAGCACTGTTGCTCTTCCATTTTCCGTTGCTGTGAAGGTCTTAGAGCCTACAGGGAAGTACCACCTCCCCTCCCTCCCCTGTGTCTCTCTTCACTATTCTTTCCCCTCCTCATTGCATTACAGTGGTTCAAGGCCAAATAGAAAGAGAACGGAAACTCTCGGAGATGTTCCGAAGCATCCAGGCCAAAGCCCTTTTATTCTCAACAGCTTCATAGCCTGGTTTATATGAGGCAATGTTGTGGAATCGTTAATAGTTCTAGAAAGATGTCTTACTTCTCCTTAGCAGTAACCCCCTCTCCACTCTCCTTCTAGGCCGGGAGCTTGCTTCTGTATATATCCATGTTTTCCACATGGCATAGGTACCCTTACAAAAAGCAAAAATTCCTGGCAGTCATTACCCATACCCAGATTCTTCTGGCTAACTCCAGTGGTGTTTGGTGGAGGGAGCTCTGAGAGGAGGAGAGGAGGCTTTAGGATGAACATGGTCTCTCTCTATTTTGCTCAGGCTTGTTGTAGTCTCTAAAAGAGCTGAGATGTGATTTAGGGTGCCAGAGAGAGGTATGATTGGGGGCACCCAACTCGCTGCTCTTGTGTGTCCCATGGAACATACTTTGCTGGCCAGGAGAGCTGAGCTGGAATCTTGCTTCTGCCACGGATGAACTGTGTGTTCTTGGTCAGCTTACTTAACTGCTCTGAGCCTTTCCTGTCCTCCCTAGACCACCTGATTCCCAGGGTGTGTTGTTTTGTTTGGTTTGTTTTTTCAGAGGAAAAATGAGATAATGTGTGTGAAGCCCTTAAGGCAGGATTCGGCACATTTGATGAATATCATTTTCCTTTCCATTTCTTGGGATTGTGGCCCTACCGACGTGTTTAAGGAGAAGCAAGGAACTTTATGACATTTTTCCTGACCTGGGCGGAGCTGCATATACACTGACACCAATGGGCAGGAAAAAATTATCCCCAAGTTCTTTTGGGGGTATTCATTCAAATCTTTTTTGTCTGTAAACTGAGAAAGTTGGGTTCAGTCAGTGGAGTGCCCACGGCGTTGTGAATGGGCAATTTGTCATTGCACGGGTCAGTCTCACACGTTAGGGTACATTGAGCATCACCTGCCCTACCCACTAATTGCCTCCTAGTGCCCTCAGCATCGCAACAGCTTACTCTCACACTTCTGAATGCCCCATGGGGGATGTTATGCTCCCCACTACCAGCTGAGACCCGCCCCCAGCCCCAGCTGAGTTCCCCGGGTTCTAAAGATTCTCAGTGGCTCCCTGCAACCTTTTTCCCCAGAGCATGGGGGCCCCAGAGTCAGGCTTGCCTTTCTGGAAACAGCATCAGATGGTCTGAGATCTGCTACGAGGGCCTGAGCTGGAAGTCCCTTGCCCTGGACTGATCTGGCCCCTGACCCTAACACCCCGCTGCTGGTTGCGGATACCAGCCTGGCTCCCACATCCTCACCTGGCACATGATAGCCAAGGAACCTTCTGGTTGAGAAGAGGTGAAAAGTCTTGATCTCCATGTGATACTCTGTCCCCATGTGTCTGTGATTTGAAAGGGGCAATTAGGTCTTGTGTCCCTTCCCCACGGGGTCTTAAGGGCTCTCCGGCCCCTTTGACGAGGAGCTGAAAGTGAAGTTTGAAAAAATATGATTGATGTTTAGATGCAGGACATGATTTTGGGGGGGAGGAGGTTAAGCAGATTATTTAATAGGTATAAAAGTTTCTAATTGGGTCTAGTTCTGCTTTCAGAACTCTCTGTAAACCCCATTATAGCTGCGAGGTGAATATTTTCGATGGAAGAATGGCCCAGGGTTCAGTAGCCCTGCCTGGGAAGTCTGGCTTGGGTTTGAATCACGGTCTATCACTTATTAGCACATGATATCATGCGAATTACTAAATCCCTTATGGCCTCAGCCTCAGTTTCTCCTCCAGTCATGGGGAAAAAGAAACCTATCTTGCAGAAAGTTGCTGTGATCACTAATGAAACCACGTCTCAAAGCAACCAGTACATGAGAATACTTCATGAAAAGGCAAAAACCTTAAGCACAGAGAATGGGCTTAAATTAGAGCAAGATGGGCTGAAGTTAGTTCTGAGGAGAAAAATCTTGAATGTATGAATGTATATATTGTTTTACCACTGGACAAAGTAAGAATGTCTGGAATTCCTGAAAATCTTCACGAATACATGAACTTTTCCATCAGAAGTAGTTCTGTTATGGCTTAACCCAGCAGAGGGAGAGTTTGTGATGTTCACTTCCGACTGTACGGATGGCCGTGTCCTCACTGCACATCGGATGGGTGCAGGTATGTGCCAGGCAGGTGCGCCTGGGGCTTGCTGACCGCTCACTGAGCGCGTTTCCACCACTCCCTGGTCAGGGATGCGTCTGTGCAATTTTGCCTGAGTGGACATGCACAGACCCGACTTTTTAAAAGAACCAGTACAAAGGTCCATCTTCCTAAGAAGGCAGCAGCAAAAATGGGCATCCAAGAAAGGAACACATGAGACATTAGCAAGGAGTGGAAATGGAGTGGGGCCTACAGGATTAACCTCAGTGGGACATGAGGAGTCATAGGACTGAGCCACTGGGCAGAGCAAAGCCCTGGTAGCCTATGTGATGACTGCTCTTTCTTGAATGACCTGGACAGACTGTGAAAGCTCAGTGTGGCTTTCTAAGGAACGCTCAATATAGAATTGTCGAATTTAATCCTGGGGTTCGGGAGTTGAGAGACAATGACCCACCCCAAGGAAGAGTGAAGGGACAGTGAGCTACCCTGAGACCCTCGCATGGATGTTAGCTGGCCCACCTGGGGCTTCTGCTGATATCTGGGATCAGAAGTGTCCACAGGGGGACAGCTGCTTCCATAAATTCTGGGGCTGGCATTTGGTGTTGGGCATAGGGTTTGTTGCATTCCATTGTTGAGGGACATTGTTCAGACCCTGGCATTCCTCTTTGACTAGGATATTTGTGATGGGAGGATGGATGGATGGAAGGACAGGTAGATGGGGGAAAGTAGATAGGAAGAACACAGAAGAAAGGAAGAAACTGATGGAAAAACCTGAAGTATAACATTGAATCCGAAGAGGTCCACCCCATTCTGGGTTTCATGCTCGAGAATGGAACTTCAGAGACAGAGAAAAGCCAGCAAGTGACAAGGACCAAGGAGGATTCATAAAAGAACATGAAAAAAAAAAAAAAAAGAGTTCTTCATTTCGTTCAATATGAGCTGGGATGTGCCCAGAGCGAACATCAAAAGACATGCACTGAGTCACCTGGGCAGTCACAACGCTCTTGGATTTTAGTCCAATAATCAAAGTGCTTCAAGAAGGTAGTTTTAACCCAAATTATAAGGAACATTTCTTTTCATTCTATTAAATTATTATACGGAACATGAGGTGGTTATGGATTGGAATTATTGCTGGGACTAATGGCTGGGATTTACTTGGAGTCACGTTCAGCAGGACACGTATGGTTAAAAGCTTGTCCAGCAGTGAGGCTGGCTTGCTTGCGACATCTTGAGCCCCTCGTCCTTGAAAATGAACAGTCAGGCAGGTGGTGAACTTGGTTCCTGCACTCGGTCAACAGTTGCACCAAAGACCTCTCAATTCTTATTTTAATTCCTAGGTTTTATGTTTCTAGAATCGAGGGGAATTCGATAATTCTCATGTGGCAGATGCCATCCTAAGTTTTTATGCGGGCTAAAAAACAAGCGGAATACAAATGTTTGGGGTAATGTTGGGGAGGAAGGAAGGAAAGGAGACCGGGATAAAGGGCTAAAGTCGGCCTTGTCTCACTGAATCCTTGCAATTGCCCGGGGAGGTATGTGTGATTAGCTTCATTCTTAGGGGAGGAAACTGATACTCAGAGAGGTTAAGGACAGATCTGAGGCGACACAGTTAATTAGCAGCACAGATGGGTTCTTGCCTCGTCTTTCCAAAGCCCAAATCCTAGCTCTCTCTGCCATGCCCTACGCCTCCTCAAAGTGCCTTGTCTGGAATTTCCCTGAGGTGCTGTTATGCAGTCCGGCTCTGGCCTGATGGTCTTGGGTCTGAAGTGCTGTCACCTGCCTTACCTTGAGCTGTGCCCAGAAGGACTGCTGACCTTGAGGCAGGTAGCGGGTATGGTGGTTAGTGAATTGGTGCAGCGGTAAGGATGCCCTGGAGGTTTGCCCATTTGCTCACCTGCTACATCATACGTTAACTCTCTCCCAACTGTCCCCTCAACAAACATATTGGTCCCGAACTGTAATTGAATAACACTCTATTACGTAGGTTTTCAGTATAGTGTTTTACCTTGGAAATCAGGAAATAAAATTCTCACCCCAGGTCCAGCATTTATTCTTTCTGAGACTCAGTTACTTTATTTTAAAAGGAAGGGAAGGAAGGAAAAACTTAAGTCATCTCCAGAGTCTTTCAAATATGTTCTATAATTTATAATAATGATATAAAATAGATGCGCATATCTATGTATATATCCATGTATATATACATAATGTGTTTATGTGTATGCTAATACTTAAATCAACATCTGCTTATCGGTACGTAGATCACCCACAGTGATATAATTATCCAATAATCCCAAACTGGAAAATGGTTTAAAATCAGTTGTTTGGCTTCGGAATGCATTCTTTGGTGATTTTGTCGCAGAATTATTTAGAATAATGGTAAAAAAGCTTTATTTCCTAACAGCATCCTGATTGGTTGGAGCAAGGACGTAGACCAGGAGGACTGAAGGAATTTCACTTGGGTTGAAACAAAATCACTGGGGCGCCTGGGTGGCTCAGTGGGTTAAAGCCTCTGCCTTCTGCTCAGGTCATGATCTCAGAGTCCTGGGATTGAGCCCCTCATTGGGTTCTCTGCTCAGCAGGGAGCCTGCTTCCTCCTCTTCTCTCTCTCTCTGCCTGCCTCTCTGCCTACTTGTGATCTCTGTCTGTCAAATAAAAAAAAATCTTATTAATATTAATAATAAAAAAGAAACAAAATCACCTGCAGAGTGATGGCCAACAGCCAAGAGCTGGTCATGGTCTGGTGGGCTCTTTGGTGTCAGACAGGTCTAGGGTCTGGGTTCTGACCTTCCAGGTCCCTGGATAGGACAATCGTAGGCAGTTGATTTAACTTCTCCAAGCCTCTGTCCCCTCCACTGGAAAGTGGGGAGAACAGTACCTATCTTATAAAATTGTCAAAGGTGAGACTTGGCCGTATTTTGTGCCTGGCACAGGTCAGTGTCCCACAAAGGGCAGCTGGTATCATCATGCATGTCCTTATGGTCATTCCTACCCTGCCCTCAAGGGCACGGTCACCCTTTCTTCTCCTGGGTGAGCATGTTGCACCAGAGTACCGAGAGGCATTTGCCAAACATTTGGGTGAGTAGCAAGATCATCTCGACTGTAGAAATGAAGGTCTGCAATGCGCCTCGGAAAAAGCCATTCCCATTTGCTTTTGGCCATGCCACTGAAGGTTGGGGGGAGGGGGTTTTCCCCCTGCCTCTATGAATGGGTCCCCAGTCACCAGCCTCCACCTCCTCCTGCTGTGGTAGGCACTGTTCTGGGAGTGCCCCACCGGCCAGCGCTCCAGCCAGGAGGGGGTTAAAACCAACATTTGCAGATAAAGAGGTAAACATATTTACATTCCTCTCTTCACACTTTATGCATATGTCATGCAGTGAATAGTTTTAGAGGTCTGTTTGTACTATCTCTCCAGAATTTTTACAGTCTGGAGGACACAAAATCTCTATAAAGTGACTTATTGAAATAGAAGCAGATTGGTAAAACCGTTTCCCTCTTATGAACTGTGAAGAATGATCCTCTAAATGAAATCAGGAAGGAACTGGACAGAATCTTGTTTAATGGTCTGACAAAATGAATCACAACGATTCCAGACATCCATCACTGCTAAAAAGGAACCACAAATGATCTGTGAACCACTATATATTGATTACCCATGTAGTACAAGTGTCGGATTTAATGTTCACACACCATAGAGAGGCGGCAGGGACAGATGGTGCCTTAACTCTTCTTTGATAGATTTTAATGGTGAAATATTGATTTCTATCTGGCCAAGGCCTGCTGTTAGGGGCCAAAGTCATTTGTTGGGTATTGCCGGACACCCAGTCGGCCCGGCGTAATCAATCATTTTTGGCAAGGCAGGTGAAAATCCAGAGAGAAGCACCTTGGAACCCAAACTGGAGCGTGATGTGTCTGAGTCCAGCCACCTAGAGAAAGAGAGAGAGAGAGAGGACTCTTGGAGATTGTGCTTGTAAAGAATTATTAATGATAAGACATGTTTACTGAGGAGAGTCGCAGCGAATCAGAGCTGACATGAAATAGTCTGGGAGCCTCGTGGAGAAAATGAGCCTCTTGCTAAGAGGGACTATATTTTATTTAAACATCCTTCTAAGGCTGAGAACTCAGGTAATCTGTTGTGTTACAAGCCACTGGCTGTTCTTGCCATCCAGAGAGATAACACTGAGGCGCTAATAGGAACACATCAATCACAATCAGGCTGCAATTCCAGCGGTGTCTCGTCCTCCCAGCTCCTCTTTAAGCTCCTTTAATAATGGTGATAACATAGTTCGGGGGCTGCTGAGAGGGGCTCTCCCCTCTGAGGGTCATATTCATAAAGCGAATAGCTTGCCAAGTCAGCACCCTGGGAAACGGATCTCTGCGGGACTTCCTTGCAGGGAGAGAGGGAGGAGCATGGGCGAATGGGGCGGGTTGGAATCCAACAGAAGAATTTTCTGTCATCTGTTGGCCCTCCAGGTTCTGTGATGTCCCTCTTACCTCCTTCTAAGAAAGGGCTCTGTGTGTCTGTGTGTGCGTGTGAGATGTGTAATTATCAAGCCACAAGACTCATTTTCTTAGGTAGCTTATACAATGGTCTTGAAGCTGATTCCCAGTTGGAGCTCTCCATGTTTTCAGTATGACAACCTCATGGGAATGGGTATATGGCTTCCCCAGAGGATTCTGGGAAGGGGATGTGTGAGGCAGGTGGGGGGCAATGGGGGATCCTCTGGACTTCTGCCACTCTGTGTCAGTCTCTAGCCTATCACCCCCAAGGTCAACATCTTTTTGCTGATTTGACTTCCCTGTAGACTATGAGCTACTTGAGCGTGGCATTTGTGTCTAATTAATTGTTATATCCTCAGTACTAACACATGATCTTGGGACTCACAAGATACTCAACTCGTGAATACGGCTGAACACATAAATGCAGGTGCTTATACCGAAAGAAGTCACTCTGCTTTGCACCTTTTGAGTATCCACATAAATGTGTGTTGTGGGTGTGTAAATATACACATTCACGAAAGCATGCACTGACTTTATAAAGACATGTAACCTTATTTGTGTGACTTGACTTCTTTTTACGAGACAGCATGGCTTAGTGGATGACAGCTTGGATACAAGAGGCGGACTGCCTGCATTCAAATCCTGGCTCCAGCACTTATTGGAAGATGACTGTGGACAAGTTGCTTGAACTCTCTGTGCCTCAGTTACCTCATCTGTAGAGTGGGAAGAATAAAATACTTATGTTTTGAGGATTAAATGAGTTAGTAGCCATGAAGTATTTATAATAGTACATTGCATACACTAAGCATAAATGTTTTACAGTGTGTGTATATATATACATGTACATATATACATATATATGTTTAAATTACATATTTAGCCATGGCATTATAGTCAAAATCTTTATATAAATGAACACATATCTATTTCGGAAATACATAAGCCTTTAAATGGTTGGTGTTAGGGATCCCAACCAATATTCAAGTCTGAACTAACAGCAGTAAGTTTAATTTGGTGGTAGTTAGATGGGGTGACAGGTTATTTCCTCAGTATGTGTATCTCCCAAAATCTTCCGTGAAGGTGTGTATCCCTAACTGAACGAGGAGGGTATATATCCACGCACACACGCGAAGCTGCTGCAGGGCAGGATGAACCCAGCTTTGTGGACCGCCCCAGATGTGCAACCTGCCCCCAGATGTGCAAGTGCGGGCAGCAGATTCCGCTTCGATTATCTTGCTTACCTAATGATTTTTGCTTCACTGCCTTGCTCGATTGTGTTCACCAGGACGGCAGGCTATTAAAATGTCAAGGCACATTGAATTGTTGCTATCCAGGAGAGAGACCTTTCCAATCAACCTGTGTTCTGGGGGTTGCATAAACTCCAAGAAGGCGATTGGAGAAAGGCTTTATGGCTTTTTTACATAGATGGGGGTGAGCAGGGAGGTTGGGAGAGGGCACGGGGAGGGGGAGGAGAGGTGGGACAGGATCGGGGTTTATGGCAGCTGGAGTGTGCTAATTAAAATGCCATCTCCTCAAACAGGTATTGGTGGCTCCTCGCCTTTGCATTTATGGGTAACTGCAATAGGGCCTTTCTGTGTGATGCTGTGGTTTAACGGAGGGAGGGGGAGGGGATTCACAGTGGGCGGTGGGCGGTGGGGGTGGGGCTGAGAGGCTGCGCCGTTGAGAATCAGGGGTGGGGTACATCGAGCAATGTTACAAGGCAGAAATAGCGAGGACTTATAGCCCTGGTTGGCAGAAGGGATTAGAGAGAAAAACAAAGGCTTCTTTGGCGCTGCACGGGTCCAGCTCTGCGGAGGGCGACGCTCTCTGCACCCCGGACGCTGGTGGCCCTAACCCACGCGGTACCTCTGGCCCGGCCCCGCCTGCGCCAGCTGGGACAGTCTGGAGACGGTCTTCTGTTCACGCCGTCAAGTCTCATTTGGCCGAGGATTTGTTTTCCTTCGGGGACTGAGGGAAAGCAGGGGCAAAGGACATTCTCATAAAGCATCCAGCGAGCCGAGCCGCTGGGGGCTCCGCGCAGAAACTCAAAGTTCCCTGGCTGGACTTTCCCCCTTTGTTCACATCGGCTCGCAAATTTTAGCTTTCCCCGGCCACGTCTCTTTCATTTTTGATTCAAAAGAGATGGCTTTGTTTTTGCAGACGCGGGGCTCGGCCAGGCGCTCCGTGCGTCCCGCCCCCTCGCCTCGGGCGTCACTGCCTCGCGGCGCCAGCTCGGTGGCCCCGGGGCCGCCAAGCGCCCCCGCCTTTGTCAGGCTTATCCTTCGGGTGTTAGCTGCGCGCGCGCGCACGCACGCACGAACGCACTCCCACGCGCTCCCCCGCGCATGCGCGCACCCGCCGCTCCGCCCCCTGCACCGCCTCCATCCCCGGGCTGTCGCACCCGTCAGTCCTCAAGTTCGCGTCCCTGTGAGCAGCACGGTATCCGGAGCTGTCCACCTGGGTCTCCTGTGCCCGGCGCAGCCCGATTTTTTTTTTTTTTTTTTTTTTTGCTTAAACCCAAGGTCGCGTTTCCCGCTACCCTTCCTTCCGGCGTCTCTTTTAGCTGGCGGGCCGCGGGCAGTATCTTAATAAGGATTCATCTGACTTCTCTTTCCGTGCGTCCCTCTTCCTTGGCGGAGGATGACGGGGCTTCCAGAGCCCGCCGGACCTGCTTTGGTACTTTAACCGCACCTTTTATCCAGAGGCAGCTTCTTCCTCAGCACACACTTCCAGGAGCCTTTCCTCCCGCTAGCGCCCGCGCAGTGTCCCTCCTGACAGTTCCCAGGGTCCCCTTAACTCTCAGCTTCACCACGCTTTATCGAAAATGCCTGTTCGTTTTTATCCCTACAAAACTGGCGGTTCATTCATTTAATCATTTATTGAGCATCTACTCTTAAGTATTAATCTATTGTTAAGTGCTGAGGTTATAACGGGAAGAAAAACCAGACACAGTTCCTCCCACTGTGGCCTCTGAAAGATTCTCTCTGGGTCAGAGGCGGTGTTATACTTATTTCTGTAACCTGGAACATACGAATGCTAATGCTAATGCATTCGTATGTTCCAGGTTAATGCTAAATGCACTCTGAATATATAGATGAAAGGCAGAATGAGCCTTCCCCCACCCTTTGGGGGAACCTCACCAGAGTTTTCTGTTTGCTGTTTCATTATGCAAAACACAATCTTAATGACAAGCTCGATAAAAGCTTTTACTTTTTTAAAGTTCCTGTAGACCCATTACGTCCCTGGGTCTCTGAAGCCACCCTGTGAGTTGGCTTTTGGTCCAGGACTAGCATTTCATCTTATTAAGGCTCAAGGAGTACAAAGTCAGAGGTCAAATGGCCCCTTGGTGATGGAGCCCAGATCAGACTTGACCCTCGGGCTCTGTACGGCTCGCCCAGCTCTGCACTCCAGCTCTGTACAGACCTGTGTCCTTGTCTCCTATGCCTGCCACATGTTTCCCAACCAGAATCTCAGGAAAATGGTAAAAGAGGGAATAGGTGGATGCCCAGTTTCCATTTAATTCTCTTCCAGATTTTTCCTGGGCCCTCCCTGACACAAGAGATATTTAGGAAGGAGACTCATTTAATGGATATTCAGGTATGATTTTTCTCTCTTAGCTTCCTCTTAGCCCCGACTCTTGCCCCTTGTGATCATTCCAGATTAGGGTGAGCTCATCTCTGTCTTAACTGGATTTTCACCAGGGACTTGAGGCTGCGTGCTGTTCCCATCACCTGGGTCAGTTCATGTCTGTGATTAGATTTGTTTAATTAACATAATTAGGAGGCCCTATATATCTCGGCAAGAGGGACAGACAGCTCCGCAAATGCTTTCTGGACACTGTGCCAATGGCAGCTTTGGGTCCATGCCAGTGACCTTAACTTCACCCACTTGTGGCATTTGAGCCGCAGACAGTGTTACTGAAGGCAGGACTTGAGGTCCCCTGGCTGCTGCCTTGAACGGATAAACCTGCCACAGGGAGAACACACCGGATATTGGTGGGGCTTAGTCACCAGCAGTAAAGCATAGCTCCAGCTTGCCTATGGTGCACTGCAGACAGTGTTCTTTATTTTTTTTTTTCGTTAAGATTTTATTTATTTGACAGATAGAGATCACAAGTAGGCAGAGAAGCAGGCAGAGAGAGGGAGAAGCAGGCGCTCCACTGAGCAGAGAGCCTGATGAGGAGCTCAATCCTAGGACCTTGGGATCATGACCTGAGCCGAAGGCAGAGGCTTTAACCCACTGAGCCACCCAGGCGCCCCCAGACAGTGTTCTATATCACCTGGAGCATCTGGGGCTTCATTTCTCTGAGTTATAAGTTCCCAGTCTGTAAAATGGGAATAACTAAGTTTACCTCACCACACTGATAGCAGGATTCAGTGAGACAGTCTGTAAAGTGACCTCTTAATGTCTTGCACAGAGTGCACCCACTCCCCAGGTGTCTCCTTCTGGTATGGACACACACAGCCCAGTCACCAGCTTCATCCCAGCCAGGCTCTTCTTCATTCTTTCACCTCCATCCATCCTTTTCTGATATTCCTTTAGTTTCCCCCCTCCTCCTGTATTTTCTTCCTTCTTCTCTCCCCCTTTCTAGTGTCCTTGCTTCATTTGGCTCCTTGACCTTATCCTTTTCATGAAGTTTACTCATCTGGGCTCTGCCCAGTGACAATGAGTCATGTGGTCTGGGGCCAATTAAGAAACTTCTTTGGGCAAGTGCCCCTCTTTCTTCAGAAGCACCTTTCCTAGCCGTGTTAACCATGCCTGTGCCCTCATCAGACCCCCAGCCCCTTGAGGTAGGGATTGTGGCCTAATGAGCTAGAATGTAGGGGAGACTTGAAAAGGGTTGGTGGGGGGGAAGGAAGGAAAGGAGGGAGGATGGGAAGAAGGAAGGTAGGAAGGAAGGATGGATGGACGGGAGAAAGGGAGGAAGGAAGGGAGGGAGAGAAGGAGGGAGGAAGGGCTCTTTGTATGATCCAAGAGAGTCAGTCTTATGAACTCCAGAGGCTGCACATGACAACCAGTAGCCTCTGCCTACCTTTATGCAAGTTCATAGAAGTGATTCTTGCCTCCAGCCGGGGGACTGGCTGCTGAATGGAGCTCAGGCTGGGTTTCAGACCTTGTTTGCCTCCTTGGCTGTAGTTCAGGCACATTGTATAATGCGTGCGTTCTGCTGCAAAAGGAGTCGAGACTGTAGCATAGGCTGCCCGGCACTGGTCTGACTCATGTTGTCAGTTGAAGTGGTTCAGGCTTCTCCTGTTAAAGAAGTCCCTGCCATTGGCCTGCACCTTGGTCATGTAGCTGTTTCCCACAGAGCCGCAGTGGGGCACGGGGAGCTCCTTCCCAGTGTGACAGAGTTGCGTCAGGCTTCTTAGACATGCAGTCATTTCACAATGGCTGCTACCCTCATGGCGGTGGAAGAAAGGAGTGCCGCCTTCCCTCACGTCCCCTGAAGCTGGCCCTCGTTGGATGACCCTCCTTTAATATGACTGTAGACAATATGTATAGCTAATTTCGTTAAGTGCCTAGTCAATGCTAGTTAATACTAAAGCTAGTGGAATGTTTTTGTACTCCTCACAAAGCTCCATGGAATAGGCAGAAATCTCCCCATTTCACAGACATGGAAATGAGGTCTCAGAGAAGTAAGTCGGTGGAAGACGCTTTCCTGCACAATGTGCTCTCATCTCCCCAGGGATGGGATCTGAGCTCCGGGGTCTCTGATCTGAGAGTTCTATTTAGTGGCTGCCAGATGTCTTGGAAGGACCTAGCGGTAAGGTGGGAAAGGGCATCTCTGAGTTGGAGCGCAGATACGGTTCAAGGAACTGGCTGGGCGACAGCTTTGTTTGGCCAGAGCCCGGCCCATATCAAAACCACATGGACGCTCCTCTTTTCTTCTTGCCAAAGAACAAAAGAAGAGATGAAAACGTTGTGCTTCCAGGAGGCACACACATTTGGAGGGGCTTCGGCTAAGATAGCCTGCAGGAATATGAAACACTTTTGTCACTTTTTAGAAGCAGAGGTGGCAGAAAAAGGTCACATTTTCATCTCTTCAAGTTTCCAGTCATAAAGTGAATTTTTTTTTCCCTTAATCTCCTCCCTTTCAATAAGTCTCGGTGCTCTTGCGTTACTCATTTTTCCACAATTTCCTGAAATTTCAAGTCTCTCCTGCACTCAGACTTGGTGTTTGCCACAACCTCAGACTGTGTCTACTGGCAAGTGAGTTTTTAGATAAGTTTAAAAATCAAATCCATTAGGAATGGCAGCCTTGGAGGGACTGGAGGTAGGGGGTGGGCAGAGAGTCTACTCCACAAATCTACACCAAAAACACAACAGAGACCTGAGTTCAGAAGGCTGTCCTGACCCTTGGGCAGCAATTCCTCCATCTCTCTGAGCCTTAGTTTTCACATCTGGAAAATGGCGGCAGCTGTAAGTGCCTCCCAGGGCTGCCATAAGGAATGAATGAAGTAATGTGAGAAGGTATGGGGCAAGATCTGGCCCTTGGTGGTCGCTCCCTAGACACTTACCATGTTCCCCCAGTCATTCTAGCCATGTTGTTCCCCACTATTTCCGGCTCCCATGTAAACTTCTGTGACTTAGCTCTAGGCAGCTGCTGTGGGTTTTATGCTGGAATTATTCAGTTTTCATTTCATTTCATTTCATTTGATTGTGTGTCCACACTACAAGTGGGCTTCCATCCAGGGTAAATTTGCTTTGTATCTCTACCACCAACATGGGTATCTTGGGTGTTGCATTGGGCTTTAAACTTGCAGCTGATAGGGAATGGAGGCTCTGCTCCGCTTTCTCTGGGTCTCATGCCATATGACCACTTGATGCACTTGTCGTTGAGCCACATAGGTCCAATGTAAACATTTGACAGAGGCAGTTTTGCTTTGTGGTTATAAGCCGTGAAGATGCCTCTGACCCAAAGTATGTACCTGCTGACAAATCCCTCAGTCCCTCTGAGCTTCAGATTCCCATCGGTAAGATAGGCACAATGGAGAGTGTCTCTCAGGGTTAGCGTGGAGATTACATGAAATCACAGATGTAAAGAGAGAGGTCTATGCCTCTATAGAGTAATGGTCTAATATATTTGTGGTTGGTATTATTATTCTTAATGTGTGAAGGCTATCTATTTATCTGTCTACTTACCTACCTACCTGCCTGCCTACCTGTCTACTTGTTCTACTTATCTACCTATCTACCATCTATCATGTCAAATATTCCTGGTGATTTTCATTACAATCTCTCAAGAAATGATTCTTCACAAAATAATGGCTCCAAGGCTGATTAAAATAGTGTTGCAACCACTTCATGGGGCATGGTCCCCCATACAGGTTATAGACTAAGTACATTTAATTTGCTCACTCCACCTTTAAGAGAAATTGCTTAATGCCACTCAAATTTAGGATTTTTACCTGAACTTTGTAAAGCAAACAACATAATCAAATGTATTACTCTAAGCACACATCTGATTAACCTTAAAAAGTGCGTGTATACATGTGGTGATGATGATTGCTATTCTTAAAAACAAAGGAGCTGTTGTTCCTTTGAGAAATTCTGTTAACTATCTTACTTCCTTGGGTTCAAGAATACTTTGAAGAGGTTTTCGTCTGTTCATTCCATAAATACTTGCTGAATCACAGGATATGGAAAAGAGTAAAAGATGACTGGTTCCTGCCATCCAAGAAGTCTCTGTCTGGTGGGGAGACCAGCCTAGGTCAGTACCCCTGTGCTCCAGTAGAAGTAGACAGAGGGGTGTTCTGGAGGCAGAGGGAAGGAGTTTTCAATCAGGACTGGTAGAGGAAAAAAAGGGGTATCCAAGGAGGCTCCATGGAGCAGCATAGATAACCGACTTGGGAATTTCACAGAAGGGGGGGTGTTCCACATATTGGGGAAGAAAGACTAAGTAGGATGATGGGGCTGCAGAAGGGAGGGGAGACAGAGAGACAGACAGGCTGAGCTTCAGGATGTTCACTGTGACCAGAGTCAAGCCAAGGAAGTATGGACAGGATCTCAAGAGCTGCAGGAGGGGGAGCGATGTGACCATTTTAGTGTGTGAGAGTGCTGGGAATATGGAAGGCACGCTTGGGAGTCGGGGAGGCATTGTGCTGAAGCAGGGAGAGGGTCAGAGAATTACTTCCCTAGCATCTGCCCCACCTGGGAGCTTGTGAGAAATACAGATTCTTTATCTCCACCCGAGACCAACTGAGTCAGGGTCAGCATTTTAACAAGGCTCCAGGGTGATTGCTATTCACCCAGCGTTGGAAGACTCCTGAGAAATTCGGGACTGAACTAGCATGGGCCTGCAGCATTAGTGATAGAAGGGGAAGAATTTGCATCCTGTGTGAGTCTCTGGTTCCACTGAAAAGTGGAATGACTTAGCAGGGAATAATTGAAGAATTTTTTGGCAAGTTCTCTCTAGAAGCTGCCGTGTAAATGTGCATTTTGTGCCATCAGATATGTAAATGAGTTAGCTGCCCAGAGTTTATTAAGAAGTCCTGAAATGTACTGAAAGAGACTGTGACAGATGAATTGCTTATGCAGGGCTGTGTTCAGAGAGGGTGCTAGATAAATACTATTTGAGTAGATAATTTAAAGTGAGGGGTCTTCCTTACCTTGTTGGTATTAGGGGCAGGTACCGTGTCTGGGGGTGAGCAGCAGCTCAGGAAAGGGTAATAATCCTCCATCACCACCACCAGCACCATCATCATCATCATCATCATGGTTGTTACTGTATTATCCTTATCTTTGTTTCGACTCTTTCGAGAGATACAGAAGAAACACAAAACATACTCTCAGCTCTCAAGAAATTTCCTAGCTTGGTCAGAGGATCCTGTGACTCTTGATCTCAGGATTGTAAGTTTGAACCCCATATAGGGAGTAGAGATTACTTAAATAAATTCAACTTTAAAAAAAAAAATAAAGAAATTTTCTAGCTAGTTGGAGAAAGATTACATACCCATGGAAGAGGGATTGCCAATGACAAAAGCTAAATGGGGTTTCAGGCCCTTCCATGGGGTAGGGGGCCATCAATTTTGAGGGGTTCTGCAGAAGGTGCCCTCTGTGGGCTGGGACTCCCAGGAAGATGCTGTTGAGTCACGAGTGGTAGGGCAGAAGAGGCCACTGGGAGGACAAGAGCAGTGGAACCCTATGGATTTGGAGAGAGAAGGACCAACAACAGCCTTTTGCCCCAAGGCTCTTATTGTACACAAAGGAAGCAGACCAGAGGGTAGAGGTAGACGATTCTTCCTCCTGGTCACTCAGCTGAGGAGCAGTCGTACTGTGTCAGGAACCCCATCTTCTGTCTCCTGAGCTAACAGTCCATCTGCCCAAAACACCACAGCGTACCAGGAGCTCACTAGTGCCCGGGCTTGGCTGTACTGTGAGGCCAGGTATAATAGGGTGCACACAAAGGGGCTGGGGTTCTGAGTCTTGTCAAGGATGACATCCAACCTCTGCCCCAGTCAGCAGAATCCCCTCTTACCTGGCTCTTCCAATGGCTCCTGCTGTCCCCTCCCTCTCTTCCTTGCCTCCTCAGATATGTCCCCAGGGCAACATGCAAGGCCTTTTGTTAAGTGTTGGAAACAGGACTGGGAGAGACTCACAATCTCTCAAGCAGCAGGGGTGGAGAAGGTTATTTCACTGAGAAGGGGACTCCACTGATTGACAGTGGCAGCCAGTGTTGTACTGAGAGATCTGAGGCTCCACTGGGAGCCTGTGGGAAAGCGTGCGATGATTGATTAGCAATGCCTGTCAAGGGTGCAAGAAGAGAAGAGTGGTTGCTCCAGGGTCTGTGTTTATTTCCCCAGAAATAAGGTCTGGACCTGGAGAATGTTTTCATTTCTGACTCACAACCCTACAATGTCATGATCACTAGTTCGTGCAATGATTTGATTTGGTACTAGAGATAAGAAGAAAAATCCACAAACTAACCAGCCCCAAACACAAACAACATCCAATCCAACAAATAAGTAAACAAACAACCTTTCTTTGCCCTTAAGAATTCTTGGGGTCTTCAGAGGCCTAGACTATCCAAAGGGTAGCTGTGTTTAAATACCCTCTATGTGATATCACCTTACACCAGTTAGAATGGCCAAAATTATCAAGACAGGAAACAACGTGTGTTGGAGAGGATGTGGAGAAAGGGGAACCCTCTTACACTGTTGGTGGGAATGCAAATTGGTGCAGCCACTTTGGAGAACAGTGTGGAGACTCCTCAAGAAATTAAAAATAGAGCTTCCCCATGACCCTGCAATTGCACTGCTGGGTATTTACCCCAAAGATACAGATGTAGTGGAAAGAAGGGCCATCTGTACCCCAATGTTTATAGCAGCAATGGCCACGGTCGCCAAACTGTGGCAAGAACCAAGATGCCCTTCAACGGATGAATGGATAAGGAAGATGTGGTCCATATACACAATGGAGTATTATGCCTCCATCAGAAAGGATGAATACCCAACTCTTGTAGCAACATGGACGGGACTGGAAGAAATTATGCTGAGCGAAATAAGTCAAGCAGAAAGAGTTAAGTATCATGTGGTTTCACTTATTTGTGGAGCATAACAAAGAACATGGAGGACATGGGGAGATAGAGAGGAGGAGGGAAATTGGAAGAAGAGATGAACCATGAGAGACTATGGACTCTGAAAAACAACCTGAGGGTTTTGAAGGGGCAGAGAGTGGGAGGTTGGGGAACCAGGTGGTGGGTAATAGGGAGGGCACATATTGCATGGAGCACTGGGTGTGGTGCAAAAACATTGAATACTGTTATGCTGAAAATAAATAAATAAATAAATAAATAAGATACCCTCTATGTGAACCTTTGGAGCTTTTTCTTCCCTTGAACCCACCAGTTCTGATCACTGGATTGCATGTTATTTTTAAATAGGCCCAAGTTTCATAGGGTTTGTATCTAGAAACTCCTTGCATGGTATTTGCTGTGGCCCCATCTCCAATCTGGCCCTGCCTTTTGGCCAGAGCCTGCACTCCTTTCCATCCCCCACCACAGGAGACTGCAGAGTCAGTATGCCCCTTGAAAAGAAAGCACCCCGAGTAATGCAACCTTTACAAAGTAGGGTGAATGTGACGAGTGGTTGTTCCTAGCCAAGGCATACTCAGGTATGGGAGCAGCTCTCTTTCTGCCACAGGTGTAGGAAGAAGGCCTGGGTCTACTTTGCTGACTTTTATAGATGCACCCATAGTCTCCGAGCCTGGTTTCCCTCTGTTACCACAAGCATACCTCTGCAAGTCTCCTGGCTGCTCCTAGCTGTCCAGCCTTGACCTTGGATTAAAGCTAAGGCACCTGAACTTTATAGGGAGCCAGCCTGAGGCCTTATTGAAAAGTAAGTAAGCCACATATGACATATGTGATATGTCACATAATCACATATATGTGACAGTATTAAGTTTGCTCTGAGTAAGAGGGACCCCAAACAGCAGTGCTTAAACAGATAGCAGTTACTCTCTGTCACTTAAGTCTAGAGATATGCAGCCTGAGCTGGCCTACAGCTCCTCTCTGTACAGTTCTCCGGGATCTACTTTCTTTTAGTCACTTGTCCACTGTTCCCAGAGTTTGTCCCTTTCCTCGTGGTCCAGTCTGATTGCATCCACATCCATGTTCCTGCAGAAGACTAGAGAAAGGTCTGAAAAACCACTGGCAAAGGTCATGAACTATCCATCACTTTCACATTCTCCTACTTACATCTCATTGGTCAGAACTGAGTCACATGGTCATATCTGGCTGCAAGGGAGCCTGGGAAATGCAGTTTTTATCCAGGGGCCCATGTGCCCTACCAAACGTGTATTATTTATGGAAAGAGGGGAAGAATAAAATTTGGGGTCCAACCAAACCTGTCCCCAGTTTATGAAACACTAAGAGCTGTGCTCAGCTAAATGATAAGTCCTCCCCTGTTTTTGCTAATTGCATGCATGGACTTAGGATGGCATGAGTGTGGGTTTTCATTTCAGTCCGGTTTGCCACCAGCACATGTCACTCCTGGTACTGTTTTCTAAACTGACCGCCCGAAGAATTTGTGCCAGAAGAAATTCCTTTTACTGCCTTCTTGCAAGGGAGCTGGTGAGTATTTGATGGGTAAGTTCCTTGCTTATAAGTTGACGGGGTTAGTTCATGTTTCCTTGAAAGTCAAAAACCTTTCCGTGACTTACACAGCCACCTTTGCAACCAGGGGGAGGCTGTGAAGGGGGAACCTTGGCATATCACACTGCAGAGATGGCCGATCCCCTCAGCCTTTCATTCTTGCAAGAAGAAAGACCTGTATGGTACCCAGACCCGCCTTCTTTTGTGTTCTTGGGCATAAAGTCATGTGGTAATGACTCATTTTTACCAGTATTTACCCAGGGTGGGCAAGTGCCCATTGCCCTTGACCTCGTGGAGTTTTCAGTAGTTGGGAAGACAGATATTAGACACACGATTACCCAAATCATTCTTTAATTATAATAATATCTAGAATTAATCACTCTTAGTAACTAAAGAGTCATTTTCAATACCTGCTTGCTTCTCACTTGCCACATCTGAGTAGGTACCAAGTCCTGAGACTTCTTTCTTGGAAGGGCTCTGACATGGTTTGTCCCTTTCACCTCTCACTATTGCTGGCCTGTCCCTGGCCTTCATGATCTCTTCTGACTGCTAGGTTCATGTGGAATTTGAGTGTGTGGGCTCTGGAGGGAGGCAGCCTCCCCCTCCACTTACTGGTGTAGTGTGACCCTGGGTTTATTTGGCCTCTGGGTCTCCATTTCCTCTTCTTTAAAGTGAAATGATAACAGACAGACTGTATTTGTTTGCTAGAGCTTCTGGAACAAAATACCACAAAGCGGATGGCTTAAATAACGGAAACGGATTGTCTCTCAGTTCTGGAGGCCAGAAGTCTGAGATCGTGGTCTCACTGGAGGTGGTTCCATCCAAAGACCATGAGAAAAATTTGGTTCTGGGAGTTAGGACTTGAACATACAACTTTTGATGGATACAATTCAACGCTTAACATTGGCTCTATACCACTGGGTGCAAATGTGTTATATATGGAAAGCATGTCGAATAGGGTGTGGTACAAAGAAGGCCTCAGGACAGGAACTACTGTTTTGAATTGTGACATCTTTCCAGGTGGTCCTCCAGCTCCAATCCCTGCTCTCCTGTATAGCTGAAATGGTAGATCAGTCAATACAGACTTATCTCATTATATCCCTGCTCAGACCCCAGTCCTTACCATGCCCTTCAAGCCTCTGTATAATCTGGCGCAAATTAACCCAACTCTTCTCCATCTCCCCACATTACATTTATAGCTTTATCATGTAATTTATCATCTGCTTTGCATGGTGCTTGGCTGTGAATGCTAGCAGTCTCCCAGGTGAGCTTCTTAGGGCCAGGACCATGATTACTTAATCTACTCTCCACTATAGATCTCTTCACGTTCAGCTTCATAACTCTTGTGTCCACAACAGTGCCAGGCAGATTTTCTGCAGTGCTGACTAGTGCTCCGTGCTCTGTGTGTGTGTGTGTGTGTGTGTGTGTGTGTGTGTGTGTGTGAGAGAGAGAGAGAGAGCGAGCGAGCGAGCGCACAATGAGTGAGCTTGTCTTTCTCACCTTTCTGGAGGCTGGAAAGTCCAAGATCAAGTTGCTAGTCCTTGGGTTCCTGGTGAGAGCTCTCTTGCAGATTGCCTTCTAGCCATGTCCTCACGTGGAGGAGAGGTCATCTCTCTTGTGTCTCATAAGGGCACTAATCGCATTCCCGTGGACTCTACTCTTAGGACCTAATTATCTCCCAAAGGTCCCACCTTCAAACAGCATCACAGTGGGGATTAGGGTTTTAACATAATAATTGTAGGGTTGGGGGTAGACACAGACATCCAGTGCTTGGCCTGTACCACATCTGCTTCTTATCTGGCAAAGTGACCTTTGTCGCACTGGGCTCACCTCCTGGACTCCTTTCTCAACTCAGGACCCCAGCTAGTTCCCCTCCTATCCTCTCCCAGAACATCCTTCTCCTTCAGCCAAAGTCTGAAGTTGTCTGTGGGTAGTGAGGAAGTCCACTGGCAGGAGTGGCAGATGACTGCAAAAAGAGGAGCCTGAGGCTCCAGGCAGGATGGTGGCGGCTGTGAGATGCTGCAGCTGCTGTCCTCCTAGTTTGCCATTCTGGTTCCACCTCCTTGAGTGCTGTGTTCAGGCTCTATGTGTATTGTATTGTATTGTATTGTATTGTATTGTATTGTATTGTATTTTACCCCTTTCAGTGAGGCCCCCATCTTTTCTCAGGTAGTTTGTGTCCTCATGCTCCTTGACCTATATCGAAACCTGTCTTAAGAAAGAAGACTCTCTAAGATCTCCAGTCCTTAAGACAAACAGAAGTCACAGATCCTGCTTCTTAGTCTGGCTTCTGATGAGGGACTGGAAGGCTTTTTCCCTATGGAAGTGTGTGGGGGGAGAAGGCAGGAGTATAAGTAGAGGGAGTGTCTACCCTGGGCAAACGCTCCCTGGAGAAAGCACTTCCAGATCCAGCTCTCGGCACCTACCCTACTACTGCACTTCCAGGGATGCATTTCCTTTACTAGTGAGTCGGGAATGGCCCTTTGGGGTCAGCTCTGTAGAATTGTAAAGGGGCCAACAGTGTGCTCTGGGACCTGAAGGCATGTCTCCATGAGATCAATAGGCCGGGCAGACATGGGAAACATGAATGATGGAAACACAGGGATGCACGTGCCCCCTGCATGCTGGAGACAGGCATCAGTGCAGATGATGACCGAGGGGTTGAATGGGAGGCAGTGATTAGTTCTGGTAGGGGATTCTGGGAAGACTATCTGGAGAAGATGGCAGAGGGGCCAACTGTGGCTGGAAGAAGAGAGTGGATGATCAGGAATGGTCCAAGAAGGGAGAAAGTTACGCATTGTAACTAGAAACTAGGAGTCTTGGTAGAGAGACATGTTTGGGGATGGGGAGAAGAGTCCAAAAGTCCACACCAAGGAAAAATGATAATGAAGCTGCCCAACGAATTTCCTTTGCCTTCCAGATCTCATCTGCCTTCCCCATGAGTCCTGCCTATGCAGGGCTTCTCTAGCCCATACAGAACCTCTGTGCAAGTTAGAAAAAGTGTCTCCTTCTGGGCTGACGCAGCCCTGCAGGCACACAGTTTGGCCAGCAGATGGCGCCTCTGTGTGACTTGGGAAAGCCAAGGCTGATGGCGTGGTCAGCCCAGAACGACTGAACTTTAGATTCCCTCATGGCTTTCAGCAGGGCCTCTTTGCGCAGGGCAATCTGGTCTACACCCCTTAAGCCACTTGGACCCTCTAGACACATCAGACCCTTTCTATAACTTTGACAGGTGCCGTTCCTGCCACCTGTAAATTCCAACTCAACCCCCCCAAACACTGACCAAGACAGTGACGCTGTCTGACTTTCTGAGGCACAGGGGATGATCTGTATTTTGAGTTCCTGCATGCACCACTGGGCTGGGCACTGCAGACCCACCAGCATTTCCTAGACTGGTCCTGGCCACCCAACAGGGCGCAGGAACGTCTCTTGAGCGAGTAGGTGAATTGGGCCATATTCTTCAATGCATCTTCCCGTGTCTTCTCTATATTCTCTGCCACCAAAGAGGTGAGCAAGTTAAATACCATTAATTTCATTTGGTACAAACCAGACTGATGGTCACAGAGGGTCAGTAGCCTGCTGGAGGTCCCAATCTATGTCTGCACTCTTATTTCCTACAGGAACCCTCCCTAACTTTCCTCGCCATGTGCTCCATCAAATCCAATTACTCCCTGCCTCTTGAAGAGGCTCTGTATCGCACGGCCAGCTCAAATACCATCCTCTCCATGGGGATACGTGCAATTTCTGGGTTCTGAAGTCTGCTAGGCACCCGCTCAGTATTTGTACCGTGCTTTGCCTGGTGGGCTCACGTCTCAGCTTTTCTGAAAGCCGAGAGTGCTCAGTTCTGGACCCTGTTTGCTATTGTGTCTTTTGAACGGCCAGGGCAGTTCCTTCTGGATAACAGGATGCAGAAAGGGTTAAGGCAGCTTATTTTGAAGTAGTTAAATCAGTGGCTCTCAAACTTTTCACCCAAGACCCACAGTAACAAATGCATTTGGCATAATGATCCTGTGTGTTTATATGTATACATTCTTTTTTGAAACTAACTTTTCCAAAACAGGACCTCCCCTGGTAATGCACAACACACTCTTTTTCTCTTTTTTTTTAAATTTATTTTTTAAAAAGATTTTATTTATGTATTTGAGGGCGGGGGGAGGGAGTACAGGGGCTGGGGGGAGGAGTAAGGAAGAGGGAAAAGCAAACTTCCAGATGAGCAGAGAGCCCAACAAAGGGCTCGATCCTAGGACCTTGGGATCATAACCTGAGTTGAAGTCAGATGCTTAACCGACTGAGCCACCCAGGCGGGCCCTAATATTTTCTATCCAATGCCATTGTGCTTTTAAAACTGCTGGTTGTGACCTATTAAACTGACTTCACAACCCACCAATGGATCATGGACCTCAGTTTGAAAACACTGATTGAAACTACCAAGAGGCAGGATTCTGAGAAAGCATTGGCCAGTGGGCTAACCTGAATTCTGTCCTTGGATAGGCATGGGGGTAGTGGTGGAGGCTGAATTCAGTGAGGATGTGTCTGGACCTAGGGTCAGATTTGTTGCCCTTTCATGGCCATGGGCAAATGTCCTGACCTCCCATTCTGTTCCTTGTGTGGCACCCAGGAGCCTCCTACTGCCTCCTGGAAGTCCCCTTTGATAATCAAAAATGGCAAGGCTCTTCCTCTCTGCTTCTCCATGTCTGTGTCACTCCTTCCACTATCCCAGCACTATTGTCCCTGTTTGTCCCCCAAGATAGAGGAGCGGAGGGAGTGTTTTGTCCATTTTTACACCCTAGGTGCTTGCAGAAACCCTGGCCTACAGGTACTCAGTGAATGTCGGCTAAAGAAATAGGTGAGTGAATAAAGAAATGGGCAACTGTAGCATCAGGGTCCTGCTGAGTAGGGAGTCCCAGGGGTTGCCAGCTCAGATGCCCTCAAATCAAGATGCTGGCAGAGCTGGTTTCCTCTTGAGGCTCCCGAGTGGCGTTGTTCCTTCCCTCTTCCAGCCTCTGGTGGCTGCTGGTGAGCTCCCTGGAGTGCAGCCTTACCCCTCCAGTCTCTGGCTCTGTAGTCACATGGCCTCTTCCTCTTCTGTACCAAATTGCCCCTTAGTTTCCCCCTAATGAGGACCCTTGTGATTATAGTTAGGGGCCACTCAGATTATCCAGGACAGTCTTCCCATCTCAGCATCCTTAATCTTATCTTCAAAGTCTTTTTGCCACATAAGGTGACATTCCTAGGTTCCGGGATTAGAACCAGGATATCTCTGAGGATCATTCTTCCGTCTACCGTACCATGATTGAGCGGAGGCGGACGGAGTTTGGAGCTAACTCCGTCCGCCTCCGCTCAATCAGTCATGGTGGTTCCTACCCCATTTTCTTCTGGCCCAGTCTTCTTACTGTAGACACAGGAAAGGGAAGACTATATGGAGGAAACAACTTGTCCATGGTTATTGGCTGGTTAGGAGCAAGTCTGGGATAGCATTTTGGGTTTTTGCCACTTCCACGACAGTTGCTGCTCTGAAGTATTCTGTGGTTCTGAGATTATATGCACACACACACACACACACACACACACACGTATATGCATATATATATATATGTATATATATATATATATTTTTTTTTTTTTGCAAGGTATTCTCTGCAGTGGTATCTAAAATGCCAAAGAGTCAGCACTTGTAGTTTCCACCCTAAAAGTCAGACATGTTGTCAGTTATTTAGGGAGTTTTGGAGTTGAACTAATAGATGAAAAGCTGGTGTTATTTTCCACAGAGGTGATGCATCCTTAAAGTCTTGAGGATTTTTAAAGCCCCCATGAGCTGCCCGGGACACCTTCAAAAACTTTCTTTTTTTTTTTTTTTAAGATTTTCTATTTATTTATTTGACAGAGAGAGAGATCACAAGCAGGCAGAGAGGCAGGCAGAGAGAGAGGAGGAAGCAGGCTCCCTGTGGAGCAGAGAGCCCGATGCAGGGCTCGATCCCAGGACCCTGAGATCATGACCTGAGCTGAAGGCAGCGGCTTAATCCGCTGAGCCACCCAGGCACCCCGGTACTCCTCTTTCTTAATCCCATTAATTACTCATGTTTTACTTTCCATTCAAACTACTCATATCCCAAGCACTCCATACATTTTTTTTCCTGGTTGTAATCCTGCAGTTCAATAAATCCAAAGAAAGTTACAGCTCTTGTGTTCAGAGGGTCCAGTTCCTTCAGTTCTGCATCGGGGGGGGGGGGATTAGGAGATTTAAACTTTTCCTTCTAAACTGAACTCATGTCAGAAAGGAAATAGAAGACGTAACTGAGGAAAAGGTGTCAGGGAAGGTGTGATGGATCAGTTGGTCCCATGGGATCCCCAGCCCAATATGTCCCTGGATATCTGTGAGGGGGCAGGGCCTTCCTAATGGTGTCTCTGAACACGCTCAGACACTCTGATCTACCCTTAAGAAACCAACATGGCTTCACCAATTTCTTTACAGAGTGTGAAAGAGGGAGAGAGAGAGGACTCTTTATACACCCTACATGTATGTCTATGTAAATGTACATATGTATGTATAGATGTGTGTATGTGTGTGTTCTTGTATGACCCTCTTAGAATAATGCATTCCATAACTTTACCCTAAACACCTCTGTGTAAAGTAGAACTTAATGCTTGGGTTTCCATCACTTTCTAAGGGGAGTGATGTAAGTGGGAAGTCCGTTATAATATTCTGATGTGGGGAAACATCTCTGTTTTCCTTTGTGGTTCTTGTTCTTAAGCTCATCCATTGACAAGGCAGATGAAGGCGGGCTGTAACTCTTGGCACATGTCTGGATGGGACAAAGAACATCCTTACCAAGAGCTACGGGTTTGAACCACGTGTCTGGCTGTCCAACTGATGAGGAGGATCTAAAACGTTTAGACTCCATTTCCGCGGAGAGCAGAACCAGTCACACCCTTAAGGGTGCGATTATTCCTTTGTGCATCTCATGCAGCCCCGATCGCTTTGAACATTTGCGGTAATTGTGCACTTGCCTTTTCTCTCCTGCTAATTTAGAAGTTCCACATCGGACTTACATCTGTTTCTCCAATCTAAGGACTTGGCATCCAGCACTCAACAAATATTTGTTGAGTGCATGTTTTGGTTGAAATTTTTCTGTTTTGAGGTTTTTATGTTTTGTCTTTCACAGTAGCTTAACTTGGAGGCTTTCTGTAGCAGCAAATACTAAATAAATATCCATAAAAGCCAGTATTGCGGCACATGAACCTCGGTGAGGAGGTGGTGAAAGACAGCGGGGAGCACAGTGTCGTGGGGAAACAGGTAGTCCTACTCAGCCTCAGCCTATGTGGACCTTTGTGACTATGGACTCAGTATTTCTAGATCGTCCCTTTTTTTCAAAATAAGCTGGGACAGATGGATTTTAATGTGAGACTGTCCGGCTGCATTGGGTCTGAGAACTTGCCTGTCTAGAGTTACTCTCTGACTAATGAAATGATCCATTCTGTGCATGGAATAGTCTAGAGAAACTGAACTAACTCTCTCTCTCTCTCTGCCTGTCCTTCTCCCCTTCAAAAATACTTCATTTTGTTCTAGGAATGTTAATTATCGAATAATTTCTGATGTTGTGCTACACTCATAAGTAGTTCTGGAATAACTTCGTTTCTTGCGAAATGATCATTCAGGAGACTAAAGTGAAATGAAATTAGAAATAACTTATATCGCTTTGCTGTTACCTCAGTCAAATTTGCCGAATATTACTCTCTTCCTAGATGGATAGGTGGATTCTGCGCAGGACCCAAAGATGAGTGAAAGCGCCATTCTCATCCTCTAGGACTAATGTTGCCTCAGACTCAGGGAAAAAGGCTCTGCCCTCGTCCTGTGCCTCGGACAGTGCTGCTTAGATTTCAAGTGCGCACAGAAGGCCCAGGAAATCTTGTTAAAGGGCTCATTCTGATTCACGAGGTCTGGGCTGAGGCCTGAGATTCTGCATTTCTAATAAGCTCCAGAATGAGGCTGTTGTTATTGGGTTGCATTACATTTTGAGTAACAAAGCTTAGAGACTCTGATCTGGCCTTCTGGTATTCCTCCTCACAAGGTGAAGAATCTTGCGGAGTCCAGGGGTAGTGCTATGGGGAGACCGTGCCTTCCACCTTCTTGGCCATATTCTGGGTGCTGGGACCCTGAGGTTTCCTCTTGAGTGGCTCCAAGCCCTCATTCAGGACCTGCATGATTTTCTTTTCTAGATCGTCCTCCCAAGGGTAGACTGTACCCCTCACCCTCAGGCCTGAGCATTAGCTGAGATGTTTATGGGAGGTGCAGAAGGGACTTGATGTGAGGCCTGAGGTGTCCACGTCATGCACACAAAGTCTAGCAGTCTGTTTTCCAAACCCTCCAGGGGATTCTTCCACACATCCACTACTCTAGATGAAGCAGGTCCAGAAGTAAAAACAAGCTGCTCGGAAATCCTACGATGTAATATGAGATCAGCAATCCTAAGACAGTATCATTCCTCTTCCTCTGCCAACATCGAGAGGAAGCTTCCTCTGTCTTTTCCTCTTAACTGTACCACTGGCTTTGGACTGTGGACAAAATCTTTCCCTTCTCTGAGCTTACAACTTTTTACCTGCAAAATAAGAGCGGGACTATAAATTCTTAAAGGGTTTCCAGGTCTAATTTTAGGATTTAGATCTTCTGGATCTAAAAGGCAGTGTATCTGAAAATATTTTCCTTAAAATCTGTGAAATAGCTTCAGTTTTTATTCACATTCCAATGTCACTGATTAATTTTATAAACCTTTCTCTTTTAAAATGTATCTACTCCTGAGTGAAATGAAGGGCAAAGAGCTTCCCGGGATAATTACTCTCTAGCAGGACATCTTAAACTATACAGATGATCCAGGGCTCTTGTCGGAAATGCAGATTCTAGTTCCGGAAGTCTGGGGTAGAGCCTGAGATTCCACATTTACAGCAAGCCCTCCAGGTGATGCCCATGCTCCTGTTTGAGGGGGAGGGCACACTTCAGTAACAAGTTTCTGTGGTATCAGTAAGTTCATTCGGAACTTCCTTCTGAAGACCTGGGATCAGTCTGAAAGAGAAATGGTGCATTATCGAGGCAGGGAATAGAGGAAGAGTAATTTACAGCAGTGCACAAAGCCTGCCATTTGGTAGGTAATGTAATCAGCGAACTGTAACTAGTTATAAACTAGAGAGAATGTGCCCCATTAAAGGGGGTGGATACGACTCAGCTCTAGCGGATTGGTCCCATGGAGCAGTGTGACCCAGTGTGGCCAGATTTTCCAACTTTTTAAGAGCGTCACCAACTGAGTTCCATGCAGTCTTTTGATTTTCGAATGCTGTCAATTAGCTTACATTAAACTAACCAACTAATTAGCCAAACAAAACTAATATGAAGACAAATGGTCTATGAAAAGACAAATTCAGGGAGGGAAAGAAGTCCTCCTTGGGCTTTGGGGTGGGGAGGAGAGTAAGGAGGGAACATCAGACAGTCAGAAGCCTGCCTGGGTCTAATCAGTGCAGAAGAAGGGGACAAAAAGGTGAATGGGTGAAAAAAAAGGAAGTGAGAGAACTCAGAACTACTTGACTACGTTCAAAGATGTACCTACTTACTCTATCTCTTCCTCTTAGAGTTGCTGCAGAATTTCTGCCCCTGGAAATTGGGGTAGGGAAGAATTAGTGGAAAGGGGCTCATGGCTGAATCTGAATCATGAGTAATGTGTTTCAGCTCAAAGGTAGGGAGGGGCCCCAAACCCCTCCCATCTCTCTAGAAGTGATGCTGTGCAGTGGCCCTTGGGGGATGTTTTCTGCATCCACCTGCTGAGCTCGCTGCTTCACTGGGGAGGCTCTATGACCACAGGTTGTCCAAGTCCTTGTGGGTAGACTTTTGGATGGGAAGATTCCAGAGGACATTCCCAAAGGAGACTTGGACACAATAAGTTGGAGAGACATCATCTGGTTCAAATTCTCATTTTGTCACATTTCACATCTTACTGAAGGCACAGACTAAAACCAAATCTTTCAAACTAAAGTTTCAGTGCCCTTTTCAACTTTGCCTCTGGGTTAGTGAGAAGACTAAATGTGAACACATGTGAAAAGTGCTTTCTTTGTAAGCCATAAAGCATTGCAAATATGTTAGTGATTGTTGGGAGGAAGCAGAAAGCCAGTTAAGCCTGAGTTAGCATCCTTGCTCATACTAGCTTTGTAAATAGTCAAGTGATTTACTTCTCCGAACTCATCTCCCCACCTGTAAAATGGGAACAGGTAAAGCCTATCTCATAGAAGTCAGATTAGTAGTTGTAAAGTACCCGCTGTTTTGTCTGATACAAAATAGTTGCTGCACAATTAATAACAGCTAATATAATTAATAAGGGATTTGAATATATTAGGAATAATATAATTACTATTATATTATGTATTTATATTAATTATATTATAGTAATATAATAATTATTCCTAATATATTCAAATCCCTTAAAATTCCTATTTCTACTTTCAAATGTTTTACAAATTTAAGTATTTAGATAAATTTAATAAATTTAAATAAATGCTGATACATAAAAAGAAAATCAGGATGATTTCTACATCTGGAGGTTAATCACTGATACCACCTCTAGACACTCTTCTAGATTTTGGTATAAATATTCTTCTTGTAAAAATATAATTATAGTGTTTTGCAACTTTTAAATTGACTCAAAAATGTATTACAAGTGCCATCATTAATTATATTTTTACATCATTTAAGAGGACTGCAGGGTACTTCTATTTCTGGGAAGATGGAGTAGATGAAGTCTTCCCTGTTCCATTCCTAAGTACAACCAAAACCCCTGAACATTATGTATAAAACGTAAGAATACTCTGAAAGGTGGAAAGAAAAAGACAAATCAGATCAAGAACTTCAGGACCCAAAGAACAATTCAGTGATGAAATTCCTGGGTTTTTGTTTTGCCTCAGATATCCCAGAATTGGAACTGGAGAAGTTAGCAACCTGAAAACACCAATGGGGTGGACAAAAAAACAAAAAACAAAAGACTACTCTCAATCAAAGACTACTCTCTCTACCCAAAGGATTAGGAAAGGGACATCCTAGGAAGATTGAAAGCTTTCAGACAGTAAACATTTTATTCTAGACTAATGCCACAGAAAAAAATTATGTTCCTACCCACACTCATGCCTGGAAAGACCAGGTGGGGAGCCTAGATTTATACCTTCACAAGGCCATAATGAAGCAACCCAAAACACAAACACAGTGGAGTGGTATTGGGGAAGGTGAAGTAGGAAGTCAGGATTTTTATCTCTCCCAGCCGGTAACAAGTTCCTCCCAACCACTACACGGTAACGTTGGGAGAGACCACATGGTAAGCCTTGGACTTCCATGACCACTTGACAGTAATGAGACCCTTCTCCCCCTCCCCATTGGTATGATAGCAGAGGAGGCTTAGGAGATCAGAACTTTTCCCATTACCCAGCAGTAATGAGGCTTTCCTCACTTTGATGTTAGTGGGGACCATGTGGAGAGGTAGAATTCTCACCCTGCCCAGCAGTAAAGAAGAGTACTCTCTCCCAGTTGGTATTAAACAGAGGCCTAGTGGGGAACCTGAACTTCTACCATCATACTGGGAATAATGAAGCAGTGTATCACCTCTTCCTCTTGGAGTGATGTCAGAGAAAACTAAATAAAATAGAAGATCTAAATATGATCTAGAGATTTATGTGATAATATAAAAATGTCCGGTTTTCAACAGAAAGTCACTTTTCGTACCAAGAACAAGGAAGATCTCAAGATGAATGAAAATAACATCAATAGGTACAAACACCAAAATGGCAGAGATAGCAGAACTATCTAACAAAGATTTCAAAGTCACCATGATAAAAATGCCTCAATGAGCAATTCTAAACATGTTGGAAACCAATGAAAAACTAGGAAACCTCAGAGAAGAAATGGAAAGTGTCAACAAATAAATAGAAGATATGAATAAAAACCAAAAGAACATTTTAGAACTAAAAAATACAATAACCAATATAGGAAGCTCAGTGGATGGGTTCAATAGCAGAATGGATAGGACAGAAGAAAGAATCAGTCAGATGAAAGAAAGAATAGAGATTAACAAATCTGAACAGTAGAAAGAAAAAAATAAACTTTGAAAAACCATCTCAGAGACCCCAAGACTATAACAAAAGATCTAATATTTATGTCACCGAAGTCCTAGAAGGACAGGAGGAAAAGGATGGGCCTGAAAAAGTAATTAAAACAACGGTGGCTAAAACTCTCCAAATTTGGCAAGAAACCCAAACCAACAGATTCAAGAAGTTTAGTGAATCCCAAACAGAATAAATCCAAGAAATCTATGGCAAGACAAATTATAATTAAGCTTCTAAAAACTAAAAACAAAGAAAAATTATTGAAAGCATCCAGGAAAAAATGACACTTTGCCTATAAGGAGAAAATAATGACAGTGGCAGCTGATTCCTCATCAGAAACCATACAGGTCAGAAAGAAGAAGCTCAATATTTTTCAGGCGCAAAGGAAAAGAACTGTGCACCCAGTGAGAGTGTTTTTCAAGAATGAAGGGAAAATCAAGACATTGTGAGATGAAGAAAAACCAAGTGAACTCGTTGCCAGCTGACCTACCCTAAGAATGGCTAAAGGAAGTGCTCCACAAAGAAAGGGAAAGATAAAAGAAGGAACACTGGGGACTCCTGGGTGGCTCAGTGGGTTAAAGCCTCTGCCTTTGGCTCAGGTCATGATCCCAGGGTCCTGGGATCGAGCCCTGCACTGGGCTCTCTGTCTAACAGGGAGCCTGCTTCCCCTTCCTCTCTCTCTGCCTGCCTCTCTGCCTACTTGTGATCTCTGTCTGTCAAATAAATAAGTAAAACCTTAAAAAAAAAAAAAAGAAAACACTGGAGTGTCAGTAAGAAGGAAAGGATACAGTAAACAAAAACATGGGAAAATTCCATAGACTTTTCTTCTCTTGAGTTTTCTAAATTATGTCTGATGGTTGAAACAAAAATTATAACACTGCCTGATGTGGTTCTAAGTATATGTAGAAATATTTAAGACAATTATATTATAAATGGGGGAGGGTGAAGAGATTAAATGGAGATGAGATTTCTATATTTCATTCAACTGGTAAAAATGTCATCAGCAGTAGATTGTGAGAGGTTATATATATCATGTGATATTTAGAGCAACCAGACAAAACCTGTACAAAGAGTACATTTAAAAACCTACAGGTAAATCAAAATGGAATTCTAGAAAATGCTCATGTAAACCACAAAAAGGCAAAAAAAAGAAAAAAGAAAAAAACAGAAGAGAAAGAAAACAGAAACAGAACAAGCAGAAAGCAAAAAATTAAAATGGTAGATGTAAGCACTAACAAATCAATGTATAAATTTAATGTAAATAGTCTGAAAACATCAATTAAAAGGCAGCAATTGACAGAATAGATTGAAAAGTATGGTCCACCTATCTGCTGCCTAAAAATAAACAAACTAACAAACAAACCCCACTTCAAATATAACGATGTAAGCAGGCTGAAAGTAAAAAGACTGAAAAAGAGACATAATACAAACATTAATCAAAGGAAAGCAAAAGTGGCTATATAAATATTACATAAAGCAGATAAAATAGACTTCAGAATGAAGAAAATTGCCAGACAGAGAATGACACTAGATAATGATGAAAAGGTGAATTTAACAAGAAGATGTAGCAATTCTAAATGTGGATACAAAAAACAAAAGAGCTAAAAAATATGTGGAGCCAAAACAGATGGAAGTGAAAGGAGAAATAGACAAATTCATAGTTATAGGTGGAGACTTCAACACTGTTATCTCAGTAATTGATAGAACAACTAGACATAGAATTGGCAAGGATGTAGAAGACTCAACAACACCATCAACCAAAAGGATCACATTAGCATTTATAAAACACTCCATTCAACAATAGAAGAATATACATTCTTTCACCTGCCCGTGGAACATATGCCAAAATAGATCATACTTTGGGCCATAAAACACCTCCACAAACTTAAAACAGTTGAAATCTTACTAAGTGTATTCTTTGATCACAATGGAATTAAAGTAGACATCAAAAACATAAAAATAGCAGGAAACTATCCAGGCATTTGGAAACTAAACAACACAATTCCAAATAATCCATAAATCAAGGAAGAAGTCTTAAAAGTGATGAAAAACACAAATCATAGAATTAAAATGAAAATATAAAATATCAAAATTTATACAATGAAGGTAAATCAGTGTTGAGAGGTAAATTTATGCCACTAAGTGCATTCATTAGAGAAGAGTAAAGGTCCACAATTGATATATAAGCTCTCACTTCAAGAATCTAGATAAAGAAGAGCATAACTGAACAAAAACAAAAACAAAACAAAACAAAAAAAAAGGAAAACGAAACCCAAATCAAACAAAAGGAAGGCAATAATAATGATAAGAACAGATATCAATGAAGTAGAAAACAGAAAAGTAGACAAAGTGAAACAAAGAGTTGATTTTTTAATAAAATTGACAAAACTGTAGCAAGAAAAAAAGAGAGGGCACAAATTATCAATATCAAGAATGAAACAGGAGATATCACTACAGATCCTGCAGACATCCAAAGGATAATAAGAGAATGTTATGAACAACTCTACCTACATAAATTTGACAAATTAAATGGGTCACTTTCTCAAAAAATACATACTATCACAATGTATCCAATATGAAATCGATAATTTGAATAGCCCCGTAAATATTTTGGAAATTGAATTCATAATTATAAAACTTCATAAAAGAAATCTCCAGGAGATTGTTTCACTGGAGAACTTTACAAAATTTTTAAAGAACAATTTCTACCAGTTTTTACATATTCTCTTCCACAAAATAGAAGGGGAAACACTTCAAATTTATTTTATGAAGTTAATATTATCTTAATATCCAAACCAGACAAACACAGTATAAACAAAATAAAAGTACAGACCAATACCTCTCATGAATATAGGTGCAAACTCCTTGACAAAATATTGGCAAATAGAATTCAGCACTACATTTTCTAAAATTATAAACCATGGTCAAATTGTCTTTGAGGGGTGCAGATTTATTCAATGTTCAAAATTCAGTCGATGTAATCTACCATGTTAATAGGTCAAGAAGAAAATCACTTGATTATATCAATTAGTGCAGAAAAGCATTTGACAAAATTCAGCTGATTTATGACAAAACTCTTAGAGACAAAAAAAATAGAGGAAAGTTCCTGAACTTGATAAAGAATGTTTATTTTTTAAAAAACCCTATAGATTGGGGCGCACGGGTGGCTCAGTGGGTTAAAGCCTCCGCCTTTGGCTCAGGTCATGATCCCAGGGTTCTGGGATGGAGCCCCGCATTGAGCTCTCTGCTTAGCAGGGAGCCTGCTTTCCCCTCTCTCTCTGCCTGCCTCTTTGCCTACTTGTGATCTCTGTCTGTCAAATGAATAAATAAAATCTTAAAAAAAAAAACCCTATAGACAACATCATGGTTAGTCATGAAGGACTTACTATTTGCCCCCTAATATTATGAATAAGGTAAGGACATCAACTCTTACCACTCTTATTCAAGACAGTGCTAGAAGTTCTAGCCAGGGCAATGAAGCAAGAAAAGGAAATAAAGGCATACAGATTGAAAAGAAGAAACCAAACTGTCCCTATTTGCAGATGACATAATTGTTTATATAGAAAATCTCAAGGAATATAAAACAGAACCCAAAATACTCTTAGAATTGATAAGTAAGTGCATTAAGGTCCCAGGACACAAAATCAACAAATGAAAATCAATTACACTTCTGTATACAAACAATAAATATGTGGAAACTGAAATTAAAAATATAATACCATTTACAGTCACTCAAAACAATAGGTGTGACTCTAACAAAACACGTACATGACTTGTATACTGAAAGCTACACAACCATAGTGAAAGAAATTAAAAGAAATATGAATAAAGGAAGAGGCATACTGTGTTCATGGATTGGAAGAGTTAACATAGTAAGGAAGAGATTTCTCCCCAAATTGTTATATAGGTTTGTTGTAATTCCTATAAAATCTTGGCAAATATTTTTATAGATATAGTTAAGATTATTCTAAAATTTCTGTGGAAAGGCATAAGAACTAGAATAACTAAGACAATTTAAAAAAAGAAAGAAGTTGGGAGAAATGAGTCTACCTAATGTCAAGACTTATTATAGAGCTACAGAAATTAAGACTGCAGTATTGGCAGATGCACAGACACAGATCAACAGAACAGAATAAAGAACTCAGAAACAGACCCAGACAAATCTACTGAGTTGATATTTGAAAAAGGGGTAAAAGCAATTCAATGGGAGAGTAGCCATTTCAACAAATAGTGCTGGGATAGTTGGCACAAAATCGATCTTTGACTTAAGTCTCACACCTCCTACAAAAATTAACTGATTATGGACTTAAATGTAAAACATAAAACTGTAATGCTTTTGTTTTAAAAAGCAAGGTAGAACATTGAGATACCACCTGACACCAGTTAGAATGGCTAAAATTAGCAAGACAGGAAACAACGTGTGTTGGAGAGGATGTGGAGAAAGGGGAACCCTCTTACACTGTTGGTGGGAATGCAAGTTAGTGCAGCCACTTTGGAGAACAGTGCGGAGATTCCTGAAGAAATTAAGAATAGAGCTTCCCTATGACCCTGCAATTGCACTGCTGGGTATTTACCCCAAAGATACAGATGTAGTGAAAAGAAGGGCCATCTGTACCCCAATGTTTACTGCAGCAATGGCTACGGTCGCCAAACTGTGGAAAGAACCAAGATGCCCTTCAACGGATGAATGGATAAGGAAGATGTGGTCCATATACACAATGGAGTATTATGCCTCCATCAGAAAGGACGAATACCCAACTTTTGTAGCAACATGGACGGGACTGGAAGAAATTATGCTGAGCGAAATAAGTGGAGAGAGTCAAGTATCATATGGTCTCACTTATTTGTGGAGCATAACAAAGAGGACAATGGAGGACAATGGGGGACATAACAATGGAGGACATGGGGAGATGGAGAGGAGAGGGAGTTGAGGGAAACTGGAAGGGGAGATGAACCATAAGAGACTATGGACTCTGAAAAACAACCAGAGGGTTTTGAAGGGGCGGGGGGGTGAGAGGTTGAGGAACCAGGTGGTGGGTAATAGGGAGGGCACGTACTGCATGGAGCACTGGGTGTGATGCCAAAACAATGAACACTGTTATGCTGTAAATAAACAAAAAAAAATTTAAAAAAAAAAGCAAAGTAGATTAATAAAATTGATTTTACTTATGAAAAAAAAAGCAAGGTAGAATTTTCTGGATCTAGGACTAAGTAAAGGTTTCTTAAACTGGATTCCAGAAACATGATACATAAGAGAAGAAAATAGATAAATTGTACTTCATCAAAATTGAAAACTTCTGTGAAATACCCTATTAAGAGGATGAAAAGACAAGCTATAGAGAGAGAGAAAATATATGCAAACCACATATCCAACAAAGGGCTAGTGTGTGGAACATATAAAGGACTCTTAAAACTCAACAGTGAGGGGCGCCTGGGTGGCTCAGTGGGTTAAGCCTCTGATCTCAGGGTCCTGGGATCGAGCCCCGCATCGGGCTCTCTGCTCAGCGGGGAGCCTGCTTCCCCCTCTCTCTCTGCCTCTCTGCCTACTTGTGGTCTCTGTCTGTCAAATAAATAAACAAAATCTTTAAAAAAAAACCCCAACAACTCAACAGTGAAAGAGTCCCAAAGAAACCAGTTAGAAACAGGACAAAGGACCTGAACAGATACCTCATCAAAGAAAATATACAGATGGCAAAGAAGCATAAGAAAAGATGTTCAACATCCTCTATCATTAGAAAAATGCAAATTAAAACAGCAATAAGATGCCTCCACACACCAATCAGAATGACCGAAATCTGGAACACTGACAACACCAAATTCTGGTGAAGATGTGGAGCCACAAGAAATGCCATTCATTGTCTGTAGGAATGCAGAAGAATACAGCCACCTTGGAAGACAGTTTGGCAGTTTCTTACAAGACTAAACATAACTCTTACCATATGACTCAGCAGTCAAGCGCACTGATATTTACCCCAAAGAGTTGAAAACTTATTCCCCCCAAAAACCTGCACACATATGTATAACACATTTATTTGTAATTGCCAAAACTTGGAAGCAAACAGGACGTCCCTCTTTTTTTTTGTTAGAGATTTTATTTATTTATTTGTCAGAGAGAGAGAGCACACAAAGCAAGGGGAGTGATAGGCAAAGCAGGCTGAGGAAGAAGCAAACTCCCCACTGAGCAAGGAGCCTGATGTGGAACTCAGTCCCTGGACCCCGGGATCATGACCTGAGCTGAAGGCAGACGCTTAACTGACTGAGCCACGGAGGCATACCCGGGATATCCTTCTGTAGGTGAAGGAACAAATAAACTGCATGTATCTAGACAATAGAGTATTAGTCAGCACTTAAAGAGCTAGTAAGTCTTGAAAAGACATGAGGAAACTTAAATGCATGTTGCTAAATGGGTGAAGACAATCTGAAAATGCTGTACACTGTATGATTCCAACTATTTTGACTTTCTGGAAAAGGCAAAACTCTGGAGACAGTTAAAAAAAAAAAGTGTTTTCCAGGGCTTACTGGGGAGAGGGACAGAAATCGGCAGAGCAAAGACGATTTTAAGGGCATCAAAACTATTCTGTGTGACAATATAATGGTGGATGTGTGTCATTGTATATTTTTCAAAACCCATAGACTGTGCAATACAGGGAGTGAACTATGGACTTTGGACACGAACAATGTAATTTGAACTATGGTCTTTGGGTGATGATGTGTTAATATAGGTTCATAGATTGTAACAAATGTATCACTCTGGTATGGGATATGGATAGCGGGGGAAGCTGTACATATATGGCGGTAGGGGATATATGGGAATACTCTGTAATATATATATTATATATAAAGTATATATTATATATATTCAACATCTAAATTAGCCTAAGATATATATACACACACACACAAACACACACACTTACATACATATATTTGTGTGTGTGTATTCATTCAACATTTATACGTTTGTGTGTATATATATATATTTTTTTCAACATCTAAATTAGCCATTAGAGAATATGACATATCATATGAAACTACAGTGACATATCAGAATGGCTAAAATAAAAATTAATGACAACATCAAGTTCTGACAACGATGCAGAGAAAAATGGATCTTTCATATATTTGCTGGTGAGAATGTGAAATGGTACTGCGACTCTGGAAAACAGTTTGACAGTTCTTAAAAAACTAAACATGCAATTACCATACAACCCAATAATTCAACCCTGGGCCTTTATCCCTGAGAAATGAAGATGTATATGTTCACACCAAATCCTGCAGAGGAATGATTCTAGTTGCTTTACTTGTAATAGCCCCAAACTGGCTACACCCCAGCTGTTCTTTGGTGGGTGAATTATTAAACAAACTTTGATATGCCTGCACCATGGAATACTAGTCAGCAGGCAAAAGGAACAAACTATTGGGATGCCTGGGTGGCTTGGTCGATTAAGCATCTGCCTTCGGCTCAGGTTATGATCCCAGGGTCCTGGGATGGAGTCCCACATCAGACTTCCTGCTCAGCAAGGGGCCTCCTTCTCCCTCTCCCCCTGCCTGCCACTCCCCCTGCTTGTGGTCTCTCTCTTTCTCTCTAATAAATAAATAGAATCTTAAAAAAAAAAAAAAAGGGACAAACTATTGATTCAATCTGGATGAGTCTCCAGAGAATGAAGCTGGGTGAAATAAGCAATCCCCAAAGATTGTATACTGTATAACATAACATTCTTGAAGTGACAAAATTATAGAAATGTAGAGAGACCAGTGGATGCCAAAGACTTCAGGAGGGGAAGGCGGTGGGAGGGGAGTAGGTGTGTCTTTAAAAGGCAACATGAAATGTTCTTGTGGAAAACGTTCTGCATCTTGTTCTCCAGCTTTGCAAGACGTTACCATTGAGGGAAACTGGGTAAAGGGTATAGGAGCTCTCTCTGTATTATTTCTTACAACTGCTTGTGAATCCACATTCTCTCAAAATAAAAAGTTTAATTAAAAACACAATTTGATACGTTAAAAAAAAAGGACGGCAGACTATGGCATGCAATGAATGTATTGCAATTTATTCAGCGAATTTCTTAGTGTCTTACATAGAGGTTATTCTAATTTTCTTATTTCAGAAAGCACTGGTATGAATGCCCTTGCAGTGAAAATTTGGCGCATACCCTTACTCATTTTCTTACCATGTATGCCTGGAAATGGAATTGCTGGTCAAGGGCTATGTATTTTTTCAACCTTTCCAGACCTCTTTGCCTCCAAAGTATAGAAATATTCGGTATTTGGAAACATTGAAGTTATGTGAGTATTCAAGATGTGAACAGAAGGAAACATTTCAAAAGATGCCAGCCACCTTTGTGTTGGTCTTGAGCGGTCTAGGCATGGGAAGTTGCCAGTGTGCTATAACCACATTGTGATACACATTTCAAAAGGTTTTCATTTGAAAAGTGTGGATAATAATAATCTCTACCTTCTGTGGTTGTTGTGGCAGTTAAACACATGGAAAACCCTTGGAATAGTGCTTGGCACATAATAAAGGCTCAATAAATGTTAGCTGCCATTCTGATTATGCAATGATTGGAATTCAGAAGTGATGCCAGGATGCATACCCACCGGTAGCAGAAAGCCCTTTGCCTCCCATCCTTAGGATGTCTCTGTTGCTTTGAAGGAATTTTTATGTAGTATGGTTCTTAACTTGTATGTGGTGAAAATGTTTTTATTAACTTGTTTGGCTTTTAATTCTTTAAAATGTGTTTCTTGGTACAAAAAGTTTGAAAAGTTTTAGGTAGTCATATTTACCAATAATTTCTTTATGAGTTTTGCTTTTGATGGTGTATGTCTGCAATAACCTTTGTCATAAGAAACTGTTCAAACACCTTAATTTTTTGTTTTATTTAATTTTTGTTGAATCTTAGGTGCGAAGAATTGCTGGCCCATGACATGCTGTTGTCATTGGTGCATGCGTGGTCCTCTTTGATTTTAAGAATGTGATAAGCACCCATGAGTCCCCTGCCTCAAAAAACTAAGATCTTGAAGTAATTTACATTCTTCTATGGGTCCTGCTCCCAACTCTATCCTGTCCACTTGAGGAACCATTCAGAAGTCTGTGTTTATCCTTTTCTTTTATTGCTCAGATTGGTCAATACGACTATGTCTCGTTTTAATTTGACCGAAGCATATATTCAGTTGTGTCCGTATACTACTGTGTTTTTCAGACACTCCCCCATTTATGAACATTTAGGTCACTATTATGCCTGGAACTGTTCTGAACACACATTTTTTTTTCTGGTGTACAGGCGAAAAGGTTTCAGTTGGGTATGCACTGGAGTAGAATTGCTGAATTATATTTACCTGCCAAGCTGTTTTCCTTCCAGAAGCATTGTTTAAGAGATTGGTGGGACCACATCCTCTCCAACACTTGGTATTGCTCGACTTTTTTCCCAGCTGACTAGTATTATGGTATCTGTAAAATAATATCCGTATGGGTATTAGACATAAAATGGTATCTTATGTCTTGACTTTGCATGTCTCTGGTTTGTTCTTCTATTTATTAGCTTACGTGTTTTCTCTGCTAAGATGCCTATTTGTCTTGTGCTCGTTTTCTTTCCCCAGTTTTAATCTTTGCATGTAAGTCTTTGGCAACAGTCCATTTATTTTCGGTTAAGGTGTGTGTTGACTTACCTTTATGACAAATGGCTAGTATGTTTTCCGAACAATGATCTCATTTTGGAATATCCCTCAAGAAAGTTTATAGTTTTCTCCATATAGTTTCCTCACAATCTTAAGTTTGTAATAAAGAGCTTAGGTTACAATGATGAGAATATAATTTTGTTCCTTCCTTGATGGGGCTGCCTTAACATTATACAAATTACCAGACAGTCTTGTCTGGGTGGATGCCCTGAGCACAGTTCTGCTGGAGGGCCCCTGCTAACTCAGGGGGAGACAATTTTACCTGCTGCACAACTAGCCCATGCCAGCCAGCCTGTCGGTTTCAGCTTCATAGACCTGGCACATATCAGGGGCTCGGTAAATGCTTGTCAGTTAACAGAAGATGAATAATTCAACAAATGATTCCACTAATTTCACCCAATTGCACGTCTTTCTCTTTCTGAGCTTGGTTGGGCAGGCAAAACATTTGGGCCCTTCTTTACTGGAACGTGGTCTTAATTTTCTACACAGTCTTGAAAGTACACCATCAAGTTAATTTTCCCCTTGAACAAGAGACCTTCATAGAAGATGGTAGATATAACCCACACATGTATATGCATAGTATCGTATATTCTATTTGTAAAAATCCAGCTTGGCTTTGAGGGGCAAGATCAACCTTTGGACCCTGTGGTCTTTATCGCCAGGCAGGAAGGCCATGAAAAATGCTCTATATTTGAAGGCCATGAAAGCCCTCCGCACCCTAGTGCTGACCAGCACTTTTGCGAGAAACAGCAGATCCAGGGAGCTGGTAATGTGTACTAATGAGCTCTGTATCCTGAAATCCATATTGCAGAAGGGATTGAAATCTACAGAAAGCTACATCTGTGTGCTCCTCGCCAGAACCCAGCAAGAAGCCTGAATACAGCATGTCATTATGATTAATTGTGGGTAATGAGGGTCTTATGAACCCAAGAAAGAGAAGCGTTTGTTTCTCTCTGCTACAGTTAGAGCCTCTGATTTGTTTTCAAGCACTCTACAGAAGGAAGCCAAAATAGAACTGGACTATTCTATAGCCATTCCTTACTTTCTTGCCAGGCATTTCGTAAATTAACACACACACAAGAAACAGAGACTTTCTAAGCTCTTTCAGGGATGTGATAAAAAAAAAGGGGGGGGGGTTCCTGGTTCAAAGAATTTTAATAAAATCAGGCTGCAGGAAATCTGCTGTGAGTTTTCAGAGAAGCTTAGTGGTGCTCTGGGTTTAGATACAAATAGGACAATGTTCATAGAAGCAGCATGGAAAAAAAAATTCTTTTATAGAAGCATTGGTATTTTCGTCATTCTCGAACCTACCAGAAGGTGGTGCAAATTCACTGTCATACAGTGAAAGAGGACGTGGCTTTCTAGAGCTGTTTTGAGAAGGTACAGTAAAACAGAAAAAAAAAAAAAACCAAACCACAAACAAAAACAAAACAAAACAAACAAATAAAAACCCTCCTATTTTAAAAAATAATAAAACAGACTGAAGATTTCATCTTAAAAAAACACAAATAATAATTCCCGTTCATGTCATATAACATCTGTCAACTTCTTTCCTGCTGGACTCAAGTTGATGTGGTATGTTAAGCTAACGAACAAAACAAAACAGGGATAGGATGAAGATTTGAGGAAGATAATTTTTAATATCTCAGTGTAAGAGAATTAACAAGGTGGGATTTGTAATGGCGTCAGACTAAGGAAATGGCCTTGTTGGAGATTCTAACAAACAGCAAAGAAGCAATTCATCAGACATACATTTCATTCCATTTAAAAATATTTGTTATTGTATTTTAATGTTTGAACATTTAAAAATATCTTTAGGATGAAGCACTGTGATTTTCCTTTGGTGTGGCAGTTTGTGCATTTTTGAAATGACAAACTTTCCTTTATGAAGATAATATAGGAGGCAGAACACCCAACAAGAGTGTTTAAAAATCAAACAAAAACAAAAAAAGAAATCAAAACCCCACCATTAACAGCCAAAATAACAAAACCTTCTTTATTTGCTGTGAGGCTAGCGCTGGAAGCAAACCCTAGCTTGGAACAACTTATCAGTGCGCTGGTGTCCACTTTTCCAATAGTTAAGAGCATTTTTAGAGATAATGATATCTACCTGAAAGGGAGAAAGTTTTTTTTTTAATTATTTATTACTGCAATAACGCATCAATTGAAGCACTTTCCAAAAATCCTTTTCTAAATCCTCCCAGTTTTCAAGACCAGCGGGGTCTAAACAGAGAGGGAGTATTTTTGAATAAAAACAAAACAAAACAAACAAACCCAAAACCCCCAAACGTCTCTGTTTAGGAATCAAAACAAAGACCCAAAAGAAGGCTTGAACATTTTCACAAATTAGAATTTCTAAAGACAACGCAGCCAGAGAGTGACCTCAGAGTTCTGGGTTAGTACTGATTTTTCAGCCCGAAATCAACCATAGTTTTAATAAATGTTACCAGAGAGAACAATGTATTTTTTTTCTAACTAAAATCTACCTTTTAAAAAATTAATTTGCTCTCCGCATTGCCGGATTACATTTTCATTTAACTTCGGTGCCGTGCCTTGTAATTAGTTTTTCTTGATCTGTTTCTTGGAAGAAGGAAAAAAAAAAAGAAAGAAAAAAAAAAAGGAATAAAATGCAAGCTTGTAGGTTGCAGTTAAAATATTTTCCTTTATCACGCCTGGAAGGAAAAGAACCAACAACATTGAACCCTGGGCGACGGAGGAGTCACAGGTCCCCAAGCCTCAACATCTTTTCTTAAAATCTTCGGAACTTAATGTGAAGCCAAGGGCGCTTGGCGTAGGAAGAGTCATTTTTGGTTTATTTGGGAGAGGGACCGGGTCTTGGAAGGGAAAGCTGGGCTTTTCGGGAGGACGGGTGGGTTTTCTTGAACAACTTATTCTCGGGCGTTTGCAAGGACAGGAGGGGAGTTGCCATCCCTTCCCGGGCTCACCTGGAAAGTCCCCCTCCTGGCACCCGCTTTGTTTGGCGTTTCCTGCGAAGCCTCGGGTTGGCAGAGAGACCCACAATGAAACAAATTCTCATTTTATGACGTCTTTCCCCCTGCAGGAGTCCGAACAATGTTTGGGGGGCTCGGCACGCAGGGAGATAAAGAGTTTTATTTTAAATGCGATACATGTCAGGATCAGACAGCGTTTCCTTTCAGCTGAACTACAGAGCGGATCTTCATTTCCTATTTCACTGCTTCCCCCGAAAGAAACTTTTCTTTTTCCTTTTTCTACCCCCCTCCAGCCCCCACGCCCATGCCCATGGAGTCAGGGAGAAAAGTCCTCGGCACAAAGCTGGTTCCCCTAACCCCGGGAATCCCCGCGAAGTCCTGATGGGTGTAAATATCTGGGCAACGTGTGCGCAGCTGGGCCACCGGGGCCTCGGCGGCCGCGCGGCTTTCGCTTTCTTCCGCGAGGCTGCGGGCCGGCTCGGGCTGGCCTGAGCGCCGACGCGGGCCGCGCTGCACACCGCGGGCGGCCCTCGGCGGGGCGCGGGCTCTCCCCAGACCCCGAGAACCCGCGCTCGTGGCCGCGTCGGGCCGCCGGGTCACGGCCTCCAGGAAGGGGCTGGGCGGAGGCGAGATGCCTCCGCTTCGGGGATCCCTTGCTTTTCCTTCTGCAGCCCCGGTCCCCCCGGCGGCCCGGGCCCGCGAGCGCGCGGCGCGGGGCGCGGCCTTTGTCGGCGCGAGTCTCGGGGCCACCCGGCCCGGCGGCCGCCCCCACCCTCCCGGCCGGGTCTCCCGGTTCCCGCGCCCGACGGCCGAGAAAATGCGCGCAAACTGCATTTTGCACTTTTGCATTTTGCATTTTGCACTCCGGGAATCGGAGGAGCCCGGCGAGAAAACCCGAAAGGAGAGGCCGTTATTTATGGCCGGCGAGCTAGAGTCTGGCACCATATGGTGGGACTTATCAGGCCCCGGGCCGCCCCGGCTCCCCGGCCCCCCCAACGTCGGGCAAACAGTGCCCGGCTGACAATGTCGCCGGCCCAGCCCGCGGGCTGGGAACGCCTCATGGGCTCCTTTCCTCCCCTTGGGACCCCCGCACATTTCTTTTTCTCCTCCAGAAGCTGATATTACACTTGCTCATAGGTTTTTTTTTTTTTTTAAGTGGTATTCGTCATAATTAAACCAAAAAGTAATTAGCGATCTTTGGGCATCAGCACTCAACAAGGGCTGGTGGCACCCTCCCTTCCTTTTGGAGGAGGCCGCGGTGGGGGCTCCTTGGGCCAGGTGGAAGGTGGTGTAGGGTTAAGAAGCGTCAGACCTCGGAGAAGGGCCTCACTTCCTCTTCGTTTTGTAGCCCTTTGTGTTACATACGGGGGCAAGCAAGGTCTGCCAATCACTACCATTTCTCTTTCTTGTTCTATAAAGACAGGGTCGTCACAGCAACAGGGACATGACAGGCTGGTATCTCTCTCGAGCTCCAGGGGGCCCCTAATAGGATTGAAGCAAAAGATCAAGCGAATGGTTTCCTATTTTAGGCCGGTAATAACTCCCAACTGCTTGCATATACATGGGCCTTACAGTATTATGAGGCAATTTTTAATCCCGGCAAAGAGTAGCCTGTTTTCTAGCAGAGTCTATTTTAGAAAACCCTATGGGATCCACCCTCCCTCACCACCCTCCATCCTCATCTGCCTGTCTTGTCTGCATTTGCGGGGAGGGAAGGAAATCCACCCCCCTTCCTGATTTCACTTAGCACCCCTCCCCCAGAATCTGAAGGTGCCACTTCCTTTCATTAATTCATTTTACCAGCTCAAAGTAAATACTCCGTTTAGAGGGAACAAAGACACCCCTTTTTGGTATTCAGTTAAAGTCCCTGGTGGGATCAGAAGTTTGCACATCTTTTGGAGAAATTGGCCTTGGATGTGGCTTAGCCAGACATCCCCACCGGGTAACCCTCCAACGCACACACCTACAAAAAACACAAAACAACCCAAGGAGGAATGAAAAGGTTTCTTTCCCCCAGGCCATTTATGTTAAAAATGCAAGGAAAAATCACCCGCAGGTGGAGAGTGGGTGTGGTCAGTGGGTGTCCTCCCTGTGCTTGTGGGGCAGACAGGAAACAAACGCGTGAGATAACCGGGCTGGTTTGTTTTCACCCCCAAGACTTGGGGAAACCCGTCAAATGAGACTGACTTCAAAAAACCAAGACTGCCTGGGAAATCTGAATGCAAACAGCCCTAGAATAATCAGCACCACCAACATCTGTCACCACAGCTGTTTCCTTTCTGGTTGGTGAGAGAACCTGTCTCTCTCCTCCGGGCTGACAGTGAACTCCAAGCAACGGCCGGGGTCTTTCGCTTCCAAACAGAATCTTGCAGGTTTCTGGGCTCTTAGCCTCTTAGAGATAAAACACAAAGCAAAACAAAACAAACATGACATCACCACCTTTTAGGTGAAAGTAAGGAGCTTGATAAACTAACATTGAGAAGTGTTTTTGTTATGTTGTCATAGGTAGGGAAACTGAGGCACAGGGACAGCCAGTGAACTTTCCAATTCATACCCAGAGAATAATCAGAATTGATTAATTCAATCCCCAGCCTACTGGATTCTGCTGGGTGTCTTGGAAAGCACTGGGTTAAAAAAAAAAACAGTAGAGGTGAGTGTTGTTTGTTTTCCTTCTCATTTGATCAAAATGCTTGTTTTCCCTTTCATTTGATCAGAAGATAATTATTGAGCATCTAGAATGTGGAAGACAAAATACTTTGTTATGGAGGGGTGAAGAATGAAATCCGGTCCCTGCCCTAAGAGAACATGTCTTGGGAGGGGAGCTGTGATAACCACAGGCATGGATACAGTGGCTTGGTCTGTGGTTACGGGAGGAAGGTCTGACAAACAGAACCTGGAATGTCTGGCCAGAGGTTAAGCAGCAGAGACTTCACTGGAAGAAGTGGTCTTGGAGTTTCCAGGAAATGAAGGCTGGCTGAGGTTCTGATAGGTAGAGGTAGAAGGGGACATTGAAGATGCAGAGAAGAGCGTGTATTCACAGGCACAGCGGACAAGCACATTTGTTGTTCTGGGGGGGAGATGAGGCAGGAAGGAGAAGACAGACTACTGCCGGGCTGAGACTTTTGGACTTCAGCCTGTGGACCCCGAGAGCCCCGAAGTGATGGAGTTAGGGGGGCATCTGTGGAGGGTGAAGCCAGGGCTGATGCCCAGGCAGGGTTTGGGATTTGGGGAGGCTGTGGTAGGCCTGGGGTGGGAGGGCTGCCGCAGGACAGTGGCTTGGGGATGGAAAGAAAAAATGATGGTGTAAGAATTGGATAGACATAGGGCTCAGAGTCCAAAGGCAGGTCAGAGGTGACTGAGCCTTCAAGCTTGGGTGACCAGGGAAAAAAGACAGCCTCGTTATGCGCAAGGAATTAAAATAACATTTAAACCCAGCATTCCATGCAGAGTGTTTAGAACATCGAGAGCTTCATGAAAACAGAGAAATTCAGATACTGACACTGATAAGCTTTCACCCGCGGTAGAGAGCTTTTCTTTGTCAAAGCCACACACTTGGCCTCATGGTTGAGCTTCAGCTAGACTTAGAGCCAGCATCTCAGAGCTTGGTGCCTTTGGGGGGGTGGGGGGTGGACTGAGAAGCGGCCTGTAAAAAAAAGCATATTTTCTCTAAGACACATTATTCTTCCTTAGCACTCATTTCAAATTTTATGCCATTATTGAGAAAGGAAGTTAGAGAAAGATATCTCAGAGGCATTTTCCTCTGCAACTCCTAGGAACGAGGAAATGTTCAGGTGTTAAAACTGGTCTGGCGTTTATTTACTTCTTTTTCAGTTACATCCAATGTTTGCCCGAGAAATCTTCCAGAGGGCAGATCCCTGCATCATCATGCAGCCAATACAGGCCAGAAGGATGGAAAATAGGAAAAAGGCACTGGGCTGGGGCCTCTGGGTCTAGAGTTCCCTTCCTGGTTATGTCAACAAGGTTGTTGTACTCTCTGTGCTCTCAAAAGAGCAGTACTCCCTGGACCTGATTTCTGCCCCCAGGAAATGAGGTGCTCAAATGATCGGGAAGGTTCTTAACATGTTCTTTCCAGCTCCAGGTCAGTGGATCACTGAAGCTACTCTTCCTTTGAAATTTCCTAGCAATTTTTTCCTTATTGTGTGTATTCTGGTTTGCAGGTGCAAACAGAAGAGATATTTATGTCGGGTGATTTAGTCTTTATTCTGGATTTTAATAACTTCATTTGCATTGAACTGTATAAATATTTTGAAAGCAGAATGCCATTCATTCTCACTCGATCCACAAACCTGCCATGCGAAGTGAGTAAGCCAGGGATTTTATCCCCAAATGTACAGCCAATGAGAATCATCCCCTTTCATGGAGCGCCTACACGTGCCAACCTATGCCTTCCATTAAATGTCTCATTTCCTCACGACAATACCTGTTAGACATTGTTATCCCCACTTTACAGATCAGAAAGCCAAGACTAACAGGAGTTGGGGGTTAGTGAAAACCACCTGCTCATTGATGGCTGAGTCAGGATTTGACTCTGGGTCTATCAGCTCCAGCTTCAAGCTTTCTAAGGCCTGGGCAAATTAAACAAAGGTTGCCGACTCTCTCCTTCTCCAACACAATATTCCTTGCCGATATTTACCATCCATATGTTCAAAGGACGCTGTTAGACAGTGCGGCCTTCCAGGGCCCTGCCATGGACAATGTAAGGGCTGAGATCTAAACCAGGCAAGTTGTTGACATATGTTTATGGAGCACCCAATACATGTCCAATACTCTACCACTGGCTTCGGGACCCTGAAGAAATATCAGAAATGTCTCATTCCATGAGGATTTTACAATCGGAGATGATGAGACCAACAGAAATGTCAGGCAAATGTCAGTAAAGGAGCAGTATGCTGTATCACAATGGAAATGACCCAACTGTATAGAACATTCACTCTGCTCCCACGGTAGCCTAGACAATTAGGTGTGATTCTCATGACAAGCCTATGCGTTAGAACTCTTCATACCTCTTTTAGGGAGGCGAATGTTGAGCCAGAGAATGAGTGTGGTTCAGTCACCACGGGAGGTCTCTGCACTAGCAAGTGGCAAAGCCAGCATTTCCTCCAGGGCCTCTGACCACAAAGTCCTCTCTTCCTCCTTCTGCCATGTGGCTTCTCACTCTTGACACATTATGCGTTAGGTCAAGGTGGGGTATACAGACATCGGAAAATACGAAAGTTCAGGGTCTAGAGATGTGATGAGACCATCTGTAATAAGGAGTAGGGTCTCCCGGTTTTATAGTCTTGCCTCGCAGTGGAAAAGAAATACCATAGGAAATTTTTAAAGTCCTGTGGGAGAGAGAAGAAATCGATAGGCATTGGGATTAGGGGAAGATGGGCTTTGGGTCCAGAGACTGGGTTCAGGTCTTGGCTCCATGATTTACAAGGTGGAATTACTGTCTCTACACCTCAGTTTTCTTGTCTGTAAATAGGGTAATGATATGTCTGTGTTTAGACTTACGATATGGCATTTGAAACGTCTGACAGGGTGACTGGGCCCATGGCAGATGCTCAGGAAAATGACAGTTACCCGAGGCAGCGGCACAGTGAGAGCCTGTTGACGAAACCTACAAATAACGTGTTGATTCAGAGCGAAGACAATTGGAGAATTTGTTATTTAGCCAAGGGCTCCCTTATCCTGTATTTTGATTCATTTCCTGGTGGTTTTCATGCTGGAATTAATGGGTGAGCCAAGAAGACCCAGTTCTGGCTATCTATTACTGCATAATAAACCACCCAAATCAGTGGTTTAAGGCAACACTCATTTATTTTGCTTATGAATATGAGGGTTGACTGGGCTTAGCTAGGCAGTTCCTGCTTGGCGTTCCTCAGACAATTATCCTCAGATCCCCGGGGGGTCATCCAGAAAACTTCTTCACTCCTGTGTCTGAATCCTGGGCTGGAAGACTCAACAAGTTGGGGTTCCTTGGGCATCTCTCTCTAGGTGGTGTCCCCACGAAGTGTCTTTGTAAAAGTAGCGGAGGACCAGGGGGAGTCCTCAGTGGCCCGCTCGGGTCAGGTGCCCATCCTTGAACCAGTCACTGTGGCGTGAGGGAGGCGATGCCTGGATTGGCCGAACTGGGATCACGTGCTTCTCCTGGATCAACGCCAGGAGACTGAGAGCTGGGAAAGTGAGGAGCCACACCACTCCAGAGCAGTGGTCCTTTTCAAGTGGTCTGGGGCACTACCTTTGGCTCTCAAAATGTCCCGATCAGACTTTTTGTCACCAGAGTGTGGGTCCAGGAGAGTCCAGAAATGAGCCCAGGTGGTGTCCTGGATGCCTGACCACCGCGAACAGTGGAAGCACCGAGGGATGGTGGAGCAAGCCAGACATTCCGGTGCCAGGACCAGAATGCAGGTGACGTGGATGTGGGTGTCTCCGCAGGGGCTGGGGCTCCTCTGCCCCTTCTGGAACTCTGCTGATCCATCTAGTGCTTTCCGCGCGCTTGCTGCCTGTACTCAGTTCGTTTTCTCAGCCATGGGAGGAAATTTGCACTCTTAACCATCCTGACTCACTCCCCGGGAGGAAATAAAGCCTTCCTGGGTGACTGTCCCAGAGACACAACGGTGAAGTGGCGGGTCTGCCCCTTTGGAAGGCCCGCCACTGCTTCTGCCAAATCCCTCTGGCCCTTTCCTGATGGCCTGACTTTGCTGAGCGGCTGCGTTTATGCTCCTCCTGGTGCCTGTGCAGTCTGATCCAGTCACTGAGAAGGGCGGTTCTAGGGCTGGCTTTTGGAATCAAAACTCCTTCAGGCTGGGTGCAGTTCCCGCCCCCCCCCACCCCGCCCCTTTCCCTGCTCCTTCCCTACCCCCCCACTTCCCCCTTCAACCCTCCCTTTTTCCTCCCTCCCTCTTTCTTTCTTCCCCACCTCCTCCTCCTCTTCCTTTTCTCTCTCCCTCCTCTCTTCCCCCTCTTCCTCCTCCTCCTTAGAAGCTTTTGGAATCTTAGCAAATATTCTATAAGAGGGTATAGTCTTCCCTTTCTAGAGTTAAAAGCATTGCTGTTCCCAGTGCAGAGATGTTCTGGGTAAAAGCCCCACTGCCCCCACCATGCCTTCCTTGGCACCCTCACCCCAGAAATGGTCAAGAGCCACTCCATAAAGAGCAGCTTCACCTTCCCCCTCCCCCCAGACACTTGAAATACGCATTCAGAATCCACAGGGCTATGTTTCTATGCCCCACTCCATCCAAGGCAAACTGTCCATTACCCAGCCATAGGGACTCAGGTGGGAGGCCAGGGAGCTATGGAGAAACCAGCTCATTGAAATCCGGATAATCCCTAAACCTCATTTTCCCTATTGCATATGACTGCCTCTCTGCCCTGCCCCCTTTTACAGGATCGCCAAGAAGCCACCAGACCGCTTTTCCTGGCACTCCTTTTATCTTTCTGGCCTGAGGGGGCCATGGGCTAATGATCAGTGAAATCAGCAAAGGCCAAGAGGCCCAGCTAATCCACAAATTGGATCATCCACCCCTGAATAATCAAGAGTTGCTGGCACAAAAGTTGGTTTCCCTCTTTGATCATCGGCACACTCAGAGCACACCTACATTTGCTTCTTGTGGGAGTCCTCTGGTGAATTAAAGGCTAGTTCCGTTTGGCCAAATAACGTTCAGATGTAGGACGAAAAGAATCCCACATCCCAGTGTCCCAGGGTGGGCTGTTTCAATGAGATACCAGGGAGAGGATTGAAATTGAAAGAGGTCGTGTCCATTCACTAGATTTGATGGGTCGGTTCTACTTGGTGTGGATGCCTCTCCATCAGGAGGAGAGGGGGTTCAATCGTAGGTAAACCTTATCGAGCTGTAGCTACTGTTATGTATCTCAACAATGGTGACCTTGTGCGATAATGCTGACACCATAATTCAGGCAGCCGTTGCTTTAAGAAAACTCCATGTACAGAGATTAGAATTCTGGGGGAAGAAATTAGGAAGTCATTATTTTATATTACAAGATGAGTCTCTTTTCTTAATTAAGGATTTCTCTCCGATTCTTTTAAATAGCAAGCCTGTCGGCAATTTTCAAGTGATTTAATTGATAAAAATGGCACTTACCCATGAGTTGTTATAAACGGCTTTCTATACAACATGTTTAATGATTAGGAAGGAACACTGTATTTGATCTCAGCCAAAAAGCTGAAGGTAATAGATGTCCCTTTTTCAACCTGGGAAGTTCCCATGCACTATGGTATTATGAGGGTGGGTCCCAGAGCAAAGAAAAACCAAGAATTTTGTTGAATTTGTGGGTCTCAGAGAACTTTCCGAAAAAGAAACATTTCCATGTTGGGCCCTCTCAATGGCATCTGCTCTGCACTCTGTTTGGAGTCAGATAGATTTGAGATTTAATTCTGACTGTGCTACTTACCGGCTACGTTATTTACTGTCCCTGACCCTCATTTGCCACCTCTATGTTCATATCCTGGTCAAAACACTCTGACATTTTCCTATCTCACCCCAAATAGTATCCAGAAGCTTCATTATGGCCTACAGGACTCTCATAATCCAGCTACTGTCCACCTCTTTGATCTCTTGCTCACCCAGCTCTAACAGCTCAGACAAGCCACTGACTTCTGCTTCAGGACCTTTGCACATGGTCTTTCCGACCCTGGAAATCTATCCCCCTAGGCTTTATAAGCTTCCCTCTCTGATTTCATTTAGGGTCTTTGTTCAAATGATGCAAAAGGGAAGGACCCAGCCAGAGGGAATCCATGCCCAGGCTCCTCCTGCTTTCTACCCATGAGGGGCCACATGGCACCCAGTGGTCCCCCAGCAACAAAGCACAATGATGGGAGTGCGACACTTCTATGCAGGGAAGCCGATGAGGGACTCAGTGCTCACAGCCTTTATTGGGTGCTGGTCACTCTGCCAAGCACAAACTAAAATTTCAGGCTCCCAAAGGAGAAAGCAAGTGTCCAACAGACATAATCTTGCTTCACAGGCTAGAGACAGTGAGCCACTCTTCTAGGGAATATTTTCTCTCCATGTAAGGAACTTCTTACCAGCCAAGTTCCCAGCCGGCACCCCAGGGCCAACACCACGAGCAGGCCTTTGTAAGGATAGCTATTTCGGACCTGCTATGCAAACGCTTGTACAATTATTAAGTGAGAAATGTTAAGCTTTTCATTATGGAATGTTCCAAACATATACACAGAAAAAGAAAATGCTAGAATGGACCTGCGTGTACCCATCACCTGGTTGCTGCAGCTAACCTATGCCTCGGTTGACTCATGTGTGTCCCCACCCACGTCCACTCCTGCCCTGAATTATTTTGAAGCAAATCTCAGACATCACATTCCATCTGTAAGACTTCGGTAGGTGTGTCTAAGTGATAAGGATTCTTTGAAAATGATCTGCCATACAAGCTGCCAGTTTGCAACCTCGGTCTTAGCCCCATGCGAGGGCCACTGGGCACCTTGCCAGACTTCTTCCCCACCTACTGCCAATGTCACTAGCACAGGGCTTTTGCACATTTATGGAACCCCTTAGTGCCCCCGGTGGTCAGGGACGAGCAGCCTGGCACTGAATTTTCACAGGATATTTGCTCTGCACAATGATTCTGGGGGCTGTTACTGTGTGGGATATGGGCTTCTTGGTCTGGACTGTATGTGCTGGATGGCCATAGAGGGACTGGCTCCTAGCTGAACTGTGTTTTCTGTGTTTACAGAGCCTGAGAGGTGACTCTGAGCTTCAGCGGAGCAAGGGAGAACAGAATAAAGTAGCCACTTCCTATGAACTAAAAGACTTTATTTCTGCAGAGCCCTGCTCTTGGTGCTCAGAGACTGGGCTGGAGGATTCCTGGGATGCTCTTCCTCGGCTAGCTGAATGTTCTTGGCCAAGCCACTTTACTTCCTCAGCCATAGTTTTCTTGTTTGTGCAGGATTAGGGTCTTCATTCACTCACTTACTCACCCATTCATACACACACTCATTCATTCACTCACTCATTCATCCACCCATCCATCCATCCATCCCATCCACCCATCCATCCATCCATCCCATCCACCCATCCATCCCATCCACCCATCCATCCATCCATCCATCCATCCACCCACCCATCCATCCATCCATCCACCCATCCATCCTTTCATTCATGCATGCATGATTTCTATAAGCCATATATGGTATGTACTGAGCTTGGTGCTGGGATATGAAGGTCAAAAAGTCTTTAAGGGACAATCCCTGCCCTCAAGGGGCTTAGCTTCCAGTACAGAGTGTGTGTGCACATATTCACATCCAGGCTAGATTACAAGAGCCATGCGTGACATGTCCTGAAGGAGAGATGTAGCGTATTGGAGGAGTTGAGAGGGACGTAGCATTTATCGAGCTCCCTCTGTGTACCAGCCCTGACTTTCTCAGATATCCCTAAACACATGGTTCTTCCTTGAGCTTCACAGGGCACCTGTCCAGGAGATACCCCTTTCCTAACTGTGTTTGTGTGTGAGGGCGGCCATAACAAATGCCACAGACTGGGTGGCTTAAGCTGAACAGAAGTTTATTTCCTCATAGTTCTGAAGGCCAGACGTCCAAGATTAAGGTGTTGTCAGGGTTGTTTTTTTCCTGAGTCCTCTTTCCTTGGCTTGCAGATGACGACCTTTGCCCTGTGTCTTCTCTTGGCCTCCTGTCTGTGTCTGTCTGCATCTTCATCTCCTCTCCTTCTTCTTCTTTTTAATATATTTATTTGACAGAGAGAGAGAGAGAGAGAGAGAGAGAGAACAAGCAGGGGGGATGGCACCAGAGGGTGAGGGAGAAGCGGACTCCTGCTGAGTAAGGAACCCGATGCACAGCTTGATCCCAGAACCCTAGAATCATGACCTGGGCTGAAGGCAGCCGATTAACTGACTGAGCCACCCAGGGGCGCCTCATTTCTTCTTCTTAGAAGGACACTATTAATGTTGGATTATGACCTACCCTATGACCTCACTTTACCCTAATCACTTCTTTAAAGGCCTCTCTCCACATACAATCGCATTCTGAAGTACCGGGGATTTGGGCTTCAACATATGAATTTAAGGGTATAGTTCAGCTCATGACACCATCCTCCCTCTCCACAAACTGTAGAATGCACAATTAAATCTAACTGATGGCCTCCTAGGAGCTGGGGGCAGGCCAGACCTAACTTTTGGCAAAGCCAGATTGTTTAAGGCCAGATTGTTTACACCTCCATTCTTCCCGTCCGAATCCTCCCAGACCCAGTTCTGGGCCTTCCTGCCTGTATCTTCTGAGCCCCCTGTGTACTCTCCATCCTCTCATCTCCCGTGGCATGGACTCTTCTTAACACGTAGCTTCCCAGACAGGAGTGGTGGCTAAGAGCTTGGCCAGCTTTGGGAAAGATACTTGGGTTCAAATTCAGGCTCTATTAGGGAACACCTGGGTGGCTCCGTCCGTTAAGCATCTGCCTTCTGCTCAGGTCATGATCCCAGGGTCCTGGGATTGAGCCTCATGTCTGGCTCCCTGTCCAGCAAGGAGCCTGCTTCTCCTCTGCCTGCCTCTCCCCCGCTCGTGTGCTCTCTCCTTTCTCTGACAAATAAATACATAAAATCTTTAAAACAAACAAACAAATTCGGATTTTATTACTTACCAGCCATGTGACTTTGAGAAAATTACTTAACCTTTATGCACTTCCATAAATGTTAGCTATTTTTTTTTATTTTGGGGAGAAATAGACCCCATGTTAATGACAGCTTATGTGGTATTTGTATGATGGGCTGACCCTCGGTTTTGTGCTATTGTTTACACCTCTTTAGATCTTAATTTCTATGTTGCAAACTCTTTGAGGGGCAGGACTTTAGCACTCAGAAGGGAGATACAAAGGCATTGATGATCAGAGATGAATGGCACATTTTTTATTCTATAGGAACTTCTGGTTTCCCAATGGAGGGAGAAAGCAGATAGGTAGATTGACAATGTGGCACGATGCAATTTGTTTGAAGATCGAGGTGAACTAAATATGTTTTTGGCACCATAGAGGAAAAGGAGAATCTAGGTCTTGTTCTTACATATGAGTTAAGGTGAGCTTGTGGGAGATTTGGGTGGAAAGGAAGTGACAGCCCTTTTGTGGCTCACATGCATTATCTCTGACCTGCTGTCCCCTCATTGCTGGGAGGCCCACATCCATGCCACTGTCCCCTGAATCCTTCCTCTGCTTTCCCAGCTCCTGGGCCAGGTGTGTGTTTAGGTTGTCGTAAAGGACTCTGAGTTCTGCCAGACACTCACCCACGAGGGTCAGAGGAAAAGTAGAGCTGACTACTTGGGTTTGAGTCCATCTGGCAGGCTCTGGCTTATACCTGTGGGTTCCTCCTCACTCTTCCTCTCCCTCCTCCCTTCCCAACTGCCTGCCCCGCAGATGTCAAACACCAGCACCAGAGGCAAAGACACATGTTGGCATCTTAGAGATAAGCTCCCACAATTGTTTAAGGGCAATTTCCTATAAGAAGTTCCCTTGTGTAAGTATTTAGGGGTTCATAAACAACTATGGTATGTGTGTGTGTTTGGACACATATACACACGTGCATATCCTACAGGTTATTTATGCTGTATATCTAGAAAGATCTTCCAGTGGTTCTGCTTCTCTGGTTGAACCTTGACACGGTGATGTGACCAGCATCTGATCTCGGGCGGTTTTACTGCAGGACCCACAAACACACTCTCCGCCACTCAGATCACATGGCAGTTGGTGGGAGGTGGCTTCCGCTTTGGACAGGCTGAGAGTGAGAGGCCCGTGGGATGTTTGCATGGGTGAGTCACGCACCGTCGGAGGTGCCTGAGAAGCCCCATATGCAGTGGGTGATCAGGGTGGGAGGAATCAGTGTGGGCTGGCTGGAACTGGAAACAAGTTTTATGGTGCTGAGCCCTGATGTTAGTCTCAAAGGTAGACAGGAGCTGGTTACACGGATGGGTGGGGGTGGGCATTGTGGACGGGCAAATAGCACAGGAATGGACTGCAGCAGGAGTGTGCGGGGTCTGACAAGATCAGCCTGGATGGTCCAGGAAGGGGGTATTGATTCTACAGCCATTGCAATCTGTACAGGCTGGTGAACTGCATCTCCCCGAGGATGTGGTAGGCTCCAGGCATTGTGTATTCCCCTGGTAGAGTAAGGTTCTAGCTCCATTAATTTCCACTTGCCTGAAACGTTTTGTGAACACCTACTACATGGCGGCATTGTGTTCAGTACAGATATGAATAAAACATGAACTGAGTCCTGGAGAAATCTGTGGTCAGATTATAGACAGTGAATATATTTTTGTTAGTTTGGATTGAATGGAAATCCGGGGCTAATACTCTTGGGCTGACTGTGGACTGATGACTCCCTTTTGGACTAATTGTGTGTATGAAGTGATGACATTCAGGTCAGTCTATCCACCCACCCCCCCTCTCCCTCCATTCATCTGATGCCAGCTTGCTCTGCTTACCTACCTACCTCTTTCATCTCTGTCTGCCAATCATCTGTTGTTTCTTCTTTTGTTAAGTGGGGGCAAGATCTGAGCAGCCTACAAAGCTAGCCGTACACAAAATGACAATTAAAAGAAGCACATAAAAAGAAAGTGGGGAGAAATAGACGTTGGAGCGACAGTGATTGAATCAGGGTCACCGCTGAGTGTTGGATTTGGGTCAGGTTTAGTGGAAACTAAGGCAAAAAGAAGAAAGACAAGGATACACGCTTGGTCGTCCAGTCGGTGATATCCAGAGAGAAGGAATGCAGGTAGGGAGCTAGACCCTCCCTGCGTTGGGTAGAAGGAGAATATCTTGTGTTGGGGCTACGTCAGGACATCAGGGAGCATAATGGCCTCCATCTCCCCGTGCAGGTCTAGAACAGCAGGGAGATTCTCCTCAAATGTTTCTCCTATCGACCCTCTACAAAGGCTAAGGGCATAACATTAAATCTTATTTTGGCCAGGACTTCCTCTGGTGAGCTAAGATAATAACGTCTACCACATTACATTCTGCTGATCAGACTCAGAACAGGGATGGAGCCTAGGGTACCGAGATAACTAATGGGAGGCCCTTGGAGAATGGTACCTGGAGTTAGGGTCCAGGGCTGGCACCTTTCTCCACCAGCCTGTGGGCAGTGGGAGGAGGGTCCTGGGCACGGCCCATTCCCAGGTGGGCGCCTGCAGCTCATCTGTGTCCAGTATGTGACAGTCTTGGCTGTCCTTATCCCCAGAATTTATCCCACACTCAGGACCAACCCTGAGGGAAGCGAGGTCAGCCCTGAGGGCCTCCTGGAATTGTGAGTGGTCAAGTGAGTGCTCCCAGCATGAAGTCGCTTGGCCATTGTTCCAAGAAGAGCTGAGAGCACCTGCTGGATAAAACCTCTGAGTTGCAGGGACTGGCAGGAAAAGGAATAGAGAAGAGGCAAAAGAAATGAAAGAGATGGGCCTGGGCCTTCAGGATTATTCAGAGGGGTCTGGAGACGGCCGCATGCCATCGAAAATGACAGTGCACAGCCCCGCACCTCAGACCGCCTGTGTGACTTTGAGCAAATCACGGAGCTCCTTTGCTCTCACGTTCCTCATCTTTATGAAGTAGGAAAAGCAAGACCTCTGCAGCTTTCCTGGGTGGAGGGGAGGGAAAGAGGAAGACTGCAAGTATGAAAGTGCACTGAGAAATAAAAATGGGCCACACGGAAATGCAAGCTGACGCCATCGTCAGCGTAGTTAACCATAGTGATTTCAAAACAGAACCGACGAACTAGAACTAAGCGGCTGTGGCTTCCAGGGTTAGACCTGGCCAGTGATGCCAGGTTGAGTGGGGGAGCCCCTCCCAGGAGGCGGCCCTTCCCTCCCCTTCCTCCCCAACAGGGAGGACAATTACCATCCTCCATCCGCCTTCATTTGTGCCTCTCTAGACTCTCACGCACATTGTCCCACCCTCATGTTTCGGGGAGCAGCACACAAGTCACCCTGCCTTCTTGTCGGGTGGCTGGCTGCTGCTCTTGCGTAGAGTGGGGGTCACAGCCCTGGGGATGCTGCCCGGCTCCCCGCTGGTGCGAGAAATCCCTCTTGTCTCTGCTCTGCTTAGCTCTCCTTTTCACTTCAGTACACAAGATATTCCCTTTTACCATGAACACTAAAATTAATATATTATAATAATGTATTAATAACATAGTGATATATAACAACATACAGTATATCACAGGCTATATTTATACTATGTATTATACTATAATACAATACATATCTATGGTTATACATGTTTTATGTGATAGTGTTATGCAGCACATTACAATTTATTCCATTTTCAGAAAACCCCACTGAAATAGGTATTATTATTACCTCCATTTTGCAGATGAGGAAACTGAGGGTCAGAGTGGTTTAGGTCATTTGCCCAAAGCTCTTCACGTAGGAAATCGTGAAGCCATGATCCTGACTTGGAGACTTCTCTCTTAGCCACTGTTCTTTGCTGATTTCTCACTGGTTCTCATAATTCGGTAATGATAGATTATGCACTTTTGTAGTAGTATTTTTGCATCGGTATTCACTGCTGTTTGGTGGTGAGATAGCTGTGGGAAGCTGTGTGTGTGTGTGTGTGTGTGTGCACGCGCGTGTGTGTTTGCCTCTGATTATCTGTCCTTTCTCAAAGGCAGGAACCAAGTCTCAGGACAATAGATGGGGGACTCTCTAAGGGCCACCTGTGCCTCGTTAAGGCTGGACTCTTGGTACACAATACGTAAGGCAACAGTCTAAATGAAGTTGCAGGGGTGCTCATGGGAGTATCCACTGACCATCCTGAGCCTTCAGCTCTGTTGTTTTACCCACTGATCCTCAGCTCTTTTTGCAGCTTCTTAAAAGTCTGGCAGTTTGCGGGGCCCCTGCATGGTTCAGCCAGGTCAGTATCTGCCTTTGGCTCAGGTCATGATCCTAGGGTCCTGCGATCAAGCCCCCATGGGGGGGGGGTCCCTGCTCAGCAGGGAGCCTGCTTCTCCCTCTGCCTGCCACTCTCCCTGCTCCTTCTCTCTCTCTCCCTCACTCTCAAATAAATAAATAAAATCTTAAAAAAAAAGAAAAAGTTTGGCAGTTCACTCTGTGGGAGGCAACTGTGAAATATGCAGCTTGGAAAAAAGATGGTGAAAGACACATTAACATCTAATTGAAAAGATTGCCTTTTGTGACAAGAGAACTGAATGTTGGTTGAAACCAATGAGAGCTGGTGTGTGTGTGTGTGTGTGTGTGTGTGCGCGCGCGTGCCCGCCCATATGGGCAAGATCTAAAACTAAGCTTTTGCACTGACAGCAATCTCCCACTGTTTTAGTAGTGAGTTTGCTTTCCTGTGTCTCTCTGGGCCAGTCTGTGTGTCTTAGCTTTCACCAGTGAAGATGCAGAAATAACAATTCCTTCCTATTCATGTGGTTGTTACATCTGGAAGATTAAAAGCACTTTATAGGCAGTAAGTATTTTAGAAATCATCCCTCCAAGAAATCAATGTTCAAAAGCTCCCTCTCCCCATCCGAGCCAACCAAGGAACAGAGATATGGGTGGAAACGTGATCCCCTCCTCCCCTTTCAACTTCTCTGTGCTCATCTCCCTCAGCCCCCTGCTCCGACCTCACTGGCTTGCCCGGTCCCGGGCCTATTTGACCCTGCCCCAGGGGGTCTGCCACACCTGCCTGGTCACTCAGATTCTGCTTCTCACTGCTCAAACCCGTCCTGCACTCCTGAGTCAAAAATCGTCTGCTCAGAGCACACCTCGGTTTATTCCTTTACCACCTTCCCTGTCTCCCCATCATGTGCTGAATAAGGCACCAGCGCCTACCGCAGACCCTAAGACCCTCCCCAGAGAGGCCTCCCGTTTTCCTTTTAGGATTTCTCTCCACGATTTCTTTTTAGTGACCCAAACTCACCCCAGAAACATTTAAAAAATATTTGGGAGGAACAGAGTGGATGTCAGGAACTGTGTGGGAGTCACGTAAAAAAACCAAGTTTAAAAAGTGACTTGAGTTGGCTTCAAGTTGCTTAGGCTCTCGCAGGGCAAATTTGTGACACCATGTTCTGGCTACTGCTACAGTTGGGAGTCTGGCCAGGATGCTGATGGAGCACTGAGGAGGAGGTATTCAGCTAGGCTGGAGCAATCAGAGAGGGCTTTCTGGAGGAGAAGACATATCAGTTAGTCTTAAAAAAATTATCATTTACTGCCTCCCAGGCAGAGCAATCTGTCTCCTCTTCATGCAGGCATTTTCTCTGAGACTGAATGACCTTGCCTTACCTACTCCTCCGTAAGTTTATCCTTCCTTCAAGACTCACTGAGAGGCTACTTCCTCACCCATGAATCATTTCTAGATTCCCCCGTTTAAAGAGACTTCCCTCTTTTGCCCCGATGGCATTTTGTACATTACCTCTCGTGGCTCTTTATCTGATTTGTCTCTGCTTTTATTAGAGTTACTTGACATTATTATCTCAACACCCCCTACTTTATGTTTAACTCATTATCTTTCCCTAGCATAGAGCTTTATAGGACGATTCTGATAATGTTTGAATTAATTGCTTTGTTTTTAATGTTCCCCAAGAGAGGACCAGGAGCCTCCCACGGTGGATTTGAATGAAAGGCGGAGCTGGGCTCGCTGAGCCTGGTGAATACTGCGTGTCCCATTCGCTCAGCACATGGGCTTCTCCAGGCGGTGGTCATGGAGGGCCACTGTGTGGCCTAGTGCCCCTGGGCATGTGCTCGGGCCTCAGTCCGAGTCCCAGCTTCGGTCACCAAGTGATCCATCTGCAAGGGAAGTACTGAATGGGGGGAAAAGAATTGGGGGGCAAAAAACTGGAGTTCCAGTACCACCTTGCCACTCATGGCTGAACGGCCAAGAACGAGTCATACCATAGATCTGTGCCTCGGTTTCCCCAGCTGCAAAAGGTGGCCCTGGACTTAGGAAGTTTCCCAACTCAAAATTGTAGAAACTACGATGGAAATTGCCAAAACCACTCATTTTTCTGTGATGAAGGGAACGTATATAAATCCTAATTGGAAAAGTGGCTGCCGTTATGCTGACGCAGCAGAGGCCAGCTTTCTCCATCCTGCAGCCCAAGCTGGAAATATCTTCCCAGTTGTTGACGGGGAATTGTGCTCTTTTGGTCAGAAGCTGAGAGAACAGCAATATGAAATGCCACATTTGATAGCTTCCATGACTTTACTGAAAGCTCATCCCAGCCTGCCGGTCATTTGGCTCTGAGAAGAGGTCATAAAAGGCTTCAATTCGATATATTTCAAGCTATTTTACCCAGAAAGAGTTTGTAAGCAGGGAAGACATGCATTTTGAAGAGCATTAAGAGCGGCTGAAATTGTCATTAACAGTTCTCCTTGGCTCTCCACGTTAATGAAATGAGTGGCGGTTACATAAGAAAAAATAGCAGCCCAATCTTTGTGTTTTGTCATGAATAATAAAGTATTTTAGCCTCTTTAGGGACTTAACACCACGGTAATCCTTTAATCCCTCGAAAAACCAATTTTGTTGACATGAAAAGGGGATATTTAGCTTCATCCAATTAATTTTCTACCTTAGAGATGCCATGATTGTGAAGACTAGATGCATTAGAGCTACTGTATTGGGTACCGAGTGTGGCCTGGACGCCACAAAGTGGCATCACAAAGGAAAAACCCTGTCACAGTTTTGTTGTAGTGTGCCCACTTTGAAATACCAGGACTTCGAGGCCTTCCCATCTCACCCCGAAGTGCTCTCACATCTGCAAACACTCAGCCACCGCGCGGCCATGAACCGGGGAACTTGGCTGCCATTCCTGCATTGCCAGCTCCCGCTCTCCGTGCGAGCTCCGGTTTAGGACTGTCCTCGGGAGAAGGCTGAACTGTGTGCCACAGAGACATTCCCAAACAGTAGAAAGTTCGCTAAGTGTGAACTCGATTTTAAATGACACAGCGGGGGAGGCGTGCCATTCGAGTCATCCTCCAGACAATGCATTGGAACTGGAGATGGAAAATAAATGATGGGAGATTTAATTATTTTGGCACTGGACTTCCACATGCCCACACGGGGAGGTTCTAATTCCACCTTTCTTGCCACCGCAGCCGGATCTGGATTTGCAGGGGAAAAGAAGAGAGATGGTGGGGAGCCACAAATATCTTCACGGTATCCTGGCTGAAGATGGTCCCTCCAAGGACGAAAAAGGGGACCTGGGGGATGTCAGGGTGACCCTTCTTAGCCCAGCGGCCCCTTTCGGTGCACGTCACTGGCCACCCGCTTGTCACCCAGGAACATGAGGTTGTGTCTCGGCACGTGCTGTGTCTCGCTCGGTGCTTGGTATGCAAGTAGTGTGTCCAGAACAGTGCTGTCTACAGAGGAAAGGCATGGCACGGCAATGAAGAAACAACCCTGACAGTGTTATGTGGCCTATGGGGGAGTCCGCTGCGTGGAGAAATGGGTGGCTTTGGAAACAGAGTCTCAATCTTTGTCCTGCCACCCTCCATCTCACAGGCTTGGACCAGTCGCTTGACTGATTTAAGACTCGGTTATCTCATCTGTTAAATGGGGACGATGGGGCCATCCTCTTAGAGTTTTGATGGAGTTATGCAAGGTCAAGTCATGAAAAGTCCAGCACAGTGCTTAGCAAATCGTAGATGTCAGGGAGATACTAGTTTCCTTCTCTCCCACCGTGTGACATTATTCTCATTATTTGATGGACTTTGGCATCAGTAGTAGACGTCTAAGGGACGACTGCAGGCACTTAGCTTTTCCCATTGGTTTTGCACATGAGAAGTGAAGGAAATGCTCAAGGTCAGGTGGCTAACTGATTGTAGAGTAGACCAGCGTGTGAATCCTAACTCCAACATCGGTTCCATTTCCATGACCTTGCCTAGTTTGGGTTGGCCCACTGGCTCTTGCTTGAGCGGGGCATATTCCTCATCCAGTTGCTCTTATCCCAGGTGATTGAGTCCAACCCTTTCTCCCTTGAACCCTCATTCCTAGGCCTCCTTCTAATCACCAGTATTCCTGATTCCTTAACCTCCCTTAGGGTCCCATGTTGCGCATGCCTCTATCCTGAAACTTCCATTTATGTTCCATTTTGTTTCAGGGGGAGATACTGGTTTTCTCTTTAGAAAGTCTTCTTTGCTAATATTTTGCCTTGAAATGCCATAGCCCGTCAACTTGATACCTTCTTTGGAGAGTTTCTCAGTCTTGAATAAGATGCGCCTTTCTTTCAACTTCCAAGCTTCCTAAGCAGCCAGACCAGAACCAGAGGCCAGGCATCCCCTGGTTTCATAGGAATGACTGGGGTTCCGGTCCTCAGGTGCAGCTCTGGGCTGAGAGCAGCAAGAACCAGGTCCCCGTGAATGTGACAGTGGACTTGCTAGTGACTCTTGCTTTTATGTTTGCTCGGAACAGTTCTAGGATCTCAGTGGTGAGACTGAAATGGGGTCCCCTCGGTGGTGAGACAGCAGGCAGGGAGGGCAGCCAAAGCAGGGGCTTGGTGAACATGTGGTTCAGGCCAGGGCACAAGTCATCAGGCTCTACTACTTCCCTGGAAGACTAATGTATTTGTTCCTGCCAAAGACCGACCTTCTGGGCTTGTCTACCATCTTCCTGAAGGTCCACGATCTTCAACAACAACAACAAAAAGGTGGCTTTTAAAGAAACCATTTGTTTAAATGGAAGTATGCAGAAAGATCTTGGCAGCAGGCAAATCTGTAGGGACTGGATATGGCCTGAACGGCTCACAGAAAGGAAAAGGGAAACATTTCTCAGCAAAGGCAGCAAACGGGAAGGTGGTCCACGTACCGCAGGCCAGCTGCTGCTTCTGCTGAATTTCCTCAGTCATTCAACGAATATTTAACTGTGGACCTTTTCTGTACCAGACACTAAGGGTACCGCAGGGAACAACTTAGAAATGGTACTTTCCTCTATCGTCCTTCCTTTTTCCCAGATGTATTTGTTAGACTCCCAAGGTTGCACGGTGAGAAATTTTCTCACTGTTTGTAAAACACTTTACAACTTATTCACCATTGGTAAACTGCCTTACTGACAACTTGGTGAACATATTCTAATTCTCATTTGATTGTAGAGGAAACTGGAGTCTAGTGACATTAAATGTCTTGCCCTAGATTATATAATAGTTGGTTTCTTAGTGCCCATTTCTTACGAGTAAGTTTGCCCTAAACTAGAAAGTGGGTGCAGGTGTCCCTATCTTGTCCTAGGTTGGTTCTAGCCATCCCCACTAGCAATCTCAGGAGTTACCAACTCTGCAAAAACCTCCTTGCAAGCTAACGTGTGCCCAGTTGCGTGTAGCTGGAGCAGTCCCCATCCTTGCTTACTTTCCAAATAAACATCACTTTCTGACAGGACCCTCTCCGGCCAGCACACTGTCTTCTCAGAGTAATTCAAGCTTGCCGACTCTCACTACCAAATTGGCATACTCAAACCAGGTTGTACAGCAGACCGAATTTAGGTACCAATGTTTTTGGCCATAGAAGTTGATTTTAGCTATGTACTTTTTAAAAAAGATTTTATTTATTTATATTATATTATTTATTTATTTATTTATTTATTTATTTATTATTAGAGAGAGAGATTGAGAGCATGAACAGGGGAGGCGCAGAGGTACAAGCAGACTCTGGGCTTTGTGGGGAGCCTGACACAGGACACAATCCCAGGACCCCGAGGTCATGAGCAGAGTTGAAGGCAGAGGCTTAACCAACTGAGCCACCCAGGTGCCCCTTAGCTATGTATTTTTAAATGGTTGGTGTGATTTATTTGCTGACCACCTTGATGCACCCAAGGAGGACTTGAACCCTGTCCCTCAATTCATTGCCATTAAACCAGGTGATGCCTCGTCTCTAGCTCTGGTCTGGTTGCCTGGGAAGTCTGTAGCCTGACAGAAGGGCACACTCTTATTCAAGGACTGAGATGCTGAAACATGGTCAGCCTTGCTGCAGATAGGCTGCCTGCCCATCCCCTCCCGTCTACACAGAATCGGGATCTACTAACTCATAAGGGAATGCTGACTCACCTGGCCGGTGCTCCTGCCATACTTTGGGGACTCTCTGACGCCTGTGCTGCCTTCCCTCAGCTGCCTATGAAAGGACCCCTCTCTCTAAGAACCATGGAAGAACCATGGCTCTCAGGGCAATGGTGTCTTCTCAGTCCCACGGTCAGCATGGCTATGCTCCGCCCATAGCGGGGAGCGACTTCAACCCCCAACTGTCTTCTCTGGTCAAGATTTTCTGCTTTCTTGCCCCTTGGTTCTCAAGAAGAAGGAAGACAGCTTTCAAACTTGTGTATCGCTCCATCTCTGTGTGATGACCCATCTAGCTGGAGACAGCGAATGCACTTTGCTGACCCCTGGAACGAGAAGAGTCGTCTCTCATGAGAAGTAATAGCTCCAATGGACCAGATCCCTGCTAAGTTATACTCTGAGGCACACAGAAGTGTTAGATCTCGGCCCATAGCAGCTTAGGAATGGAGGACAAAGACCCGAGTGTTTAATAAACAACTCCGAAGCATCCTGAGCCCGGAATGAAATAAAAGGCTAGGCTGTATAATTACCCAGAACTTACTCTCGCTCAGTCACCACGTCCACCTGTAAATGTGCCGCATTACTCCATCAGCCCTTCCTCTTGGAGTTACCCAGACTCACCCTGAGGCCTATTCTCCTCTACCCATTGCTACGTGGGTTCCCTCTTCCTTGCTCTTGCCTCGTTCCCAGGGCCATGCCATGTCGATCAGGGTGAGCGGTGGGGCTGGCCTCACGCTGCAGTGAGGCCAGAGCTCATCCAGAAAGACCCCAGGGAGGCTACACAGCTGGTGCGAGCCAAAAGGAAAATCCATTGAATTCCTCATCCGCTCCTGGCCCTGAGCTGGGAACCAGTTCCTGAGCCTTACCAGACTAAAAAAATAGTCATTTTAACACCAGTGGTTAGACTTCCTCTCTTCCATCGCACTCCTCCCTTTGCAATCCATCCCACCCAATTATGGTAGAATTTAAAATATAAAAGGCTGAGAGCCACTGTTTAGGCTGTAGGCATTCTAACTGCACGGACCAGAGTCCTGAGGATGTGTCCGGGAGGAGTGTTCAGGTGCTCAGCATTCAAAGGACTGGACCAAATGGGGGCAAGGAAGGCTGGGTGTGGGGCCATCCTGAGGCTTGTTTTCTTGGCCCTGACCCAGTACCAGATCAGAGCTTTGGAGATACCACAGTCCACCCTATCATTTGCAGATTAAATTTCCCTAAATAGGACTTCAATCTGCAGACTATCAGCACTCATCTCTGCTGGCTCGGTCAATAATCCATCAGTTAAGGGCTGCTAGGGATACGCATTGACAGCAGATTAGCCAGACCAGACCAGGGCCCTGTTGGCTGGCTCTTCAAGTCAATGGTTGTAGGATTATCAACCCGGCCATTGACATTTGCTTCATTCTTCCTTCTCCAGTCCCTTGTGAGATGCCAGAGAGAGCTCCATTTAAACCCAACGGCTCAAGAAACAAAACAGTAATCTCAGCGAGAGGGCTTGAAAAGCAATTCAGATCAAGAGAAATCAGAGGCAACCCAGTGCTTTCCTCTCTCTCATTCCTGCCTTCTACTCTCTTTGTGCTGAAATTGTCATTTGTAGAGTTTTGCTCTGAGGACCAGAAACATCAGAACCCTCTAATCTTTTAAACCTGGAGGCTGGAGGAAGAAGGGCAAGCTGCTGTGGCCATGTCCTTCTTTTCCAGGTGTAAGATAGGCTTACGATGACCATACTGCGTTTCTCCCCACATGGGGAGTGAACACATGGTGGTGGGTGGGGGATGAAGGCTCACTGGATCTCTGGCCTTTGGAGAATAGGGGCACTGACTTGTCTGGGGGCGGGGGAAGGGGCGAGTTGCAGGCCTGCTGGCCTTTTCCTCTTGGCCCCCTCCTCTTTAGGTGTAGCTTTAGCCTGTTGTCAGGCAGGGATGATAGGAACTGCATGGTGGGTCTGCAGCTGTGCCGGTGGGAGCCTGAGCAGATCTCGTGCCTGAGACTGACGCTGGAACCGGGGTTCGTGATGACGCCAGCCAGGGAAGCGGCCCTATCCTAGACAGAAGGTGCAGGTACATGTAACACTTAATTTTGCATGCCTGGCAGATGGGGAGGGGAACGCAATGGAGGGAAGGGGGACAGCATGGGAACCAAGTAGATGAGGAGCTCCAGGAATGAGAGGCTGAAGACAGGAAGGGAAGATAGATAGCAAGGGCCAGAGGGGGCTTCAGTGCCCACTTGCTGCAACTCGGGACACTGACCATAGTGTGCCTGCCATTGTGGGCATAGCATTCCTGATTCCGCTGAGGTGAGGTTGAGGGGGTGGGGGGCAAGGATGCCCCCTCTACAAACTGGCAATGATTGTTCAATTGGTCAGTGCGGGCTGCCGCCACAGATACCACAGACTGGGGGGACTTGGACAGCAGAGATCTATTCTCTCACAGCTCTGGAGGCTGAAAGTCCAAGATCAAGGTGTCAGCGGGGTGGGTTCGTTCTGAGAACTCGCTCCTTGGCTTGTAGGTGGCTGCCTTCTGGCTGTGTCCTCTTCTGGTCTTTCTTCTATATGTATGGTCCCCCGGTGTATCTTGGCGTGCCCAAATTTCTTCTTCTTATAAGGACACCTGTCAGGTTGAATTAGGACCCATTGTAGCTGCCTCATTTCCTCTAATCACCTCTTTATAGGCCCTGTCTCCAAGGACAGTCACATTCTGAAATACTGGGGATTCTGATTTCAACATACGAATTTTGTGGCATGGGCCGTGCAATTTAACCTCAAATAATCCCCAAGGATAGCTCGGCTATGAGCTGGGAGGAATTAGGCCTCAAAGGATACTTTGCCCAAAGTAGATGCTTACCTTCAGGAAGAGGATGACTCCAACAACAAACACTTTTTTCTGGGGCAATACCCAGCAAGGAGCTCCCTTCCCTCAAGAGGTGAGAAAAAAAAGTTTCAAAGGATTTAGGTTTTAGAGGTACACTCTAAAAAGACTACTTTTCCTAGATTCCATCTATCCTGACATTTTCGGTAGCCGCCAACAGGCGGACGGTGGTGGGAAGGCCACTTCCAGGGAAGTCTTTCCTGCCGCACAGTGCAGACCGGATCTCTCTCTATCACAGCCTTGCAGACAGTGTCGAAGACGGTAAGACCAAAACGTCACCCTCTCCCTGCTACAGAACCACATACCCAGGCCCAGGGCCACTTGTCCTTGCTGGCCCTTTTATGCTGCTGTGGTCTGCAGAGAGAAGAATGTAGTTCCAGAATGAAGGGGTGGGGAGCAGATTTACACCTGACCCACCGCCTGACGCAGAGCTGGCCCCGCTGAGCTGCGGAGAAGAACCGCGTGCTGTTGTGAGATGCTGAGACTCTGCAGCCCAAACTGACTCATGCTCACGGTGTGAATATAAGTTGGTGCCACTGCTCAGGTCAACCTTGGAAGGCTGACCTACTCCCCCAGGCCCTTCCTTTGGGGATCACTCCCCTTCCCCATGGACTATTACTACAGCGGCTCTTGTAGGTGGTGAGCCTTGGGATCCCCGAAGCCACGCAGACAGCTTGGCTTTTCTTACTAGGATTCCCTTGGGATTACTTGTGAGACAAGTGTTTTGTGGCTACGCGAGTGTGAAAACCACCAATCCGGTTTAAGCATCTTGACCCTGGGACCTAGAGGCTGCCTGGTAATCGTGGCCAAGGCAGAAGTAAAATTCCCAGGCTCTGCCTCACACCCTTCCTACCTGGCCATCCTGGTTCTGCCCCCGGCAGCTGCCCGGGTTCCTGATGCCTTGTATGCTCTCAGTGGGTATCTCTGTGAGTAATTCCTTAGAGAAAGTAGGGACATTGGGGACAGGCCACTTTTCTAAGTGTACAACCAAACATGCAAATATTAAAAGATTATTTTTGGACGTCCAGTTGGACTGAATTGGACTAATCATTCCCTTGGTACATAACACTGTCGTCATCGGTGCTGGAGAGACTGTCGTTTATTTGATTAATTCAGCAATAGAATGATCACTGTGTGCGTTCCTTTTTGCTTCTGGAGTGAATTACCACAAACTTAGTGGCTCTGAGAATAGACATTTGTTTTATCTTACAGCTCTGAAGGTCCAAATTTTAAATTAGAAATGAATCTCCCTGAGCTGAAATCGAGGTGTCAGCAGGGCGGCATTCCTGTCTGGAGGCTCTAGGAAATCATCTGCTTCCTTGCCTGATCCAGTTTCCAGAGCCTGCCCACAGCCAAGGCCCGTGAGCTCTTTCATGTTCAAGGTCAGCCAAGGCCAGTGAGTCTTTCTCATGTGTATGACTCTGCTGCCTCCTTCTTTCACATTTAAGGACCCTCGTGATGAACCTGGGCCTGCCTGGATCACCTAGGACCATCTCCCATCTCCAGGTCCTGAATGTAATCACACTGCAGAGTTCCTCTTTGCCATGGAGCGTGCGGCAAGTTCGCCGGTTCTGGAGATTATTAGCACATGGACATCTTTGGGGGGCTATGATCCCGCCTACTGCAGTTATCCAGCCCTAGAACTGGGCATAACCTAGGTGCTCATCCCCCTTTGCCGATCAGGGTACCATTATTCTGAATCATGTCTCATTCCCTTGACTTATTTTATATAGTTTTATTCTATGTATGAAATTAAGCTGTATATGATATATGATATATGATAAAACTATACATATGAACTATGCGACAAAACTATATATACATACACGTATATACACACATACATGTATATGCACATCTGCACACATGTAGTGCCCGCTTCGGCAGCAGATACACACACGTACGTATATGTGTAAATACCCGTATGTGTGTGTCACATATATGCAAACACACGCACCACACATACGTATGCACACAAACACGTATCCACGTGTGTTATATGTGCGTATAGATATGTGTGTCTCTACATACATATGTAGCTATGTGTGCGTATGTATATATCACAGGTATATGGATGCTGAGTGTATTCCCTCATTGTGCTTTTTTTTGCAGTTCATAGAAAGGATGTCGTACGTCATCTAGCATTTTCAAGCTTGCTCTTATCCTTAACATTTTTTTTTAAGATTTTATTTATACATTTGACAGACAGAGATCACAAGGAGGCAGAGAGGCAGGCAGAGAGAGAGAGAGAGAGAGAGAGGAGGAAACAGGCTCCCTGCCAAGCAGAGAGCCGGATGCGGGGCTCCATCCCAGGACCCTGGGATCATGACCTGAGCGAAAGGCAGAGGCTTTAACCCACTGAGCCACCCAGGCGCCCCTATCCTTAACATTTGATTGAGGTACTCATCGATACTGTCATGTGTAGCTGTAGTTCATTCATTTTTCTTGGTATCTCACATGTGATTGTGGGACTCTACATATATACTATACAAATATAAGTATATATAAATATATGTATTTATTCATTTATTCATAAATATATACATTTATTCATTATTTGGGGTGTTTCCAGTTTTTTACTATTATAAACTGGTGCCGCTATGAACATTACTACACTTTTTTGTGTGTACATGTACAGATTTTTCTCTCGTACGTTCGGGTGAGGAACTGCTGGCTCATAAAGTATGTGAACATTCAGTTTTGCAAGGCGACTCCCAGTCCTGTCTGCAGCGTCTCAGAGATCCTGTCCATCCAACCTCAGCCTTCCTGTTTTTGTCCGTTGTGGTCCTGATCTGTATCTCTCCCGTTGCTGATGAGTCTGACTATCTCTTCATATGCTGATTGTTCACCTGTATTTTTTTTTAATCTGTAAAATATTTGCACTTTACCCCTTCTTCTATTGGGTTGCCTTTTTCTTAATATTTTATAATTCTGCACACTGTAGCAAGTAACCCTTTGTTAGGTATGCTGCAAATATCTTCTCCCATTTGCTGGCTTGCCCTTTCACCTTTTCAAGAGTTGCTTTTATGAATTGAAATGTTTCATTCGAATATGGTCAAATTTATCTATGTTTCCTTTTAAGGTTTGTGACTTCTGTGTCTTGCTTGAGAAATCTTTCTGCCATCCTCACGTCTGAAAGATATTGACACTTCTAAAACTTTTAAGTTTTGCTTTTGACATTTAAGTCCTTCAATCATCTGGAGCCAATTTTTGTGAGTGGTGTTGGGTAAGGATTCAATTTCTTTCCTGCAGTACGTATGGCCACTTTTCCTAGTTCCGTTTATTGAATAGTCCCTCCATTCCTTACTGATCTGGGCTGCCACTCCAACATATATCAAATCCCATATTTGGTGGATCTGTTCCAAGGCTCTCTTTGTCCCATTGGTCAGTGAATCTATCCTTTGCCAATACCACCCTGTTTTTGATTACCTTGGCTCTACAGGAAGTCCTGATATTTGTTATGGTGAGTGCCTCCCTGCTCTTATTCTTTTTCCTATCCTGTTAAACTTCCATTTTGTAATAACTTTGTCAAGTTCCATAAAAATTGTTGTTGGGATTTTGATTGGAATTACATTAAATTATGGATCAGCTGGGGAGATTTGACATTTTTACAGTGTTAAATCTTTCTACTCATAAACATGGTGTCACTCTCCGTTGATTTAGATCTTCTTTAATGCCACCTTGCTGGAAAGTTTGAGAATTTTCTGGGTGCACGTCTTATACAACTCTGGATAGGATAATTCCCAGGTGTTTTAAAGGTCTTGTTCCAAAGATTTTTTTTTTAAACTTTATTTTCCAATTATGAGCTGATGTTGTATAGAAATGGAGTTAACTTTTGAAAATTGATGTAGTATCCCTCATCTTGCTAATTTTTTAAGTTATTTCTAATTGTATGGCTATAGATTCCTTTATAATGCTTTCAAATAAAGGCAGTATTTTCCTTACTTTCCAATATATCTTTATTCAACTGTTTTTGAGGTATAATTTAGATATAGTATAATGCATATATTTTAGGTGTATAGTTTTGACAAATGAAAATACCTCTATAATCACCACTCTAATCAAAATATAGAACATTCCTATCACCCCAGAAATTTCCAAAATTTCCAAACCCATTTATATCCACTATCCTGACCACTACCCTGACCCCCGCCCTCCCCCCAAACAGCTGATCTGATTTCTCTCACCATACATCTTTGTCAGTTCTATGACTTCGTATAAATGGAATCATGTCAAATGAATATCTTTTGTGTTTGGCTTCTTTCACTCAGCACTGTGTCCATGAGATGACATTGTGATTCTGTGTATTTGCTGCTGGTGCATTTTAACTGCCCAGTAGTATTCCACTGAATGAGTATATCACTATTTGTCCATTCACCATCTATTGATGAACTTTTGAGTCATTTCTAACTTGGAGCAAGTATTTTTGTAGATATTTAGTTTCAATTCCTGTAGACTGGAGAATTACATCTGGGCCAGAGAGTACATTTGTGTTGAATTTATAAAAACAAGAAACAAACAGTTTCTATACCCATGTAACTACCACCATAATCTAGATACGGAGCATTTTTATCTCCTCCAGAAGTGGTCACATGCCCCTTTCCAGTCAATCCCCTCAGCCCAGCTCTAAGCAATTGCTAATTTAATTTATGTTGCCATAGATTAGTTTTACTATTTTTTTGATGTTTTTATTTTTAATTAATCTCTAAACCCAGAGTAGGTCTCAAACTCAGAACCCTGAGACTGAGAGGTCTGTGTCCTACCAACTGAGACTCTAGGTTTTTTTTGTTTGTTTGTTTTTGTTTTTTTAAAAAGATTTTATTTATTTATCTGACAGAGAGAGAGATCACAAGTAGGCAGAGAGACAGACGGGGGGGGGGGGGGCAGGGAACAGACTCCCTGCTGAGCAGAGAGCCCAATGCAGGACTCCATCCCAGGATCCTGGGATCATGACCTGAGCTGAAGGCAGAGGCTTAACCCACTGAGCCACCCAGGCACCCTGAGCCTCTACTTTTCCCTTCTTAGTCATTTCGGTGAATGTGAAATCCTGTGTAGTTATAGCTTTAATTTGCATTTCCCTCATGACTAATGATGTTGACCATCTTTACTTATTGGACATCTTATTGGACTTACATATTAGACATCTATATATTTTCTTTGGAGGTGTCTATTCCAATACTTTGCCCATTTAAAAAAAAATTGGAATGTTTGTTTTCTTTTCAAAATTGTTTTGGATAAAATAATATGAACTTAATGAGACATGTCTTTTGAAAACTAAGAAGTGAGGAAAATGTGTTATGTTTGAACTGTTAGCTTGGGATTAGTAGCTCAGACTCACAAATGTGTAAAAACAAGTGACAAGTATTTAAAGAAAACATCAAGTGTATGGTTACCCAAATCTGTGAACAATGCAGTAATTGTACTTCTGTGTTAGTTTGCTATCTAGGGGATTGACTTTATACATTAAAATACTGGGCCACTTGGAATAAGTTAAAATCATTTAATAAAATTACATTCTCAAGACTAAAAAAAAAACTGTTTTGGCTATTCTAGATCCTTTGTAGTTTTATATGAGTTTTAGAATCAGCTTATCAATTTCTAAAAAAAAAAAAAGCCTAGGGCGATTTTGATTTGGATTGTGAAATCATCGATCAATTCAGGGAGAATTAGAGCATTAAGGATATTGAGGCTTCCAATCCATGAATATACAATACTCTCCTTTGATTTTTCCCATCAATATTTTATAGATTGTAGTCTAGACGTCTTACATACTTTTATAAATTATATTTCTAAATATATTTTGTATATTTATTTCTAAGTGTGTGCTATTACAAATGATATTGTTTTAAAATTTTTGTTTTCTAAACGTTTGTTGTTAGTGAATAGAAATGGGCTTGGTTTTTGAGTATTGGCTTTACATCCCACCACATTGCTAAATTAATTTGTTAATTACAGATTTTTCTTTGATTCTTTATGATTTTCCATGTTATTAACAATAACATATTATTCAAATAAACACAGTTTTACACTTTTCTTCGCCCTCTTAATGTCTTTCAAACCCTACAATATGCTATAGCTCTCTGTCTTGCAACAGCATTGACTAGAATTAAAAGTGGGTTGCCTTGTGTTCTTCCCGATTTTAAAGGGGATATTTCCAGTGTCTCCCCATGGAGGATGGTGTTTGCTGTAGGTCTGTCCTTTTGCAGATATCCTTTAGGTTTATTGGTGGTTTGATTCTATTCCTAATTTACAAAGAGTTTGATAAATAACAGAAATTAGTATTTTCAATGCTTTTCTGGGTCAGGGGATGGTTTTTTTCCCTTTAGTCTTTCAATAAAATGAATGATATTACAGATTTGTAAATATTAAACCAACTTTACATTTAAGTAATAATGGATTTGATCATAATATATTATCCTTCTTATACAGTATTTGATTTTGGTTTATTAATAGTTCTGTAACAACATATTTGTATCTCTATTTTGACTAAAATGATCTTGTCATTTTTCTTTCTCCTGCTATCCTTCTCTTCCTTTTATATCAAGACTATAGTGGTCACATTGAATGAATAGGGAAATCATCTGGGTAAACTTGTAAAAATTGGAATGATGTATTTCTTGGGATTTATGTGATAAATAGTGGTAAAACCCTTTAGTGTTTTATGTGTGGGAAACTGATTAACCACTGCTCCTATATCTGTATGTACTATCAGACTATTAAGACATTCTGTATGAATCAGGTTTGGAAAACTTTATTTTCCTAGAAATATGTCCAGTCCTTCAATTTTTTCATTTTGAAATTTTTTATATTGGCATAAATTAGTTGATAGTATTCTCATATATTTTTATAGTGCTTAGACTCTATGTTCTTTTTCAAAGATTTTATTTATTTATTTGAGAGAGAGAGAAAGAGAGATGCACATGAGGAGCCTCCATACTGTTTTCTTGCATGCACATGAGTCGGGGCAGGGGCAGAGGGAGAGGGAATCTCAAGTAGACTCTATGTCCAGCACAGAGCCTGATGTGGGGTTCAATCTCACGACCCTGAGATCATGACCTGAGCCAAAACTGAGAGTCACATTCTTAACCAACTGAGCCACTCAGGTACCCATAAACTCTATGTTTCAATCCCTTATTTCTGAAGGTGCTATTAAGAGGGGAACATATTGTCTCTTTTAGGAACTACTAGGATGTTTCTGAATGAGAAACGTTCAAAAACTGAATGGACAAAATTAGATCTTGTGCAAAACAGGATCTTGGAATGGATGAATCATAGAACTCACCAGGGAAAGGAAATAGGAGGCCTGAGTAGTGTGTTTGTGTGTACGCATATGTACACATGTATATGATACTGGTGGAATTTGAATCCAGACAGTCTGAACTTAGAGTCAGAATACTTAACTATCACATTAATGGTTATTCTAAGATGGTAGAGAAGAAGAATAAAGGGTATATAGGACACACTTCTCGTGTGTGTGTGTGTGTGTGTGTGTGTGTGTGTGTGTGTGAAGATTCTATGTGAAAGTTTCCTCATCTCTTTTTTTTTCTTTTTTTAAAGATTTTATTTATTTATTTGACAGACAGAGATCACAAGGAGGCAGAGAGGCAGGCAGAGAGAGAGAGGAAGGGAAGCAGGCTCCCTGTCAAGCAGAGAGCCTGATGTGGGGCTCGATCCCAGCACCCTGGGATCATGACCTGAGCTGAAGGCAGAGGCTTTAACCCACTGAGCCACCCAGGTGCCCCTCCTCATCTCTTTTAAAATATATGCCAATGCTATGTTGAACAACAGTGGTGAGAGCGGTCATCCCTGTCATGTTCCTGACCTTAGGGGAATAGTTCTCAGTTTTTCCCAGTTGAAGATGATATTTGCTGTGGGTCTTTTGTATATAGCAAAGATGTGGAAAAAGGGGAACCCTCTTATGGTTGGTGGGAATGCAAACTGGTGCAGCCACTCTGGAAAACAGTAATGGAGGCTCCTCAAAAAGTTGAAAATAGAGGTATCCTATGATCCAGCAATTGTACTACTGGGTATTTATCCAAAGGATACAAAAATAGTGATTCAAAGGGGCAGCTGCACTCCAGTGTTTATAAGTAATGATGTCCATAATAGCCAAAATCTGGAAAGAGCCCCTGTCCATTGACAGATGGATACAGAAGAGGTGGTGTATAAATATATACGTACACATATTTATGTATATGTGTATGTACACACACACACACACACACACACACACACACACACACACACAGGAATATTACTCAGCCATCAGAAAGAATGAAATCTTGCCCTTTACAATGACATGGATGGAACTAGAGGGTATTATGCTAAATAAAATTAGTCAGTCACAGAAAAATACCATGTGATTTCACTCATTTGTGGGATTTAAGAAACAAAACAGATGACATAGGGGAAGGGAAGGAAAAATAAAAGAAGATAGAAACAGGAAGGCAAACTCTAGGCAAACCTAGAGACTCTTAACTCTAGGAAACAAACTGGGAGTTGCTGGAGGGAGGATTGGAGGATGGGGTAACTGAAATGGACGTTAGGGAGGGCACGTGATGGAACGAGCACCGGGTGTTATTTGCAACTGATGAATCACTAAATTCTACCCTTGAGACTAATAATATAGTAATGTTAATTAAGTTGAATTTAAATTTAAAAATTTTAAAAATACATACCCCAGACTTTTCAGTAGAAAGGAATTTAGCTTGGATCTAAAGGGGCAGACCAGTCCCAACTGATGTTGAATATATGGGGGGATACATTTTGGCTCAACATTACACCTGGAGCTGCCCAAGGAGAGCATGGGTTATCTCACAGGTAATAAGCTTATTGTCCCTGGAATTATTTAACCAATACTTCGAAACTGGTTGTCATTGTTGCTTATTCAGTCTCTAAACATTTACTGAGGATCCACTATGTGCCTGGCATCCTGCGAGGCATAGGGAATATAAAGATTCACAAGAGATGGCTCCTGTTCTAGTACAGCTAGGGAGCTCCGAGGCAGTGAGAGCCATAAGCTCCAGATATGATGTGGTCCCAGCTCTCAATGAATTTACAGTGTAGTTCATAGGACCTGGTGAAGTATATACAAATCTGTGATGTATCTACGTATCTTTTTCGTGTCATATCGCTATACACACATGCATATATCTGCTTAGGTCAGGAAGAGTCAGGATCTGGTTTCATCTGAGAGTCAGAAAACAAACAATTTATAAGCAAGCACATTGGGTAGAAACTCGAGAGACCTGCGCACAGCTTTGGTTGTGCTACTACTTAGCCCTGTGACCCTGAGCAGGGAACATGCCCTCTCCATGTTTCTGCTTTCCTATCTATAAAAGGAGACCACTGGAAAAACTTTGACATGTATTTCTTAGTAGTATTTTTATCTCGGCTATAGAGCTCTTTGTCAAGTGAAGTTTTATGAAAGAAGTCTAGCCTAAAAAATGTAAATATGTAACAAGTGCCCGTAGAGTGCTGGAGCATTGTGTGGGGGTGTGAACCTCAGTCCCTGGGGACCCCCGTTTTCACTCATTCACAGCCACCTCACCCAGTGCTCCGAAGGACACTTAGTAATAGAACCTGTAGGTTTCCTCAAAACCTAGTTGAAAACCAGCAAACCAGATCTGGTTATAAGACTTGAGTAAGCTCAAGTAAGCTCTGATATTTTAATTCTAGGAGTCTCTTCTTTTGTTTTGTCTAGTCCAGGAGGCCTTCCTAGAAGGGGAGTGTCTTGAGTGGGATTCTGACAGATGAAATAAACACAGGACATCTGTCAACCAAAAAAAGCAAGACAGCCATGCTAGCCATGAGCCATGGAGTGTTTTTCTCTGCTCTGGAAGCGTGTGGCTTCCACAGGTGGTGGAAGCCTGTGGGCTTGGGCACGAGAGTCTGCGTCTCCACCTCTGCTGCTTAGTAACGATGTGACTTTATGTGCGTCAACTTCACCTCCCTGAGCCTCAGTTTCCTTTTCTGTAAAATAGGGCCATTGATACCATGATGGATTATTGTGAGTACGAGAGAGTGGGGCGTAGATTGCTTGTCACACCTCCCAGTGCAGTTCCAGTGAGCCAGGGATCCAGAATGCAGCAGCTGATCCTATCTATCATTTTCTCCTGAAGACTCCCATGATGGCCTCCTTCTGCCCCTCGCTCTGACATTTCACAATTACAGAATCTCTTCTGACATTTCCTCAGCCTTTGAAATTTCTGCGGTGGCTGTAGTCTGCCCTTCGCCTGTGCCTTGTTTGATAAACACACATACTTGCTCCATGTGCCTTCTGCCTTAAAGTATAAACACTTCTATATTATTCATCAAAAGTATCATCTCGCAAGATCAGCCATAAAAAGTTCTTCACATTCATTCACACAAACAGGGTTTTGAACCCTTTCCAGAAACAGAAATTGCAGAAGCAGAGGCAAAGGCGTGTTATTGTTTGTAGGCCTTGAAATATTGCCTCACAAAACCACTTTTCATCTCGTTCTCCAAGGGATTAACTTCTGTGCAGTGGGGATTAACTGACGTCAGGTTAGAAAAGCAGTCAACACCAGGGTCTACCAGCCTGACAAGATTAGTCCCTAAATAAAGAATTTACAATCTGTTTGAAGACTGTAACTTCCTCCAAAAGCTTTCACTACCTTGTGTATGGAAGCAAGTTCCCTAGGCTGGAGGTCCATATGGCTCACAGGCAGGCCTTGAAGTGAGGAGGGGAGGGCAGTGGGATGGATGGACCTTTCCCTCCAGGGCTGTGGTAAGGAGGGGGCCACATTTGGGCCCCACATCTGTGGGGGGTTGAGGAAGTGATGAGCCCCCTCTAGAAAGAAGCCCCAACAAGATGGAGAAAGTCACCATCTGTAGGAATGACTCCACAAATGGTCACAGATGGCCAGGATGAGCTCCCTCATGATGAAACTGTGGCTGGCCCTCCGTCCCTGCATCCTATCACTTACCCACACTTCCCGTCCTCCAATTTCAAACTCCTATCCTGGATACTCAACTTCAGAAACCACCTATCCATAGTGCAATGTCTTCTCCGAAGCCACTGCTACGGGCCGTTCTGGGATGGTGGCCTGCCCTCGGTCAGAGGGCTCCCTTTGAGTTCCCTGGCTCTTGTCCCTCTGTGTCCAGTACAAAGTTGGACTTAGCATGGCTGGACATGGGACTCAGAGCATAGGCCCAGGGCTCAAATCCCAGCTCAACCTTGAGTCAACTGATTTGAAAACCTCAGTTGTCTCATGTGTAGAATGGGGATACTAGTAGTACCAACTTTGTAAAATTGTGGAAGACATCAGTGAGATAATACATGTCACCCACACAGTAAATGTTCCATTAAGAGGAGAGGAGCTGGGCAATTATCACACCTGGGCACATAGTAGATATGAGAGGGATATATGCCACTATATGTATGAATAAAAGGCCCTGTTGTGGGTTGAATGGTGTCCCCTCAATAGAAGATATGTTGAAGTCACAACTCCTACTACCTCAGAGTGTGGCCTTGTTTGGAAATGGGATCATTGTCAATGTGATTTGGTTAAGATGGGGTTATACTGGGGTAGGGTGGGCCCCTGAGACAATGACTGATACCTTTATAAAGAGAAGGCCGTATGAAGAGACAGAGACGCAGGAAGACAGGCAGAGATTGGAGTGACGCTGTCATAAGCCAAGGCAGGCGGGAGATTGCCAGCAAACCACCAGAAGACAGGAAGAGCCCAAGAAGGACTCTTTGCTTGAGCCTTCTGGAGGAGTGTGGCTCTGCTGATATCATGATTTGGGACTTGTACCTTCCAGAATGGTATGGTACGACAATAAGTTCTTTTTGTTCTAAGCCATCCTATTCACAGTACTTTATCGTGGACAACTCTAGGAAATTAATGTAGCCCCCCCACCAAGCCACCCACAGAACACTTCTTGCCAGTGCATGCTCCCGCGTTTGTTCATCCCGTTCTTCTCCGTCTTCTCTGCCTGGCTCACCTGCAAGGTCCAGACCCGGTCTTGCCTGCACCAAAAAAGGCCCATGGTAGGAGCGACGAGACATGGCCGATTAATTGGTCTGAATCCAGTATGAACATTCACAGAAATCTCCATGTGGCTGCCCCAGGTATGTGTCAGAAGTACAGGAGAGGCTGGTGGGTGAGATGTTTTGTGAGAGCTGGCCTCTCTTCATCCCTAAGTCCCGTGGGCAGGTGCTGGCCTCCAGAGGCTCTGTCAACATCTGCTTCCTCGACTCTCTCTTCTGACTTGCTTGTGTAGTCACTCCTTCACTCAGCCGATCCGTAATCGTCATGAAAGACGATGATCCCCGAATATTGACTGACCGATGAGCGTATATTTCATCACCTAAGCAGATGGTAGCATCACAAGGGCTATCTCCCAGCCCCCTGACATAGCATACCAACAGCGAGGGAGAATTTATTTCTTTTTCTTCTCTTTGCATGTATATTTTCCTTCTGAACACAAATAACAATCCAGTTGCCCCATAATTAGATTGGATTATGGAATAATTACAACCTTGTTTGCTCTCGGCAGATTACATGGTAATTATACTTGGCATTACCATGAAGAACCAAGAAATTCCAACGATGTCATTACATGGTTATTTGTACAGTACAATGCAGCAGTGTAATTATACATGCAACATTTGTTCCCCAATAGGAGAATGATTAAAACAATGCTAATGCTTCAAAGTGTTGATTAGACGCCAACATGATATGACATTTACAATGGGAAGGGGGTGTCTTTAATTTTTCTTTTTTTTGACATAGCAATATCTACCTTCCCCTCGGCTCTCCTGCAACTACCTTTGTAGGCTGTGCTGTGGTCAGGAAGGTTTCTGTGACCATACACTCTGCCCTCCTGGTTCATTCCTGCTCAGAGGAGCTGGGGGACCGCGGTCCACATTAAAACCACAGGTAGCTGGCTAGGTATCCTGCAGCAGGAGAACTGCTTAATTGTTTCACACTGCTTTGTGAGGTTCTCTCTCTGAAAGCCTTTATGGTGGAGAAGGCATGGGACATGGCGCATGGAGAGGGCATGCGTAGTTGGCTTGCATGGCACGTGCGAGGTACTCAAGGCCCAGAACCCGCCTGAATGCAGGCATGATCTGGCTGTGGCAGGTGATCATTACATAGCACCTGTGTGTGCCAGCTGCTTTCTTCCTGGTCCTTCATTCATTCTTCCAGGCAGGCTTCTGAGGATCCCAACACATGTTCTCAGTGGTGAAATACACAGCTGTGATAGCCACGAGAGCTTTGACTGTGGTCAAAAAACATCTCATGCCCCTCTAGTCTCTTTTTCCTGGGTCTGAAGGAGGGAAGGAGGGCAAGAAGGCTGGAAGTCAGATGTCCACCTTCCAGCAAATGGGTGGGTGGCCTATGTCCTTCTCCATCCGTCAGAATTGCCACGGAGATCAGTGTGTGTGTGTGTGTGTGTGTGTGTGTGTGTGAATTTCATCCTCATGCAGAGAAAGACTCACTCTTTAGGCTGATGCTGGCTGTTCCTGGGTCTAGGAGGGAACTAGAGGTGAGTAGAGGATGGAGGAGGGGTGGCGGAAAGGACTCGGGGAAATGGAAATAGTAGTGTGAGCCGTTTATAGTCCAAATGGTATTTTTGCGACCTAGTGATCTCTGCAAGCTCTCTGGACGCCTGTCAAAATCCCAGTCCTGGCAGATGCACATATCACAGCAAAAGTCTGGGAAACCAGAGAAGCTGGGTCACTTAGAGTACGGAAGTTAGAATGAGGAGAGGACGTTGGCCTTCCCCAAAGGAATTGGGTATAAAGGGAGATTGCCCAAAGAGACAAAGCCTCAGGACAACAAGCTTTATGGTGCTAGAGGGGACAAAGGTCCCATTTGACTCAAGCACACTCTGCTGTAGGAAACCAAAAATCATGGTAAAAAGAGAACAAACATTTCTCCAGTCTACAAATACTTTTGAAATTTTTCTTTCTGGACAGCAATGAAAAAAAAAAAATATATACACACACACACACACACACACACACACACACACACTCACTCTCTCTCACATACCTATGTATGTATATTTATATTCCATTATATATGTATTCCACTGTATATAAATCATATCTATAATATACATTTATGTAATATATAACATATAAATCAACATGCTTCTAGCCCTGTTTCACAATTAGATAGCACGGAGGTTATGAAGGAAGGCCTGTTGGATGCACAGATGTACGGATGGTCTCCGGGGCTGGGAATGACCGACTATAAACTTCATGTGAAAAATCTCAGTCTCCTGTTTCACAGGGGAAACTTCTGGGCTTCAGGTCTGGCCTGAGCTGGGTGGCTTGGTCAATGGTATAGAGTCCCAGCAGACTGGGGGAGGGCAGGGGCAGGAACAGCAGGCAGGAAGGAGGGCCAGGTTTTAGAGCCCACCCAGCACCTGGTGGAGGGCGGCGGGCCGGTCTCTGCTCAGTCAGCAGCCCCAAACAGGACTTCTCAGTGAAGAGCACATCTCCTAGTCCTGCACGTCCTGGGTGACTCCTGTGCTATCCCCTAAACCTTACTTTGTTCTCAGTTCTTCTGTGGGAGAGGCAGTGCCGCTGGGGCGAAGTGACTACAGGGTCCCTGAAACCTGACAGAGCTGAGTTCCAATCCAGGCTCTGTCACTCGGTTGTGTGATCTTGTGGAATTTCCTTGGTCTCTCTGAGACTTGGCTGTTCTCCCCCATAAAACAGAGCAACACATACTCCCTTCACAAGACTACGTGCAGTAACTTAGGTAGAGTGCTTACCCCAGCTTCTGGAACACGCTCCAGTCAATGCTCATGAAATGGCAACTCGGGTTATTTCACGTACGGATTTCCAGTGGGGATAAGCTAGATTTAGATGGATTCGGGGGAAGGTCCTAAAGCCCAGAAGCTGCAGACATCTGGAAGAGGGGCTGCCGTGGCTGCTGGAGGTACCCTTGTATGGCCAGGTCCTGAGTCTGGTTGCAAGGCGTCACTTCGAGTTGAATGCCTTAGCCAGTGGCCTCATATTTTTCATCTTCTTCAGCCTATGAATAAAATCCCAAACACTAAAAAAGCCTAAAGGGCACCAGGGTGAGGATCTGGACACTGGTCTGACTCTGTAACAAGAAGCTGTTGGCCCTAGAGCAAGTTTCTTGGAGGTTCTGGCCTCAGTTTCTCCAACTGTAAAACGAGGGGTTTAAACTGGACAGTTTCTTAGGTCCCTTCAAGCTGTAAAAATTTATGAGCCTTAGAAGGGTCCCCCCCCCTTCCAGGAAATGTGCCCACATTGTATATTTGACATGAGGTTAGTTTTACTGAGTCAAGCTTCATTCTACACACCATATGCATACTCTAAATACGCACATAAGCGTATGTATACACAGGCACTGAAAGAGGAAATTGTCCCTACAGCTCAGTGCTTTCAATTGAGCCATCAAGTCACTCAGGTATTTATGATGGAGAGAAAAATATGTGCACTGTTTTCCCTCTCTGAAGGACCATGTCAGGGCTCCGCCGGGATGTGAGACTCACGTTGGGGAAAGAAATGAGATTTTGAGATGGTGATGGCTGTATGGAAAATGATATAAATGATCTCCCCTCTGGTCCTCTATTTCCATGTACCAACAGAGCTTGTCTTCTCAGAATAATGGATGGATGCCACTAAAAGTTGTCCCCCTTCTCTCAAGTCCTCCATCGGTTCTCCAACTCGACTGGCATTTGAATGGGTCTGACCCCTCCTGGGCCTGCGTCCCCTGCCTACTGCTTTGTGGGCCTGTCAGCGTCTTTCTCGGTCCTTCAGGCCATCAGTGCTCATTGGGCCCCCACAATGAACTGCTTCTTGTGTCCAGAAGTGTGTTCTCCCCTCCATACTCTAGCAGGGCCGTAGAAAGTGCAGTAAAGTTGCGCCCCAAAGTCTCACTGTTTGGATATAATAAAGGTTTATTCTTGTATTGCGTACTATCAGTTCAATGTGTAGCAGGCAGCCTTCAACAGAGGCGTTCAGGGACCCACACTTCTTCCACCTTGTGGCCCTGTCATGCCCTAGGGCTGCCCTGTCCCTCACTTCTGATGGATGGACCGTGAACCTGGAGAAGGCCCATACACATGTGAACCGTTTTAGCTCTAAAGTGTGACTCTCTTGTGTTGTGCTAACGCAGCCCCACATCTCCATCCAGACTCAGGGGTGCTGGGAACAATGTAGAGGATGGAAGGGGAGCACAGATATTCAGGGCACAGATGTTAGACAAGTGCTCTGGGGACAAAGAAAGAGGAGGGGCCGAGTGTTATAGAAGATTCAACTTTGCCTGGAGGACAGAGATGGCCCCCCAAGGAAGCAAATAGGAGTGAACCAGGTACAGGAAGGTGGGGAGTGGGAAGGCGGAGGTCCTGGTGGAGTGTTTTCAAAGGGTCGGGTGGGGACAGATGAAGAAGGTTGGTGTGGAAGTGTGGGTCAGTGGGCCGGGTCAGAGGAGCAGGGGGTCGGGAGTGGGAAGGGAGGAGGCTGCAGACCAAGAAGGTTCTTATTGGCCATGATAAGGAATTCTGACTTTGCGCTTAAGACAAAGGAAGCTACGGCAGATCTTTTTAGCAGAGGAGGTGAAGTGACCGCCCCTTTGAAAGACTGCGCTAGCAGCCGGAGAGGGTGTGAGCCTGGAGTCAGGCAGATTCACTGGGAGTGATGGTCCTTGTCTTGTAGGGGACTGTGATCCATAGTCCGAGCTGCTGGCTATTGAAGGGAAGACGAAAGATTCAAGAGACATGTAGGCAGCAGACTCCTTAGAAATATCTGTGGGACTTCTCTGGTCCGGGCCCTCAACCCTCCAACATGGACCATCACAGCGGCCGTTCAGGCATCTTCTTGTCCTCCCTTCCGCCTCTTTCATCAAAAGGACTCCATGGGGTTGTCCTGTCACCGCCTCTGGGTCAGGGCTCTACATTGCAGATAACACTGTCCACTGGCCTGTTGAAGCAGGAAGGGATACACTTGCGGGTAGAGAAAATGCACAGAATCATCGCCAACTGAAGAAACAGATTCTAGGCAGGCCTTTACGGAGGAACTCCCAGCCCTTCCGGCAGAACCGCTTACCGAAGAAGCTGCCTCACTGCCATCTTCAGGAGCTGGCCGCCTTCCCCGTCTCCTCCACAGCCGGGCGGGCCCTCGGAACCAGCAAAACATGACCCAGTCCCCGCCTCATCCACCCCGTAACTCTGCTAAGCCGTCTGAACCGTCCAGTTAAACAACGAGTTTGCTCCTCTGGGCAATGGAAGCCCGGAAATGTAGGTTGTTTTTTTTTTAACATGCAAAAGTATTTTTATTGTATTTAATATCCCAAAGAATAGTTAAACAAATATCCTTATGGTTAAATTTTACTTATTTACTTATATCCATGACTATTTCCTCAGCTAAATCTCTAGCAATGGCATTGCTGACTCCCAAGCATGTCCATACATAAACTACTGCCTGTAAGAAGTCACATCCATTTCTATTCTGATCACTAGTGTGCAAGAATGAGAAATGTAGTTTTGGTTAGTGTCTGATGGACGGTAGGTTTTACATGAAGGATTAGAATGCAGGCAATGTCCAAAGGTTTTGGGGAGCCTCCGACGATGATTGCCACCACGTGGAGAGTGTGGCACCATGTTTCTCTTACATCATTTACCGCTCACAAGGGCACCACCCGAGGCATTTCCTGCTCGCTCACAGATGGAGAAACTGACTCAGAGAGGCTAATCGGTTTGCCTGAGATCACACAGCAAGCAGTTGGCTGGGTCCGTATATTTAAACCTAGCTTTGTCTGTCACCGGAGCCTGTCCTTTCCCCACTGTATTCACAGAATTACAAGACTTGCCAGTTGTTTATTACGGTGATTAGGAAACCACTGTTTCTTCTGCCGGTCCGGTTTATTTTGCCCGGTGTGGCTGGGCCACGAGGGCAGCCAGCAGCCACTTGTGGAGAGGTACCTTGTTGGCATGCCTGGGCAGGGCTGTGCTGAGCCATCTGTGAAGTCGGGCTGCCTCCTTTCCGAGTTGGCCTTGTTACCGCACAGCTTACGCTGCTGCTCTGGGCAATAATGGCAGAAATACAATCGTTAAATTTTAATTAGGAAGAAACAAGGTTCATTATTAGTTGTCATTCCTCATTGTTTCCTAATTATGCTCATTGCATGATAAAATGAAATACTACATTTCACTCGCATTGTTCTTGCTCAGGGCTGATGGAGAAGAAAGACATATCCTGATTCTCGCTCCTCCTCCCCCTGCCTCTTCCCTCCCCTGAACTGCCCCTCCATGCGCTCCAACAGAATAGCCAGGTGGTTAAAAGGGAGGATTCCTGGAGTCAGAATAGCCTGGGCTTGAACCCTGTCCCCGCCATTTATCAGAGGTCAGACCGTTTACCATATTGGGCTTGTTTTTCTTTTCATAAAATGGAGATCATAAAACCTTCATCCTGGGGTTGTCATGAGGATAATGTTACATAAAATAATATTCCACAAATGCCTGGCACACGAGAGATGTTTCAGTAAGTGCCAGCTACTTGCATTATAATTTTAAGGATTATTATCAAACTAGGACTCACAAACCAAGCTAAGAGGTCTAGACAGATGCTGTAAGTCCCCGAAGGCTTTTTCCAGCGAGGAGTGCCATCGTGAGGGGTGGGACTGGGTGTTTGGAGTCATTCATCTAGTGGTTGGTGCCATAAGGAAGTAAGAAAAAGTGTGAGAGGAAGTTCCCATGTAGTTTCATTTAACTGGGCTTCTCGAGAAAGATGTGATTCTTAACTTGTTTCTTTTGTCCTAAGGATGGGTTTGCCCTGTACCATTGATGCCATGGAGCCTAAAATCCTTGGCAGGAAAAGACGGACCGTCTTTAGGGCTGCCCTTTGCACGAAAACAAGATGGACCTGGGGGGCTTGGGTCTGCACCTCTGTATCATATGGAGACCTCTGCGACAGCCAGAAGAGTCGAAGACTTGAACTTTCTATTTCCCTCACATACTACCTTCATTTAGGTTTCATTATTTGAGGTCCCTGAAATTAAATTCATCTCAGGTGGAAGACATTGGGAGTTGGGCATGGAGTAGATGCCCTTTTTCTGTGTGTGAAGTTCATTGGCTCTTGCAGAAGAAAGAAAGGAAAAGCTTAAGAATGATTTTTTGTTTCGTTTGATACTGGGCCAAATATATTTATTTGGGTTAAAATGTGTAACTCCCAGAACTGATAGAAAATTCACCAGGCTGAGCACGCCTCATGCGTGGCTTACTGTAGAAACACTAATGCCACAGGAAAACTGTTATTTGGACTAATTCTCTTTCTAAGAGCAGTTGCTGTAACATGAGGGAGGCGGGTGGTTTACAAAAGCACTAGGCAATCTTGTTTTAGCCCTTGCTTGAGCAGCACCCCCATAGTAGAAATCTTTCTCTCACATTTAGAGAGAGGGATGCGGTAGGACTCAACTGGGCAGGGATGGAGGAAAAAAAGAACACAAACAGCTCTTGGGATGAAAGTTAGGTTTTTCAAAAGCCCCGTCGATGCGAATCTTGGTCTGTTACAGAGAGCCAGATGCCTGGCTGGAAGCAGTCAGCCCTCGCTGTCCAGGGCTGGGTCCAGGACTGCGCTATCTGACGCCTGTTCTCTGTAGGCCGTAGCTGCTAAGTTGAAGAGCATGAGAGCCACACTGGGCATCTGACTCCAAGAGGTCAAGCCATGGCTGGAGCTGGCAAGATGGGTCCCCAGAACCTCACGAGGTGACTGCATGCTGGGGAAGCCAATACAGTTCTCGTGCTTGTCCTGGGCTCCAGAGCTTCTGAATCCCATCCTTATCTCTCCTCCCAGGGTGTTGTGTTCATGCCCACCGCCTGGTGCACTGAGCCAGACCCAGAGACAGTAACAGATCCCAGGGCCTGCCTGGAGAGAGAGAGCATGAGCTCGCTATGAAACCAGGGAGCTGCCTTCACAGCTGCTTTTTATTTTATGCTCTGGAATGCCTCAGGCTGGGCTGGGGGACAAGGCTGCTGGGCCCCCTATGCCTACTTAATCCACACCTGCTTTCCTATTATCTGTCTGCCATACTGGGAGTCGACCTAAGAGTTGGTTAAATTTCTTTGGAAATCCTTCTCTTCACTGAAAGAAGTAAATATCTGTGCAGAAGTTTTTCTCAATTTTGAAATAAAATTATTCTTCCTAATTATAAAAGTAATATCTACATAGGACACAGACTCTTAGAAAAATAGTGAAGATAGGAGAAGAAAAAACATTCCAGTTATTCAAAAAAGACTACCACGGTTCATAGTTTTGTGTATTTCCTTCTAACTTCTTTTCCTGTTCCTATTTTTATATGGTTCAGATGGTACTACATTAACCAGTGTTTTTAATTCATGATAATTTTTTACTTAAGATAATTTCTTTTTTTTTTTAAGATTTTTTTTTTTTTTATTTATTGGAGAGAAAGAGAGAACAAACAGGAGGAGCAACAGGCAGAGGGAGAGGGAGAAGCAGATTCCCCACTGAGCAAGGAACCTGACTTGCGGCTCGATCCCAGGACCCTAGGGTCATGATCTGAGCTGAAGACAGATGCTTAACCAACGGAGCCACCCAGCGTGCCCCAACTGAAGATGATTTCAAAAGCATCTGTGATATGGATGTTCTTACTCACTTAACTGTTTTTTCTGACACTTACTGCTATTACAAACAACTTCATACATAAAGCTTTCTCAAATTTTGGATTTCTTCTAAGGATTAAGTCTTAATAGTAGCATTATAAATTTAAACATCTGGGTTATTTATTTACTCATTGAGGTATTTATTTTATCAAAGTATACTGGACACATATGACATTACTTTCAGGTGTACAGGACAAGTACTTGGGATTCCTCAAGTCTATATGTTATCCGGGGCTCACCACCATTGTAGACCCATCTGTCCCCATACAACCCTATTATAAAACTATTGACCATATTCCCTGTGCTGTACCTTTCATCCCTGTTACTTATTCATCCCATAACTGGAAGTCTGTACCTCTCACTCCTCTTCACCCATTCTGCCCATCCCCCATGTCCTCCCCCCTGGGGACCATCAGTTTGTTCTCTGTATTTATGGGTCTTTTTCTGCTTTTTGTTTGTTTGTTTATTCCTTTGGTTTTTCAAAAACCTGATTTTTTTTTAGACAGGTCTTTGGAACACAGCACAAAATTGTTTCACAGAAGAGCGATACTAAGTCCCTTATGCACAAGACATTTATGAAGCTGCCTGTTATATCATACCTTTACCAGCGCTGGGTATTTTTATTTAAAAATTAATAGAGTCTTGTGCTCACTTTGGCAGTACATATACTAAAATTGGAAGGATACAGAGAAGATTAGCATGGCCCCAGGGCAAGGATGACATGCAAATTTATGAAGCATTCTACATTAAAAGAAAATTAATAGCATCTTGTTTTTCTGGTTATTGGTGGATTTGAATATTTTCATGTTTGTTATCTGGTTGTGTTTTTAGGGTGTTCTTTCTAAAAAAACAATTCTGACACTTTGCTTTCCTACTTAGAAAGCCCCTGAGCCCCTCAGTGCCTACAAGTAGGATGAAAGTTCCATGGAGCGTAATAGGTATGAGTCACATGTTCAAACCAGAGACATCCTTTCCTGCTCCAGTTTGCCATGCAAAATCTGCGTGACCTTGGACCAGTCCCTTGATCTTCATTTTAATTTTCTCACCCACAAAAATGGGAAAAACGATACCAACCTCCTAGAGTCATCATGAAGGTTAAATACAGTGTCCCTTGTAAGGAACTCTGTAAAGTATAAAATATGGCTCTAGATCAGTCATTGTCATTTCTGTCATGACAACATACAAGACCTAACATGAGGGCCTCTGGGTGGCTTAGTTGGTTAAGCCTCTGCCTTTGGCTCAGGTCATGATCTCAGGGTCCTGGGATGGGGGCTCCCTGCTCATCGGGGAGTCTGCTTCTCTCTCTCCCTCTCCATCTCCCCTTCTTCTGCGTACATGCTCTCTCTCTCTCTCTCTCTCACACACACACACACACACTCTCTCTTTCAAATAAATAAATAAAATTTTTAAAAAAAAAAGACCGGTCATGAGGCTAATAGCCAATGAGTAATGAGAGTCAACTTCCTACTTACCAGGGACGGTGCTCAGCTCTTTACATGTATGAACTCACACTAACCTCACAGCAGCCTGTTACTTTAATAGATAAGGGGACTGAGACACAGAGATGAAGTCACTTGCCCAAAACTATACCAGTGGGAAACAGCCAAGCTGGGGCTTGAACATTGAACACTGGGCCCCACCCTTTCTCTCAGGCCTCCTCATCCCTGAGCCACATGGAACTATAGGGCCTTCCCTAACACACCATGCCCTTTCATCCCTGTGCCTTGGCTCATGCTCATCCCCTTCATGAAGAGGTCTCTCCACCCCTTACCTCAAAACCACTGTTCACCCTTTAATGTCTGACTTAAATGTCCACTGCTCTGGGGTGAAATCTGCCTCCCCTCACCTGGGTGGTGCTCCACGGTCACTTACACGTTCACCCCTAAATTGCTTAGCCCACAGTCTATGTGCTTGTGTGTCCACATGTGTGTGTGCCTTTGTGTTTTGCTTATAGGTATAGCTCCCCATCTAGAGTGTGGACATCTAGTAGGCTTCAGTTTCCTTTTCCATGGACCCCTAATTCTGAGCATGATGCCTAAGACCTAGGAGGTGCCCAGCATCTACTTGTTGCACGAGTGAACAAATGGTCACCATTCTGGCACAGTGAGGGGTGAACAGGGGAGAGAACTGGGAGTTTGGGAGCTTTCAGGAGGCTTTCCTGCAACCTCTCCTCCCTGGGTTCTGCCTAGGACTAGTCCCGTAATAAAATCTGGTCTTCCTTTTATACCAGCCATTGACCCCAGCTGACATTCCATGCACAAATGCCCGTGGTCCCCAGCTCCACTCCCAGATCACCCAGAGAGCTGCAGCCACACACTTGGGGGTGTGCATTCCTGCTGGTGGTGCAGGGGGCTGGGCTACTTCTTATCAGCTGGGCTTGCACTTGATGTCCATAGGCAGCCAGAGGAGACACGTCAGCACATGCGTTGGCCCCAGAGAACCAGCCCTTTTCGAACTTGCTCGTTGGCAGGGGCAGATGGCAGTAGGCAAAGGCACCAGAGGTGACCCAGAGCAGGCTGCAAAGTGTTTGTGGACAAGGGGAAGGACAGAACTCAGCTCCTGGGGTTTTCAGGCAAGCTGGAACAGTGAGTGTAGTATGTACAGGGAGGGAAACTGCGAACAAAATGTATGAGGTCAATATTTTAACACATTGTATTAGCTTTCCATTGTTGCTGTAACAAATGAACCCAAACTTGGTAGCTTAAAATAGCACACATTTGTTCTCTTGCAATAATACTAGAGGCTAGAAGTCTGAAATGAGTCTCAGTGATCCCAAATCAAGGCATCACCAGGGCCGTGTTCCCTCAGGAAGCTCTAAGGGATGACTATTTGCTTGACTTTCCCAGCTTCTGGAGGCTGTTCTCATTCCTGGGCTTGTGGCTTTGCATCACCTCACCTTTTCTCCCCGATTCTATCATCACATCCCCTCTCCCTCTTCTGTTGCAAATGTCCCTCTGCCTCCTCCTGATAAGGACACTGGTCGTTGCATATGTTTGCCAGCTCCCACCCTGTACCAGGCTCTGTACCAGGTTCTGTACCAGGCTCTGTGGTATAAAGGCAGCACAATCTCCCCTACTGGCCTGGAAGGGGAGGCAGGTTGAAGAGCAATGGCCAGCCGTGTGAGCCTACCGTGACAAATGCCACAGGAGAGGCTTGCCAGCAACAGGGAGGGGCTGTCGCTCCTGGTGACAGATGACAGAAGCGGTCACAGGGCAGTGAATCCCCTGAGTTTATTCCGAGTGGATGAAAAATTTTCCAGGGAGACAGTGTGTGGGGACACACGAGTCAGAGCAAAGGGAGGAGCAGGGGACTGGTGCGTCAGCATAGGTGCATTTGAAACCTCTAAAGTGAGAGAATAGGGAGAGCTTATCCACATGTCTGATTTTCTGTGATTCTGTAGCTCCCCTCGTCCAAGTGCTCAGCTCTGGACCACCCTTGGCCCCATCCTGTGCTCCCGTGGCCTTGCTGCTCACAAGAGCATCTTTTCACTTTCTGCCTCCAGCTCCTTTTCCCATATGACTGCTTGGGAGATGGGCACAGTCTCTCTCTCCTATCCTTCCAGGTGTGCCCATGCACTAAGCCCCCTTGGCATCGGTTCCTCTAGAGCATGCCTCTTGGTTCCCCGTGCAAGCCCATTAATACCTGACTCCCAGCAGACAACTCAGCCTGCACAGCAGGTGGGAGCTCAGATCCTCTGGTTCTGTGGAATGATTCCATTGAAAAGCTCACAGGCAAAATTTTTGTAGAGACTGTGAACATTTGACAGTGAGGACTGAGGAAGGCCTAGGGCCGGAGTGGAAGCAAGCATGCAACACTGGACTTGCGGAGTGATGCATCTCCTCTCTCCAGCAGTATTTTATCTGCTGAATTAATTGCATGGGGGCTAGAAGCTCCTTAGAAATAATGAGGACAGTCCATGCATGTCAGAGAGGAGGGGTGGGAATACATCCAGAAGCTAGCTCTCAGCAGAGACCACAGAGTCCTGGGTTAGAACCCACCATGGTGGAAGGAGGAGTCTGACTCAGGAACATTCTGAACTCACAATCTGAGAACTGGAGGGGGAGCAGTGATTCCTGGTAGAATGGGTGTCTTTTTTTTTTTTTTCCCAGTTTAATATTAATTAATTTATTTTTTTCAGCATAACAGTATTCATTGTTTTTGCACAACACCCAGTGCTCCATGCAATACGTGTCCTCCCTATTACCCACCACCTGGTTCCCCCAACCTCCCACCCCCGCCCCTTCAAAACCCTCAGGTTGTTTTTCAGAGTCCATAGTCTCTTATGGTTCGCCTCCTAGAATGGGTGTCTTTTGAACTCACCCTTGAGCCATTCACCTTGGTGTTTGTTACAGAGGAGCAAAAGGCTTACAAATTAAAATAAATCTGCAATTAAAGATTCAGCTTTAAGGGGCACAAACAACTAAGTGTGGGATCCCCCTAAAAGTGCAGAATATAGGATGGGGGGAGGTGGGGGGGAGAAGAAAGAGGGCTCCCACCCCCAAGTTCAGAGTGATAGACACCAGTGAGGAGGCAGGGGCCCAAGGCAACGTGGGAGGTGGGAAGTGGGGGCAAGGGAGGGAGCTGGCCTGGGGGCAGAGCCCATCCACCAGTGGTGGTGGGGGGGTGGTAAGGACAATAAGGAAGCAACTTTATAATCCCTCCTGGGTCCCTCCCTGGATCCCCCCCCCCCCCAGTAGGTTGTTTAGTTCTACCTACTGTGAAGGCTTTGGAGATTCAGATGAAATCAAGGTCAAGGTGCTTTGGAAACTTTCAGGTGCTTAGCACAGGTAAAGCCAATGGAACTTATTAAGGGATTGTTCATGGGGCGTTGTATTTTCAGTTTGGTGGAGAAAGTGGTAGATATACAATTTGCTTTGAATGTGAAAGCTTTTCTTTTTTTAATTTTTTGATCCAGAAACACTGGAAATTTTGATGGGATCCACGTCTCCATTCACTCACCCATTTATTCCTTCATTTATGCAACGCGCATGCGTGCTGCTCCTGCTGTGGGTGCAGGTCTGGGCTGGGTGTGGCGCTGCCTTTAGGAACTTGGCTCCCGGAGTGTGTGTCCCCCTCCCCGCCAGGGTCTGCCTCACCAGGACTCCCTCCCAGCAGAGAGTTGGGGGCTGCCAGGAGGGTAGGGCCTGGCCTCACAGGGTATCCTAGAAAGGGCGTCTCTTTCAGGCCCCGGGAGCCAAGGGTGCAAGACCCGGTGAAATTCGGCCTGGTGCCGAACTGCGCTTTTTAAGGGCTGCTGACAGCCGTCATTAGCGAGCATTAGGACAGGAGCTGTGATAATCACCGCTGAGTGACTGTAAACACCGAGCGTCCCTGAAGAATATTCAGAGCATCGGGCAACTTGTTAGCTTTTGTCTGGGCTGAGGAGAGGAAAGGAAGTTCCGTCGGGGAGAGAATTTACCATAGTAAAAACAGAAAATCAATCGTATGGTTCTAATTTAATTTTAATTCACATTTTTATACGTGGAGTTTGTTCGAAGGGCTGACGTTTTGCTGTGAAAATCTATAAGGGCTGAATTGTCCTCGAATTAGAAGATTTTTAAAAGAAGTTCTTTGCCGCTGGGTTGCAATTTGTTAAAACAAACAATAGCATAACCGCGCTGCAATCGGATGCCAAGATATTACTGGACTCAGCGAAAATCAAGTAATCTTTTTTAGGTTCTATTCTCTCCCAGCTAAGCTCCCCAGCAACGTCAGGAAATGACAAATTGCAGGATGAATCTAAGAGCAGTGCCTTCAAAAATACAATAGTTATACAAGCCATCTATTGTTAATGAAGAATATAATGCAATTTGCCTGTCTGCAATACAATTATGCAAATCAAAGGAGGAACTATCCCGAAATCTCTTTACATTCCGATTAAAATGAGATAATTTATCAAACAGAATATTACTGATTATGTTTATGTGTCGCACATTAATCCTGTTACAATAATGTATCCTTCTCCTCATGTAATGGATTTGTGCAATCTAACAGAAAATGACTTTTATACTATCCACAATTATAAAAATATTCAAAGCATATCCATCCCAGTGCAATAGCACATGTCTACAACTGTACAATAAACCTATTAAAACAAGCAGAGCTTATGAATGTAACCTTCATCCCAATAAAGATGACAGTACATTCAATTTTATTGTACTCATTATGGGAACAACTCCATAGATGATAAATACCAGGAGTAAATTAGTTTAACCTTCTTTACTTTTTTTTTTTTTTTTAAGAAAAAAAGTGGCCCTTAATCCATGGCGGTAACGTCCGCCTCCCCACCCGGATTTTCCTTCAGTTGGTCAAATATGACATTATTTTATATGAGCGATTTCTACGAAATCTCTCATAAGTGAGTTTACTCTTATTCTACCTCTTGATAGGTGTTTGGACTTGGTACATTTCCACAGGGCAGGGAATTTACACCCCATATCCCTCCCTTCCCGTGCTGCATGTGTTCACGGGTATTGGGAAATATGCGTGTTCTGGATGGGAATATGGCATCGGCTGCAGTCATCTAGAGGGGCACAAGGAATCTCTGTGCTAACACGTACATCAGAGCCAAAAACTAATGAGTAGTATTGTCAGGAAAAACAAGAGCCCAAATAATTGGCGAAGATCTCACTTGCACTTCCGTTGCCAAGGATAATCATTTTTGCATTTAAACTAATCTCTTCCACCTTGACGAGAGTCATTAGCATCTGACAGTGAGTGATAATGTGCTTCAATTTCACACCTCCTGGCCTTGTCTGCATTGTCAACATTTCCCACGTGCATACCTCCGCACTAGGTTTACAGGTTGACTTAAACAAATGTTTATCTTTTGTGGTGAAATTGTAAACCCCAGTGTTTTGCAAGTTCGCAAATTGCTCCCCTTGCCTTTAAACACCTTTAAGCCAGTTTTGCTGCAGGTTACACCTGAGGTATTATTTCCCCCACAATGTCAGGGTTCATCCCACTCAGATTAGGTGGACGTGCCAAGTCAAGAAAACACAAAAACTCTATGAAAAGCAACATTTTGGGGCACCTGGGTGGCCTAGTGGGTTAAGCCTCTGCCTTCAGCTCAGGGTCCTGAGATCGAGCCCCGCATCGGGCTTTCTTTTTCTTTTTTAATTTTTTAAAAAGATTTTATTTATTTATTTGACAGACAGAGATCACAGGTAGGCAGAGAGGCAGGCAGAGAGAGAGGAGGAAGCAGGCTCCCTGCCGAACAGAGAGCCCGACGCGGGGCTTGATCGCAGGACCCTGGGATCATGACCTGAGCCGAAGGCAGAGGCTTTAACCCACTGAGCCACCCAGGGACCCCTCATCGGGCTTTCTGCTCAGCAGGGAGCCTGCTTCCCCCCTCTCTCTCTGCCTGCTTCTCTGCCTACTTGTGATCTCTCTCTCTCTCTGTGTCAAATAAATAAATAAATAAATAAATAACAATCTTAAAAGAAAAGCAACATTTTTTTTTCACTGCTAACTGGCTGAGTGTGCACTCACACTCACACAATATGAACACAAGGTATGACAGACAAATCTATCAGCCTTCACCTCAGCAAGACAACATTTGTTCTAACTGTAAAACGGTACGTGTTCTGTTGTAGATAGGGGTGAGGAAGGAAGGGAAAGGGGAGGAGAGGAGAGGAGGAAGGAAAGGAGGAAGAGAGGAAGGGTGTCAGTCAGTGTGTGATGAACAATGGTTCCTACAGTACAGGAGAGGCAGAGTAGTGGCTGATAGGCAGTCTCTTTTCATGGTTTACCCATTGGTTTGGAGAGCCGTTGACTTGTTTCCCCTCAAGTGTGGCCTGTCCCAAGTGGAGACACTTGCCGGAGGAATGCTTATTGCCCTGGGCTTCCCTGGGCCTATTTTCACCCCCTGCTCTGGAGGCAGCAGAGGAGGCGTTCCCACTCAGTAAGATTTCTACGGCTAGAGCAGGGAGATCTGGAAGCTTAGACCCGTTAAATTTGGGAACATTAAAGACGTAGTCATAACAGTGGAAGTAAGAAGTCTGAGGGACAGCGCATATGGAAAACATCAATCTCCCTGCCGGCCCAGAAGGAGACCATGCGTCCTTTTTAGACCCCAGTGGGGTAGAAGGTGGACTTAGAGCTAAGGGTCAGAAGACAATCCGTGAGAGAACAGGACTTTGAGGGTGCTCTCGGCTCATCACAGTCCTGCCCCTCTGTCCGAGTGTGCTGTGGGCAGATACGTGTTTGCTCACAGTTTCTTTGGCTCTGAAAGATGCTTCTTTTGTTGTCTCCAGCTCAACTTCATGTCTACTGTGTCGAGAACAAACACATGCCTGGTGGAAGACAGAACAAGGACATCCCGAGCAGGGTGAAGAATGGCAAAGAGTTCATTTCTGTATTCGGTAAATATTATCTGAGTGCCGACCGCGTGTCCAAGTGATGTTCTTGGCACTGGGTGTATATCGGTGAACAGAAAGACATGGATCTCTGCCGTCATAGAGCTTACAATTTTAGGGGAACAGAATAGACAGTAAATGAGTAAACGTATAGTATGGTAGGGATGCCTGGGTGGCTCAGTGAGTTAAGCGTCTGCCTTCAGCTAGGGTCATGATCTCGGGGTCCTGGGATTGAGCCCCGCACCAGGGCTCCTTGCTCAGCGGGGAGCCTGCTTCTCCCTCTGCCTGCGCTCCTCTTGCTTGTGCGTTCTCTCTCTCTCTCTGACAAATAAACACATAAAATCTTAAAAAAGACAAAATGAAACAATATAGGATGGTAGCTGGAAGCAAATGCTGGATTAAAAAAAAAAGTAAAACAGAGTGAGAGAGATCAGTCATGAACGTGGGGGAACAGGGCCCACAGTCTTAAAAGGAAGTACACTTTTGTTGTCAAACTTTAAAGAATATATTTGCTTTAAATAAAGCACTCTGTCTAGTAAAGGCCTCTGTAACCATGGAAATAGGTAACTAATTAACATTTCCATAAATAAGTGTGAATTTGGATACATAGGTCCTTTAACGGTCTGTTGCCAACGGATAACTTCCTAGAGATTTCATCTGAAATAAAGATGCAAGAAGAAAATCTTGTTTGTTAGTTATTCTCTTCTGCTCTGGACAATGATCAATAGTTTTAATTGGAATAAAATATTCATAATTGGCTTTAGCCTGATTATACTTAGTTGGAGCAACTTTGCTAGGTTTCTTTAGAAGAAAAACAGTTAGGGATCCCAAAAGATAGCAAGAGGGACAATGCTTGCCCCCAAAGGTACACAGAAGGTTCCATTTCTTGGTGGAATCTACTGTTTTAGCTGAGGATGTCGACTTTGCCCTGTGCCCTTGAACCAGACTAATGATCCAAATAGGTATGTCACTAGTGTTCCGTCAAATTGGACGCAGAGTGTAGCTCTGATGCTGCAGTGGACCACCCAGATCCCCATTTAGGGTGGAGGCGCTCATTTCCCCAGCTGCTGGGAGAGTTGGCAGTGTCCAAGTCACAGTCCCTCTTGGGGGCAGCCCTGCTCCGTGATTGGTCAGCCAGTGGGGATCATAAATGCCTGGTCCCCTTGCCTCAAGCAAGGACAGCTCTGAAGGGTGGTGCAGAGCTCCAGGGCTCCCTTTTGGGATGGCTGTGACCTCTGCTGGGCTGCATTTCAGTCCAACTTCTCCCTCTGTCCAACTGTTGCTTCCTTTACTCCCCCTATAAGCGTCCTGCATGCAAATTGCCTTCCCAGAGTCTGTTTCTCTGTGAAACTGATATAAGGAACTTTATTTCAGCTCTGCACGCAGAGAGCCACTGCAGAATCAACAATTTATACTGATTCTGCCCTTGTACTTACACTCAATTTCATGATCTTTCGGCCAATTTCTGATCCTGTGGCTGTCTCCCCTATATCCAGTTTCAACCTCTCCCTTTGGACTGCATGATGCCTTCAGCTTCCTGGGTTTTAATCTCTGCCCCTACCAATTCGGGCTTTTTTCTCTAAAAGTCCCATCCCTTCTAGGCTCAGCTACCAGGACGTAAAGCTGAGGGGACTACCTTTCCCTCTCCCTCCGTGCTGAGCAGCTCATTTCAGGAATGACTTTTCCTTACCGGTCACAGGGCCTTCACTTCTTCCAGTGGTGAGGCTCCGGCAGCCTTAGGAGTAAAACCCTGTAACACACGGACACAATATGCCTGAAATTCCGGGTTACTCACCACATTAATGGGTCATTCCCTTACAGACCCTTGTTGAGTTTATACACACATACCGGTTACCGAAGCACAGTGTACTTGAAACGAAAGTGCTACAGTTGTGGTTTTCAGTGATCATATTTTTATGATGATGGGCTTGGGTTTGAACCCCTGGCTTAGAGGGTCACAAGCGACTTAAAAATATACTTTGATTTTTCCTGAAATAATCCTCCTCTTGGAATAATATTACCACAGGGTTTTGCTGGCACAGCTTTTCCCGTGTTATTTATTCCAAATGAAACACCACCCCACTGTAAGTGACTTTTGGTGCCCCTTAATATCTCAAGAATCTTTTTCAGTGCCTGTCTGTCTAAAATTATCCACGGCTCCTGCACGGGTGGGTAAAGTTAGTGTCTCCGAAGACTTATAAATCCAGTGTCCCCACTGAGCCCATTGTTTCAGATCCAAAAGTGTATGAATTGCAGCCCCAAGATTTTTTCTTTATTCTTTGTTATGAAAAAGGTAACCAGATCTCGCTGAATGGAAATCCTCCTTCGAAGACTTCTCTGGCATCCGACTCCACTTTCAACTCTTGCAAACCTTATTTTGGAAAAATGGTCATTTATAATATCAACATTTCTAGATCATGTTTTAAAGACGGTTACAGGCGTTTGGAGTAACCACATGCCAAAGCTGTCTACTTCTAATCTAACAACCCCCTAGGTTGAAACCAGAGAGAAACTTAGAGACAGGCGGCCAAGAGCCAAAAAACTCTTGGGGGATATTTATAATCCCCCAATTCAACCAAAATTGTTTCCACTCAAAATTAATACTTGGAAACAGATCTTGAAGCCCAAATTTAGACTGTGCCTTCAGTTTCTTGGGCCGTTGCAGAGCCAACTGCTTGAAATAAATGTATTTGAAGCTGATTGAACATTAAAATGATTGTCTGTTACATCAGAAAGACAAATAACACATAGTATTTAAAGAGATGACTGTCTTTATCCCAGAGCTCTCAGAGCCAAGGACCGAGGATTGGCTGGGGTCCATGGTGAGAAAGGGTAGTTACCAAGCATGTGGACGGTACCTCTGTTTACTCATGTGATTCCCCTGTAGCTCCACTCAGACTCTCTTGTTTGCTGAACATAGCTGCAGTTTATATTTATGGAGGGAATGTGATATGCTGGAAAGCATTTTGTCCTTGGAGTTAGAAAATCTAGGTTCAAAGTACTGCTTTATCAGTTCCAAGTACTATAATCTTAACAAATCTTTTTGCCTCTTGAAATCTCGGTTTCTCCAGACGTAAAAGGAGGTTAACCTGCCCTGCTTTGGCACCCTCTTAGAGTGAGTTAGAGGCTCAAATAATGAAACAAATGTGAATGTGCTTTATCATTCTTCCAAATTCATGGTGTTAAGTGTGTGTGTGTGTGTGTGTTTAGCTTATTTTTAAAAAATCAACAATGCTCACCATCTCAAGTCAGACTATCAAACCTTATTTAACCAGTACATGGCTGTGAATGCAGAAGCTTAAATATAAAGGAAATGGATTTCCCAAAGATGATCCCCAATACTGGACACTAATTAGGGCATTGTCTTTGTCCCAAATCTCTACAAAGGCATTTTTCTTAGATTGTAAAAGGTATGTCCTGGCCACTCATCACAACCAGCTTTAAAAGTTTAAAGGTTTTAATTACTCATTTATTTCCATATTCATGCATCTCACAAAAGTATTTTGAAGATACATGAGGTTCCAGACAATATTCTGTTTGGATTGCCAGATAAAATAAATTTGAATTTCAGATAAACAGAGAACAATCTTAAAGTATAATGGTTATATTTTAAATTTATCCTCATAGTTAAAATTGCGCCTGGAGCGTTGACAATCAAGGCAATGTTTTAAAATACTGTGTTGGCCAAAACTAAAAACATATTGCATGGGACATATTTACGCTAAAGAGTTATTCACTGATTATATGAAATTCAAATCTAACTGAGCATTCTGTCTTTTGATTCGCTAAATCTGGCAATCCTGTCTTTGTGCTGGGAACGTTTTGGTAGCTGCCCTCAGGCAACATTCATCCACAGAGTAAGACAGACAGCAAGCGAGTGAACAAGAAAACCAAGTCAGTATTATAAACACAAATACAGCTGAGTATGGAGAAAGAGATGAGGGTGGCCCTATTTTGGAAAGAGTGGAAGGGATATGACTCAAAGCAGACATCTAAAAACAGTAGTGAGCCATATAGAGCTATAGGGGAAGAGTCCCATGGAAAAACCTTGGTGGCAACGAACTTGTCCAATGGGAGGCCGCTGCGAGAAGGCCATGGGACCAGAGCCTAGCGTGGAAGGAAAGGGTGGTGTAGGTGAGATCAAGGATGGAGGGTCAGGCCACATCTTGGCACAGCAGCTTGTAGGCCAGGGATTTGGTTTTCATTAGGGTGTGATGGGGAGGCATGAGGGGCTTCTCAGCAAGGGCATGACTTGATCAAGCTGATAATGGAACTCCAGGAGCTACGTGGGGAGAAAGAGACTACAGAAAGGCACAGGTGAGGGCAGGATGCCTTAGGGACTTATGGCAGAGTCTCAGCGAAAGGTCACGGGGACTTGCACTAGGGTGGAAGCAGAGGCATTGGGAAGAAATGCTTGGAGTTGTGACCTCTTTCAAAGGTGGAGCCAGCAGAACTCACTGTCGAGTTTGATACAGAGTATGAGGAAACACGGGCGTGAGCAGGGGGATGCGTGGTGGTTCCATTTACTGAGATGGAGAAAAAAGCTCATTGGGGAGGAAGTGGGACATTCTGGTTTGGACATGTTATATATGAAGGGTCCATTAGCCACTTGAGTGATGGCAGAGGAATATGACAGTAAGCATGTAGGATGAGCTTGGAGACAGCAGAACCCATGCCATCTAGGACCTCACTGGTCGTCATAAAAAATCTGGACATTATTTTAATATTACGGAATGTCAACACAGATTTTTAAAAATACAGAAAAGAAGTAATTTAACTTCCATTTTAAAGGATTCCTTTTTTGGATGAAAAGGAACTGGTGGATGTGTGTGTGTGTGTGGGGGGGGCGTGGAAATGAGAACTGTGACTTCAGGGCGTCCTACCTGAACAATGTCGTGAGATTCTAGATTCTTTCTCAAAATGTTTGGAGTGAAGATTCTGAATTTCTAGCGAGCTCCCAATGACACATATACATCTGGTTGTGGGCCATACTTTGAGCAGCAAGGTGATAGGAAATTATTATAATAAGACGGGTGAGAGATGATGGCGGTTTGGTGCCAGTGGGCATGGAGAGAAGGGGGCCGATGTGAGATGTAATTTGGAAGGAGAGGTCCCAGGAGAGGTGTTGGATTATATGTGAGGGTTAAGGGAGAAAGAAAAATCAAAGATGATGCTCAGATTTCTGACTTGAACTACTGGATGGGTGTTAGTGTCGTTTGTTGAAGTATAAAAGGCTGGAGATGGTGCAGGTGTTTTGAGGATGTGGAAGGGGAATGTGGGGTTCTGCTTTGGACATGCCAGGGATGAGCCACCTACGAGACACTCAGATAGACATGCCCGGTTGGTAGTTCCATACAGGGATCTGGAATTCAGAGCTGAGCTCTAGGCTTGAGTAGAAATTTGTGAATCAGAAACACATAGAGAGTATTGAAAACCATGGGACTAAATGTGCCAAGCTAGGAAGAGGGAGTAGACAGGGAAAAGAATATGGCCCAGGCTTGAACAGAATGCAGTGCAGGTGTGTATATCATACCCCCAGAACTACATATGCAGCAAAGCTCGGAGGGTCAAATACCTTCAAACTCACCAAGGCCGGGCATGCAGGTAAATGAGAGAAGCGGGATGGTTGTAAGACAATAAGGAGTAGTGAGGGTCATGGGTCTTCCAGGTGTGTGTGACTCACCTAAATGGTAGCAACCTTCCACTCCTCCAGCTCAGGTGCCAGGCTGTAGGGCTAGATCTTCCAAGTTCGCAAGAGAAACCAGAAATGCAGATTGTTTATGGGAAGCCCTTTAAGTGTTGGCAACCAAGCCAAGGCTTTCAAATACTATGCTGGCCAAATAAAATACATCAGTGGGATGGGCCTAGCTCATGAGCTCTTGCTGCACAACCTTCGGAACAGACCCTTTAAGGTATCAGATTTAATGTGAGCTGTTTTGATTATTACTGGGGAGGGAAGGCGGTGGCCTGGAAGGCCTCTGACATGGAGGGATTTGCAGTTGTCCTGAGGTACAAATTTGAGTCACGGTCACTGGTTTACAGAGTTAGTGAGTGACTCCAGCTAAGCACTGAGCCCCCACATTGCCACCAGTCTTTGTAGTCCTCGGCTCATGGTGATGTGTAATCCTCACGCAGCAGAGGAGGCCAACTCAGTGTTTTTGTGAGGAATGGTCACATTCAGTTTTAGCTTAAGTTGTAAAGTGGTGAAAATTTGGCAGGGGGGCTATGTATAGGAAACTAGTCGGAAATGTGATTTAGGCCAAAGCTACTGGTCTTGATAAAATTCCCACAGGCACAAATGTGGATGTTTGCGAAGGTCTCTAGATGTTTCTCTGGAGGATACTTTGGAAGCTTTCTGAATATAAAAGGGAGACAATGTGTGATCCAGTTGAACACCTGAACAAATTAAGGAACCAGGTTCCTTAATGGCAGTGCAGACTTCCTATGAATCGAGGGCTCAGGTGAAAAGAAGGACTTCCTCAGAAAGGGGAGACTTGTGTTTGGTAATAAGGTATATGTGTGTTTACCTGCATGTAAATCTTTGCTCCTCTGGGTCACAAAAGTCTTGGGACACAAGTAAAGGTGTGGGTAATAAACCCAACTGTTTTTGACTTGAGGTGCCCCAACCGATGCCTTCACAGGGTATCCAAGCTTTCCTTCACTTCCTCCAGCAAGTTCTCCAAGGACGTGACACACCAGTACACAGATGGTCCCTCTGGGTAGCAGCAATATTCCTGGTCTATGCTCCTTACTACAATGGTCCCAACTTGTGAGCACCATTGGTCAGCACCACCGACAAAAAGAGACGAAGGAGGAGCTTGCCACTGAAAAGAAGAGGCCAGTGAAAGCACCCCTCCCACCCACTTCACTAAGGAAAAAATTGTTCCCTCTGCCTCAGTGTCCTCATCTGTAACCAGAAATAATAGTACAGATTTAATAGGAACAGTAGTGCCCCACGGTAACGACTGGTATTTGTAGGTGCTCGATCATGTTCCTTCCTTCCATTGCATTTTCAAAATTTCCCCAAATGTCAAAGTCTTAGATTCCAAATTGTGTATCTCCAAATGCCTTCTCTTTCAGGAAGCCAAGGGGAGGCTAAAGGAAGATGACTCCAGAGTCCGACCCCAATATCCCAGGATTCTCTAGGTGCGAAGGCACATCGAGTGTTTTGGTTATTTTTTTCCTGGAAACTTTGACCCTTGCTACACTTAATAAATCAATTAGTGAGCATGGCCCATTTATTCTACAAACTTTTACTTACTTACCATATGCTCGGTGTAAGACATCTTGGTCCAGGAGGGGCGAGCCCTCCAATGGGGAATGTCTGACTTATAAACAGAGAGTGCCATAAAGCATGGCAAGTATGTATTGGGTGGCAGATGTTGGAGCCAGATCACCCTCACATCTGGAAAAAATATGGATTGCAACATTTTCTGAGCAATTTCTTCCCCCAAAGTTCTGTAAAAGCACTCATCGTGCCCGGTACACAGGGCATGATGATGTCCCTGTGTTGCCTGCAGACCCGTTGAGGCCAGTCTTCCTTGCGGCGAGGTCAGTCCCTCTCCTACTGTAACAGCAAGGCAGGCAGGCGACTGTATGGATCACGAGGCCCAGGCTCTCCACATGCCATGTGGTGGTACCCATCTATGTGAATCTCCTAATATCAAGGGACAAAGAAGAATATATCAGCTGGTCTTGAAGAGGGAACAGCCAACCCCAGCCAGAAGGGGTCAGGGCCGGGAACTGGGTACCATGTGGTGAAGAGAACATATGACTTCCCTCCTGATGTTTCCTGAGGGAAACGCCGCTCTCCCAGCTGACAGGGCCGGGAATGAATGGCCCGCAGACTCTTGTTTTCACACAGTACATCAGGTCTAAGCGAAAGTTTTGTGCTGCTGCCAGGAGCAGAAAGTGATGGCTCGGCGTCACTTACGGAGGAGAGGCTGTGTAAGTGACCTCTTTAAAGCCGACCCTGGATCCCTGAGAGCTTTGGATGGGGCCTCCTGGGACATCTGGTCCCCGAGGCCCATTCAGTGCCGCCCCTTCCAGGCAACTCGCAGGGCTGGAGAATGCCTTGCGTGCTTCAGACATCTGGGGTGTTACTCGGATCCTTGCCCTCCACCTCTTAGTGAAAAGAACTGTGGTCTGTAAATGAAGATTAAATAAAAATAAAAGCTGGTCATTTATTTGAGCAAGCGTAGCATGGGCTCCTTCAGACCCCTCCTGCTCGTTGTCTTGGATCCTGGGACCCACACTAGGTCTTTGCTTTCACTCTTCAGTCTGCCCTTCTAGCACAGAGTTCGGTTTCCTCCTCAGGTGCACTGCACAGCCTGGTCCCTTTCACGCCCCCTTTCCAGCGTCCACTAGTGATCTACTAGTGCCCTTCCTGGTGCCCCAGGGTATCTTTGTTCTCTGTCCTGCCTGGACTTGCCTGTCGAGGCTGTCCCATTCTTCCAGATCTTTTCTGTCCTCCTCTTTGAGAAGTTTTTAAGATATATCCTCAAACTAGGTTCAACAGATGCCAAATCAGTTCTCAAAGAGCCCAGATAGAAAATAAACATGTGAGAGTGGTCAGCACTGAGGCAAACTTCAGGGCACTTTGGCTCCAGATATGGTCACCTTCTGGAACGAAGGCTCCTGTGACGCCAGTTCTTCTGATTTTCAAAGAGAAATCAGAAATCTGAATTTCATGCAAATTTTCCATGAAAACATTTTGTTAAGTTACTCTTTCTGTATGTTAAAAAAAAAAACAACAAACCCTCTCATTTAATGAAAGGTTTATGAGGAAAATAGTACATCCCACCCTAGTCTTCCCTACACCCTATAAGTCATTTAGCTGTTCTGGTATTTAACCTATTTCTTGATTTCCCAATTTTCAACATTATCTACCAACTTCTAAATTACTAGTATGGTAGCTACGTGAACACCTTCTCCCACTTTCTTTTTCTTATTATCTCAATACAAGTATGTCATAGTTGTTGGTTATGTTAATAGTCAACATTTATATCACTATCACTGTATAAAAACTAGGGGCCAAGGAGTTCACTATGATTAAATTTCATTTTTCAAAAATCTTTTATTTTTTTATCTTTCCTGGGTTTATCTGTTACCTTATGACTTAATTCCCTTGGTGCTCTATATATTTGTTTAATGTGGCAGGATTTTTGGGTCATTTTCTTCCCAAAGATTCCAACAGCTCTCTCAAACACCCATCAATATTATTTTCTATATTCTATATTTTCTATATTGTGAAAGTGTTGATTCCACTTTTTCCATTCTCTTGCTCCCTGTCTGAATGGACCTCTCTTTAGGCCTGCCACACAAAAGATATCCTGATATTTCCCTTTGCGACTTGCAAGTGTTAGACCCCTATATTCTTTCTTGATTTATTCTCTATTTTGTTTTTCTGGAGCATGGACTCCAACAGCTTTCCAAGAAAGGGTTCATGAGAAGTAAATTTTTTATCCTTACATGTCTAAAAACGCCTTTATTCTATCTACACATTTGATTCTTTTAACCAGGTATAGAATTCTGGATTGAAAATCAGAAATAATTTTCTTCAGAATATTGAAAGCATTGTTCCATTATCTTTAATTTCCCATATTGTCATTTCTGATTCCCAGTCTTTATTATGTGATCTGGTATTTTATCTTCCTCTTGAATTTTGGTATTTTATCTTGGCCTGTGGTATTCTGCATTTCAGTTATGAGCCTTGGTTCTCTTATATTCATTGAACTTTGTATCCAATGAGCCCTTCCCATTTGGAGACTAGCTCTCTTCACCTTCTGGAGCATTTTCTTAACTTCTTTGATGATTTTCTTTCTTCTGGTTTATTTGTTTTCTTTTTCAAAACTGTGAATAATGAAGTTCTTGGACCAAAGTCTTCGACTTTTAAATTTGTCTCTGTTTTCTCATTCTCTTTTGTCTTACTTTCTACACAATTCCTTCATTTTGTTGGTGGTTTTGTACTATATCAGCTTGGTTAATCTGGAGTATGTTTTCTGGAAACCTTCCATGACTCGTTCCACAGTGTTGATTTTCAACTGTGTCAACTTGGCTGCACTGGAATTACATTTCCCCAGATCACCTTCTCTATGGCTTGGGGCTCTAGCCAGCCCAACGAGAAGTTTGTGTGAATTTGGAAATTTGGATGGTAGACATGAAGCGGCAGCTCTCACACTCTGGACCTCATCGTGAGTAGAGATTGTGAGTGATCAGAGGCAGACAGAAGTACCAGCAGGTTCCAGTGTGTTCTCTTCCCCACCCCACACAGTCCTCCCCTCCCTGTGTCCAGCTCTTTTTTCCCTATTTTTGACTCCCTGACCCCACAGAGATCCTAGGTCCACCAGCAGATGCTTGGCTTCAAGAGCAGGGAAGAGGCAATAGCCCTCCATGGACTTCTACCCCAGCAACCTTTCATGGCCCCACTCTAGTAGCTGGCTTGAAATCTCCACCTTGTTCACCTATACTCATGCTTCAGGAGGCCTGATTAGGGATACTTCCTGGATCCTTTAACTCCTTTTATGAGACCTCCCCAGCTCCTCCCACAATTGGATAAAGTCTAAATTCCTATTTTAAAAAATCCCTCACTTCATAAGACTCATAGTAGTTAGGTTTCCCTGTGTGCACCACAACTAATAGAATATCTAATTGGATGTTCTGGCTAGTTTAGATTCAATTTCCAGGTGTACTTGCTTACTCTGTGATTGTTCTTTTGCCGTTTTTGCTATTTCTGTCAATAGTGTTGTGTACTGGGTTGAACAACGTGCCCCCAAATTCAGGTCTACTTGGAACCTCAGAATGTGAGCTTATTTGTAAGTAGCATATTTGCAGATATAATTAGCTAAATTAAGATGAAGTCATTGGGTTAGAGCGGGCCCTAAATCTAATGACTGGTGTCAGTATAAGAAGGCCGTGTGAAGACACAGAGAGAGGGAGACACAAGGAAGAAGACCATTCTACAACAGAAGCAGAGATTAGAGTGATATAGCCACAAGCCAAGAGGTACCAAGGGTTGTAAATCAACCACCAGAAGTTAGCGGACAGGCACGGAACACATTCTTCTCCACAAAGTGCTGGCAGCTTTGTTTCAGACATCTGGCTCTTGAATTGTGAGATAGTACATTTTTTTGTTTTAAGCCACCCAATTTGTGAAAAAAATTTTAATGGCACCCCTAGGAAACAAATCTAATATCTTCTCATGTTTCAGATTATTAATTTTATTTTTAAAGTTTACTTCTGACTCCTGCATTCTATTTCCTCCAGGTTCTTTTTCTTCTTTTGTTTATTTGTTTGCCTGTTATGAAGTTTTTGTTTCTTTGTTTTTTAGTCTCTGACTTTTCTGTTGGCAATTTCCTCAAATAACTGGGTGACATTTGTCTGGCTGTCCATGTTTAGAAATGGGGCACCTGAAGTTAGTTGGAAGCTCTGTGTATTAGGTGAGACCTTATCATTTAAGCAGTGAGCAACCATGTTCACTGAGGGAGAACCTCCAATGTCAATGTAGTAACAAGGCTTTTCCATGAGACCCTTGGGTTTATCTCAGTAATTTTCATCAGACATCCTGTCTTGTAACCATAAGCAAAGCTACTGGAATTTTTTAAATAGGGCAGAGGAAAATATTGGGAATACCGTCATGGATGGATTTTCACTCAGTTACCTTATTTTCAGTCCTATGTCCCAGCGACTCCCATGACAAACAGTACTTGTGTCTCCAAGTCTGGAGATTCTCAGATCTGATTTCCCCAAAGAGAAGCCCACAGTCTCTAGGCAGGGGGTGTGGCAGGGAGGGACCACTGGTTGCCAGGCTGCTCAGTGTTTTTGGAGGGCAGGAAATCCAATATTTACACATCCAACTACCCAACTAGTTACCCTGGCATTGGTCTTACAGCCATGTCTTCTTTATGAGGTTTTGCCTTTGGAAGCGCCGAGCCTTTCCAAGGGTGTTCAGGGCAAATCGGATCCACTTTTCATAAGTATCATCTTCTGTGGGTCTCCAGATCGCATCTCCTCCATTCTAAATCAGTCATCCTCCTTCCATCTGTCCTGAAGTCTGTGGGAAGTTCTCATTTGCTATTGTCTCCTGTCCAGGTCTTTTGGTCTTTGTGGCTTGAAACCTTTTAAACTTTTCTTTCCCTGTCGTTTTTCCTGGGTGAGAAACTAAGTACAGATGGTCAGTCCATCCTGTGAAATCCAAAGCATTCTTCCAAATTCAAACAATAGCTCACATCTTAAAACAACACAGAAAGCAAATCCAACAGAGAACAGTCAGAGTCCTATTTGGCCTGTGGGTGTTTGATCTCTGCCAAGGGCTCACTGTGAAGAAAAAACGGAGATGGGGTATAAAGCTGCCACGGCGACGGCAACAGGGTTGCTACTATCTGGAAGGTACCAGAAGGAGAGGGCAAATGGGCCACCCTGTGGGAGCAAGAGGGGGCAGCAATGCTTCGCTGCCTGGGACCCAACATGAGCAGGCCTAGACTGAACCTGCCAGACAAAGTGAGGGAGTTGTGAGCCCAGAAGTGCTGGACAGGCCTCTTGGTAAGAGATTTTATGGGGCTCTGTTCATTATCAGTTTCTGCATTATAAACGAGCCCCAGATTTAGTGATTCAAAACAATGGACACTTATTATCTCACAGGGTGAGATCCTCGGAATTCGGAAGCAGTTTGGCCCATGGTTTCTCAAGAGTAGCGGACTAGAGCTTGGCCAGGGCTGTCATCAATGCAGAGGCTTTCCCGGGGCTGGAAGACCTGCTTCCCAGCTCACTCATCTGGCCGTTAGCATGAGGAGTCACTTCCTCCTTGGCCGGTGACTGAGGTCTCAGTTCATTCATAAGTCTGGTGTCCACGATGTGATGGCTGGTTTCTCTGAGTGCATGATCCAAGAGAACAGGCAGGAGGCTGAAGTGAATTTTGTGACCTGGTCTCCCAAGCTGAACATCAGCACTTCCACTGTATTTGCTGGAAATGAGTCACTAAATTCAGATTACTAATGGGGAAGAGACTTAGGCTCCCTCTGAAGGAAAGAACATGAAAGAATTTGTAGATATTTTAAAACCACCACCTGGGCCCTTTTGGATACCTTTCCTTTCTGCCATTTTTAAATCTCTTCTTGTTTAACTCCCCTTATCTCTCTGGGATGTGTGTTTTCTGTTTAGAAGTCCCCGCTAATTCTGGGAGGTGGGAACACACTTACGTAAAGCAAATTATCTTGTTTAATCATTACAGCTATGTCTTCAAAACTTTCTGAGGTATGTACTGGTGTCATTTACAAAGTGCACGCATTCATTTAACACATATTTATTGAGCATGTACGATATTTTAGGCTCTGTGCTGGGTGTCAAGTAGGGTGGAGGGCTGAACAACACTCGGCGTCTGACTTCACCTATGTTCTCATGCGGTTTCCATTCTTGGGGTGGAGAGTTGGGGGGGGGTGAACCTAGAGGGAAGTCGAGGTATGTGCACAAGGTCATGGAGCTTATAAGCTACCTTATACTGCCTTCATAGAAAGGAGGGTAATAAGGGCAGGGTCTGAGGGCAAGGTGGCAGAGGGTTTCTTCTTGGCTGCTCAGCTCTGCTCAAGGAGAGAAGGAGGGCATAGAAGAGTCCTCAGGCAGACAGGAAGCCATACGTATGGCAGAGTGCCTACTGGGTCAAGGCTTTGGGAAGCAGAGGGACAAAGGTCTGGATTCCACTATCTTCAACCTAAGGAGCCAGAAATATGGGTGTCCTGGGCAGATATCTGAGAACAAGAATGATTTTTGGTCTTCCACACATCATCTTTGCAGACAGCTCTCCCCACTGCCTCCCCCAGGACTTGGTCTGGACTTTTTCCAACCAGTGCATTCAAGGACAGAGCATCCTGTAACCTGGGGCCTCAGAAAGAGACTCAGGGTCAGTCCAGATGCTAACACATACTGGCATTCAGGGAGAAGCTCATTACAAGTTTGGAAACAAAACGTGGACAGTGTTAGGGCATTAGAGCAGGGGCTCAAGCAGAAGGGAGAAATTCTAAAAGCCAGAGGTGAAAGAGAGGAAGGAACACTTGAATTTCCAGATGGGGTGGGCCGATCCTGGAGCTGTTGGAGCCTGGGTGGCTGCTGGGAGCTTTTCTGCTCTGTTGCGGTTGTAATTACAGCGTCTGAAAGCTTGCGTGACATTGCTAATTTTAGAGAAAATAGGACACTGATATCTGTAAGAACATTCAGGCTCAGGTTGATGATTAGTGCTCCCACGTATCGCGGAATCAAACCCCGAAATAGTGTAGGCATTAGGAAATATTATTATTAGAAGAATATTCGTAACGATGGAAATGAAAAATGTAAATCCCAACTCTTTAGAGAGGTTTAAAGAGATTAATTGGAATAATAAAACAACTGGAAGTCAAATTGGTTATGGAACTGTGCTTCGAACTGATGAATTCTATTTGAAGTCTTTTTTCCTTTGGCACATTCTTTTTTGGCTAAAATGTAAAAATAAATTAGTAAAACATAAATGAGTGAGCTTCTCAAAACCATGAAGGACTGTGTGATCTGGGATATGCTGACCAAGTATTTCCTCTTCGCTATAGGAAAAAAAATTCTTCAAAAGAAAGCAAGCTAGGATAGGAAGAGTATAGGGTAGGTACATAGACAAACTTGTGAGCACCAAGTGAGACCCAGCAATGGGTTATCAAAGATCATTTAAGAAATACTTTTTATAGAAGAACTGGAGATGCCACGCTTGAAAATAATAGCAGTGGGATAGTCTTCTGACCGCAGCTAGAAATACTATATATAGGAACAGAGTGTCCAGACCAAAACCCTGAAATGTTGGAGGTGGGAGATAAGAAGGGAACAATGTTTAGGCCAGGAATAAATAATGCATGGGCTTATTTTTGTTTTGACTAAGAGAATAATTCACATGCAAAGAGCGAAATTAATCATTATTCTCAGGGATAATAGCCTGAAATAGATTTGACCTGGACTGTGCATTATAGCACAGAGAAGCAGGCTAAAATCTTATCCCGTTCTCTGACCTGGCACTGGTCAGAGTATAGACTTTTATTTGTAAGTTTAACTTTCAAGAGGCTGGGAAGACCATGAACTTTGCAGCCAAGCAGAGATGGGTTGGAATTGCGTGAGTTTGTGCCCACTTTATTTTGCAGCGCCCCCCGGTATCTCTGCCTAAGGAGAATCGAAGTGTTAATAGTACTTTGGGCTTGCCAAGATTGATGACGTCATGTGTGTACAGTCTCTTGGCATGTGTTACCCGCCGGCTAGTACTGCTTCTTTGCCTTCACCTGAAGGGAAAACCACCCGTGAAAGGGAACTTAAAATGCGATGTGTTTCCATCACCTAAGCTTCCTGGGCCCCGAGCCTTGCATCTGATCTCCAAGGTTCCTGCCTTGAGCGTAACTCTGGAAAGTCAGAACTTGGCCTATTGGACTGTCCCTGGGCTCAGGAAAACTCTACCTGGAATCCTGCAAAGTGTTCTTGATTTCATGCTGACGGTATTAAAGGGAAACTATTAAAACAATTAAGTGAAAACAGAAGTATGTGCTTAATATCTTGATTTTCAGACAATAAACCAAGGTAACTAAGTCATTAGTCATATTTTATAAAATATTTGCGGACAGCCTGCTTCTAACCTTTACTGGCTGTATGGCCTTGGCAAAGTCACTAAACTTCTCTTACTCTCCATTTTCCCAGTTCTAAAATGGGAATGATAATAATACCCGCCCCTCCACGCACACACCGGGTTGCTGTGGGAACTGAAGGAGATGATGTGTAATAAGAGTGCTTAGTGGAGTGCCTGGTATGGTGGCCCACTCCATCGTTACCAGATAAAAGGTAAACAAATAAAACCCACGTCCTTCTTAAAATGTAAAAGATACGCAGTTTGTGCAACATCTTGGTGAGTTTTGGCTCTCGGCCCTGGATATATAATTAATCACAGTACAGCGAACTCTCGATTATCTGCACTAGTGAAGGGTAGAGGTGTGGATAATACAAAGCAAGGGGCAATCTAAAAGTCATTTGTATCTTTGGCTTCGGAACTGAAGTCAGAGGACACATGCACATGAGCGTGTGCACGTGCATACGTGCACAAACACACACACGCACACACACATTTTTTGTCCTGGCAAAGGCTTCCCAATCAGAAACCCCATCAGCCACAGGAGGGGCAGGGAGGGAGTGGGGCAAGGTACACTTGGCCCTTCACAAAGGATATAAAGGATATATAAGGCATGTTTTAAATTTTAAAAATACAGAATATACACAAATATAATAATTGTCATTACTGTTATTAATAGTTTACTTGCGGCTTTTTGACAGATGACTAAAAGCATGACTCAGAATGCAGGAGGCAGACTGTTTCTATTCCAGTTCCTTGTGAGAAACCATACTTGTCTGCCTCTCCATCCCACCCAAATGAAATAGAATTTTGCGCTGATTAAAGATAGAATATGATTCACCTTTATATACCTCTAAAGTACTTAACTAGCCGAGCGCTGGCCATATAGTAAGAGGTCCGGAAACATTCTGAGTGCAAACTGATGTCTTTTTGGGAGATTGCTCTATGGGCGAGTGTTGCATTTAGAAACGAGACAGAGCAGCCCTCCATCAGCTCTAAGAATTCTCAGGAAGTACATGAATGGCTCCATTTCACCTGAGATGGTTTTCAGCTTCACCTTCTTGAGGCTTGTCGGTCCTTCTGGAGCCTAGCTCTTTCATTAAAACACTTGACGCGATAGTGTAAAGGAGAGGACTGGAGACCAAGAAAGGTACAGAGAATAGCAACCTCAACACTGTAACCCGTGAGACTTTTCAGAATCCCCCTGGGGGGGAAATCCCCACATCTTCCTCGAAACTTTATTCATTTAACTACGGTTGTTTAGCATCTCCTGCGGATTAAGTATTGTGCTAAACATGAAAAATAGGCATCCACACACGGTAACATAACTGGTTGTAGGCCTGTTTCACCTCCTACACTCAGCTCTGATTTGTGTTGGCATGTGCCTCCTGTAAGGGCTTAACTGCTTGACTTTCTTTCCTTCCCTTGCCCTCCACCCCTCTCACTTTGAATATATAAGGGTAAACTTCTGTCTTGTTCATTTGGTATCCCTTGCGCTCAGTTCTTGGTGAGTGAGAGAATGAAGAAATGAAAGGATGAAGATGACACAGAGTCATTTTCTCGAGGAACTCACTGGCCAGAGAGGCGGCATGCTGGAAACTGCATGTAGAACAGTATGCACAGTGCTGTTCCCACGGATGGCTCAGAGATAGGGTTTCCATCTGTTTGTGTGGGCTGGGTAAGGCTCACAGTGGAAGAAGTGCATGGCTGGGGTCTTGCAGCTGGCTAGGATTTAGCCAGGTTGAGAACGAAGAAGAAGACATTCCAGCGTGGACAAAAGCCTGTGCCTTTGCGGGGCATCTTGAGGTATGATCTGAGGAGAGTGTCTCCAGGGAAGAGGAGCTGGACTAGGGGTGGGAGGCTGGGCAGGAACCTGGGAGGCAGTTACCCCCTCTTTCTTACCAGTGGGCCACCCTGGATTTCTGTATTGAAGTCTGATGGCTTGAACACTTCCCTTCTCTCTCCAAAGTGTATGTGACTCATCTTCTCAAGGACAGTCTCTCATACGTTTCCTTGGTTCTGTAGCACCCAGAACAGCTCAGGGCATGGGACATGCACAGTCAGGACCCTTTGGCCAGACTCCTGATTCTCGCCAGAGGGGGGTCATCTACACCTTGCTCTGTACTACTACTCGGTCACCGGTTTTATAGGGTTTAGCAAACAAAGATTATGCCCTTTGCCTCCGTCTGTCTCTCATTCCTCATCCATTCACCCATGATTAAGAACAGCAGTCACACAGATAACCTATTTTTCAAAAACATATGCTCATCAGTCAGTGGAGAAGATAGCATTGGGGCCTTCCAAGACGTGAGGTGCATTGGCGGGTGCCACCCACAGGGGAGGGTTGAACTGCTTGATTTTCTTCCCTTTCTGTGATTCCCCCCTCCCCCTCTCCCCGCTTTGAATAGATAAAGATGTCGACGTTCTCCCATCCAGATCCCAGTTACTGATGCGAGCTATCTCAACTGTCCACCCAGAGATGTCATCGAGCGGGGGGCAACCACCCAGGGTTTGCGAAAGGAAAGAGGGCGTGAGAGAATTTGCCCTTTTCTGTTTATCTGGGACCCGCTGGAAGGCTGATGCCTCCCCTTCCTGTAGGTTGGGTCAGGAGGCTCTCTTAATATCCGCCCCCAACACGAAATGGTGAACGCTGGGCAACTGGAGGCAGGGGAGGGGAAGGGGGGCGTGGAGAGGCTCAGGGCTCTGTGTTGGGAGTGTTGCCGCCCACAATGGGAGGGAGAGGAACAGAAAAGGCCCAGGCACAACATAAATATTTCCTATTATGGAGAAACTAAAGTCACAATGGAATCTGTCATGCTTGTGATATGAGAGATGGACAATATTTCGGGGCTGCTGCCATGCTGACACCTGAATGGAGTTTATATTTTGTTTATGGAGCTGAATCCGAAGCCTTTTATTTTTTTGGTCCAGCCTGTGTAATTCTTCTTCATGGGAGCTCGAAATGGCTGCGGAGCAGCTCAATATTCCATTTATTTTATTTATAAAAGAAATTCAAAGGCTGAAAAGATGAAGTAATTGACTTACTGGGATGACAGTTAAACCCACTAAATTTAATCTTATCCTCTCAAGTACAACATATCGCGCTTACAAATTATCACCAGGCACCAGGCAGCCCCGCGCTCCTCACCTAATGCAAATGGACTGGAGGCCTCTGTTATTGTATTATCTGACTTTACTATCAGCATTAATCCAGCTTAGCTCACTTAATGATGCCACTTGTGGCACTCCGAAGGCAGCGGAGAAGTCTATAAACTACTTCCATTAAAATGCAAATCGGGCCCTCGGAGAAAATCAGTGACACAAAAGTGGGCGAACCGGGCCCCGCGCGCCCCGGCTGCCGCCGCCCGCGTGATGCGGGGGTAATGACTGATGTGGTGATTATCCGGCCCGCAGCGGCCCGGAGAAAGGGAGCCAGCCTTGCACGGCGCGCCACAAAAGTGCTCCAACAAGCCGGGGCATTTAATTTCTGAAGAGATTTATATTTTTTTGTTGTCAGGAAATGAACAAATACTTATCAGTGTAAAAACTCCTATCTCCCATCTCCCTGCCAGGTTTTTCATACTGATATTATTTGCACCCCGCAACACAGGAAATGAAAATCTTCTCTGCCTTTTACCTCCGCCACTGTATCTCCACATTCTCGGGAACAGACTTGCCTTCTCCCACCCCCCTCCGCCCCACCCCCACCCGCTCCCACCGCCCCCCACCCCCCAGCCCCCCCAGACCCTCCCCGAGTCAACAGAAAAGAAAACTTTCCTGGGCTCAGGATTGAGAAATGGCAAGGCTTCGGATTTTCTGGCCCCTGGGACTTGGGTTTCAGGGACCACGTGAGGGTTGCCTCCCCCTCCGCCCCCCCCCCCGCAGGCCTCCCCCTCCTCCCGTGTTGGGGTTGGGGGCGGGGGCTGGGGGGAGGGCTGCGAGGACCGACGCTCCACCGTAACATCTGTTTTACTTAAGCAGCCTGATTCCGTTTGAGGATGAAAAAGGATTCCCTTTCAGCACGAGGAATCATGGGCCCCGGGTCTTGTATTGATTCAGAAGAAGGCCTAATAAAACACGAGCAGGTGATTTAGTTTCATATTTTGATTCCCGTGTTTAAACAGTTTCTCTCAAGTTCTCCTATGTCAGCTCCGGGGATGGGGATCGCAGCATCTCGGCTTTGATGTGGGAGGAACACAAGGGCCGGCCCAGGCTGGCCTCCTCCTCTCTCGTGGGTGATGCGGGAGTCCGAGGGCCGTGCATTTCTCACAGTCGCCCAGGCAGCCAGCCCATCCTCCGCGGTCAGGCTCTCAAATCTGCAAGGATTTATGGTCCTTGCAGAGGGATCGATACTACATTTTAAATATTACAATACCTTTTATCGGGACGATATTACAACAAAAACATTTTATCCTGTCATGGGACCCAGTTAAAATTGATTTCGGCCATCTCATTGGTGGGCTTCCCCGGCGCTCTGGGTTTGAGTGGGCTCATGGGGCTGGCCGGTCCTGCCAGGAGGCCTGGGGCGGGAAAAGTGGGGTGATTCCGGGAGGGCTGGCTGGGAAGTAATCTCCAGGGAAAGCGAGCTCAAATGGGGGAGAAGCTGAGGTTTATCATGAAGCCCTCAGACAGGGCCTCAGTCCTCTTCAGGGCCAGCCTGGTGTCTGTGTCCACTTCCCTCCCTCGTTGGACAAGGCCCTCCCTGAGGGCAGGAGCGACCGCTGTTCGTTTCCCTAGGATCTGGTCTCTGCCTCATAGATCCCAGTATGTACTCTGTGAGGGTTTGTTGAATGACTAAAAGAGTGGAAGAAGAAACAGTATTATAGTCTTACCCTTTCCCTCTGCATATGCTCAAGGATTGGGTGTGAACAGCTACAAATGGGTATCCTCACACAGAGAGAAAGATCCTCTCAGTCCTTTTAGGTGTACTCAAACTTGGCCAGCCCTGCATGGTGCAAGTATGAAGTTGCTCCTGAGTTTGTAACCTGGCTTCTTTGCTGCATTGGTGTATGTATTGAGAGAGTTCCTGAGGGGTTCCAAGCCTCCGTTTCTTCATACCTGGAGAATCCGCCATATTGAGCTGTGGAGGTTCTGATGAGATGCTCAGAGGAAGCATCCGAGGCAACCCTTCTTAGTGAGCTGGATGAGATATGTGTAGTGACAGCGGGTCACAGTCTTCCTGTTACCAATTCACAACAGAAAATGAATGAATGCAATCCATTTCTTCAAATTAAAATTTCAAATTGCACGTGTTGTCTTTTCTTAAAACATTGGCACATGTGTTCTGTAAGTGGTTCCTGTGTAATGAATTGAATGTATCCAAGTTTCCTGGTTTTGTTCCTCATTCATTATCCCACAGATATTTGTAGCACTCTCACCACGTTCCAGGCAATGAGCTAGGTGATGTGATATGGCAGCAGCAAGAAAGACAAGATCGGGGTCCCCAGGGGGCTTTACTCTTTGGGAGAGGTAAAGAAAAGAAGCAAATGAGTAAATCAAGACTCTAAGGCAAATTGTGATAAATTCCATGAAGGAAATTGAGAGGGTATTGTGATAGAGAATGTTCTAGAAAAAAATACACCCAACTCCTCAAAGTGATGAGATGCATTAATTTGGAAGATGTTGTCCAGTGTGCTTTACCTCTCCAGTGTGATTTACCATAATCTCCTCTCCCAGGTGAGTGTCTGCCCTCTGGTCTTGCTGCAATCTAGTCACCTGCCGTGGCCCTTGGACTAAATTTCTGGTCTTCCTCTGATTGTTTGTCATTTTGTCACCTTCTCCTTTTAGGATTCTCAATGGTCTTGTAGAAAAAGCCCAGTCTTCTTGTTCAGACATTCCAAATCCTTGTATTTCTGGCCTCAGTCTTCTTCCTTATTTTACTTCCTAAACCCATGGAGAGAGGCTGAATTTGAGGGTAAAACCACGCTGCTAGGTGAAACCAGGTATTTTTACCTCAATGAATCACACTGTGCATTTCTTTGTTCCTTTCAACACCCAAATGCTACTCATCCTTCGAATCTCAGCCCAAGCCTGCCTCTTGTAGGACATCTTCCCTGACCAAACCCAGTTGATAATAATAACAACGATAGCCACCATTTATTAAGGGCGTACTGTATGTTAGCAAGTTCACTACGAACTTTGTATACCTTGTCATTAGTTCTCACAACAACCTTGCAAGTTGCTCATTGAACAGACAAGGAAACTGAGGGTTTCTGTAAAGAGTTACTGTAGGGCTACCCATCTAGCCTGAGGTGCATTTGGGATCCAAGTCTAGCTGTGTGCTCTGAGTTTTAGCTCTTTCTACTAGGATATCTGCAAACATCAATACCATCTTTACAAGGTAGAAAGTGATAAGCGGCTAAGTCATAAAGAAAAAGTACCTGGTGTTTCGGAGGTGAGTGGTCTCTCGCACTCTCTGGGAACTAAGCTATCAGGAACTTTCCTATCAATGATATGCTATCACATAGCAATAAATTCCAAATTGAAGGTTTTTGTTTGTCTTTAGCTGTATCAGGCTCAGGGCCAGCCGTGCTTTTAGGAATTTATTATGGTGATTTCCTTAGGCCTCCCAATTACCAACTGGTAAGTAATACCTTAAGGCCCAGGAATATTGAATAGAGAGAAAAGTGGGCTAGGGGTTAGGCTGCCTGGCCGTTTGTTCTACCTCAACAATTTTGAAATCAAGTTTTGTTGGGCTGCATTTAATGGCCCTCAATTCTCCCCTTTCCTGTATGCATGCCCCTTTACAATGTGTCTTTGATGCCTGTCCCAGAGCCAAGGAAGGAACTGGAATCTGGACTGGCCTTTTGAACATGCTTTGACCAACAGCTCGCAGAAGCAAAGACACAGTGAGATTTCTGAAGCTGGCCTTAAGGGGCCCTGCAGCTCCTGCTGCCTCTTCTTATGACTCTACTCCAAGACTGCCCTGCTAGGAAGAGACCGAGGGAAAGGGCCACACAGAGGGAATGGCTCCCACCATATCTGGTCTTCCAAGTACCTTAGGCTGAACCCAGCTCCCCTTGGAATATTGCTGTGGAGGCAAGAACTGACCAGCCAGAACACAGAGAACCTTGGGAAAGGCCACTTGTATTAAGTCACCCGGTTTTAATGTGATTGGTTACACAGTGATGGATGGTGGATCCACACGGACATGACCTCCACCAGGGAAAGGGATTTGAAGAGCCTTTAGAATACAGGTGTGGAAAGGGGCTTTACCTGTACAAATGACATGGAATGGGGTGGGAGAGAAGGCTCGTCATCTCTAGGAATTCAATAAAGTTGGAAGAAAACAGTCACATGGAGGGTCTACAGAGGAGGAGTTGGTATTCAAACACTGAATGCAGTCAGAATCATTGTTTTGATTGGAAACATTCAAAACATTTGAATGGAAAAGCATTTTCCATTGAATTGGAAAATTCCAGGGCTGGGAGGACCTTTTGGAACCATGCGGTCCAGGAATGGCAAATACGTTTCATCATTCTCCAACACCTGTTGATTAGCAATGGCTCCCTGGAGTGCTATGCTGGGAATTCTGAGGTCTGTTTTCAACAGGAAAGAGGGCTATGATCAATTAGTACTATCTGCTGTGGGTGCTTCAATCACTCTATGGTGCAAAACGTTTTGCAGGCAGTCTCAGCACTTTTACCCAGCTACATGGTCTCTTTGGAAGGCTCCCCAGGGCCCCACCATTTTTCTAGCTAGCTCATCCTTCAAGATTTGGCTTTAATGCCACTTTCTTGGGGAGACCTGCCTTGCCTAAAGTAGAACTCTGCTATTAATGTCTCTTGATTGCACATGTCATAATTTGTTGATATGTTTGTGTGTGCATGCCTATGGGTATGTGTGTGTATTTGTTTTAATTACCCTACTTCATCCCCTTCTCGTAATATATTCATGTAATGGCAAGCGTCCTGAGGGTAGGGCTCTGTCTGTTTTTTTCCCAGCACAGTAGGTGTTCAGTACTGTTTGTTGGAATGACAATTGAGAGTTGATACAAGACACCAAGTCTGGACTAATCCAATTTCCTTTTCTGACAGGGAGTGGGAAGGTCACGTTACTTGCTCCCACAGGCAAATTCCCAGTCCAGTGTCCTTTCAGAAACGTCACCTCTGCAATCCACATGGACGCATTTTAAAAGATTGTAGGCTCCAGGCAGGAAGGGGCTGAGGCTGGGCTAGAGCAGGCAGCCAATGGAGACATAATCCACTAATGGGGAAAAAATAACGATGGTCCAAATGTACTTAAATGTTATTGCTTTAAGCTGAGGTTTGGCCATGCTCCTTGGTGCCCTTGGGTGGTGTCAAACTGTGGGCATCTGAGGAGTATTCTGTGTTGGGCTTTGTCTCTGTCCCCATGAACACAAATGGAATGTTCAGAAGTTGAACTGCCCTGTGGTTGTAGTACCCTATAGGTCAGAGGGAATGTATTAAAAGGATTAAGAGATTTTCATGGCCCCAAATATCCTTTGGACATTAATAGGTTGAATATAAGATATACAAGTTGACAAATAAAATCAGGAAAGGTATTTTGTCTTACTATCAAAATTAGAAGCAGTAAAATAGATCAATTGACATGTGTTCAAAGCAATCACCCTATTTAATGTGGGAAGTCGCCTGTGTTCACCCAGAACTTCCATGGAGGGCAGACCCATTTTACTCTTTGAAAATCCTTTTTCTATTAGAAATAACCAGTGTTTCCCTGAGGTGAGTCACCTGCTCCTTGGGCTGAAGAAACACTTCCCCTAAATGTCCATTGAACAAGAAAAAACATTTTGGCAAAGTTTTATGACAACTGGATTGATAATGACCATTTATGGGTTTTGACTAGCAGTGGAACACCTGAAAATATTACTATTTTCTCAGTTAAAACCTTTCTTTCTTCTTTCTCTATGGTGAGTACTGTCTTCCTCTATCTACCCTCTAGGGCAGAGTTTGGCAAATTTAAAGGACCCAACTGTAAATCTTTTTTCTTTTTTTTTAAAGATTTTATTTATTTGTTTGACACAGAGATTTAACAAATAGGCAGGCAAGGTAGGCAGAGGGAGAAGGGGAAGCAGGCTCCCCACTGAGCAGGGAGCCTAGATGCAGGGCTCCATCCCAGACCAGGTCATGATCTGAGTTGAAGGCAGATTCTTAACCCACTGAGCCACCCAGAGTCCCCCCCCCCCCCCCCGCCCCAACTATAAATCTTCTGAGTTTTGCAGGCTACCAGACCCGCGTTGCAACTCTGCCACGGGAGTGTGCAAACAGGCATAGACAATAGATGGATGAAGGAGGACGGCTGTTTCCAAAGAATCTTTATTTACAAAAGCAGGCAAAGTGGATTTGGTCCGCAGGCTGTAGTTTGCCAATGCCTGCTTTAGAAGAACAGAGTCAGCGCCTTTTGTTTAGCTCTGAAAGATGAAAACTTCAGTCACTGATTTCCAAAAATTGCTGCTTGCCTCCTAATACGTAATTAATATAACCACAACGTAGAGCCGAATTTGTATGATTTTAAAGTTATTAAAACAAAAAGACTAAGTTCATTGTGCCTCTAAAATGAAGGAACAGTTTCTCATTTGAGAAACTGTTAAAAAATTAAAACCATGAATAATTTCCAAATTCTGCTTCTATGCAGCAGCTCTCCTGCATTTGAAATTTTCAAGTAGAATAGCTATTATTTCCCACTGATGAACCACAAATGGGCTGAAGATATTTGCATACCTTTTTATACACAGTATACACCAGTACTCTAACCTCTGATTCTTCTTACCAAATTCCATTTAATTTGTCATTAATTAGTAAATTGTTATGTGAAATGCTGCAAAGCATCTTGGGTGAAGCAGCCAGCATGATGATTATTCTTCTGGAAGCTATCTGAAATTGTTACTACCGAGCAATTTCCATGAAAATAGAAGGGTCTTTGGAGCTGTTCTTTTAAAATAAGAATAAAATGAACCAAATGGGGGAGAACAAATAAAGGCAATAATAAATCAAGGACAAAAGACAGGAAACCAGTCCCCAAAAAAGTATCTAGGAAGAAACTACATTAGCTTATTTTTGCAAAGAGTAGATGCTTCTTCAACTCTCCTTTGAGATGCAACAAAAACAAACAAACTGGAAACAGGTCCTAAAGTCAACTTCAGAAGTCCACTTTCTATCGGCTTTAAGAATCTTCACATCTCAGAAAGCCTTTAAGGTGGAAGGCGGAGCCTTTACCTAAGGTGGAAGGTGGCAGAGGTCAGGCAAGTTCAAGTTCCTTCCTTTTTTCTGTTACTCCCGTCAGATGCAGTTCCAATTTCAGAATTTGCTTTGAGCGATTATCATTGTTTATCTTCATTTTTCCTTCCTTCCTTCCTTCCTTCTCTTGCCTTGCTTGCTTCCCTGTTCCCTTCGCTCTTCTTCTTTCACTTAAAGCCAGGCTGGTCACATTCTCCAAATAGACGGGATTTCCCCTTCCAGTTCTTTCCAGTGTTTAATTCCTCCTTACTGCCACCTCCATAACCAAGTCTAAATGAAAGGCGAGCCTCTTTGACCCTCTGCCCTCCCTTTCCTGCCTTCTCTTCTCCTGGGTTTCAATGGTTGATTGAACGGTGTGTTAGGTTCACTGAACTTGGTCTTGGCTTCAGTTCCACCCAGAGACAGTCGGCTTCCAGGCCAATTTCCATATGAAAGCAGCTGAGCTCTCTTTCCCCATTTTGGAATTCCAGGCAGCACCCTGGGCTCTGACTTCTCAGACTCAAAAGTTTTTACCCAATTTTTTCCCCACCCCCACATTTCAACCCACCCCCAATCTCCTCCCACTCCCGTCTCTTGGGCCACCAGATTTCCATTTCTTTCAGCACACCACTGTGACCCTGGGACGGTGTCTTGTGAACCCCACTCAAGAACAGCTTGCTTCATGTTTCTCTGAGGTGGATGGTGTAAGAGAGGGATTTGTTTACTGGGTTTTGCGATGGGCGGCAGGGAGGTGGGAGGCGCCATGCTGGAGGGTGAGGGAGGGAAGCATGGATGTTTGCTAGGGTTGAGTTTACGAAAGTCCTAATTCCCACTGCCAACTACTGAGGAACAAATATAGCCCCATTAAAGAATTTATCTGCTTGTCTGTAAATCTGCTTTGGGTCTTAGGCAAACTGCCTCCAAAATTTCTACTTCCAAGATGAGGTTTTGCCAAACAGGAAAACGACAACAAGAAAGATGTTGCTCCTTTCTACTGCATTTCTGATGTAAGCAAATGGCCTGTCTGGACCTTTAAAAATGCCATTAGTAAAAATAGTATCTCCAAGCTGGAAGGAACCCGGGAAGCCTGTGTCTGTTCGAAAGCCATAGAAATGTGTGTAGGTTGACAAATGGGAACACCAGCTTCATGTCCCCAACCATCTCAAATCAGAAAGACTTGAGAAGTTGTTGGTGGCCAAATCAGTCCTTATTTATTTACTGACGTATGTTAATATCGGAGACTTGATGTTTCCCCCAGAAGTTTCTTCAAGCATTAATACCTGGTGACATTTTGGTTATGGTCTGAACAATGCTTTGCTTCTTGCTTTAGCTGGGGAACAAGCATAGTGATTTATAGACTTCTTGTGGGTGCTGCAAATACTGCAATTGTTTTCACTATGTCTCCTTAAAAAATGTCACTTCTATAGTGGGTGCGGTTGTCTGGAAGATTGTAACTATGACTATAATTTGGACACCACAGGATTGTTCCAGAATCCTTGTTGTGGGTATGAGCACCTGCACTTGGCCATGTGCCTGAGGGGTGTGTGTATGCGCGCGCGTGTGTGTGTGTACATGCACGTATGTGGGTTTTTTTGAGTATGCTCACACATGCGAGCAATGTATGCGTGTGTATGCGGTATATTTTCGACTGCGTGTGCACAAGGATACTCGTGTAGGAATGTGTGAGTGTGTGAGATGTATAGGCACATGGGGTAGGCACATGGATGGACACGTGTGTATGGATCTAAAAGTGTATATAAGTGGGCATGCGTGTTAGGGCATGTGTGTGGGGCTGAGTGTGCAAGTCCGGATGGAGAGCCCAGCCAGTAAGAATCATAGCTGCCAAAGGCTTTTAAGACTCTTACCGTCATATTCCCAGTGGGCTCCAAACCTCAGCCTCTGCCTCAAAGTACAGTACACTCTCCCGAAAAGAGAAATTCTTGCAGTACAGAATGTCGGCTGTTGTGAGCTCAAACTCTTCTAAGTTGTGTTGGCCAGGTCCCCAAGAAGCAGCCTGGACATCACTAAAGATGCAAGCCCTAAGCGAAAACATATGTGCGCACCTCTGCCTGGGAAGCCAATGGCCTTTAAGGAACGGGATCTATCTCCGTGTAAGAGTGAGCCATGAGAAACTGTTTGCAGTGAAGGTGCCCGATGTCATTTATTATGCTGACCGGGTACCTTCTCATATGGATTATAATAAAATAATCTGCCCTTGTTTTATCTCGGAGACCCTTTATTGTCCCGCGTGAGGCTTTTGTAATGAATTCATACGCAGGTGGGTGAACAACAAGGAAGAAGAGTTTAAGTATTATGACAGTGTTAGTATTGATCACAGAATAGATTAAGAGACAGCTAGGAGGGATTTCTTCATGGGATCAAATTCTCCGTCTCCCCCCCAGCCCCCGAGCCAGCCAGCAGCAGTAGACACCAACATTTGTCAATGCAACAATTTCAACTCTTGAGCAAAAAGCCTCCCATCTCAGAAATTTTGCATCTAACAAATCACTACATTTTGTCCTTAAGTGTATCCTGTGGCAATATTTTGGCAGGGTTGTTGGACTGTGGGGTAAGGAAACGGAGAATTTTAAAGAAAGGATTTCCCACCCCCAACTGCTACACACTGAACAGCATTGTCCAGGGAGAGGTGGTGATGATTAATCGTGTCCAGTTCCCTAGAACCCACTCTCCCCTTCCCCCTCTCCTTTCCATTCCTTCTCCTGTCCATATGACAGGGAGAATGATTTACTGACTAGTTGTGGCTAACAGATATCAGGTCTTACATCCAATCTAGTCGAGTGTCCTTTAAATAAACAGGCCTTGCCTTGCCTTGGGCCCAAATGCCATTGCCTTTTTCCCGGCCTTTATCTTGAAAACTTTGTCTCCACTCCCAGATCTTGTTTTCTTGGTCCCTGACCCCTTGACTTATTCACACCCAGAGTCTCAGACTCCACTAGACTCAGTTCTTCGACTTGCATCCCCAGCCCTAACCTCGGGCTTCCCTTCCTGATTCGGTTTTCATTCCCTTTTCTGCTTATTGTTTCCGGACTCCCCGCAGAAGCACTTCTTACCAGCATCACTGCTGGGTTCTCGTTAGTTCCGGGGATGGAACCCTAGCTTTTGGCTAGCTGCAGCTGTGTTCTGAGAATTATTTCGGGAAGGAGAGTGAATAGAAAATAAAGAGGAGGAGGTCTGCGGCTTATTGAGCATCCATACCCTGCCAAGTGCTGTGCGGAAGAGCTTTATGCATGTTCCCTGATACAAGGGGAGCCGTGTAGCGCTCCCAACTGATCTTTGCAAAAGCTGCATCTAAGACAGTTGGAATAACTTGCCCAAGGTCACTCAGCACGGCTAGTGAGCTGAAGACCCAGGGTTTAATCCCACTTCTAATTGTTTTTTGGTTATCTTACTCTTTCCTCTAATCCCCACCCTAATCACAACAGCCTTCGAGTCTGCAAGCCTCTATCCCCAACAGATTGCGCACATTGTTTTTTTAATACTTTGAAAACATTGAGACATACCACAAAATTCACCCCTTAAAAGTGTATAATTCAGTGGTTTTAGTGATTCACAAGGTTGTGTAACCATCACTCTCTCTCAGATTCCACAGTTTCATCACCACAAAAAGGAACCTGGTGCCCATGAGCAGGCACTCCCCACACCTCCCTCTCCCTAGCCTCTGACAATAGCTAAACTGTTTTTTGTCTCTGTGGGGTTGCTCACTTTGCACATTCCTTTCATATGAAAGGAATCACAAGCTCTGTGGCCTTTGTGTCTGGCTTCTTTCACTCAGCCTAAGGTTCTCAAGTTTGCCCGCCTTATAGCCCGCTTCAGTACTTCCTTCCTTTTTATGGCTGAGTAATATTCTGTTGTATGGGCGCCTTCACAACTACCTATGGGGTAAGTTTAACTATCATCTCCATAGGTAAACTGAACCATAGAGATTAAATGACTTGCATTAGGTAGGTCCTATTCTAGGAATGGTGTGCAAAAGGCAATAATGTCACCTTTGTGTTTTCAGTTTAAATTGTTTATTGCCCATGCCAAGCAGATGATGGGCCAGATTAATCACCGTGATGTAACACGGTTATAGGATGTTGCAGGATGTTTCTCACATATTACACGAGAGTTTCTGGCATGTTCCGTGAGAGTTCCACACAGGATACACCCCACTTCATCACCCCCCGTCCACGGCCATGATGCTTATGAGGATTCAGGAGGTGTCCCTGACCCACCCTCAGGCCCTGAGCTCTCCGCCGGCCTCCTTGACCTCCACAGTGCTGCAGGACAACGGGAAACCATGGTCTGGTGAGGGAGGGTACATGAACAGAAGCAGCAGCTTCATGAGGAGACTTTCGATGATCCTTCTCAGGGCATCCATCATGGCCTCCGACTCAGTCGGAGCTGGGGTGATTGCAGTTTTTCCTTCCATGACAGGGATTCTAAGATTCCAAGGGCCAAGTCGTCCTGCTTTCACGGGACTAGCACTCAGAGTGGGGGGGTGGGTACCGTGCGCAGAAGCTGGCGGCCATTGCACGCTGGCCCCCACGCCACCATTTAAAGTGGATGACCGTGAGGGTGGGAGCAGCTGGCAGAGTGCAGTTGGGTGGGAGTAAAGTCTTCCAGGAGCGCTGGAATTTCATCAAGCATCCCAAAGAGATCAGAGCTGGAGAAGACCTTGCAAGGAGAGGCACAGAGCTGGGAATGAGCTGGGTGCGGTTGGAGAGAGATGTCCCAACCTGTCTGGCTGGAGTTGAAAGGCTCTTGGGAGGGGCTGATGGTGGAGGCTGGGATGAGACCGTGGCAGGACAAAGCATTTGGAGTTTATTTGGTAAGCAAACAAAGGTAGAGTGGGGAAGCTGAGGCAGGGATCCTCGGGCGTGCTGTAGTCTGCCTGCAGCTTTGGAAGGGTCGCATCACTAGGTGAGAGTTTTCCAACTTAAGAAACAATGGCAATGGCAGAGATGTGGGGCTCGGACCAGCTGAGAGGGAACGCTAGGGTGGCCTGGTCACAGACAGTCGGAGGCTGTGTAAGAGCAAACGGCACATGAAGGGCTGAGGAATTTACCTCATGTGGGTAGGTACCCTCAGGGAAACCAGAGTCAGCCTCTTATTCGCCAATTTGAATTGGCCAATCTGGTGGCCAAGTTCAGGCTGTGGGCACCGGACAGAGAATGCAAAACTGAGCTATCATCTGGGACGGGCTATACCTACACGGAAGCTTAAGAAATACGTCCAAAATTCATCTCAAAATCTTTGAGTCTGGAGGTCCAATTTGAAAATGTAAATCAAAGCTGTTCTTTCTGATGATGGCCATCACTTGCTGGACTCTTATGTGCGGGGCGTGCTCTGGAGCAGGGGAACTGCTCAGAGAGGTTGAGTGACCTGCCCAATGTCAAACAGCGAGCAAGCGGCGAGGCGAGGGTGTTCTCCACGGGCAGCGGGCATCAAAGCCCATGCTTGCTCACTCACCCATGTTATAGGCATACAGCTCTTCAGACATTGTGTTGACAGAGAGGAATCTGTGTGTATTTTCATCCCAGTCATCTGGATTTCTGACTTCTTAATCCATATGTGAGGAATGAAATACAGCCCTGGTTCTGTTTCCTTGCTCTGGTTGGAAATGTAGGTGCTGAACACAAAGCCAGATTCAAAAATGTGGGCCATCGGTGTCTCTTCTACTTTATACAGGAGCTCAATAAGTGCTCTTTGTTCATACCCGCGAACTGATGCCAGAGCCGTGTGGCTGGAATTTCCTGCAATTGCCCAGCTTATCTAGGGCTAGTGTCATTACAAGAAGTTGCCTTTTTGGTAGAAGGATTTCGTCCAAACAGAAATAGACATTGTCATTTTAGAGCTTTTTCCCCACCCTGGCCTCTTCGTTCACGACATTTATCGGGGGAGTAAAAAACGTGTGTGCACGCACGCTCGTATATGTGCTTGCACACACACACACACACACACACACACACGGTCTCAACCTTCACTATTGGCATAGAACGAGCACATGAGGGAGTGGGAAGTGGTCTGGCAAAGGCAAGTCTCAGTGGATCTGGGGAGGTCCACATGGGGGCCGTGCTGCAGGGCTGTGGTACGAGCGTGGGGGAGGGCACCTCCCCTGACCTTTCCACCCGGGGTTCTGGCACAAACATTGACATTCCAAACATCCTCTCTGAGGGCACTGCTTGGGGTATGAGGCTGTTCACATCAAGCCAGGAAATTTCATCCATATGTTCCTGATTCATTTACACTCATAAAAATGTGATTTTCAAGAGCGACGTGACATGCAATAAGCTTTCTAGGCCTTCTCTCTTGCTCTGTCTCTGCTCAGAGGAGCGGACAGATCCATTTTGCCAAGAGAAAACGAATTCAGACCGCAGGATGCTGGACCCCAGAGGCGGGAACGCCAGTGAGGCTCACACAGATGGTCCCCTGCTAGGATAAGGCGACTCCCACCAATACACCATCAGGACACACTGTGCCCGAGACTGGCTTCTCCCTTCCCCAAGGAGCGCTGGCCTAATAACCCGATGATAATGATGGCTTTTTTCCTTGCTCTTTTTATTTTCTCTATTTCTCTTTCATTTGCTCTCATTACCCTAGGAGCTTTGATTCCCCTGCTCTGCTTACTGTTCTAAATATTTGCAACAGTGGTTGGATCTTTGTTCTTTCAGATTAGCTCATCGTGAGCCAGGCATTCACTCCCTTTGTTTTCTGTTTTTATTAACTGAGATATTGCAAATTGCCAGAAAATAGTGGAGCTCTGTTTCATTCTCACATCCGTATTGCCTTTCAGGCCATTTGGCTCAGGAGCTGTGTCTCTTGGCCTCTAATGAGTTTACCTAGTTTTGCCATCATTCTATATACCCGGGTCTGTTCTTGTCTTTATTTATTTATTTATTTTTTTTTTTTTAAGATTTTATTTATTTATTTGACAGAGAGAGATCACAAGTAGATAGAGAGGCAGGCAGAGAGAGAGAGAGGGAAGCAGGCTCCCTGCTGAGCAGAGAGCCCGATGCGGGACTCGATCCCAGGACTCTGAGATCATGACCTGAGCCGAAGGCAGCGGCTTAACCCACTGAGCCACCCAGGTGCCCCTGTTCTTGTCTTTTTTTGTTGAACTGGCCAGCCCTGTTTTGTTTTCCTTTTTGCTGATCCCAGAGCTGGTGGGTGAGGTCGGCGGCTCCTCTGATGGCATCTTTTCCAAGCAATGGAAAACATTGAAAGGACTCTGCTCCAGATTAAGGGAAACATGGTGGCTTTGGAGGCCCACAGATTGGTAAATTAAACCTTACCGTACTACCTTGCAGTCTTGGTTTTCTCCTCTGTATTGTGAAGATAATAAAACCCATCTCACAGAGTTGCTGTTAAGGATTTTGAAAAGTTAGGTTGTGTTTGTCCCTAACACAGAGCATGGCACACAGGAGGGACCATTTCATGTTAGTTAGTGTCGGTTTAGACGAAGGCCACCGGGAACAACCTGCAGTTATGAACCCTGTGTTTATGGCCCCTTGCAGCCAGGAAGAGCATAGACCTGGGGAGCTGTGGACTGTCCAAATAAGAGGCCAAGTAAGAGGGTGTTTGAAACAACCTATAGAATCTGGGCTTTAGTTGAGTTTGGGAAGAGAATGGAAGAAAGATGAGATTGGATGCTTTCGGAAAGTGGGGGTAATTGTCGCCATGGGTGACTCTCTCAATAGAGGGAGACTAGAACAATGATAAAGCTATGTTTGGTAAAGAGCAAGTCACTCATTCTGGCCCAGTAAAGGGAATGTTCCATGTGCTGTGCGTGACACGGGGACTTTGTTTTGTCCTTGCTTGGAACCGGTGATGATGTGCTTAGCTTTGTCCCATTTTATCATGATCTCAGAGTAGGCTTGATTGAGGGTGGTATTTCGTGAGTTGTTTCTATCTGGTGGGAGAACAACAATGTTTAGCTGTGAGTGCTAAGTGGTTCTGAGTGTGAGAGGCTTTTCCCTTTTCTTTCTAACTAGCTTCTGCCTTTTCTCATTCTCAGAAGGACACAGGCTGGCCAGTATCTCTGTAAGAAAGTCGAGTTAGGGGAGGAGCAGCTCACATGTCCTGCTAGCACATCAGATGTCCCTCACAGGACCCAAGGCTGTGAGAAAGTGACTATCCTGCTTGGTGAGTAGTTCAGGGAGAGGAAGGAGAGGAACTAAAGGTGTTTGGTGGGGTGGGGGGGGGGGGAGGGATTGAATATTATCTGAATTCTTGTTCTAAATAAGCAGGGAATTAGGCACCCCAGGACCTGGGGCTGGACACACAGAGGGGCGGGACATCCCCAGGGGCTGTAGAGCATGGAGCCATCTGGTGATTGGGGCAAAGCCAAACACAGTGTGCACACAGCGGGTCTGAGCTAAGTGGAGAACCCTAGCAAAACATGGAAACAAACACAGGCAACCAGAGAAGCTCGGGAAGCAGCAAGATGAAGTAAGAGGCTCAAGTATTGGAACGTGGAAAAACCTTATAGAACACCAGAGCGGAGAGGCAAAGATTTTTGCTAGATGTCTTGGCCCTCCCTGACTCATGAAATGATACTCTTAAAGATGCTGGACCAGTTCACATATACACAGCATATCGGGAAACCATGGGGGAAGCATTCGACTGGAAGTTTGAAAGGTGGGGAGTGACCAGATTATCGACATTCTTAAATTAACCTCTCTGTCCTCCAGTCTGGGTGTTTATTTGTTGGGATTAATAAATTGCAACAGTTAGGCTTCTGGGAGGCTCCTGGGATGTTACTGAAAGATGAGTATTTCCTAGAAATCTTTCCCACCCCGAATCACAAAGATGATTTGCTCTCTCTTTAGCAGGTCTTAAAGACTCTTAGCAAACTGCTACAGACTAAATGTTGATGTCTCCTACAATTTGTATGTTAAAGCCTAACCCATAATATTACGGTTGGAGGTGGGGCCTGTGGGAGGAATTGATCGTGAGGGCTCCACCCTCATGAATGGGATTAGTACGCATAAAAGAAGAGACCCCACAGAGCTCCCTCACCTCCTTCTGTCACATGAGGACTCAGAGCAAAGATGGCCATCAGTGACCTGGGAAGCAGATCCTCACCAGATACTGAATATACCATCACCTGGATCTTGGACTTCCCAGCCTTCTGAACAGTGAGAAATAAATTTCTGTTGTTTATAATCTACCCAGTCTATGGGATTTTGTTAAAGCAACCTGAACAGCCTCAGGAACAAACCTATCACGTTTGCAAAGGGTGCAATTCTTCTCCCCATGACTCATAAGTTCTTCTCCCCATGACTCGTAATTTATCACCCGGCTGGTGTGTCTGCAATAGGGATATCTTCTTTAGCGGAGTCAAAGCCAAGAACTCTAGCCAGTGTTCACCATTCCTGCTCTGGGCAGAGAGGACAGTAAGCAGACAACCCTTAGCTCTGATGGTCCATGGCCAAGCATCCGTCTTAATTCTTCTACTGGTTCTCTAGACTCTTTCCTACATTATTTGTCTTATTTCAGACAAATCAGCTACCTTGGTTTTCCTATTCTTACTCCCAGACAACTTGGAGTTCTCATCTTTTTTGCCTTTTAGACTTCTTGTCTACTTTGAGAAAATTGGCCTTTGGTCCCAAATTCTTGAGTTGCAGTGACCACCAGCTTCCAAGTCCAGCCTCAGCTCTGACCCAGTTCAGGCCCTGGTTCTCTTCCTTGATTCCTTAACACCATCAACACCCTCATTTTGGGGGTGCCTGGGTGGCTCAGTGGGTTAAGCCTCTGCCTTCAGCTAGGGTCATGATCTCAGGGTCCTGGGATCAAGCCCCACATTGGGCTCTATGCTCGGCAGGGAACCTGCTTCCTCCTCTCTCTCTGCCTGCCTCTCTGTCTACTTGTGATCTCTCTCTGTTAAATAAATTTAAAAAAAAATCTTTAAAATAAAAAAAAAACATTTTGGCTGTGAGTTCTGCCATTGAAAATGACTGAGGTGGAGAGAATATGTTAAATAGAGAATAATCTCGATTATAGAATCGGCCTGATACATATTGAGGAAGATATATTTATGGAGAGATCAGATCTGTTGGAGGTTTATCTGGTTTGTTCAGGGAAACTGTCCTCGTTCTCAAATACTTTGTACTGATGTGGTAGTGCCAGAGTGGGTCTCCAAGCTGGGAATACGTTCCCTAGAGCTCTGGGGAAGCATTCCCAGCTTGGTGCCTAAACAGGCAGCACACAGCTCTGGCCAGTGGTCTGCAGAACTGTGGGGTCATTTTCACCTTGTGGAACCCTACCCACTATCTGTCCTGGAAACTTTTCAACCTGGTTGCACTACCACATTCTATTTCAATTACCACAAATGACCAATCTCCAGCTGGGCCTTGAACTTAATTGTATTCTCTTTTCACTGCCTCCCCCCCGCCCCCCGTGCCCCAATCTCCCCCAGGTTCCTAATTTTCCAAATGCCCCTTTACTCTTAGCAAAGATATGGCATTCCGTCTCAGAAGGAAAAGAGAGAAGACAACAAGTGGGGCATCTCCATCTTCCTGCTCTCCCACCACACAAATGTTCTCGCATAAATACTCACTCTTCTCTTCTCCAAGGGAAATACAAGAGGTGTCCCTTTTTCTGTTCAGGGCTACCTTCTCCTACTTCCTAAAGGGCCATTTTAAATTTCATTTCTCCAAATTATGCAATTGTCTCAACACCACTTATTAAATGTGTCCTACTGATTGAAAATGTCAACTTTATTATATACTAAATTCCATATATTTTTAGAGTTTAGACTCTTATTGTCAAAGTTAAACTATTCTGCATACTAGTTAAAGTGTTGAAGACACATTTTGGTCAGTCATGTACTATTACAATGGGGAAAAGAGTCTAGCATGAACTCAGCTCAACTTTGATTTGTACCAAGGTGAACAAGGGACTATGGAAAGATGTAAGCAGGACTTAGTATAGTCAAGAAGTGAAAACATACAAAAAGCAGGAAGGGGGCTTTGTCAATATGCAACTGGTTTGGGTTTGCTAACTGGTACTTATAGGAGTTAGGCTCCCACCCTCCCAGCGAGTCTGGAGGAGAAGTGTTGGCTAGAACAAACATCAAGTTTTTTCAGCAGCCCTGAGTTTTCTCAGGTGGGCACTTTGTGGAGGGCTAGGATCATCTTGAGGATGAGGCCAATTGTTAGAAACTCTGTGTTTTATTCAAGTCATCATAAGCCACTGTGGAGGCCTAGTTGACAAAGGGCTCAAAAGAGCCTGGCTAGTTTGGTCAAGAAGAGAGTCTCGGTGACTGACTGTGTATCCATTGTCTGTTCTTGTGTGAATGCCATAGTATTTTAAGTATTACAGCTTGATATTGCATTTCATACTTAGTAGATATTATTTTGATGTGTTTGTTTATTTATATGTTATCTCCTTGCCAGAATTCAATTTCTATGAAGTGGGGATTTGTAATCTTTGCTTACTTCTTGGGTCTCCAACACATGGTGAGGACTCTGTCACTCTCTCTTTGTTCGTTGAATGAATTTCCTGTGTCTTTAACCTCTCTCTCTCCAATGCTTCCTTCTTATCAACATTTAAACAGACACTTTCATTTAAAATAATAAAGCAATACTCCTTGCACCCCATGCTCTCACTACGCATGACTCTATCTTTTCCCATGTTTTTGCAGTCATATTTTCCCCCCCAGAATGTTGTCTACCCTGTATCTTCAATCCATTCACTCCCTACTTCCGGTTGTCTGACTTAGCAGCAATTCTCTTGCTATGAGCACCTATGATATCTACTCCTAGAATATTTGGTGCCTGTAAATCTCAACTAAGCAAGATGCCTCCCCTCAGCTCCAACACCAGGTACCCACCTCTGATAAACTATTCCTACCTGTTTTCTCGCACTATGAGACATGTGTGAGATATGGAACATGGGGAACTCCATGTTCCCCAACTAAGAAAATGACATCCAGTTGCTCAAAGGACAGACCCAAGACAGCCTCAAGAGCTCCTGTTCCTTACCATCCACTTTCCAACATCCAACTAGTCCCTAAGCACTCCTTAATTATCTTTTGCTAGTTCAGGCCACGGTCAATGTCTGGGTTACTACAGCAACCTCCGGTTGTCTTTTGCCTCTTGTCTTCAGTATCTCCAGTCTGTTCTTCAATAACTACATAAAGTACACAAGTCATTCTAAGACTTAGTTTCTTCATCTGTAAAGAGGGAATGATAATCCTTGTCCTTCCTATTTTGTAATGAGATGAAGTGTTTTCAGGTAATATAAGTGCTTTAGAAAGTGAGGAATGATAATCCACGGCTCAATACATATCTGTTGAGCGGGTGAATGAGTTGCTTCCATCACTTTGTTCCCCTATCCAGTCTGGTTGAATGGGTAGAGAAAGCAGAGCGGTAGGAGGGTAATTTCTAGCCCTTAAATTTGAGGGGATACTGCTTTACAATCTGGGACCAGCATGATCAGCGCTGACTTTTCTCCTACTCAACTGTCTTTATTGTATCCATTCATAAACCCAGCTGTCAAAGAACCACTTCACATAAGCTCTCCTCAGCATATATCACCACCTCCTGAGGAGGGTATATTCTGTGAAGTTAGGGGAATCAATGTAGATTTTTCTAGAAGGAGAGAAAAAGGAAGGACTTTCACTTTTATTCAATTATCACTTCAGCAGCTGTCTGCATGACTTGGAAAATTCCCCATCACATCACATTGATGGATTCTCTATTGCCCAAATCCCCATTCTCACTGGTTGACAGAGACTGGTTTTCAGTGCCAAAAATACTTGATGTTGAAATGTAGAGGAAGGTGACAGTAGGATCTATTACTCCACGTTAATCTCTTTATTATTTCTGACATAGATATTGTAGCATCGTCATAGATTTAATAGAGGATAATGGTAATACAATCTGAATGCATTAGGTGTGATCTGGGGTGACTACAGGCTAAACTTTTAATATAAAATAGATATTCTGTATGTGAAGGTAAATGAGCTTGAACACAGCCTCACACAATAGGTATCACAAAGGCACTGCCTTCACAATAGGGAGTGAGAAATGAACTTTTCATTACTGGATATGATTGACATCTTTTTGTGTCCATTCATGGCTGCAATCATCCCAGTGTCATAGCAGAGAACATGAAGAATTTCTCCAACAGCTGTGATGGAGAATTTAAGGCACGAAATTATGGAAGCTTGAAGTCCATTGTTTCTAAAAATGCGAGCAAAACGAAATAATTTTGCACCTTGCTGTTAGTCAAGATGTTACCTTCTAAGGCATTTTTTTTTTCACCCAGTGGTATCTAAATAATATATTATCTTTTCAATAGCCACAGGTGGTAGGTGTCTGTTCCAAGGATTTCCCTTTAAATGTTTCCAGCAGGCCCCCATGGAGCTAAAGAAACGAGAAAACCACTGCACCGTGATTCAGCTCCAGCCTATTCTAGTTTCTTAGAACTAACTTATCTTTCCTTTCTTTTCTTTTTTTTTTTCTTTTCTCTTTTTGTTCCTTGTCTTTCATGTGGGTTTTACATCTGGATTTTTCCTCTTTGCCCAATGGCCCCATGGATTAGGAATTCAATTCTGGCTGTCGATTAGTCCCTAATTTGATACTTACTCCCTTGAGTTCATTTTTTTTCCTTCAAAATCAGTCTCTCAAGTGACAGTTAAAAGAAACACAGCACCCTCCTTCCACTGCTGGATCTCTAGGGGCTCCTCTTGGGCCCTGAATGTCCTACAATGAAGCCAACCGACAGATCTTAAGGATACGACCATGAGTCCCATTTTATGGATGGCTAACTGAGGCTCAGAAGGATCATGTGTGTGTATCATCCTAACTCCCAAGCCAATACTTTGGTTCATAGGAGACCGGGAAAAATAACTGGAATAGAGATAGTTTCCTATATGTTTCTTATTTATTTATTTATTTATTTGACAGACAGAGATCACAAGCAGGCAGAGAGGCAGACAGAGAGAGAGGAGGAAGCAGGCTCCCTGCCAAGCAGAGAGCCCGATGCGGGGCTCGAACCCAGGATCCTGGGATCATGACCTGAGCTGAAGGCAGAGGCTTTAATCCACTGAGCCACCCAGGCGCCCCTCCTATATGTTTCATAACCAAAATATTTCAGAAAACCTTAAAATGGACTCATATAGTCATATAGTCATATAGGTGGTGGTAGTTTCCTTTAACTTTGGCTGGAGGAAATTCTTCCCTTAGATGTGTGTTTCTTGAGGGCTTCTCCTGACTCTAAACTATTGAGACTTGGCAGTAAAATTTATTGCCATAATGAAAAGAAGGAAAACAAACAAACAAACAAACAAGGGGAAAAAAAAACTAGCAAAAACTCTCAGAGCTGGGGCGCCTGGGTGGCTCAGTGGGTTAAAGCCTCTGCCTTCGGCTCAGGTCATGATGCCAGGGTCCTGCGATAGAGCCCTGTGTCAGGCTCTCTGCTTGGCAGGGAGCCTGCTTCCCTTCCTCTCTCTCTCTCTGCCTGCCTCTCTGCCTGCTTGTGATCTCTGTCTGTAAAATAAATAAATAAAATCTCTAAAAAAAAAAAAAACTCTCAGAGTTTGTCATAATTGTGCAATATAATATATCTTGCAAAACCATGCACTGTTTAGCAGGCTTATCATGGATCAATTTCCCACCTAGGTTTGTAAGGAAAAACCATTCCAGTTTATAAATCAGTATTTCCTACAGTGCTGGTGAATTTGGTTTGTTTTTCTCTGAAGGTACTAGACTCAAACAGGAAGTCATAAGAAGAATCATCTAACTTTATAAAACTGAACTGGTGAATCCAAACTGCTAAAAAGACATTTATCTTAGAAGTCACCCTATCACACTGGCAGGTTGTTAATAAAATATTAACACTGGCACACTTAAGGCAAGTTGTTAATAAAATATGAGGAAATAGAGCTGGAGTAATTTGCCTTAGGTTAAAAGTTTCTGTGTTAGGCAGCTTCTGAGAGCCCTCCCTCAGATTCCTCCCTCATGGTGTTCAGACCCTTGTGTTATCCCATCTGCTCAAGGGCAGGCTGGACCAGTGAGTTTCTTCTAAGGAACATAACATGGCAAACGTGATGGGATATCACTTCCATCGCTGGTTATAAAAGACTGTGATTTTCATTTTCTCTCTAGTACTTTCTCTTGCTTTCTTGTTTGCTTTCTCTGAGGAAGTCAGTTGCCATTTTGCAAGACACTTTATGTAGAAGCCCATGTGAAGGGACCAAGGGAGGCCTCCAGTTAATAACTCATGAGAAATTGAAGCCTCAGTCCAATAGTCCACAAGGAATTGAGTCCATCCAATAATCTACAAGTGAACATGGAAGTGAATTCCCCAGTTGAGCCTTCTGATGAGACCACAGCCCCACCCAACACCTTGAGTGTAGCCTGTGAGAGACCCTGAGCCAAGGCATCCAGCTAACCTGTGCTAGAAAACTATGGGATAATAAGTATATGTTGTCTTACTCTGCTATGTTGTGGGGTAATTTGCTACAGAGAAATAGATGACTAATGTAGCTACAACGTAGCTCAGCTAGAATTTGAACAGAGAACTTATCTGACCCACAAACCTATATTCTTTCTACATTACCCTTAAGTCATCCCTAACATTTACTAAACATTTTCTGTGTGCTGGCCATCATGTTAGACACTGGGGATGCAAAGGCACAATTCCCTTCGAGAAAGAAACACTAGGTAAAGCTTCATAAGAAATTAGGATTTGAATTTGGCCTTGCCTCACATATAGGACAAATGAAGAAGAAAGAAGACGATGTCCCAAGCATAAGGAATGGTGTGAGCATGAATACAGAGGCTAGGATCAACTTAACATCTAATGAACAGAAAAGCTAGAGGGTTCTCTCATCTGTGGTTTACAAAAAAGCAGCTCAAATGAAAAATTGGATGTGTCCTTAGGATACAACTAAAAAGGGCCTATTTAGTTTTGTATATGTAGCAGTTTTAAGAAATAAACTTAATTTTACTAGAGAAAAGACCCTGAGAACTAATCTCACAAGGTATCTTTGAATTGATATCAGTTGATTTCCACAATATGTTATTGAGTAAAGCAAGTGTGGAATAGTAGTATACTAGTTATTCAATAAGAAACACTGGGATGAACCAGAAAGTAACTCCCCAAAATGAAACAAAACAAAACAGTAGAAGAGAAAAGTGGGAGGTAAAGAAGAAGTGGGAACGAGGCTACTTTGAGTACATCGTTTTGTGTTTGTACAGTTTGACTTTTGATTTTATAAAGTCTTAACCAAATTAAGGAAAAACAAATGTTAACAGTTGAAAATGAAGTGAATAAATCAATCTAATTATAGATGAGATGAAAGAAAAGAATTATCCCAAAGAGTACTGAGCCTGCATGGGGTGTATGTAGGTATCCCCATTTTCTGGAAGTTCTCATCACACCATCACAATTTTATGGGAGACTGGACATTAATACCACCATGCCTTTTTCTGTTTTCATAAACATGAAAATCCTCTTTAGATTCCTTCCAGTTAGCAAAAACAGGTAATAATGTGGGTTTTTCATTAAAACAAAGTGACATAGTGTAAGGTTTCAGCGAGCAGGTGTGAAGGGATACATTCTGACTTAAAAAAGTTTTCACTGGAACACTTGACTTTCGATAGCCGGGGTGGCGTGAGGAATCTGTGTTCTAAGAATACATAGAATTGAATCTGCTCAGTATTTTCATGTTAGAAGTAATGCCAGGGTTATATTTTTGAACGCTAATGCATAGTACCGGGTAAAGCAAATAAATTACGCCAGTGTTACTCAGAGCAAGATTTTCCATGTAAGAGAAAAGAAATGTGGTATGAGACCATGCACCTAGCTCACATTTTCATATTTGCCCTAAACCTGGAATCAGTCATGTCTTTAAGAAGCTCTGGTTCTTTTAGTAGAAAATAATGCGGGCACTAGAGAATACTAAAAAAAAACCCATTTGCCGTGTCCTTTTGTTACCCAAGCTTCTGGACACAGCTGCTTTTGTTTAGTTTTACCTCCAGGTCACAATGGGAGTAGTAGGAGATGAGTTTGGAGGGGGTGAGTGCTGTCAGATGGTAAGGGCATTAAATGCCTATTATCTAACTCTGGACATTAGCTGATCAGTGGAGGGGAACAGTTGAAGGTTATGGGGGCTGTGATGCCTGCTGTTGACAGCGACAGAGAATGATGCTTAGCCTGATACACATTACGTACTTAAGTTATTTTGTCTGGATCTAACATTGGGGTTCATAATTTCTTGTTTGCCAGTGTCCATAACCTAGTTCTAGAATGAATACAAAACATTTTATATAACGTTGCAAATCCGGGTAATATGTCTTGCAATGCCACCGGACCTCCTGGGCTTAGCTCAGCAGGATTATACTTTTACCTTGCTATCAAGTTATTGTCACAATTGTAAATATCTCCTAAACTTTAAATAAGAGAGTAAAAGGTAAGCTTGGCAGCACAACACTTGCACTAACCCAGAATGTCCCCAAATCTATTCTCAGGAAATATTGGCTTGGTTGTCACTGTCTATTTTGTAAATCAAAGAAATGATACAACTAGGAAAAAAGATAATTGATAGAGTACAGACTATTAATGATTGAGAAAATAATGGTCCTTCTACCCTCACCTTCATTTGCTAGAAGTTTTTGATTTTAACATTGGTTATCATCATTATTCTCAATAATATTCCAAGTAGTTTTTGATCAATGGACTTTCTCATTTGGAAGATGAAGAATTTAATTCATCTACACATAATAATTTCACTTTCCTTTCTGTGTCTCCTCTGAATTTGTTGGTTAAATTATTATTTTTGGGTTTGTTGATGATCTTTAAAATGTTAATTAATATACTGGAATCTCTACTTTTGGCTCTGTCTGTTTTAGACACTATCCCTTGATTCATCATTATTCATAAATAAACAACTTTTATGTTACTTTCCATTTTTTTCTCCCCTGCCCCACTTTCCATCCTTCATCAGCTTTATTTTTTTGTATATTAACAAGGTTTTGGCATTGACATTCTGTTCTATAATTATTATTATGTGTTAAGTGCTTTGTCCATAGGTTTAAAATCATTAGATAAAATTTATAATTTCATGATATGTAAATATTATTTACTGCAGAACTAAATAGTGTGATTAGGTCCATGGAGAAAATTAATTTTACATCATCAAATTTGTGCTGCTTATAAGAGAATGTTCCGAGTGTCAAGACCAGTAAGATTGTTGTCTCTCTCTTTCTAATATGCCATAAATTGCTCAAGTTAATGACATAATTTAGGGCATTTTGCTTTGACTTTTCATGACTTTCTTGTGCTTTTTAATATTGACAACAGCTTATCATTGTAATTTTTTATCTTTTTGAAAAAAAGATGTCAGTGTGGGACTTGGATCTTTCAGCTCCCACTAAAATCACAATATTTCTTGAATAAATTGTATTTCCTTTGAAGAAACTTTCCCTGGAACCCTCTATCTGCGGGTTCTAATTTACATCAAGCTGGTATTTCTTTTACTGCACTCTGTAGTAGTTTCTGTGTTTTTTTGAAACTGCACTTCTAAAACTTCTTATTTGACTTATTTCCTAGACTCCCTTCTCATTTTCTTAAGAACATCCTCAAGTAATTTTTTATAGAGTGTTTGGTTGGTAAAGATTATGACCTTATGAATGAGAATATCTAACTTTACTCTTCATTGATAGTTTTTCTGGGTATAGAATTCAAGTTCTAAAATATAATTTTTCTTTAGAACATTGAGGGCATGGCTCCATTGTCTTGCAGTATCTGGTGAATCTTGAGTTCTGAAAAATTTATCCTCTAACTCTCCACTGATTATTTTCTCCCCTCCATGTTTTCTTTTCTTTTCCACCTGGAAGACATACTAGGTAAATCTTGATCTCCTGAATTATTTTTCTATGTTTGTTACTTTTATTTACTATCCCATATTTATATTTCTTTGTCCTTTTGTTATAATTTTTAGTAGCTTTCCTAACAAGTTCTTTTAACACTTTGGATTTGTTCTTATTTAGATTGTCTTATTTTTAATTTCTATATTTGTTTTAAAAATTATCCCATTACTCCTCTTTAGTAGTAGCCTATTCTTGTTTTGTAAATTTCTTTGAGGATATTTTTTTTTTAAAGATTTTATTTATTTATTTGATACACAGAGAGAGAGAGAGGAGGAAGCAGGCTCCCCACTGAGCAGAGAGCCCGATGCGGGGCTCGATCCCAGGACTCTGGGATCACGACCTGAGGTTTTAACCCACTGAGCCACCCAGGTGCCCCAAAGATATTTTAATAATTAGTCTTGAAATCTCTCTTTCTTCTGAAGTCAGAAATTATTTGGTCCTTCCCTTCTGTACTGCTGGTTTCCTCAAACATTTGCTGATCCTTAGATATCTTTTCATTCCATGAATTAAGCATAGAGATGGGTACTACATGTGGTTGGTGTGGGTTTCCTCTGCTGTCTGTTTCTCCGACATACCTCATTCCCCTCCAAATGGGGAAGTTCCTTGAAAGTTTTGGTCTGTGGGTGGTGGGTCCATCCCAGGCTTCACATTGGGGTTTACCAGGTGAAGTAGGGGATCTTGCCTCTTTTCAAATACCAAAATAAGCCAGCTTTACTCTGAGATGCCACCAACAACACTTGAGGTCTGGACTTGGCCCTGGTACATTTTCCATGTTAGAAAGGTCTCTCTGGTTTATGCTGGGGTATACACTGCATCTGCCGATCTCTCTGCCCACTTGGGCATGGTGAACAAAGAAGATACTTTGAGGCACAGTTGTTACATCTATCATTTATTTGCATCCGTCTGATTTCACAAGTAAATCCATTCCCCTCTGTCCTTCCTTTATCAATTCTGCAGCCTTCCCTTAAACCTTCTCAAAGTCAATTATGAATGAGGAGTTGATGGACATTTGGAGTGGGGGCTGCTTACCTTTTAGCAAGTCCTTCATAAGTGGTCTGGCTTCTCTGTTTAGAACGTGGGGGGGGCTTTAATTTCTCTCCCAGCTTTACCGCTTCAGCAGCGACTGAGACAAGTATAGTCCTCTTTGACCATCTGCTTGAACCTAGAAGGGTACTGTATGGTCTATGCCCCGTCTGGACTCTTCCTTCAGACCAGAGACTCTCCAGGGCAGGAACTATATCCTTTCCATCTTTATCTGTGTCCACCAATGATGCCGATGCCGGTCGGCTAGATGATGAGAGAAGGAAGACTGGATAATTATGGTGTGAGTGAGCAAAGAAGGAGCCTACTTGAGAGTGGAACTGAGCAAAAGGCTCCCTGAATTCTTCCTCCCAGTTTTGAGACTCGGGTTGTGCTGCTCCAATGATCCCAGAGCCCAAGCTCCTCTGTTTTTCTAGAAATAATGTGGCCAAGGCTACAGACTTAACTTTGTAAAGTGTGAAGCCTTGGGACAAAAAAGAGAAATAAAACAGACTAAGAAATAAAAGTAAGACAAGAAAGAAATAAAAAAAGACAAAGGCCTCTGGTTGAAGACAGGCGGCGGGGGTGGGGGGGTGGGGGGGCATGAGGGGTGTTGGAGAGTGCTCTGTCTGCCCCCGCGCTGTGCAATTCCGCTGGGCTCCAAGTGCAGCACCCGCACACAGGGACCCGCATCCCCAGCTGCCTGATGCGTTTATGCCTTACTCTGAAAATGTGAAATTGTGTTCTTCCGTCAGGAGGAAACCTTGACAGTTGCAAGTGCTAGACCGGAAGTGTTTTGAGCGCGGCTGTGCGGGCACAGCGATGAGGCCCCGCGCCTCGCTGGCTGACAGTCTGTCACTCCCGGGGTTAATCTGGGCTCCGCGAGGCTCTTCGGGGAGACGCCGCCCGGACAGACGGACAGGCGCGGGAAGGGCGCTCGGAGAAGGAAGCCTTAGCCTCACTCATTCACTCCCCAGTCCGCTGCAAAGAAGGGGTCGTGCCATGGGTTGGGGGGCGGAGGGAGCGGGGAAGGGAGCCACTTTCTCCCTGGGGCTGAGATACTCGAGAAAATCTGCTCACGTTCCAGCGGAGAAAGGGATACCTTTGTGCCCTCCGATTTCAGCACTCCAGACGTCCGCGACAATCCTATTAAACAAGGAAAGTAAAGTAATTGGAGCTAGCGGTTTTGTTCGCTCGCGATTACAGGCTCTGTTATGAGTGCTTTCAGCTCGGCATTTTATTCCATCTTTGCAACCAGCTTCAGAGACCGTATCACCGACTTCATTCCACAGGCATTCAAGTGGAAGAACCCAAATTTTGAAGGCTGGTCTGGCTGGCTTCAGAAGGCTTTCTCCTCCATTAAAACCCACGTTTATCAAAGTAGAGTGAATTTGTCAAGCACTGCATTAAAATCTCCTTCCTGGGGCGCCTGGGTGGCTCAGTGGGTTAAGCCTCTGCCTTTGGCTCAGGTCATGATCTCAGGGTCCTGGGATCGAGCCCCAGGTTGGGCTCTCTGCTTGGCGGGGAGCCTGCTTCCTCCTCCTCTCTCTCTCTCTGCCTGCCTCTGTGCCTACTTGTGATCTCTGTCAAATAAATAGATAAAAATCTTCAAAAAAATAAAACCTCCTTCCTCTACTAATTAGATGATTTTAGGTAAAGTAACCTCTTTGGGCTTCAGGTTTCTTATCTATAAAAGCTGATAATAATATCAACTTTATGATCTGTTGTGCGAGTTAAGTTAAAAAAAATATATATATATAAAATTACATATTACATATGGCACATGTATAAATATATTATATATGACACATAAAGTATAAAGTTATATTACATTTATATAATATAAATACATTCATATTCTACTTATGTAAATATATAATATGTATATTATATACGACATGTACATATGACTCAGTACAAGCCTGGTGCCTAGTACACATTCAATAAATTTTTGCTGAGTGAATGAAGAAAGAACAATAACAGCATTTTAGAACACCCACTTCCTTAGAGCAGGGTTTTGCCTTCAGTGCTGACATTTGAACACTGACATTTGGATGTTTGGGACTGGGTAATTGCTTGCCATCTCTGCTACCGCAAACGCAGAAGGAGCGGAAGAGCAAACTTGTGGATAGGCCCCACTGTTACTGAGCCATATGGCCTGGGACTGGCCCTACATGTAGGCAGAGGGGATTTTGTCTATATGTGGACCGTGAGAAGGACCGCTATAAAACCCTTTGCCTCATCGGCTAGTGCCTGCAAACTCACCCTGAAAGGGTCATCTTGTGGAGGGTCAAGCATAGCTTTGACCAGCACCCTCTTTGTAAGAGAACCTTCCCACAAGAAAGCCAGAAGGTGAAGCTGTGTTTAGTGACTACCACCTACATGTGAATGAGTTTCTCCATTCAGAGGGATTCTTGACCCTCCGTAGCGCTGCACCCTGGAAGAGGGTGAGGGAGAAGAACAGACCTGGAAAGAAGGGGCAAATATGTACAAATGGGCAGCCGGGGACCTAAACATAAACTTGGCTGACTTCTCAAATCTATGAATACAGAACATCTCCAGTTTCAGCTGAAGAGGAAATGACACAAAAGTCAACTCTATTATTTGGCAAGGGTGTAATTAGGCTCGCAAATGGAACTTTATTAATAAGGAGCACTGAAATCCTTCTCTAAGTAGTACCCTACACCTCGTGTCAGCTGCCTGCAGGTTAAAACATGTCCCCTGCTGTCATGACGCTATTGTACACATCCATCTCAGTAGGACACAAATATCGTCCTGCCACAAACACTCTCTCCTGGTGCCACAGTCGGAATCCCCACCCAGTGTAAGCGAGAGGGTCAGAGCTGGAAAATTAAGAAGGAGTATGAACCAGATTCGTTTGGGATCCATGCCTTACTTCATTTAGCTCATCTCTACTTCCTGTTACACAAGAGAACCTTTACAATATCGCTGACACAGGGCATGCTTCCTTTTTGACATTGCTGTTGCACCTTCCTTTGCAGATGAGGAAGCCAATGAGTTGTAAGCAGAAGTCATGAGAGGCTTCAAGGAGAACTCTTTCAAAAGGTAAACTCAGATCTGTTTTACCTGTCTGCTCAGCCCCTCCATTTCTGCCTGAAAGTTAGTTGTGATGGCTGGAGTTTTTGCAACTATCCTATAACCAGGAGTTTGGGCTACTGGTGACATAAACCTGCCATCAAGTTCTGGATGCTGTCCTTGGACCTGTCATATAAGAATGAGAATCAAACATATTTAAGAAGCTATCTGGGGAGCCTTTGCTATGACAACTGTAGTAGCTTAAAGATGAACAGATTCTTTTCCACTCTGACCATAGAGTGGTAGAATCTGTTTCTTATCTTTAAATCTGGGCAGGCCCTGTGGCCTGTTCTGACCAACAGGGTGTGGCATTCGTGGTATCTGCTGGGTCTAGGCTTTAAGATATCTGCAGCTTCTGCCTTTGTCACACCTAGAACATCCCCTGTCGGAACCCAGCGGTCTTGCTGTGAGAAGCCCAAGCCACATGATGAGACTGCATGGAGAAAAACTGAGATACTCTGATGGTTAGGAGTTAGTTAGACAGTGAGGTAGTCAGGATCAGGGTCCCCAGCAAGAAAATATGGAGTCAGGACATAAAATAAAATAAAATAAAACACACTGGCATCCTGTTTTGCAGCTTCGACAGGACCACACTGACATTCTGCTTTGCAGCCTTTGCAGAAATGCCTTCTGCAAAACATCCTAAAATAAGACGGCTGCAAAAGCATTTGTCAATATCATGGACAAGGGGCAGTTAAGACCTAAGCCCCTAGATGTCAGCAAAAAAAGGACCATCAGCATATGGACATTAACCTAACAGGTAACAGATACGTGACCAAAGCCCCGACTGGCACAACTCAATACACCCTGATCGCTTAAGAAAGTTCTGCCAAGGGGGCGCCTGGGTGGCTCAGTGGGTTAAAGCCTCTGCCTTTCGCTCGGGTCATGATCCCAGGGTCCTGGGATCGAGCTCCGCATCGGGCTCTCTGCTTGGCAGGGAGCCTGCTTTCTCCTCTCTCTCTGCCTGCCTCTCTGCCTACTTGTGATCTCTATCTGTCAAATAAATAAAATAAAAATCTTAAAAAAAAAAAAAAAAAGAAAGTTCTGCCAAAAAAACTCATAAAAACCCCACACTTAGAAACTCTGAGGACAACACACTCAGGCACCCCTCTACCTCCCGGAGCTTTGTACTCTTGCTCAATAAACTTTGCTTTGCTGCCCACCACTCTTCTGTCTGGTCTTTTCGTTCTTCGAAGCAGCGTGACCAAGTACCGGAGGCACCAGAGGGACTCCAAGTCCTATAATGTGATCAACAGCCCAGCTCTATCCTTGGCTGATAGCCAGCTCTGACTTCCAGCCAAGCAAGCCAGCCTTCTAGGATGTGCCATCTTGGTCACACCTCCAGGTAACTGCAGCCCTTGCTAATACGACATCAAGCCAAAGAACTACACAGCTGAGTCCGGTCTTCCAGATCACAACACAAAAGCATCAGATACGCGAGTCCTGCCTCAGATGTACCAACCCATCAAGTCTCCAGACTGCAGCCCTACTTGGATAAGCTGACACCACCTGGAACAAAAGAACCGCCTGGCTAAGCCCAGTGGAACTCTAGATTCCTAAGAGATAATAAACTAAGAAATAATAAAACACAATAAAAACAATAAAAAAATAAAATCAATTGTTTTAAGGCACACCACTGTGGTGACTGAATATAGAAATCATCCAGAGAGAGAAAAAAGGTTGCACCCTGTGCAAGTAGGGAAGCAAAGAAAAAGGAAGAACTTCAAGTCTCAAGCATACATTAATCATTTAGAAACGTAAGGGCTCAATTCTCTGCCTAGCTGAATATTTTGAAAGCCTCTGACCTGAGAAATAAACATGAAACTGACCTAATCTTTAGATCTCAGGGCTAACCAGCAATGAACCATCTCATAGGTCTTCTGCTGATGAACTCTTGGGTGAGAATTACAAAGCACACCGGGAAATACAATGTATAACTTGCAGAATGTGCAGTGATGGAGAAAAGGTCACAGCCCCAACTGGTAGGCAGTAAGAAAAAGGAAAGGAACTTTAAAATTAATGTTTAGCATAGGCAAAAGTAAAGGATTAAATCTGGATGACAATAACGGCTTATTATGAAAAATGAGCAGGAATAGTTGGACCAAAAGTTAAATTGGTATTCTAGAAGTAAAAAATTAAAAATAATTGAAATGTAAAAAGTTTGGATGGATGTGCTAAACAATAAACTGTATCTCTCTCTCTCTCTCTCTCTCACACACACACACACACACACAATCAGTAATTTGCAGCCTGATCTGAAAAATTAATTAAAATATAGCACAAAATGCTAAATAGATACAAAGTAGAAAGAAGTGAAAAAGCAGGGGCTGTGCTGGGTGCTTCCACCACAGGGCTAATGGGGATTCTAGGAAGAGACTACGTGGTAAATGTGGTGGGTTGGATACATTTTCTAGAAATAACTGTCTGAGAACTTATGTTGGAAATTATTCTGACTCCCTATTAATAGCATTTTCTACATACTGAATTGATGACGAAGATATGTGTAAGTATACATACACACACTGTGTGTATATATATATATATTTATACACACACACATAATATATACTATGTATAAACATAAAAATATGTATAAATTCAGAAGTAATTGTGGCTTTATTAGAAAAGAACTCATTTTCATGTCATATCTTTTGTAATTTCTAATCATGGTAAGCCTGGATCTTTGGTCTTCTTTACTATCTCTGGCCCCTTTCCACATCTCTGTACCTTCTGTCACAGTGTTCTGTTATCAGGAATGGCCAGTCCCATCTCCAGTGCCTGCAAGAGCTCTGCCACCTTTCAGAAGGCTTCTTGAAAAACCACAGGACATTGTCTCTACTTTCTCTAAAATTTTATAACCCTGAAGTTTGTTCACTTACTTGGATCTGGGCCCACTGGCTTTTTAATGAGCTTTTGGAAGCTCTTTCAGGTTGAGGGCCTCAGTTCCTATGTCTCTGGGCTGCCCTGCAACTTGATTTGTTCTCTGCTAGAGGTAGTTCATTAATATAGAGGGAGAGCCCTCTTAAGACTCGAGAGAGGAACTTCTGGGAAGATGAAGGAGGTAACAATGAGAAAGGGGTTTGGAAGAATGTGGTTTGATCCCCACTGGCTCTCCACACAAACAACAGATACCACCACTCCAACCACCGTAACTACTCCTACTGTGACCATTATCAGTACTGCTCTTCCTGCTGATGTCTAGTGATGGCCTCCAAGTGAGACACAAAAGGCTTGAGAGGAATTGTCATGAAACTGTGAACCGAGAGGACCACTGAGGGGTGGTGGAAGCAGGTAGAGGGAAGAGTTCTGAAAAGGTAGGGGAACTGGAGCAGATTATGCTGAGTGAAATAAGTCAAGCAGAGAGAGTCAATTATCATACGGTTTCACTTAACTCGTGGAGCATAAGGAATAACACGGAGGACATTGGGAAATGGAGAGGAAAAGTGAGTTGGGGGAAATCAGAGGGGAAAACAAACCATGAGAGACTGTGGCTCTGAGAAAAAAACTAAAGGTTTTGGGGGGCTAGGTGGGGTGAGCCTGGTGGTGGCTATTAAGGAAGGCACATATTTTATGGAGCACTGGTTTGGTGCGTAAACAATGAATCTTGGAACACTGAAAAAATAAAATTAAAAAAAAAAGGTAGGGGAAACATAGTAGGAAGAGGCTGTGGGGGGAAAATGCTGGGAGAGGGAAAGAACAGAGACCTAGCGGTCACTCTCTGATTGGCTGGGATGCTGGGAAAAAAAGAAGTGAGACTGAGAACCACAAAAAAAATGGCGTGATGGAATTTATTCCCATAGGAGGGAAGCCATTGAAGCTGCTCCATTCTATAGAAGATACAGAGGCTACGTGTCCAAGAGCAAGCCTAATGAAGGGCTCAGAGACACAGGGTTGTCAAACCCACAGAACCACTTCCCTGGAGATGTAGCTTCATTCTTTCAGTGACCCAGATTCATTGGAGTAATTAACAACTATTTCAGAGGTCATGGAGGCCAAGAGCCTTCTCTGGGTATTGCCTCAAATCAGTCCAGCTTGGAAGGGAACTAGAGCTTTGTGGATATGACAGTTTGGACTCAGCCAAGAGGTGAGTATTTTGACTCTTTTCTCCCACAGTGATAAAGCTAGAGAAATAACCCAGATATTGCCAAAACCACCAGTAGATTTGTCGTAACCATCAATCCTTTTTTTTTTAACATCTTAATTTTATTTTATTTTTTTTCAGTGTTCCAAGATTCATTGTTTATGCACCACACCCAGTGCTCCATGTAATACGTCAGTCCTAAATCACTGACCAACTGGGCTCATGTCCATTGCCTTTAATTTTTTACCATCTTCAGAGGGAAAATACCTTTAATCCCAAATTTCTCTAATATTCTGGATGAGGTTCCTATAGTTTTACCCCTCCAAAGTCAGATCATTCTTCTCTTGGTTAATTTATTAACTGAGCTTTCTATATTGTGTGTGATGGCTCTTGATTCAAAAGTCCTGCTGAACACATCAATCTGTCTAGTTGCTGACTTTCAACTTCCTGGCTCAATCAATCACAAAGCACCCTAATCCTTCTTTGCTTGTCTTGAATTACATTTGATACCAGTCCAACCTTATCCTTAATAAGCTCACCTAGGTAATTTGCATATAACAAACAAATTAGGTCTTCCAACGTTATTTATAGGGTGCGATAGCCATAAATCAATCTAGAAATAACCTGCTTCTGGAGACCTTCTGGCAAATGGGGAACAGAACCTAATAAACAAATTAAGGTTAATTCCTTATCTCAAGTTCAATTTGTTCTTTACAATTATGCAGTTCCATCTGTCATTTACAATTAACTGTTAGATTTAAATCAGGCATGAAAGTCATACTACAGTTTTGGATCTTTTGGCATCAGTTCTTTGATTATTTTGATCACATGATCACAAATTTGTGGTGTTTCTCTGTTCTATTTTAATGGCTCAACTATAAGTATGCACGTGGAATGGTACAGAGTAGAGAAAGAGAAGACCTAGATTCTCCTTCTGGATTTGACATATGGTATCTGTGAGTTTTGGGATAATGTGTCATCATTTCCCCAGTTTCCCCACTCTAAATTAAGGGGGATGGAGCCCATGGATAAGTTTGTTTGGTCTGTGAACTCTTGAAATGACATGCAAACTTTTTAAGTGTTTGTGCATTATTTTCCTTTTAGAGAGGTCCAGATCTTTAATCAGAACCTATTTCTAACATCAAAAAAGTAAAAAATACCAGATTAGAGTATATTCCACTCCTATTTCAGTACTTACATAATATAATCTGATTATTACTTTATGTTCTCAAGGGAAAAGTCTATTTTTCAAGAATTCATATTTTTATGCCCTCATCTGTGCTCTCTAAATTGAGTGCACGTACAAATCAGGGGTGTGAGGAATAACGGACTTTTTATAAACTATCCTGGGGTAACTGGTTATTGATATGGAAAAAAAAAATCCCTACCTCACACCATACACAAAAACCAAATTCCAGATACATTAAAAACCTAAATGTGAAAAGCCAAAATGAAAAACTTTTAGAAGATATGGGAGAACATCCAGCAGCAAGGTGTTTCTAAAATAAGACAAAAATTTATGTCATGGTAAGAAAACATGGATGCATTTTACTATACTATAGTTGTGAACTATATGATTGAAGACTTCTAGACAAAACATACACAAACTAAAACAAGTTACTTCAAAAACACATAACTCACAAGGTGTTAATATTTTGAATATATTAAAATTTCCTTTCTCTACACTAATAAGAAAAAGATGAAGAATAGAAAATGGGGAAAAGATATGGAGAGGTAAAATAATGTAGAGGTGCTATGAATGGCCTCTACTATCCCTCTCCCTTCAAGCTCTAACATGCCCTGCTGTTTCTAGAACCTTTACTTATTCTGGTATTTATTTTTAAATTTATTCTGTGCTATTTTCCATGGTTGTTGTCTATTTCATTTGGGTAATTCTTCATGTTAAATCTCTTGAGATAAGCACTATGTTTTAAACTTTTAAATATATTTATTAGATAGCCCCTAGCATCACTGAATACCTAGGAGAAACACACAAATTCCATGAATATACTTTTTTCTGCATTTAGACATCTTTAAAATTGAGATGCGCATTGCGATCTATGGCATTTGACACTATCTGCCAGTTAGTCTTCAAGCCATAGTTGCTTTTAACTGCACAAGCATGAACTTGGTTATCACTATTCATCACTATCATCTCTTCAATTGAATTTTGTGCATTGTTGGAACTACACTTATTGAGTTTAATTATTATTTAAATTCATTTAAAAAATAACACTATCAACAATGAATCTTGGAACACTGCATCAAAAACTAATGATGTATTTTTATGGTGACTAACATAACACAATAAAAATTTAAAAAAAATTAAAAAAAATTAAAATTAACAGTAAAAAAGAATAACACTATGATTTGATATTGGACACAACAAGTTACAGTGAATACAGAAGGCATAAAACCAAAGTAGTGGGGCAAAAAGCAAATACTTACCATGGGAAAATGGCCACAATTCCACATCTTCTTGCAAAATGAAGCCTATGTACTTTATGGAGTTTTGAAAAAGAAGGGATCCGCAGGTAGATGAAGCTGTACCTGGAAAAGGATTGTCTCTATAGGCTAAGCATTGCAACCCAATGCAAGAGGAATGGCCAAGTCTCAGAAGGAAATTCAAAGCAAAAAGGAGTTGCTGTAGATGTTAATCATCTTAGTCAATCAAGAAAAACTCAGGAAGAAAGCTTGAAGAATGCACATTAGCAGCTTGGACTAATGCTCTAGACGTAATAGTGGAGCACTCTTTAAGACAGGCTGCCTCAGCAGGTGCATGTGACCATATTGTGTGGATAAACACAAATGTTAACTCTCAGTCAGATTCTGAATATGAAGAAAATTTGGAAATATTTTAACAATCTCACTTTTATTTTTTCTGTATGCATCACAGTGATAGTTGATAAAAATCTGGGTAAATATGTCTAAAAGAGCTCTTTCAATAAGTTTACAAAATAAATACCACTTACTGATAAAAAAAAAAATTCAGGCCGTTTCACCATTGTGCATAAATAAAGTTGCATCCGATAGTTGAGATAACAGAAATGATTATTTTCATTAGGTTGTGGTCTACCTTTTCATTGAAACTGCCCTGGCCTTGTGAACAGCTTTGATGGGGACAATGTAAAAAAATGTTGATTATAGGTCTAGCCTTTAAAAGATCTGCCTGCTTCAGCTTTTACTCTCTTGAAACCCAGACACCATTCCATAATGTAGCTAGTCTAGACTAGAGGAGGAGAGAGTCCATATAGGGGAAGAATGAGGCCCCTCAGTGATCACCAGCATCAAACATCAGAGAAATGAGAGCAGCCTTATTGGATGTTCCAACCCTAGCTGAATGTAGCGGCTTAAGTAATCTTCATTAACACAACACGGAGCAGAATCGCTCAGCTGAGCGCAGACAACCTGCAGAATTATAAGCAGTAATAAATCATTGGTTTAAGAAACAAAGTTTTTGAAGGCGCTTTCTTATGCAACAGTAGATAACTAAAAGGGGTTGTTACATCACAGAAACCTCATCATGTGGGACAAGATACCAAGAGGAGGCCATTAAGGCATTAAAAATTTGGCAGAAAAGTATTGAAAGGCTCTTCAGGAAGGCTAGAAAATGGTGAACATTCAGTGTGGGCATCGCTATTAAAGGCTGGGGAAGGGGGTACAATATCATGTAAGGGGACAACTATGAACAAAACTGCCACCTAGGGTAACTTGGAAAAAGTAGAATTATCAGGTAAACTTCTGGATGTAGCTAAGAGTATTTCCAGGCAGACTGTTGAAAATACCAATAGCTTCTTTTAGAAACATAATAAAAGGTTGCAAAAGAAAATTGAGTTAAAAATGAACTGTTTGGTTTTCAAGCATAATTTAGAAGAAATACGGAAGACTTGGAACACTTTCTCCAGCTGACAAAATATTGTCAAAGAAAGAAATGGCCTCAAGGAAAAGAACAAGTCTAGAGTACTTCCAGTAAAAGCATGCTTTGGGTCAAAATTAAATCAATAGCGTAGCTGAAAGACTCTTTATTTTGAAAGATTTAAACTGAAAGATTTAAATGGAAAGATTAATTTCAGCTAAACAAAAGAGTCTCTAAAATTCTGAAGGCAGTGTCTCTAAGAAGAAATGTGTCTCGGAGTGAATTACAGATGTGGCTTTGAGGCATAGAATCAACCCAATAATAGAAAACCCACAGAATTTTTAAGAGGATTGTATTAGTGAAAATAGGAAGATGTTAGTCAAAGGACTAAAATTTTCAGTTACAGGGGCATCTGGGGGGCTTTGTTGGTTAAGCTCTTGATTTCAGCTCAGGTCATGACCTCAGGTTAGTGAGATCAAACCCCCTGTCTGGCTCCGTGCTGAGTGAAGAGCCAGCTTAAGACCTTTTCTCTCCCTCTCCCTCTGACTGTCCCCACCACCCCCTCCCTACCCCCTGGCTCACAGAAGCATGCTCTCTCTCTCTGAAAAAAAGCTCAGTCAAGTTACAATATGAATATGTTCTGGGGATCTAATATCCAACATGCGGACTGTGTTTAATAATATGGTATTGTATACTCGAAATTTGTTAAGAGTGGAGGTCTAAAGTATTCTTGCTACCAAAGGAAACAAAAAAGGTTACAATGTAAAGTAACGAATGCATTAATTAGATTGATCGTGGTAATCATTTTATAATGTATATTTATATCATATCATCACATCAGATTTCTTTAATATATACAAGTTTTTTGGTTAATTTTACCTCAAGAAAGTTGGGAAAAATAAAGATAAATGAATAAGAAATAAGAAATTATTTGACTATGTGAAGATATATTCCTTGGCTCTGTATTCTGTTCCATTGATCTATATGTCTGTCTTTATGCCAGTATTGCAGTGTTCTATTATTATTATTATTATTATTATTATTATTACAGTTTAGAACTATGCTTTTAAATAAGGAAGTGTGAATCCTCTGACTCTGTTCTTCTTTTTCAAGATTGTTCTGGTTATTCAGCACCCCTTGGGTTCCAGAGAGATTTTAGGATGAGTTTTTCTCATACTATATGACACACATTATCATAATCTTTGACAAAGACTACATTAAATCTATAGATTGCTTTGGTAGTTTGTCATCCTAAAACTGTTAAGTCTTCTAATCCATGAACATGGATTTTTTCCATTTATTTAGGCATTCTTTAATTTCTTCCAGCAACGTTTTATAGTTTTCAATGTACAGTTCTCGTCTTCTTAGTTAAGCTCATTCATTATATTTTTAAAATGCTATTGTAAATGGAATTAGTTCCTCAATTTTCTTCTCAAATTGTTCATTATTAGTGTACAGAAACATAACTAATTTTGTGTATTGATTTTGTATGCTGAAATTTTGATGAATTCATTTATTAATTCTAACTCTTTTGGTGGAATCTTTGGGTTTTCCATATATCATGACAACTGCAAAAGGAGACAATGTTGCTTCTTTCTTTCCAATTTGGATGACTTCTGTTTCTTTCTTTGGTCTAATTACTCTGGTTATACCTTCCAATACTATGTTTAATGAAAGTGTTCAGGGGCACTTGGGTGGCTCAGATACTCAGTTGAGTATCTGGCTCTTGGTTTTGGCTCATGTCATGATCTCATGAATGGAGGGATTAAGTCCCACACTGGGATCTGTGCTTAGCAGGGAGTCTGCTTGAAAATTCTCTCCCTCTGCACCTCCCCCCACCCATGTGCTGTCTCTCGCTCTCTGTCTCTCTGAAAATAAAATAAGTAAATCTTTTTTTAAAAGTGTTGAATATGGGCATATCTATGCTTTTTCTGATATTAAAAGGAAAACTTCCAGTTTTTCACCATTGAGTATAATGGCTGCTGTGGGTTTTTCATATATAGTCTTTATTATGCTGAGATCATTTTCTTCTATTTTTAATTTGTTGAGTGTTTTGATTGTGAAAAGGTGCTGAATTTTGTTCAATACTTTTTCTGCTTTAATTGAGATAATTATGTTCCCCCACTCCTTTATTCTGTTACTGTGATGTATTACATTAGTTTATTTTTGTAGATTGAACCGTTCTTGAAATTTAGGAATAAATCACACTTGGTCATATTTTGTCAACCCTTTAATACACTGCTGTATTTGGGTTGCCAGTATTTTTTCAAGGATTTTCCATCAATATTCATAAGGGATATTAGTGTTGTAGTTTCCTTTCTTGTAGTTTTTTTGTTTGGTTTTGGTACCAGGGTAATGCTGGCCTCATAAAATGAGTTTGAAAGTGTTCTCTCCTCCTCAATTTTGGGGAAGAGTTTGAGAAGGATTGGTGTTAATTCTTCTTTAAATGTTTGGTAGATTCACCAGTGAAGTTTGATTACTTACTGATTTTGATCATTTTAATTTTGATTACTGACTCAATCTTCTTAGTAATTATAGGTCAATCAGATTTTCTATTTCTTCATGAATCAGTCTTGGTAGATTGTGTATTTTTAGGAAGCTGTCTGTTTCATCTTGCTTATCCAATTTGTTTACTAACCATTTTTATAGTTGTTATGACTATGTACTTTATAGTCCTTTCTATTTCTGCAACATTGATAGTAATGTTCCCACCTTCATTTCTGATTTTAGTCATTTGAAACTTCTCTCTTTTTATGTTCTTCCATGATCTAGCTGAAGGTTTATCATTTTGGTGACCTTTCAAAGAACCAGTGGTTGGTGGTGTTGATTTTCTTCTATTTTTTTCCCTATTCTCTATTTTATGCATCTCTACTCTGATCTTTAGTAGTTTTCTCCTTTTGCTAGCCTTACATTTAATCTGCACTTCTTTTTCTAGTCTCTTAATGTGTAAAGTTAATTTGAGATCTTTCTTTGTTGTTAATGTGATCATTCACAACCGTAAATTTGTAAATTTCCCTCGCAGCACTGCTTAGCTGCATCTGATAAGTTTTGGTGTGTTTTGTTTTTGTTTTCATCTGCCTCAAGGTATTTCCTAATATGACCCACTGGTTATTTAATAGTGTGCTCTTTAGTTTCCACATATTTGTAAATTTTCCAGTTTTCCTTCTCTTTCTGATTTCTACTTTCATTTCACTGGGATCAGAAAAGATACTTTGTATAATTACAGCTTTATCAAATGTATTAAGACTTGTTTGTGGCCTCTCTATGCTGGACAATGTTCCATGTAGACTTGAGAAAAATGTGTATTCTGCTGCTGTTGGGTGGAGTGTTCTTTATGTGTCCATTGAGTTTAATTGACTTCTAGTGTTCTCAGATTCTCTATTTTTTTTAAATTGATCTTCTATCTGGTAGTTCTTTTTTTTTTTAAATATTTTATTTATTTATTTGACAGAGAGAGAGGTCACAAGTAGGCAGAGAGGCAGGCAGAGAGAGTGGGGGAAGCAGGCTCCCCACTGAGCAGAAAGCCTGATGCAGGGCTCGATCCCAGGACCCTGAGATCATGACCTGAGCCGAAGGCAGAGGCTTAAACCACTGAGCCACCCAGGTGCCCCGCCTATCTGGTAGTTCTATTCAACTGAAAGTAGGGTATTGATGTCTTGAACTATTATTGCAGACTTCTGTATTTTCCCTCCATTTTGCCAGTGTTTGCCTCATATATTTTAGAACTCAAAAGTTTCATATATATATTTTAATAATTTTTAATTTAATTTAATAATTTCTTGCTATATTGACTCTTTCATCAATATTTAATGTTCTCATGTTGATTCTTTTCTGAATATATAGTGTTCTCCTTTGTTCGGCTAACAGTTTTTGACTTAAAGCTTATTTCATCTAATGTAAGTACAGTCACTTCAGCTCTCTTTTGGATACTATATGCTCAGAATAAACTTTTCCATCATTTCACTTTCAACTTATTTTTGTCTTTAGATTGGGAGCGAGTCTCATGTAGACAGTGTATAGTTGGATCATTAGAAAAAAAATCCATGTTGCCAAATGATGCTGTTTAGTTGGAGAATTTAATCCACTTATTTTTAAAGTTATTACTGATGAAGTCTTACTTTTGCTATTTTGCTATTTTTTTTCTGTATGTCATTTAGCTTTTTTGTCCTTATTTCCTCAACTACTGCTTTCTTTTGTGTTTCGTTGATGTTCTGTAGTATCACTTTTTGATTCTTTTTTCAATTCCCTTCGTGCAAGTTCTATAATTTTTTTTGGTGGTTATCGTGGCAATTACCTATAACATTCCAAAGCTATAACAGTATAATTTGAATTGTACCAACTTAACTTCAATTTCATACAAAACCTCTACTTCTATATGGCTTCTTTCCCTTCCACTTATGTTATTGATGTCACAAATTACAACTTTAGACATAGTATATCCACTAACACAGATTTATAATTTTTCGTATTTGTCTTTTAAATTCTGAAGTGTATAAAAAGTGGAGCTACAAACCAAAATTTAAAATAAAACCAGTTTTTACAAAGGAACACGTATTTGCCTTGACTAAAGACCTTTCTATTGTCATGATGTCAGGATACTGCCTAGGATCCTTTTATTTCAGCCTGGAGGACCCTCTTTAGCACTTTTTGTTGGGCAGTTTGAGTGTTAACAAACTGTCTCGGTTTTTGTTTCTTCTGGGAATGTTTTAATTTTTCCCCTCATTTTTGAAGGATAGATTTGCTAAATATAGAATTTTTGGCTGAGAGTTTTTTTTTTCCTCTCCTCTCCTCAATTTTACTAGATCATCGTACTGCCTTCTGGCCTGCAATATTTCTTCTGATAAAGTAGCCATTAATAGTATTGAGGATCTCTCAAGTTAACTTCTGTCTTGCTGTTTTCAAGATTCTCTCGAAATGTGTCACATTATGGATCCCTTTGAAATTTATCCTGCTTGGAGTGTTTTGAGCTTTTTGGGTTTGGAGATTCATGTATTTAATCAAACTATAGAAGTTTTTGGTCATTATTTCTCCAAATAATCTCTCTGCACCCCCGCCCCTTCTTCTGCACCTCCCATAAAGCATGTGTTGTGCTGCTTCATGGGGTCTCACGTGTCTCTTTAGGTCTGCTCGCTTTTCCTCATTATTTTTTCTTTCTGTCTCTCAGACTGGATTGTTTCAATTTTCCTGCCCTGTGGTCACTTACAATTTCTACCACCTCCTCCAATGTTCTTGAGCTAGTGATTATTGCAAATCAGTTACTCCTTTATTTTTTCCCAGTTCCAGAACCCCATTTCTTTTAATAACCTGTGTCTCTCCATTGATAATCTTATTTTGTTCACATAATGTGTCACTGATTTCATTTAGTTTGTATTTGCCTTAGCTCTTTAATCATATAAGAGAGCTGTTTTATTGTATTTGTTTAGAAAGTGTGATGTCTGTGCTTCATCAGGGATGATTTTCACCAATTAATCTTTTTTGAATGGACCATGATTTGCCATTTTGTTGTATACATGACTTTTTGTTGAAAAGTGGGTATTTTGTAAAAAACAAAAACAAAAACAAAAAAACAACCTAGCCCCTTCTTCCAGCTTTTACAGACTGGTTTTGTGCCTGGTTAGTCATTCACTGAGTAGCTGGGCATGTTCTGAGCCTAGGAATCAACCTGAGGTGAAATCTTAGGGTCTTCTCAGGTCTTTTCTGAGCATGTGTCTTGCCTGGGCTTACACTTGGTTTTCTCATTTTCCATCATCAACACCTCTTTTGAATGTCTTAATTTTCCAAAAATTCTCACCCAGATTCTCCTTGGGGCCTTACATGGTCTATTGCATATCTCCACTCCGAGTCTTTCACCTAGGTTTATGTGGGTCTATAGTCCCTGTGCAGCTTTCACAAGCAGAGGTCACCAATCTTTCCAACCCAAGATCTGAGTAAGACCAGATCTAGCAAGACACAGACCAGTTCTTCAGGCAGCCCCCAGACGTTAAGACATTGTGAGACTCTGCTCCCTCCAGTGAAGACTCTGCTCCTTCAAGATCAAGAGAGGACATTGTGAACTATGCTACTGTCTCTTTCTGACCAAGACCATGCCATGCAGAGAAGGCATGGGGAAAGTTTTAGTAAAAACACCACAAAAATTTCCTATCATTTTGAATGCAAATTTTTTTTTCTGGGCATTTTCTTGGTTGCTGTAGACTTTTTTACTATTTTCCAGAGCTTCTGTAAGGTTAGGTCAGCCAGTTTCTATTTGTTTGTTTATTTGTTTGTTTGTCTGTTGTCTTATGTTTCTTTTGGGGGAAACAAGGGCTTGAAACTTCCCAATTTACCATGTTGCTGACATCAATCCACTTTCTACATTTTAAATGAGAGTATCTAGTACAGTTACCCAACCCATGTCTTACCATTGTATGTTGGGCATTTGAGAGCAAATAACACCTTTTTCATTTTCCAATCTCCAAATCAAGAGTATTGTACCAAAGAGCCTCATACGCATCCAGACCTGATTCAAATGATGAGATTTAAACTAGGAGCTGCTGCCATAATGAAATGAGATGCTTGAAGGAGAAGTACATGTGTTTTGCATGTGGGAGACACATGAAAATTCAATGTCAGAGGATATACTATGGTAGATAATTTTCAAAGATGGCCAACCACCCTCCACCCCCACACAAAAAAACATATGTTCTTTCTTGCACATACATACTCATCCTTCCATCTAGAGGTAGAGTGCATTTCCCCTTCCCTTGATCTGAGATGGTCTTGCAACTTGTAAATGATGGAGTGCAGTTGAAATGGTGCTGCTCTTGAACTACCAAGCCAAGGGTTTAAAAGATCTTCTATCTTCTACTTGCAACCTCTAATTCAGCTGTCATGTAAAGAATCTTGGGTTAAGTCACTGAATTTTGATAGACCACATGGAGATACAGGCTACATACAGTAGCATAAGACTCCCCAGCTGAGCCTCAGCTAAATGCATGATAGGTCTATGCTGTGTGTGCAAAGAACCATCCAACTAAGCTCTGCTAACACGACATATTAGCCATCTTCTGAGGCATAACCAAACTGAAGAATCATAAGCAGACAAAACTGGTTGTTGCTTGGTCACTAAAATTTTTTTGGGGGGGGGATGGGAAAGAGGATGGTTATGCGGCATTGCCCTATTATTTATTTGAGAAAACTAACTTCTTTTCCTGAACAGTTTAGACTAAAATATTTTCATCTATGTGGCTGACTGCAAAAAACTGACCCTTGTTTAAAAAGAAACACCTGTATATCATGTCTTTTTCTTGTTAAATCTACATGATAGAGAGGAAAGGGCATACATACATTTTGGGGAATCAAAATGGTAGTTTTAAATTCTATTTCTACCATTTATGTTATAAGACCATACTAAGTAATTTCACCTTTCTGACTCAAGGTTTACTATTCTGTAAATTAAAGATATTAACTTTGACAAGGGTTTCTGGGAGAATGAAATATGCTGATATGTGGAGTTGGTCCATCTGTATATCTGTGTAACCCACACAATGACACACAGTGATACTATTGTGTAAGACGTGAAGCCCAGCTCTGGGCACACAGTGGGCATGTGGACGGTGGTAATTAGGGGAGCCCTCTTCTGTGATAAGAGCGGTATTCTTAGACACTGAAATGAAATTAGCCCTCAAATAAAGGAATCTATCTTAGAAAATGGACAGATGTTTGGGTTATTAAGTTAATTAAATGGATAACATAACTTTATACTTATAAAGGGATTGCCAGTGTTTGTCTACAATGTAAGCATTATAAATGTTAACTAATATTATTGTTGTCATTTCCTTTATCACATTGATGAGGGATTTCATCTAATATCCTTCTCATCACACCTAGTGTTTATGTCAAGCCTTGTGTTAGGTCCCCTCATGCTGGTAAAACCTTTTTGGAACTTGTCTTTTTCCCACAAGGGTAAGTAATAACACTACAATCTGTATCCCGTGCCCAACAGATGCATCTAGTTCATTCTGACATCCTCAATTAGCCATGCTTCCTCCCTACTGGAGACATGTTTGTTCTTTGGCATAATTGTAATGGCTTCATTATTATTAGTATTTTCTAAAGAACATAAACTTGGAGAAATGCCTGATGGCTGAAACTAAAACACTCCTAGGAATGTGCTATTTCTTATCTTTCTTCACTTCCCTTCGCCTCTTTTCACTAACTTGATAACCTGCGTGTTCCAAGGAGTATTTGGACAATAGTATTTCCCAGTTCCTTTACATTAATTAGGCAGTTATTTCCTTGTTCAGGCATTTTTTGAGTGTTAATGTTGTGCTGAGATGTGAGTTTTGACCTGGAGGGTTTCATCCAAAGTCTTTAGGACACACTTGATGTCACCATTTGGTCCGGGGTCAGAGTTCCACATGTCTGAAGTGTCCCACCAAACAGTCTTTTTACTAAGTGACCTGGATCCCTTGAGTTCAGATCCTTTGTATGTCTGACCAAACTTCTGGGCCAACTGACAGGATTAGTTCTCTAATGTTACATAACAAAACACCCTAATACTCAGTAACTTAAAACAACAATATTCATTTATTATTTCTCACAGTTTCCACAGGTTAGAAGTTCAAAAGCAGCGTGGTTGGATTGTTCTGACTTGGAGTCTGTCACGAGGCTACTGTTGGTTATCAGCTGAGGCTGCAGTCATCTGAAGGTCTGACTGGGGCTGACGGCCCCACCTCACTCAGGAGGCTGCCAGCTTGGTCTCAGTTATTGGTAGGAGGCCTCGGTTCCTTCTCAGTGCCACATGGGCCTTCCTACAAAGTTTCTTAAGTCTCCTAACAACGTGGGGGCTGGCTTTTCTCAGAGCAAAGGGTCCAAGAGAACAAGGCAGAGGCTTCCAATGCCTGTTGTGACTCAGCCCAAGCAATCAAACCATCACTACCCCCATATTCTGGTGGTCACATCAGCAGACCCGTAAAGAGACTACACAAAGGTGAGAATACCAGAAAATGCTAAATTATTGGAAACCATACTGAAGGCTGACCACCACACTACCACCATGCTTCACTGATTTCTCTGCAGAAGATCTAAATCTAAAATTCTGACCAGCCCAAATGATGTTTTTCGGGAAAAGTTTCTCTTATACCTAATTTTTTAAAAAGATTATTTATTTATTTATTTGAGAGCAACAGAGAAGCAGAGGGAGAAGCAGATTCCCTACTGAGCAGGGAGCCTGATGGGCTCAGTCGCAGGACATTGAGATCATGAACTGAGCCAAAGGCAGGTGTTTATCCAACTAAGCCACCCAGGTGCCCCTTTCCTATACTTTATGAAAGTGCCTTTCTCTTTCACTTTCTTCAGAGCTGTTATTTCTAACCAAGCGTTCTAGAACTATTTTATTTGTGCAACTCTTAATAACCTCTCTTATTTCAGAAGGAAGAGAGGGAGGAAAAGGAGTAAGGAGGAAGGGAGATGAAATCTTACATAAGATTTTTGATCTTTGTTCTTAAAGTGTTCTGGAGTCCCAAAGGTCACACTGAAGATAGCATTTTCTAGTATCTTATTTTGAAGAATCTGCAATATTAATGATTTTCAAACTTCCATTTCTTCCTCTACTGAGTGTATTAACTTGTTCTGTGGGGTTTTTTGACAAGCTCTCACACTGACTCCATAATGGGAAAAGTGCTATTTTTACAAATATGGTTTTCTAAGTTCATATCTTCTCTGTGTATTTGGAAAGTATGTAGTATTTCCCATCAAACACAAAGAATGTGTAACAATTAGAATTTTTGCTAACATTTGCCCTGCAGATATACTGCTTTGGGTGGAAAAAACACATGTATTTGTCTTTTATTTTATTTTTTAATTTATTCTTGAAGATTTAATCTATTTATTTGACAGAGGAAGTGAGAGAGCACAAGTAGGGGAAACAGTAGAGGGAGAGGGAGAAGCAGACTCCCTGCTGAGCAGGGAGCCTAATGTGGGGCCCAGGACCCAAAATCTGAGTCACCCAGGTACCCTATTTTGCCTTTAAAAACAAAGATCTACATTGATGCTACTGGCCACAATTTGACTTTCTTTTTGCTAAACAAAGATTTTTTTCTCTAAGTCACTATAGACACAGGCTTCTTCCTAAAGCACATAGATATTTTTAGGCAAGATAATCTAATGGGTAAGAGCTCAGTCTCTGGTATCTGAACCTGGATGTGAATCATGGTTCTGCCAGTTATGAATTGCGTGAGCATTTGGCAGATAATTTGTTTTTATTTTTTATTTTTTTAGAGAGGGAGAGAGAGAAGACAGGTATGGGCAGAAGGAGAGGGAGAGAGAGAATCTCAAGCAGGCTCCCTGCCCAGCACGGAGCCTGACTCATGGCTTGATCTCATGACCCTGAGATCATAACCTGAGCCGAAATCAAGAGTTGGATGCTTGACCAACTGAGCCACCCAGGTGCCCCAGATTATATAAATTTTCTAAGATTTAGTTTCCTCATCTATAAAATGAGGATAAGAATAGCACCAGATTTATAAGTGTTGCTAGTTCAACACCGGTCCTCTCAGCCATACTCAAAGACTGGTTTTGAAATGGAGTCTAAGACAGCAATAGTCATTGTGCTAACGTGTGGGGCGCGATGGTACAGGTGTAAGTGGTTTGGAAAGCTAACGCCATTCTGACAATATTCTGAAAATATACCTGTGTAGATTCCTCCCACAGATGAATTCAGGCAACAGCCACCCTGGGAAAAACAACCCATTTGTGACCCTGGTAGACATATCTAGTTAAAAATTGCATAGACCAACTTCATCTTAGACATAATTCAGACTTTTTAAACAATGAATTCAACATTAAATGGAAATCAAGCTTCATTTCTGCAAGAACTATTAGGTCTCTGTCTCTGATGTCTTCATAAATCTGGGGCTCCATAAGGTGGTGGGGTCCTTTTATGATGGAACATTTTGTCCATTACAAAAAAATGGAAGGATGTGAATCTCAACAAGACAGATATTTTTTTAAATGTCCAAAAGATATACAATATCCACGCTGATATTGTGTTCTACACATTAAGAATATAAAAGATAGAAAGTTTCATACAGTGAATGAATACAGAATAGTGGCTGCCAGTTTTTCTTGAGAGATTCCAGTGCATGACTTTGTTGGGATGGGCTCATCCCATTATTCTGGAGATTGCTGTTTACTCATAACTGAACAAAAATAAATGGTCAGTGAGAACAACAATGTGGTACCACTACACACCTATTAGAATGGCTAAAAATTCAAAGTGCTGGCAACATGAAATGCTGGACAGGATGTGGAGCAACAGGAAGTCTCCTTCATTGCTGGTGGGAATGCAAAATGGTATAGCCACTTTGGAAGGCAGTTTCATAGCTTTTCACAAAACTAAACATAGCTTTACCTTATGATCAGCAATCATGCTACTAGGTATTGACTCAAATGGGGTGAAAACCTATCTCCACACTAATGCCTACTTGTGAATGTTTACAGCACTTTATTCAAAATTGCTCCAACTTGGAAGCAACCAAGGTGTCCTTTGATTAGGTGAAGAGATAAATAATCTGTGGTGATCTGTAAAATGGAATATTACTGAGCTATAAAAAATGAGCTGTCAAGGCATGAGAAACAAGGAAAAACTTAAATGCATTTTGCTAAGCGAGGGAGGAAGCTGCATATTCTGTGATTTCAACTATATGATACTCTACAAAAGGTAAAAGTACAGAGATGGTACAAAATCAGTGGTTGCTCAGGGGTTCAGATGAGAGTAGGAGGAAAGGTGGGTAAAGGAATCCGTAGACAGAGCACAGGGCATTTTGAGTGCTATCTATTCCAAATGATACCGTAATGGTGGTTACAGGATGCACAGTTGTCGAATCCCACAGAATGTCCAAGGCGAAGCGTGAATTCTAAACTATGACTTAATACCAATGTATCAATAGTGGTTCACCGATTATAAGAAATTTAACACAGGAATGCAACGTTAATGATAGGAGAAACTGGGTGGGGAAAAGAGGGAGAATATGAGAACCCTGTTCTTTCTGTGCATGTTTTTTTCTGTAAAACTAAAACTGCTCTAAAAAAAAATCATCAAATCTATTTGAAAACCCTAGACTCTAAAAAAAAGTTGCTTTGGCTGGATTTGACTTCTGCGTCTATTTGAGAATGCTGACAGACACCAGCCTGACATTCTGGTGGAACACATTTGCCACATGATAAGGAAGGATTATGTTTTCTAAACATTCTGTTCCAGGTAAAAGATTGGGTTCCATTTCTGGAAAGACCTGTGACTTCATGCACGCCAAATTTGAATCTGTGTTCCAATACTTATAGGCACGTGACCATGAGAAACTTGCTTAACTGTTGTCTTAGTTTCCTCATCTGTAAAATGGAGATAATTGTGTGAAATCTGCCCCCGTAAGGTTGGGGTAAGGATTAAATCGAAGAGACAAACCAGCAGTAGGCAGCAATGATGAGAGTTTTTTTTTTTTTTTTTTGAAGATTTTATTTATTTATTTGAGAGAGAGAGAGAGAGAGACAGTAAGGGGTGGGGTAGAGGGAGAGGGAGAGAGAGTCTCAAGGTGACTCTGCGCTGAGTGTGAAGCCCAGCACAGGGCTTGATCTCACAACCCTGAGATCATGACCTGAGCCAAAACCAAGAGCCGGCCATTTGACTGACTGAGCCACCTAGGCACCCTTGAATGATAGTTTTTTCAGGGCAGACTGAGTACTTGTGTTCTAAGAATAATCATCATCTATTCTACCTAGGCTTATACATTTATTGAAAATAAGAACCACAATGTCTATTAAAAATTCTCTCAATGACACTCAACTTTACTGAAGCATAGGAAATAACTGGGAACCGTAATAGTTCCAAGAAATGAACTAAAATGCGGCTAATGTAAATAAAAAGGAGTTACCTACGGGCTTTTCCCAATTAATTAGCATATGCCCATTCAATTATTCATACCTTAGGGAACTCATTTAGGCAATCAGGTATCCATAAATATTCATCTTATTTACCTCAGTGTCTCTGTCATTAGGATTGGAAATTGGCAGTATTTTCTCAATATATTTCACAACTGGTTGCTTTGAAAAGAATTACCTGGGACTAAATTCCTATGTCATTAATGGTGAAAGTGAGCCACCACGTGAATGCTGAATTAAGAGAGAGCTGCTCCACGCTGGTGGTCGTCTCCTGGCCCAGGGACTCCATCATCTGCTGGAGAGGCCGCTTGGTGGGCTGCGCCCTGGCCGAGGTGCCATTCTGACCTTCGGCCACTAGCATGTGCTCTTGAATAGTTTTTCATGGCAGTCGGGCCGTGGGCCCACAGGAACGCAGAGGCTACACCTCTGGTTCTGATTTGTGGAAGAGGCAGAAAGAATGCGATTCGTAGGGGTGAGAGCATTGTGCCCCCAACACAGACAGAGGCTCCTAGGAGTAGGCTGTTCAAGATATGAAGGAGGCCCCCGAGGACATTCACGGAGGGGGGGTGTGCCGTCAGGGAGGGCCACCTCACGGGCAGGACCTGGCGCGACATGAAAATGCAGGGCCTCAGGTTCAAAACATTATGGATTTTGAGACTGCGACAGCGGGGCCTTTCTAAGTGCGAGGCCCTGTGCCCCCGTACGCGTTGCCCACCCTGGAGCTGTGTGCACCACATTCATTACCTTCTCCCTAACTGCCCGGCCTCAGACCAGAAGACAGGGACCAGAGACTCTTCTTGGTTGTTAGGAAACCAGTTTGCTGTATAAATAGTATTTCTGGAATGCTTCTCAGAGCTAGGCCCTGTGCTACCCTCTGACATTATCTCCGTATCTCCATCATCTCCTTACACTCTGCCTCCACGTGGATTTTACTGTGTCCGTTTCACCAGCGAAGGGACTGAGTTTAGGGAAAACAAGGCAATAACAGGAGCTCCTAAGTGACCCAATCAGGACAGACTCCTGCAGTTTCCTCTGTCTGACTCCGAAGGCTGTGTGCTTCTCATGGGGATCACGTTGCTGGGTAGATGTGGAATTTAGGAACATCTAAAGTATAGCATGCGCCCTTTGCGGGGTCACTTTTCTATTTCCAATCATTTTATTTACCTTGAAGGATTAAGCTCCCCTCGCAGGCCCTCTAGCCCCCTTTTACCAGTGATAGGAAACACCGCAATTTTTGTTTTTTAAACACAGCAAATTACAAGTTTTGCTTCCACCTCTTGCCCTCTAGGCTGCAGACAAAAGCTCTTTCACTGCGTCAAAGGGATACAGTCAGGCGAACAGTATAAACTAGCAGGACGATTTAGTTTTGAAAGAGAAGCCTGATCTAAACTTTTTTGATCCACACTTGAAATAAATCAAGATGATTCAGGACGGGTCATGAAAGACCCTTTGAGAAGGGAAGGTCTTCAGAATGCAGAGTGGGGCCAAGTTTCTCCTTAACTTTCCTGCCCACAAATTGTGTAAAAACCAGGGGCAGGGTGGAAGGGGGTGTGGGTATCACGGAATGGCCCTCTTGAAAGTCTTTTCTTGCTTAGTGGTAAGGAAACAATCTCAGAATGTCCCCACCTTCGGAAAGGAAGGCTCCTTTTGTTTGAAGCTTAGCAAAGCGACTTTGGTTGCCATGAAGACAGAATTAGTACTAGGACCAGTTTAGGCTGTGCGCCTCTTGGAAGCCAGGCCCCCATGCAGCCAACAAACAGCGTGAGTGGTCCAGCTTTCCCAAAGCTCGGCTGCTCATTAGAGCCATCAGTTAACCCCCTGCCCCTGCCCATTGCCTACTTATTGTAATTAATTTTATGGCCCCTTTAAAAAAAGAGAGCGAAAAGAAAAGAGAGATCGCTACATTTTATGCTACATTGCACAAGCAATTGAAAGTTGCAGGGAAAGAAGAAAAAAAAATCCGAGCACCAAATGTTTAGCAGGCTTTTCTTCTATTTTAAATGAGCAACCTATTTAAATCAATTATCAGCTCAAAATGAGCAGACTGATCTAATTAGTCTTGGCCCCTGGTGGGTTAATGAATGAAAGGGAGGTGCTGGGTAGACATGGGCTTTCTCTAGAGTCTTCGGAACTGACCACACTAACACAGAGCCTTTCTGGGTTGCTAAGTCTTATCAAGTAGAATTACAGAAAGAAATAAAGACACACGCGCGCACACACACACACACACACAGAGTGTAGAATAACAGAAGGAGAGGAAAAGGGGAGAATTATGAGTTCCATCAACAGAATGACTAAGCATTGCATGGCAAATTTTCAGCCTGTGTTTTACCAAGCAGTGATCATTACCGTTTGATAAGTTGTTCAGAATTGTAAATAAATCAATTGGTGTTTTCTTTAAGCATGTTTGAAATGGAACAACGTATTGACTTCAGGAGAAAACATGCTGGTGAGCGATGACAGCATAAACCCTGACTCTTGGCATATAGAACCTCCTCACTCTTCCTGTCCCATCGCGTCTTACCCTTTATTTAATCGTAATGGCCCCTGGACATTAATATGCGGTTCATTAAAGAACTAATGTAAGGATGCAGGAGTGGGAAATAGGATGAACAGGAAGGTTGCGAGTGTGGGAAAAATCTCAAATTTCTTAGGATTTTTTTTTTGTTTCGCTTTAATACATCTTTTTGAGTTTTCTACCACTGCAAGAAAGTGGATATTTGCTTTTTGGGTTATGACATTTCTTACCCCAAATGTTAACTCTCTGGTAAATGTTACAAGTGTTTACAGTTTGGGGATTTGATGTCTGTTACTTTGTGGGTTCCTCTTATCTAATGGAAATGACACAGGCTCGGAGGTCTGGCAGACCAGCTCTGCTTCTGAAATGCGTGACCTGAGGTAACTTCCTCTCTCGAAACCTCCATTTTCTCATCTTTAATATGGGGACAATCCCAGTCAGTTGTTCTGAGAGTCGAGGTGGTGTGTGTCAAGTGGCTACCCTCTGTGCCCTTCCTGTCTCCTTCCTCACTCAGAAAGGCATTCCCAGGGGTGTTTGGGTAAAGAGCAGAAGTGCCCTTGTGTTTTTCAAAAAGAATGCAATGGGGTGTGAATTTTTCTGCACCGATTTTCACTTGAATGAGGTCATTTTTTTCAAGACCCTCCCTGAAGGAATGAGAAAAATGAGTCTCCGGTAACCAAGGTCTTGCCTCCAGTTGAGGGTGGAGAATAATCAGGGAGACTCCATAAATGGCCCAGCTCTTCTCTGGACAGAGCCCACACATATTTCTGGATTAGAAAAACATCACTGAAAAGCTGAAAAGAATCACCATTGTCATTAGGGTTTCAGGAAGCCAGTCATGGGGTGGAGAGGGGAGAGGAGAGCTTGCGGAGGGTGTTCAGGCCGCCTGAACCCAGCCTGTGATGGAAGGAACTGAAGACCTCGTGGAAATACTCCAAGACATGGTATTGGCTATGGAAGAGCCATTCTCCATAACTCCTCTACCCAGTCCTCCTCCCCCACCAGATTTTATTTTATCTTGGTCAGAGAGACTTAGGAAACATTGGATCATCTCTGAATGACGATTGGCTCTTATGGCAAGATGCTTCTTTGCTGCCAAACAGCTATATCCTTAAAGACATTTCTAAGAACTCAGTCTTTAATCCATAAAATGTCCAGAAACATTGGCCTTTACGGAAAGTAAAATCCTACTGTTTTATGACCGCTTGGAGAGATCATGGTTCTTTTTACCAAGCACGCTATCTCATCAAAGGAGGAAATACCATTCACCTTATCATCCCTTGCCTTAGGCTGGAGGGTCTCACAGAGGTACAACATACCTCATTGGAGATGAAAATGGGAGATGAGGGAAAGATGAGGGAAAACTTTGCAGACTCTCATGTGAACTGGAATTTGGCTTTCTGGGGCAAAGAGTGGGCGTGGGAGCATTCAGGAGTATACATAAAGGAATGCTGGAAACAATTTGCTATTTTTAGAGACACAGAAAGACAGAGAAAAAAGGGGAGAAAAATCTTTGCAGCCAGGGAATGGGAACTTTGTAGTTCCTCATAGTTTCAACATGGGTTCTTACAATGATTTATTCAATTAACCTCTTGCCTGTAACCCTCCATCTTTAAATAAGCAGAATCTGAGAACAACAATTGTAACTTGGCTAACGAGAAGCTGGGTAAGTATTAAGTGTTTAAAAATCCCACTATTGGAGTCTGGTAATTTTTAAACATATAATTACCTCTTTTATTATGCTTTGATTAGATTAAAATTAATGCATTATTAAGTCATGATATGTTCAACCATCTAGACCCCTGTATAGACACAGATAGCGACTCCCTTTTTTCCCCTTCCCCAGGTCTAAGTTAATTAAATTCCCTTTAATTATAATTTACTAAAAAGCTTCACTTTTGCCACTATTATGTCTTTTGAACTTTGAAATTTGAAAAAAAAAAAGAGGACCTTAAAATGGTCTTTTACAGGAGAAATGAACTGTCAGCGAATTCAGGCAAAATTAATTATTTCAGCTTGATAAACCTTTTCATCTATTTGACTCCTTATACAGAAAAGCCAATTAATAATGTCAAACATGCTTTGCCTCCAGGGACCTGCAAGTTCTAATGAGTCTGTTTACTGTGGAGTGGCTAGCAGAATGAGCTTCATGTAGAAATTTTCTAATCGCGCCACACCTGTCAAGCTCAGTCTCATTATCTGTGTACCAAGGGCAAACCTCATTTTGTCAGTAGCGGTTTTCGAAGAACTAACAGATGCCTGGGGGAACATGCAGGACTGTCCGCCAGTAGACGAGTCACTTAATTACCAATCAGAGCAGCCACGGTGAATGCCTAATGCTCCTTAGTCCCCGACCTTCTTCATCCCAACTGCACACGCCCGCGCTATTGGGGACCTGGAGCCTGGGTCCTTCTCTGCGTCCAGTGCTCATCTACTAGGACCCCTTTCTCCTGCGGTGATGATTGATGAAGCGCCTCTGGAAACAGTGATTAATCAAATGTGTGTTGTACCACGGGTGGGCCAGTGTGGGTAGCCTGCCGGCTCGCTGATAATTGTTTGATGGGTGCAGGGGGAGCCTGTTCAGGAAGGTGTGGACACAGCCACCCCTAAAAAGAGACCACATGTCCCTTCCCACCATCCATTTGCCTCTTTGACTTGCAGGAAGTCCCAGTATGAGATATTTGGTGGCATTCTGGAAGGCGCACGGTACCCCAGGGCAGATCTTCTCAAGCTTTGAGGTCACCACATTACCCGAGGATCTTGTTCCAACAGGCTTCTGAATCAGTGGGTCTGGGCCTGAGGTTCTGCCTTTCCGATGAGCTGCTGCTGCTGCTGTAGGAGTGTGGACCACACATAAGGCCAGAGTGGAGACCAGCCATCTTGGACAAGCTGCCACCCTACTTTGAAACTTACATCCCCACCTTTCTAAAATATTATGAAACCTTGGTTCCTTGTGATTGCCTTTAAAATAACAGGCAGGCATGTTTGTGTGCACCCTGTGATCTAGGCTCTACCCAGTCTCTCTACCTCCCTTTGCCTCAATCCCTTCTTGCAGCAGACCTCCTTGCCAGCATACACTGCCTGAGCCATGCTCTCCCACCCTCTTGCTGGCCATTTCCCCCCACTTCTCTTCAAGGTTCTTCTCAGGTATTGCCTCGAGCAGAGTGCCTTCCTTGACTTTCCTCCCCTAAGCCCCAGACCATTGTAGCAGACCCTCATTTATGCTCTTGTTGACCTCCTAGAAGCTTGTGTCACTCTACGGTGTCATGAACCACTTCCTCATTCACCTCTGTGGCTAAGTCGGGAGCGCCCTGGGGGAAATACCTTTAGCCTGCTGCTCTACCCACCCCCCCCCCCAACCCCCCACCCCGCCTCCACGCCATCTCCAGCATCTGCTTTCTTTTCCAGAACACTGCTTCTTCTGCTTTAATTGCAAGCCCTCGTAGTTTCTGGACTATTGTAGCCACTTTCTCCTCACCAGTTTCTCTGATTCTAGGATCTCTCCTGTCTCATCCATCCTTAACACTGCACGCAGAACTAGGACCTAAGTTGAACCATGCTTGTGCATGGCACCATCCCCCGCCCCAGCATCTGGAAAGCTTAAATGTGCCACTTTCCCCATCTCTGAGAAGGGATCCCATGGCTGCCAACTCTGAGTTCTGAAGATCAACACACTTCTTCACCCTCTTGTTTGAAGAGAATTTGCCTTGGCTGGGTCCAGATCCACAAATCTCAAGGTGAGGGTCTAATGTTGTCTCATGCCAGGGAAGGACTGAGATTTGAAAAGCAAGCTAAGAGGCAGGCAGCCTCAAGGCTTAGATGTTGAAGAGCCCTGATATGAAATGGAAGTCTGCCATTTCTGGGCATCTGTTTTGTTCTAGCTCAGTTTCTAGTTTTGTAAGAGTGAGGGACAGTCTCTAACTGGTTTGACATGATAAGGATAAGAGATAAAATTTAATAAATGGTAGATATTTATTACTGTTTATTGAAATCATTCTGAAAAGGCTTTGACGTTCAATGAGAGCCATCCACCTGCAAAGTGTCTGCACTATGACTTTTCGTTTTTTTTTCATGACTGTTTTTCCCGTGTCTTCTCTGAGTAGTGCAGTGTCACTGAGCCGTGAACTCAAGGTCTACAAGAAATCAGACAGGTCACATAAAATCAGCCAGTGGGCTTTGAGGAAATCAAATATAGTTAACCTCTACTTTCATTAGCTTTATTTCCCCAGGAAAACTGTGTTTCTGGGGAAATCTCAAAGTGTATCCGATTCGGGCAGAGCCTTCTAATTTCTTAGCCCAGGGAGCAAAAGGAAGCTGGAAAATGGAGCCTGATTAATTCTGTCAACACTCTACTCGAGTGCTTCCTATCCCGCCCTCCTGTTGAATGCTAGGCAGAGAGATGGCTGGACGCCCAGGGACTCTTCTGTCCTGTGTGTGTGCTTCAGCCAAGCTGACGTCGTTTTGTCAACCTTAGACCTTTAGACTGTTGGCCACCATAAAATAGCCCCAGGTACCGGGCCGTGATTAAAAAAAAAAAAAAAAAAGAAAATTTTGAGCAGCATTTCACATAGTCTTCTTTCAGTAGGTGGAAAAGGCTTCGTCCATTCTTACTGATATTTTTCCATATCGATGTCAGTTTGTTTACTAAGGAGTGCGTCTCTAATTTTACAATGAGTGTCAAGAGGAAATTAGGGCTTGCTATGGAAAATAGTCAGTTTAGAGCTGTGTCGTTGGGGCCCGAGATTTTCATCCTGTGTGGTGGGAAGCCCTAGGTTTCTAAGGAAATGCCTTGCGCCTTTCTTGGAGGGAGGGAACAAACAAGGAGTTGGAGTCACGGTTCCCCTCGTCTTCCCTTCAGTCTGGCCTGCTTGTATCTGTTTGATAGGCTGGTGTTTCATTAACGTTTTATTTGAAAAAGAGCACCGAGGCTTTTAAAAATGCTGGAAACCATTGTTCTAGCTCAAATTTCAGTGGTAACAGGGATGTTCAGATCATGTAGTTTTAGGGTCCTTATCCCTCAACATCACATTCATGCTTATCAGAGCCAGGATTGTTCCTCATGGCCTGTAATGCAGTACTTTACCTGCATTCCACCAATAGCCTCCTCTTTATACCCAAAGAGCTTTACCCCTTACGAAAAAGCAATAGAGAGTCCACAGTTTATTATGTTGACATCATAGCTGATAAATAGCTACCAGGGAGGCCGTCCATCTGGTCTCCCCCTCTGGGAGAGTAGAACATGTGTAGAGGAGATGGATGGCCCATTTTACTCGTATCAGGAACAGCCAAGAAAGTTCTTAGGGATTCCAGTGTTTCCTATGATCTTTCAGTATTGCCAAATGTCCTTCTACGTTTTAATGGAGAACTCATCTGTAGGATCACAAGTGTTGGGCATCTTCAAATTGCTTCTGTTGACTTTATTTACACCTAGAGCACTGGACTTTCTGTGACAATGGAAGAAAAAACTTTATATAGTAGAAAACCACAGATTTCAGAGTCTGGCAAAACTGTTTTCGATTTTGTTCTGCGATTTACTGGAAAGATACATTAGGTAAGCTTGGCATTCCTAATGGTCCATTTCTCCCTGTATTTCTAGGAAATCAGAGCCCTCTTCATCTTTTGCCATCAAACCCACCTCAAGATTGAGAGCCAGCTCATGTCAGTAAAGATATTCTCCCCCAATCTGAAATGCAGGAGGGGTGTCTGATAGGAAAGAGTGTTTCAAAGTAGATTTCAGTTCCATTCAGGGCAATTCACTGTTTATCTGCTAAGCACCTAGCTTACGTCAAACACTCCCCAAGACACAGTGAGGGCTACGTTCAGAGGTGAGTCAAACACACATCTTGCAGCAGAGAGATGCAGACCACAGCCAAGCTGGGGGAAGGGCTACAGTTGGAATTATAACTCTATCATCATAAATGACTGACTCCACACTCTGTAGACCCTCATCAGGATCGGGATGTTTCCTCTCATTTCTGCCCTTAAAGTAAACAAGCAGAACATATTATATAAGTCTTTTAAAACCTTGTTAAGAGTTGAATTTTTTATCTTTTACCCCCAAAATGAGCAGGTTAAATCTGAGATTCGGATATTAAGATAGTTTTAGATGTTAGATTTAGATATTATCATGTACGTTTAGAGATCATCAATCAGACAGTAGCCAAGTCCATGAGAACATTTGAGAAGGAAGAGGACAAGGTGATCCTACACCTTGCTTCATTTTACAGTGAAGAAACCCTGAGATGAGGAGGGCCTCGTGGAAGGTCTTATCTCTTGTCCCCCAGGCCACAGCATGTTTTACGTCACCTAAGTGTCAACTCAAAGGACACCATATCATGCCTCCTGATGGCCCCTCCTGGGCAGATTGGCACCAATTCTATATTCATGTATTCTTTAAGTCTACTCTCTTGTAGTAAGTCTGAAGCTTTCCCCACTTTTTAAAAGAATGTAGCTCTCCCCCTTCACAGCTTTCTCAATGCATTACTGTGTCTGTCCAAGTCTTCTGGCAAGCCCGGGAGCACTTCTGAGCCCCACAGAGCCCTGTGGTTAGAACGAGCTGGTGGAAGTTAATGCTGATTTCCTGCTGCAGAGTGAGTTTTGTGACTTCCCAAACCCTCTTTGATCAAAGCAACTAGAAGGCTGGAGGCAGATGATTCACAAGCTCAGTAGTGGAGAAACTCTGCTCGGGGACGCCATGGTGAATGGTATTTAAATACAGCGTCTCGTTCCCTTACTAGGAGAGAACTAGAATGCTCACACTCGTTCTCTGGGCTAGGACTCTTCATGAACTATGTTTCCGGAGAAGACTGCAGTGCTCCATTTCCTGGGGAGCCATCATTTGCTCACCTTCCTCATTTTGATGTGCTAACAGTCCCTACTGAAGACCGTAAGTCTCCAGTGGATAAGCAAACTAGAATTTTGCCTATCTTTGACAAGTGCAGAGTTTTGAAAATTGGCCTGGGAAAGTGTATCATGGAAGTATAGACCATATTAATTTAACTACTTGGCTTTTCGTGGGCTTGATCCTTTGCTAACCTATGAGGATTAAGAAACCAGAAAGCTGGGACACATGGGTGGCTCAGTCGGTTAAGCTTCCACCTTCAACTCAGGTCATGATCCCAGTATCCTGGGATGAAGCCCTGAGCAGGGAACTTGCTTCTCCCTCTGTTTCTGCTTCTCCCCCTCGCTCATGCTCACTTGTTCTCATGCGCCTGTGTGTGTGATCTCTCTCTCTCTCTCAAAATAAACAAATAAAATCTTAAAAAAAAGAGAGAGAGAGAAAGAAATGAGAAATTTATGGGACTTTATTCCTAAGGAAGTCATGATGCAGCAGAGAAGTCCTCCTGCAAGAAAACACAGACTTGCGCTCCAGGCTGGTGACTGAAGCAATAGATCAGGTACAGCAGTACCAGCGTAAATATATCAGAGAAAACTTCCGACACATGGTAAGAACTGAATTAGATTTCCAAGTGTTGCGTGAGTGTTCTCTTGGGGCAATTTCAGACAAAGGGACTATCCTGAGAACTCTCACTTAGGCCTCCAACTAGACATTTATTCCCAAGACACCATGAGGTCAGTTGGTTATTGAAGACCTCAAGGCAATGTCGTTATTGTTGAAGAGAAGACTCGGGACCCAACTGCCTCAATTTGGACTAGTACCAATTCTTAGCTAAGTGATCTTGTGTAGTAAGTACTTACCTCTTTGAACCCCAATTTCCTCATCTATAAAATGGGTGTAGTAACAGTAACTTCCTTGTAGATGGTTGTGAAGAATAAATGGTAGAAATAATCCACATTAGTTGTTTAAGACCAATGCTTGGCATGCGGTGTTTAGTATGTATAACTTATATAACTTCTGTGGTTTCGTTTGTCCCTCCCATATCCAAATATCTTCATTATTTGCTTGCCACAGTGCCTACGAGCAGAACCGACAGTGTGTTAAGCAGCAGAGACCCATCCTTTCCCTAGCAAAACGTCATTAGCTCATTGGCCCAGATATAGCCAGAGATGGCCTGATCACGTAGATACTTGCAGAGGGTATGAGAGGATAGGTGAGAGCATATCGTTCTTAGTTGTCATCCTATTCTGTAAGACTTTAGGAGGCGAGGTCCAGAATAAGGAAGTCTCAACAGTATGGGTGTCAGAGAAGGGTGCTGAGGTGGCCAGGGAAGAGGGGAGTGTGGAGAAGAGGGAGAAGGCAAAGGACCAGGAGGAACAGGGCAGGCAGGAAGGAATCATGAGGCCGGGTTGGGAGGGATGTCAGGCAAGGAGATGGCATTCAGAAAGCCAGATCCTTAAATGTTAGAAGGATTTACAAGCCAGGGTGGTGGCGCCCAAGGAAGGAATTACCGGTTTGTTCCTGGGTTTTACAAATAGTGCTTCAGCTAAAATACTGGCTGTGTCAGGTGACGTCGTACTTCATTTATTTACTGAGCTCCTCGTGGGTGTCTCCTTTTCAGCACTTTTTGTTCAATTAACAAAATTAGATTAGACTACACAGACTTTTTTAAACTGTTGTTTATCCTCACATGTATCATAAGCCCTTCTTACATTGTTCGTTCTCCTCCACAGCTAATTTTTAATGGTTACAAGGGCATTCCATTTTTTGATTGTATCGTAATGCATTTAATGAGGCCTTATTATTGTACATTTATGTTGTTTCCAAATTTTCTCTCTTATAATCATGCAATAAACATCCTTGAAGACAGATCTTTGTGCAGATCCATAATTATGAGGATACATTTTTACAGGCAGTATCACTTGTAAAAGTATAATTAAAATTTAATTTGTTAAATTTAGGGCAAAAACATCAGTAAGTCTTTTGACACATGTTGCTCTCCAGAGAGGTTGTACTGAACTCACCCCCACAAGTAACATTCATCGGCTTTAGAATTAGTATTAGGAGTTTTAAAAACCTGTGTGTGTTCTTTTATTTTCAATTAAATGGGGGATCTGTTGACAAGTCACTAAAAACTGCCCAAGGAGATCTTGGTGGAAAATATGCACATGCTCATTCAAAATGTTCAGCGGATTCTGGAATACCCAAGGACTCAGACGCAATGTCAACATTTGTCCAGGCCCAGTATCGGTGAGGTACAGAGAAATAGGAGACAGTTGCTTCCAAATATTAGTTTATAACAATCAAGGGAGATGGGGCTCGGGAGCAGTAGCACTACTGTTCTGTTCTTAACTAGCACCACATGTAGCGGGGATGGTGCCTGAGGTAGGGTCCTAAATATCCAGTCCAATCCAGCATGGGCGGCCCGACTGCAAGGTTGGTGAAATGACCGGGGTGGGCAAGCCCCTGTGGCTGGTGGAGTCCATTCACCGCCACACGGTTTTTCTAGGTCTTCACAAAGGCTGCATGTTGTACCTGGGAGTCACCATCCAGGCGCTATCTGGTTTGGCTATACTGTGGGAGAAACAGTGTTAGGCCCTTTGCAACAACATCGTGACATGGGCATGACCCTCACATCCCCTCTTGAGGTCATTGAGGTGCAGGGTCCCATAGTGAGTGAATGCATGAGCATATCTGAGACTTGAATCCCATGAAACTAACCCAGGGCCTGTGCTTCGCCTAGTCCTGGTTCCATACATTATTCCCCAGCATTGCCGAAGACACCCCACCCAATCTGGCTGGCACAGTGCCTTCTTCCCTTCCGTTGACACTGCACTGCACCTAGCTCGGGACAACAAAGCCACAAAATGATATTGAGTGTCTGAATGTCAAGTCTCCACACTAGTCTATGTACCCCTTGAGAATGAGAGTGGTACTTGACCTGTCTGTGTGCAGTGTCTGATGTTACACTCGGTCTCACTAAATGCTGTTGGCTACCGAAAGGAAGGTAAGGAAGGAGAGAGGGAAGCAAAGAGGGAAAGAAGGAATGAAGGAAGGAAAAAACACTGGACTTGACTCTGGTTCAGTAATTTGCCTGGGGGTTCTGGAGCTTTGTGGTGGATACCAGGGGTCCCGGTAACTCTGGGGCAGTTGGCAATAGCCTTGCACCCTGTGGATGGTGGTGAGCCCTCCTCCACATGGGGTGCTCCCTGGGGCCCTCCCACCTTGATCTCTAGGGTATATCTGCCCTTCATGTCCCACTGGAGTCAATATGATGGTCACACTGAGCTTGCTTCCAGGTCTCTGCTGTAAAGCCATTTTGTTTTCACTTAAGAGAACCCTTGGAGCACCTGGGTGGTTGCTTCCAGGTCTCTGCTGTAAAGCCATTATGTTTTCACTTAAGAGAACCCTTGGAGCACCTGGGTGGTTGAGTGGGTTAAGCATCTGACTCTTGATTTCAGCTCAGGTCATGATCTCAGGGTCATGAGATCAAGCGCCATGCCAGGCTCCATGGTGGATGTGGAGCCTGCTTAAGATTCTCTCTTTCTCCCTCTCCCTCTGCCCCTCCTCTGCTCACTGGCATGTGCACGCTCTCTCTCAAATAAATAAATAAATCTTTTTTTTTAAAAGGAGCAAAGGAATCCTTTTTTATGCAGAAGCAGATCTTAACCCAATGTTCCAGGTGTTATGCTTTCAAATTTTCTTTTTCTAAAAATGGGAAAAAAAAAAAAAAAAACATGCTGAGCAATGATGTGCCAAAACATTACAGCTTTGTTGAGTGGTTTTCTGTCTTTCTTCTCCTTTTTTTTTTTTTTTTTTTTTTTTTTTTTTTATTAATGCTTACACAACAGATCCTGCTGTAGAAGCCAGTGAGAGAACATTCTCTTCTCTGGTGTGGTTTGGTAGAATAATTACTACTAATTACAGCAATAATGAACCACATTCACCTTGAGTTATAAAAATGAAATAACAGCCATCCGAGGACTCTATAAGGGTGTGCTGCTTTTGTAATTCCCAGAGCATGTTCACAAACATGATCTCATTGGGTTTTCATAGCAGCCAGGTAAGACGGGGACATGTTGGAGCCATTGTTCCCATTTTCAGGTGAGATGGAAAGAGATCAAGAGTCTTGCTCAAGGTCACACAGTGATTCAGTCGCTGATGGAGAGGAAGAGTCAGGATCTCAGCCTTAATAACCCTACATCTTTTCCAGAACAGTTGAGATAATCTCCCATGAGTGTCCCTGTGTCTGGCTATGGAATTCTAATGTCTAAGTATCTGAGACTGGAGGTCATGGGCAGCCAGGCCACAGGTAGCTATGTTTTAACACATGCCTAAATTTAAAAGAAGGCTCAGCCTGAGGTTTAGTGAGATCACACTATCTTCTCCATTAGTCATAGGTCAGAATGAGGCTATTTAGTTATGCAGTTAGGGGCTTTGGCCCTGGGGCCTTGGAGACAACAAACCTGGCTTTAAATCTAGGCCCTGATTCTTACTGGTATGTGACTTTGAGCAAAGTACCTCTCCAGCCTGCTTCCTCACATAAAATTTGCTTGAGGGGTGCCTGCGTGGCTCAGTCAGTTACACATCTGGCTCTTGATTTCAGCTCAAGTCATGATCTCAGGGTGGTGAGATCAAGCCCCATGTCAGGCTCTGTGCTCAGTGAGGAGTCTGCTTGAGATTCTCTCCCTCTCCCTCTGCTCCTGTCCACCCCCTCCTCTTCCTCTCAAATAAATAAATAAATCTTTAAAATAAATAAATAACATTTGCTTGAAACTAGAACACACTGCATAGATGGTTTTGATAATTAAACGAGATGCAGAACTCTCAACACATAGCGAGCTCTCAATAGCTCTGCGCCATTGTGATTAGTAGTATTATCATCACAAGGTGGATGGGAATTCATCCAGAGACCTCCTTCTTGTCTTGGGCCTCTGTCATTTGGGCCCCAAAGATGGCAGAAATGCTGATGGCACCACAGTCAGAAGGCCCCCTAAGGATGGAACCGAGCAAGGTTTTGGGAATGTGGCAGTCCAATCTTTGGTATTGTATCAGTTTCCAAGGGCTGATGTAACAGATAAACCACAAACTTAGTGGCTTAAAACAACAAAGATTTATTACCTCACTGTTCTATAGGTCAGAAATCTAATGTGGCTTTCCTTGAGCTCATATCCAGGTGTTGGCAGGGCTGTATTCTTCTTCCCTGGAGGCTCCAAGGAGAATAGGTTTCCCTGCCCTTTCCAGCTTGTAGAGACTCCTGCATTCCCGGGATCCTGGCCACCTCCACCATCAGCAAAATCAGCAACAGCATGTTGCATCCTTCTCATTCAATCCACTCTGACCTCTTTTGTCTCCTTCTTCCATTTTCAAGAACCTTCATAATTCCACTGGGCCCATCCAGATACTCCAGGATTTTGTACTCTCTGAAGGTCAAACGATCAGCCACATTACATCCCTCTACATCCCTGATGCTCTCAGTTCTGTGGATCAGGACATGGACATTTTGGGGGATGGGACATTATTCTGCCTACTGCAAATATCCAAGCTCTGCTCACCTAGTTAAGGCCTGGATGCTGAGTCCAGCCTTGGGCACCACAGCCAAGAGGAGGGAATAATAAAAATATACTAAAACTACAAAGGTGTTTCTCCAAGAATATTCTGTGCATTAGAATCTACCAGGTGGGCTTGTTTAAAAGCAGATTCCAGGACTTTATCCTCCATCACAACCTCTTGGTTAAGTAAGTCTGGAATAGACTCAAGGACTTTGCATTGAACAAACTCCCAGAAGTATGATCCCGACATTCACTTAATGGGATGAACCATGTCTGTAAAGCACGGCCTGTGTTGAGCACAGCACTAAGAGGCAAACACGATCTGGAGCCCTGGGAGCAGAGGCAGGGCAAGAATCCATCAGTAGGGAAGAAACAAGAAGACTCCCTGAAGCTTCTCCTCACAGACGCCTGGGTCAGCCTGGGAATAGAAAAGGAGATCAAGGTCAAGGCCGACCCTGGTGTCTCAGGCACTGTTGCCGGGAGAATTAGACACCTGGCCTGGAATTCACACAACACACTCTTGACCAGCTTTTGAGCTGCGTACAGGAGGGGAGGGGACCGTGTGATGTTGTTGCTGGAACACAGAAAGCTGGTGAAAGGCCTGCTCCCTTCCCAGGCGTCAACCGTTGTGGAGCGGGGGCAACTCCTAGGATCCTGCTCATCGCTGAAGAATGTGAAGGATCCCGGGACATGGCCCCTCCCTGCCTTCAGACCCAGCGCCCTTCTCTGGAGGTCAGGCAGAGTCCAGGGGGGTGCGGGTAGGTGGGGGTGCAATGGGGACCGAGGCTGAATCATGTTTCCCCTGGAGGAGTGGGGGTGACTTCACCGGGAGCCAGTACCTCCCTCACTGACTTGTTCTTACAGCGGGAGGTGGTGTCCTCACCTTGGACACGTTCATCCGCGGAAGGTGTTTATGGGGTTCTGGCAGCAAGCTCAGCTTCTCATCACCTGAGATGGGTGCTGGCCCCGCTGTCTCCCCTGTCTTCTGGTCAGGTGGTCCTTGTTTTCTCCATTAAACTTTGAAAGCCTCCATCCCTTCATTGGTCCCGAGATCAGCTCCAGACGGGCACAGGAGGGGTGCAGTAGGGCTGGGATCCGGGATGCCCCTGGAACAGGCTTTGGTCCCTCTATGGCTTCTGTCGGTGCATTCATGGCCCGCTCCTCCTGCTGGCAGGCCTGGACTTCTTGCCAGATTAACATCCCTAGAAGATAGACAAGGTAAGGGCATAATCATACCCTTTCCCCATGGCCTTACTTAAAGTCTACAAGACATCTGCTGATAGCTCATCACCTGCTACTCTCCTTGCCAGGCCTTGCCCTTGACCAGATATCTTTGCCAGACCACCTTCCATCCTGAGGGTTCAGTCTACATAGGAGGAAAGCACATGACACCAAAGAAGGAGAATAGGATTTTTAACCAGACAACTTTGGTGCAAGTCCCAGCAGAACTGTTTGATTGCTATGATCTTGGGCAAGTACCTTAACCTCCCCTGGATTCATTTCACTTGCCTGACTCACAGGGTCATTTTGAAGATTAAATCAGATAATGCATATAAAACCCCATTATGAAGAGTAAAATATGTCCATTAAGGATTTATTGAGCCCATTTATGAAGTGTTTATTCCATGCCAAGCCCCAAGCTGGGCAGTGTGGGCATGGACGTTTAAGACACAGCACAAACTGAAAGCATCTCAAGGTGTAGCTTTCATCATTATGATTAGTAATAAGAAACACTGGAAGGTGAGCAAGCTCAGGACCGGCGATGAGGGTGTAGGGCCGAGGATCCTGGCCATGGTGGCTGCGGTGAAGTGGGGGTGTGAAGTGCCAACCTTTGCTAGTGGCCTGGAAAAATCTCTCCATGCATCCGTGTCCCTTGGGATGGAATCTGGTCCGTGGGGTGGAAGTATTCTAGTTTGAGGTTTCTATGTCCTGCTATCTCTCCTGGAGTCTTCCTCTTGAGACGGTCCTAGATTTTCCATTCATTTTTGGAATCTTTTCACTTCGGACACCCAGTGGGCTTTGAGTCCTTGGATCCTGGATCTAGGGCAGACTCACACTCAGTGCCTTCTCTGAAATCCTTGGGGCCCGATGTGTTTCAGAAATCACCTTGGATTGGGGCGCCTGGGGGACTCCATCAGTTAGGCATCTCTCTTTGGCTCAGATCATGATCTCAGGGTCCTGGGATAGAGCATCGCATTGGGTTCCCTGCTCACTGGGGACCTGCTTCTCTCTCTCCCTCCGCTGCTCCTCTTGTTTGTGCTGTCTAGCTCTTTCTCTGTCAAATGAATTAAAAAAAAAAAAGAAAGAAAGAAAGAAAGAGAGAGAGAAATCAGCTTGGATTTTAGAAAAGTAATACTGACCATATTAACAGTGATAGCAGGATCTGGGCACCATCCTCCCCCCGCCCCCACCCCCACCAAACGTGGAAGGATTCCTGCAGCAGGAACATGGGACTGTTTTCCACTAAATGGGGTCAGTAAAGACTATAGATAACCTCATGTGGCCAAATGAGTTATGATAAAACTTTTGCTTTTCAGACTCTTTTGAGTTTGTGAATTATGAATAAGGGACTATGGATCTATAGAGCTTAGCCTTTGAGCTCGTGCCTGTCAGGTCGAGACGATTTCATTATTTTTATATTTTAATATATCCATATATTTTAATATAGCCATACATTCATGGAGGATATAAGGTATTCTGGACCCTGTTCTTGGAAATCCCAGGTATTCCTTTTACACCTGTAGGTAAGCACCTGTGTACCTTCTCCAGTGTTATATTTCCAGCCAAATAAGAGCCCATCACTTGAGTCTACCCAAAACAAACAGACCAAAAATCAGAAAGGAGTTTGGAAAGGGCCACTTACAGCAAAATCATCCTGTTCCTCATGTAACTAGGGGTTGATCTAGATCATCGTTGTAAGGGTGCCTCTTGTATAACAGTCCTATTTGCCCTTCTTCATTCATTCCTTCGGTCACTTATTTACTTATCCAATTACTCTTTTATTCTCTCACACCCTCCTTTGTTGATTAATTTGTCCTTTCATTCAATAAACAATAGGGTCAGCAATGAATTGATGTCAGACCCAGGGCCAGATCCTGGGACAAGGCAAATGAGACATGTTCTTGCCCTCTGGGACTTTCAGTTGCATAGGGCAGACAAACAGGAAACCAAGCCTGATGCATTTCAAAAGAGAATGAAATTTAGGGGAAGGGTCCAAATAAAGGATCGAGGTGAGACAGACTAAGAAGGTGGTTTTGGAAGGCTCTCTGGAGGAGGCCCCTTAACTGGCCCTGAAGAACAATTACATTTAAAGGGGCATAGAAATTAGGACCGTGGGGGAACCAGGGTGGCTCAGTGTGTTAAAGCCTCTGCCTTCGGCTCAGGTCATGATCCCAGGGTGCTGGGATCGAGCCCCACATCGGGCTCTCTGCTCAGCTGGGAGCCTGCTTCCTCCTCTCTCTCTCTCTCTCTGCCTGCCTCTCTGCCTACCTGTGATCTCTGTCTGTCAAATAAATAAATAAAATCTTAAAAAAAAAAAAAAAAAGAAATTAGGACCGTGGATGGGGCAGGTGGGTGTTCTAGATTGAGGCTGTCTACATGGAGGGTGAAAAGTCGAGCACATCTGTGGAACAGTGGAGAGTGCTACAGGATGGGGGTGGTTAATTTCAGTAGCTGTTACAGCTCCTACTATGTCCTTGAGAAAGACGTTTGTCCAACAATTAGGTTCCTGGGGCAGGAATCCCCATAACACCCTCTAGGGAAGGCCTTTGGGGGATGCCTTTAACTTTTATTCCCAAATAACATTTCTTGGTGCAGAAAGATACCACAAATAGTTATTCTTTCTGATCTGGTTTCAAGCAAGTGCTTGCTAACAAAGGTCACTAAGGTAGGAAGTGGCAGAAGGAGGATACTTTGACCTTGTTAATTCCCCAAACCAGCTGTCAATCAACCCCAGGATCTGGGAGGCATTCGGGTGAAGTAAATAGAACATTGTTGGGATTCCAGTTCTAGCTCTGCTGTTGTTCAACTATGAGGCCTCTGGCACCCTGTTAAACCCATCTGAGCTTCAGATAGGTTGTTGGCAGGGACAGGCAAAATTATATAGAAAGCTCCAGGCAAATAGGATGTACTCGGGGAACACCAGCTGCAAAGCCAGTGAGGTTAGGGATTTTTTTCTGTTTGCTGATTGCTGTTTCCCCAGGGCCTTTAACTGGCCCACAGTAAGAGATCAACAGTAAGAGATCAACAGATGTTTGTAGAGTGAATGAAGGACTCTTCTACTTGCCTTTCAACGGCTAATGCAGTTTGTCCTTTTTTTTTTTTTTTTTTTTCTTTCTCTAGCTGTGTACACTTCCTTTCTCATGGTCAGTTTCACATGTGTTCTTTTGATTTTGAGGTATGAGATTGGCACTACACCCCTAGACAGGCGGGTGTTCTAGGAAAAGTTTCATGGAGCATGTACTGATCAGGCTCAAACCAAGAGCTGGATAGACCCAGCTTATCCATTTGAACAGTTCAACCTCAGTGACGGCTCTGTGGAGAGAAATTATGTGAAGCAAAGATAATTACCAAAGGAAGGAATTGTGAGCAATCTGGGGATTAAAAACTTAAACTCATCTCTTTATCTCAAGTACCTGACGGCAGGACCAACAGATGTATGGTAGGTACACAGTGGATGTTCAGTGCAAAGATGAATAAAGAAAAAAATGAATGAACGAGTGAGTGAATGCATTAATTGATAAGAGGAGGGGAGAAGGAAACTGTCACTGAGTGCCCACCATATATCAAATTCGGTGCTGGCTTAAATTTGTTCATTAAAAAAAAAATCCTCATTTTGGTGAGCCAACACTTCCCTCATTGATAAATTAATTTTTTCTTGTATCAGACATGTATCATATTCCCTAAATTTAAAATGAGGAACTCTTTTTCTGTGCTAAAACTTATGAGGGACCCATGGAAGCAAGAGAACCCTCTCTGTGACTTAAAAACTATGTATGTGACACAGAAAACCTCACAGAAATGGCTTACAAATGAACTTTTTATTTATTTTGTTTTAGTGGAAGACTAGAATGGAGTAGACTAATTATGGGTTAGCAGGTTCATGTCAATTGGGAGGTGAATATACCCACTTCAGTGGGAGGAAGGGAAAGTTTGTCTCCTTTTTTCCACTTTTTTGAAAGAACCAGTAAATTAATCAACACAGATTTCCCAAGCTAGAAATACAAAGAGGCATCTTTGGCAATATGTCCTGAGTCCTTCCTCATTCCTTAAAGTTAAAATCCTCCTTTATTCTCATCATTACCTTTGGGGACCTGATGTTTCATTAGGAAAAAAAAAAAAAAGATAAATTTTGGGCAGCTGAGTCCCTTAGTTGGTTAAAAAATGATACATTTTTAGCATTTTAATAAATAATATTATGCATATTTAATGGATTCTAAATACATGATTATTTAATTTCTTACCCTAATATCTGTATTTTCATATAAAGTAGAAAAGCATTACATAACAGAAACTTATTTTGACTATAGTCTCATCACCCTCCACCAGACTGATTCTTCCTTTACGGTTAATGATAGTAGCAGAATGGGCCCTTCCTAGGGCATGGAGACCACTGGTTGGGACGCAATGATGAAGACGCAGCCCACAGCATTCTCATTCATGAGACTCATGGACCCCCAGCATCTGTCTCCCCCCACTTCCAGCCTTTGGGGAAGGGTTGGTTAGCCAAGAAGAGTGTCTCCAACTACTAATCACCATCTTTCACTTCTTCCTTTTTGGGTGCTTTGTGGTACTGTCTGGTCCCAAGCATCAGCAGAAAGTCTTGTGATACAAGAGGAGTCGCTGTGATTATGTAGACATGTAGACCATGTTAATAGTACCCTTCTTTATTTAACATTGATGCAGTGTACTTGTATTGTTGTTGCTACTTCTATCAATCGTTGACTTCTATTAGAATGAATTTGGGGTTATACATCTGAAAAGGCATTTCTGATATTGAATTTTGATACCTGTCCTCATGAAAGAGCTCTTCAGTATTAGCATCATTGTGTGGACTCTTGTCTTCATGCCAACAAGGAATGGAGACTGGCCATGATGGGGTGAGGGGTCTGTCGATGCATTCAGCCTTGGTGGGTTACCAACTGTTACAGTCCAGAGAAGGGGTAAAAAGAAGAAAGTGTCCTCGGAGAAAAGGGAGAGGCTGGAGGAAGGGGTTGGAGACGGCCTCCCTCAGAACAAACCCCACTCATTTCACTGGGAAGCAGACTCTTCTTTGAAGGCTGCTTGAGAAACCCACATTACGGACCCAGATGGTTCCTCCCCATGGCCCTCACAAGGGTGACCTGACCATCACCTGCAGACCTAGCTGTGGCCTGGGCCAGGGAAATGAACCTGTTCATCACCAGGGGGATTTGAGGAGGAGTTAACCAACATGGTGCTTGTCATCAGCAAGGGCACTGGAAGGTTCCTCTGAACAATTCCATGTGCTTCCTCAGTTGAAGCCTTGGTTGTTTAGAGGGGAGTTGGCCTTGTGTGCCACTCACTTGTCCAGTAAAAATTATTTAGTACTCTCTGTTGTACCACTGCTATTCTAAGTTCTGGGAACCCCATACATTCACACACTTTCTCCACAGAGCTTATGGTCTGCACAGGGAGGCAGCATGAAACGGGGGCTTACACAGTGGTTGTGTTCAGTGCTGCAAAGAGGAAACCCAGTAATATATGGAATGTCAGGAATAGGAGGTTGGGGGAAGAGTTCCCAAAGACGTGTCATTTTGTGCCAAATCTCAATGACAACTCGGACTAAGCAGGTGAAGGGGGAGCAGTGCTGCAAGAAGAGTAAATGGTGGGTGTGGGAAGACCCTGAGGAGGGAAGCAATGGGGAGAATAGCATAAAATTGACCTAACCATTCTCCTCCTGGATAAATACCTCACAGGGAGATGTACCCTTACGCACCAAAAAATCTATACTTGAATGTTCATAACAGCAGAGTTGGTAATATCCCCAAACTGGAAACTACTCAAATGCACGTCAACACAAAGATGGATAAATGAATTGTGGCACATTTGCATTGGAGAATGATTCAGCGATGAGGTAGAATAAACCACAGCTATGCACAGCAATATGGCGGAGTCGGGCAAACATGAGGGTGGGTGAGCGCGATCAGCCACAGGCAGGTACACAGGAGCAACCGTACAGAGGGAAGGCGCCGAAGCCAGGCTGAAGTTCCCCTTTGGAGGGCTAATGGCCAGAAGGCTGTAGGGGGCTGCTGGTCACAATCTGCTTTGTGATCGGGGTGCTGGTTACGTGGGTGTGTTCAGTTTGAGAAAATTCATTAAGCGACACACTTAAAATTTCCATCCTTCAATTTGTGCATGTTATACTTTAATAAAAATTTATGAAAGGTGAGGCTAGACAGACAGGCAGAGACATTAGAGGTCTGGTCTAGGTGTCGAGCTCCACCCTGCTTATCCTCCTGACCTGGAACCTGGAGCTGGCTGTTCTGTCCACGTTTTTACCTTTGATGGCCTGAGTGTGTGTCTCAAGTCCTACCCTGCAGGCTGGCCCCATCCCCGCTGCTGGGTTCTGCATCGCCTCCCTCCAGCCACCTGCTGCCCAGCTCATGTGCCCCAGACTGCAGATTCCCGCCCTCCATTTCCTTTCTCACCCCCTCACTCCCTGTGGACAGCAGGTGCTATAGGGTGCCCCTTCCCTAATGCTAAATGGGCAGCATCGCTGGGACATGAAGGGGAAATAAATATTTGCTTCTACTTGAGTCTTTTGGCATCTCCCCAAAAAAACGCCACAGGAGACCTCTGCTTATGGTCTTACTCAGAATATTTTAAAAGCTTATTGCCTGATTTGGGTGAATCTTGACCCCTGTCTGCATCCAAAGCCTTGCTTAGGGCTTCTTGTCAGGTGACAAAATAATAGCCCGATGCTGAAGCTACTTTCTTCAGCTAGTTTGTTGCCGGCCACTGCACATGCTCTAACATGCAATAAATTGGTGAATGAAGAGATTCAAACTGATTCAGGTGATGGTGGGCAGTTGGAAACTTTAGGACTTCAATTCCTCTAAATGTTAACTTTCTGGGTCCCACCAGTTTCGTACTGCCTACACATCAGTTAGTTGCTTCCCACCTTCTTGATTTTTGCCATATTTCCTTGGTACCCAAACTGTTCGAAGTACTTTGTCTTTTAATCGAATCCCTTTTTTTAACTTAAATTTCTTTCCTAATTATGCGTCCTGTCATTGCTCTAAATGAACAACTAGAAAGACTTACAACTAAAGAAATTAACTAAAAATGAGTGCAAGGTCAACAACACAATGTTATTAAATGCTGGCTGGCTCCTATGGGGTGTGGAGGGCAAAAGGGAAATCAGCAAGTGCTAGACACCCTCTTGGTGTCATCAGTAGGGGTGTATTCAAAAGAGATTCACATTCTCACTGGGCCAGCCAAAGAGAGTTCATACCTTGCCTGCCCACCATCTCAAATCGTTCTGCAAACCTTGGGGGAGGTACTGTCCCACACCTTGGGAAACACTAGCCCAGGGATCCCAAAGGATGTGGCTAAAAGAAGCAGAAAAACAGAGAAATGGTGAAGAAGGGGGTATATAGAAACCACTCCCTTCAGCACAGGGAAAAAACATGAGTCAAATATTTTGCTTTGCACGTGGCAACAGGTCCCTAGTCCCCGCCCTTCTCATTCATTGTTTGAATTGGGACAGTGACGCAAAGCTGTCCACACAGCAAGGATGAAAAGAGAAAGGGGCAGATGGCTTGAGCACCTTGCCATGCTGCCTGCCTGCCTTACTTGCCCTCGACGTGGTCCTGGCTCTTCCCTCACCCTCCTCCAAGCCCAATGCCCTCAAGACTCAGAAAGAGCCCAGAAGTCCTCTCAGCGTGAGGCTAGCTTCTTGTAGCTTCGTCCTGTTCTTAAATCAAAACCAGACTTCCTCAGATCTTTGTATTTTGCATTTTGGCTAGATGGTGGGATCTTTTGGGGGGTACTGTTCCCAATCTGTATGGAAGTGAGTTGTGAATGATGAATACTGTAGATCATCTTGTTTGTGAATGGCACCTTAGTATGCTGAAAGTAATATGAAGCCATAGATCTTTCCAGACGAATATATCCAAGTCCTGAAACAGCTTAATAGAGTCCCCTACCCCCTTCCAGTTATTGTTGAGGCTCATCAAATGGAGTTCACCAAAAGGCATTGTGGCTTTTGACCAAAACTAAAATTTCCTGTCTCCGATTTCCTGTAATTTCGAAGTTATTTCCCTTCTGTCCTGTAACTTGCAAACCCAAATCCCCAAGTGAAAGAGGCCCTATACCTTGGCTTCTTCCATAGCCTTATAATAAATAATTAATATCTTATTGTTTTATGGCGTTGCTTTGCCCTCAGAAAGGATCACAGGTCTTTGTGCATTTCATGGACCTCTGTGGATGTTCCTTTGGTTCTCAAAGAAGCTAACATCGTCAGTCATCTTAAATTTTAATTAAGATGTTCAGAAAGAATAAAAACCTATAAAATATTCCGGGTAGTTTATGACTAATATTTCTTGAAGCAGGTACTTATTTTTCCTTCTGTATGAACTGGGGCATCTAGGACCTTGCTTCTTTAACCCATGGTGATGCTTTCGTTGTGCACTCAGCTTTAGGTGATTTCCAGTTTCTTGAGTCATTCTAGAAAACCATGTCTGCTTTATTCTCAAAATTTTTTTCTTGGGACACCTGGGTGGCTAAGTGGGTTAAGCCTCTGCCTTCAGCTCAGGTCATGATCTCAGGGTCCTGGGATCGAGCCCCGCATAGGGCTCTCTGCTCAGCAGGGAGCCTGCTTCTCCCTCTCTCTCTGCCTGCCTCTCTGCCTACTTGTGATCTCTGTCTGTCAAATAAATAAAATCTTTAAAAAAAATTTTTTTTCTTGCATTTTATCCCTCTCAAACTTCTAGAAAAAAAGAGATGATGTCTGTTCCTTTTCTCTTTGTTTCAAGGACTGTCTAAATCAGCATTTTCAAGATGTCTGACATAGAAGACTAGTCCTAGGATGTTCCAATGTCAAAATAATTCGGGAAATGACACACACCATATCCTACTCTTGGAGATTCCCAGCGCATGTTAGGCTTCTCAAGGCTCTGAGAATCCTGGAGACTTGAGACACTGTTTAACTTTGTGTAACTCTATTTTGCCAAACTCACATTACCCCGAATGTAGGTTTGGCAAGGTGTTCAATAGCTACTTCTAGAACTGAATTTAGGTAGAGAGTTTGTGTCTAAAGGGAGGGTGGTAGTTTTAAAATATGGCCTCGAGTTTGTTGACAATCTATTCTTCAAGAGGTGGGCGGTGGTGTCTAATGTCTACTCCCCTTGAACCTGGGTGGGTCGCTGAAGGGTTCAAGCAATGGATCAATGCAGAAGTGTGCTCGGTGACTCGTTCATACATGTCACTGTAGCTTCTGCTCTGTCAAGTTTGGAGTCCTAAGCCACCATGTAAGATGTCTAACATCCTGACACTACTATGATGATGAAGCGGTGTGTAGGTGTACTGATCAACAGCGGAGCCCAGCTGTCCAGCCATCCCTAGAAGGTACCAGCACATAAGTGCAGCCATCTTGAATCCACCAGACCCAGTGTCTATATCAGCTAAATACCACCAAGGGACCCCAGCCGATGCCTTGTAGAAAAGAATTCCTGCTTGAATTCCTGGCCCACAAAGTCATGAGATTTAAACCCCTAAGTTTTGAATGAGCTTGTTACATAGCAGGAGATCATCGCGACAGGGAGGGTTGAGTTCTTTTGGTGTGTAAGAGAAATCCTAGTGTCTTGTCTGAGACATTCCAAAGCTAGAAAGGCCAGAGACCCACCAGTTTCTCCATTTAGGTTCTTCTCCCTGTACATGCTACCCCAGGAATGTGTTCATCACGAGTGAACTCCTCCCCTGGCCAGCTCTGGGACCTTCCTAATAATGGCACTCCCAGGCTGTCCTACCAGCAAGCCAGACACAAGTCATTTGACGGTAGACTTTGATATGAATTAAAAGACAGGGAAGAGAGGGGGAAATATGCCATTCCCTTACAGCACTCACGGTTCATACTAAAGTGGCTGATGCTTATGTCCAAACACTCTCATCCAATTAGTCATTAGAACCTGACAATACCGCCTCCTAAATATATTACTAAGCCAATGAATCCTCTCAATCACTGCTTTAGCTCCGACACTCATCATCTCTCTCTTATATAACACTTGCCTTCTGACTCATCATACTTCTTCCAATTTCTCCCCAGCTGTAGCCCGAGGGGTTTTTCTAAAGCACAAATCCAACATATCACTCTCCCGAATAAGACCCTTCTCACTGCACACAGGAAAATGTCCAAATTCTACAGTACTACTATATTAGTTAGAGTCCACTGAGGACAAAAGCAACTATTCTAGGTTTTCAAATAGATGGAACTTGTAGAGGGAATAGGTTACCCAGTTAGTGGAAGAAGGAAGAAACCAGAGGATGATAAGGAGATGCAGACATGAGCTAGGGGGAGGTGGGAGCTGGAGGCAGGAACTGAGGCCACTGAGAGGGGCTGGACGGGGAGCTTCGGCCACAGGGACCACAGAGCCGATGCTGGAGAGGCCACTCAGCACAGAGCGAGAGAGAAATAGCCTGGCTTCTATCTTGCTTCCAGCCCCACCCCCCACCGGCCGCCAGTTTTCTACCTGTGTCTCCCATTGTTTCAACTTCCCAAAAAGCCAGTCACTGAAGGATCCCACTCTGGGTCCCAGCAGAGCTGAGGAAGAGTGGAAATAACTAGCTCAGTGAGATGTGAGACCTTTGTGGTCTAAACCTATGTACATCGCCATTCTCCTATTTCAACATTTCCCCAACTTGTCCTTCTCCCTCCCTGCCCGTCACCCCGTTATACCGAACCATTATTACTGTCCTTCAGAGTAGGTGAATAGGCACCTGTTATTCCTTCCACTTTCAATATCCTCTCCTCAAGCCTGTTATAACCCACTCACTATCTGCTGTGTTAAAATCTTCCTTAGATCTCTCTAAAATAGTCAACCACTCCTTCCTGAGTTCTCCCCCTGCCTTCTGTTTCCTTATTGTAATATTCATCTATTGTATTATTAGTGAGGCAGAAGACTCGTATTAATGTTTGCGCCTATTTTTCTCTCTTATAATACAAAAGCCCCTATTTCTCTCTCGGGAGCCGCCTCTCCCAGTTGACATGATGCTAGAAAGGCTTTTACTCGTGTGGATTTTTGTCCTGATTTTTGGGATTGACATATGACCCAGGTTGAACAATAGGAGTACCTCATCTCAGTGACTGGGGCGGGGGGTGGGGACACGAGTAAATAACCCATCAGAGTTCTTCTTAGAGACGGATGTGGGAGTTAGAGGACAGGGTCACTATCTTTAAGGATATGCACAATGTAACTAGAGCTTCTGGTGATCACTTTTGCCACCCATTGGAAAAACCCTGCCTGAAGATCAAACCAAAAAAGAACAAAGCCAGACCAGGTGAGAAAGAGATTCCAGACGTTGTTTGGGCACCTGGATTTAGGAGTGCCTGAATGAGATGAACCCCTCAATTTCTAAAGTGCGTGAGTCAGCAGATACCCTTCACCATCCTTTAAACAATTAAAGCATGCCTCACGTGCACTTAAAAGGAAGGTTTATTCTGTTATGGGAAATCAGAATTTGATATATATCTACAAGAGTACATTCTTGTGTTATTCGGATCTTCGGTCCTTACCAGATATTTGTCTATTTGTCTTGGTCTGTGAGGAATGTATTCCTGTTGTCTATTACTTGTGTATTTCTGTCTGTGTCTCCCTCCTCCACCTACAGTTTGTTTCCCACAAGTAGCTGCTGTTTTATTGGATACATAGATATTATTATGTGTTTATTGTGAATTATAGCCTCTGGTATTATAAAATACACTTTCAAAAAATGCTTTTTGGCCCTTGTAGTGTGCATGTTTTATGCCATGTGGTCTATTTGTTTGTTTTCTCACTCTCTTCTTCTCTTGCTATTTGAGAAGTTTCGCTTTTTTTTTTTTTTTTTTTTTTTGGTCTTACACTCACCTGTCAATGAATATCTTTACATAATACCTTTAATTCTGTCTCTATCAGGTATCATCGATTAGTTTCTGACGAGGAACACTCAGTGCACCGATGACTGGGCCTTCCCCTGTAAAATACTTCCATTCTCTGAGCTCCAGTTTGGCTGGGGTGGGCAATCCTCAGTCTCAAAAGGAAGTCTGGGTGCAGGTTTTATTTTGTTTGTTGAAAATTTTACCTCCTCTTCTTTTCCAGCAAGGGATCAGGGTGTCTTTCCCCATTTCCTCCTCCCCTTTTGGGTTGCCTCCAGTGTGAGACCGAATGAGATGGGCAATCTTGTCGACTCCTCCCTTCTGAGCAGCTCTGGCTTAATAAATTCCTTGGTGAACTAAGGGGAGGGGTCTCTTGTCTGGTCCACAGCATCACTGGGCCACAGGCTAAGGATTACACAGATCACCATTACCGTGGAGAGCACAAATGTTAGGAGTTTAACGCCCTCCGGGTTCCCCTTCCCCATGACTGTCCACGCAGTTGGGCATTGCTCCTCCCCTCTTTCTCTCTCCTTCTGTTCTCTCCTTAACCGCTCTATCCCCTTCCCGGCTAGCTCATTTCTGTCTCCTCTCTCTGGCTCATCAATGGCTTAGACAAATAACAAATGTCTTTTTCGCTACTCTCCTTCCAGCAATTTGCATGCACTGGGTCAGATGCTTCAGATTGCTCAGAGTTGGGTTGCAGAATGTTGGAAAAGGTGCAAAGCCTGGACTTAAGCCCTGGATTGGTGTCAGAGTGGCTGGGAAGCCTTTATAGATGCTGTTTACTAAGTCTGTTTTGCAAAGAGTTTTTGCATTAGGACCATGCCTTACTGCTGGATCTGCTTGTCAATTGCAAAATCCTACATGCTTGCAGATAAATACACATCAGATAGAGTCACTTTTGGAGAAAGTGGGCAGAAGATATAGCCAGTCATGTTAGCGACTTCTGTGAAGTCCCCGATAGCCTGTCAGTGGGAACATCCTTGCGAGTGCCTCCCTGCTCACACACCTGGTGCTCCAACCAGCACCCTCCCACTCCTTGTCCCACGGTGGGAATATTTGGGAAGGCTCTTTTCCTCTTGGACTCATTTTAAATTACATTCTGGCAGCAGTTGATAAATTCTATCTGTCTTCGGAGCCCCAGGCCCCCTTGAGATAGCTACTTATAATTGAAGAAAGAACAGAAACCAAAACTTGACTCAGGCAGTCCCGGTTTATGTACTTTGTCAATTTACCTGGGTTATTCCCCGGAGGACCAGGAGGATAAAGTTACCTGGGAGTGAAAAACAAAAGAGAGAGAGGTCCTTACAATGGGAGTTGTGCTTTATGTTGAATAAAAATGAACAGTCAACTGCTGACACAGGTGCTTTAATTCACGAAGGTCAAGTTTGATAACTTGAAATTTGTGTCTGGCCTTCACATACAGACACAGTGTCGCCAGGGGTGCGTCACTGCGTTGTGTGGTGTTTTGTCTGTACCAGGCGATAGCACAGTTAGTTAGACTGGTGTTAATGACTTTGGGATTCTGGTTGTGATTTCCACACAGGCCTGGCTTTGCCATGGCCACAGACTGTCTGCAGGAATCTGGGATCAGCCCTCAGTGCCCTCATGTTATACCCTCTCCACCCGCGGGCACATCTGACCTCATGACCTTAGTTACAACCTCCATGTGAACACTTCCAGAACTCCCTTTTCCCATCTTTTGCTATCTTTGGAGCACCAGTTCGAGGCCCAGGTCAGGCGCCTACCGTATTTTCATTACCTCAACCACCCAAGCACACACTCCCACCACTACCGAAAACAACATTTCCTTCTCAACTTGCTTATCTTTATAAATGGTACCTTTTAAAAAAGGAGACTACTGTCCCATTGAGCAGACTCCTGAGTATGGTGTCGCCCCGAATATTCCAATGCTGTTCGCAGCAGCAGAATTGAGTCCTCTGACTTTACTGAGGGGCTAAGAACTAAGCTACTCTCATTTGCTGTTGCCTTTTTGCAGCACAGAGTGTCTCCTAGTTATCAGTATAACCATTCTGGCCTGTTTTATTTTCTGTTTTAGACTGTGTGAAACTCTTCAGGATTTCCAGCAGGAACCATGTTGCTATTTTTTTCTGTGCCCTACAGAACATCAAATAGTATGTGCTCAGCAAACATTTGCCGAAAGAATAAATAAGAGAAGGACAAATGAGGGGCGCCTGGGTGGCTCAGTCAACTAAATGTCTGCCTTCGGCTCAGGTCATGATACCAGGGTCATGGGATCGAGTCCCGCATCGGGCTTCCTGCTCAGCGGGGAGCCTGCTTCTCTCTCTGTCCTTCTCCCTGCTTGTGCTCACTCTCTCTGCCAAATAAATAAAGAAAATCTTAAAAAAAAAAAAAAAGAAAAGAAAAGAACAAATGAATATGTAAGACCTTCTCTTAAAGGAACCTCTGCTTTGAGTTCTCTGGCCTTTGAGGACAGTACTGGGGTCCTGTGGTATTCCAACAACATGCCTTCTCTCCTTCTTTCTAAGTGTTCAGTGTATAGCTGGTAAGTGGCTTCTAATGCAGCTAGTACCACCTAAAAAGTGAGATAGTTGGCATTTGAATCTCAAAGTTTTCAAAAATCAAACCTATTTATACTGATGCCTATTTTCCTCACTCAAAGGACAGAAAAAGTGGGACAACATCCTGGAAAAGGCACATTCCAGGAAAGTCTCTTGGTTGGGGTTGGGTAAAAATGCATTACCACTTGAAAATGTGATACATATCGTTGAACTTTGACCACTAACCTGGTGGGAACCATGCTGTGAAGTTCATCCGTAAAGAGTTGCAGTTCCCCTAAAGGCATATCTGCTTGGGATATGAAAGTCATCCAGAGTTCTAAGAATTCTGCATTCAAGGTCACAGAGTGGATTTTGAATTTTATTCCTTTTCAAAATAAATGCATAAAATTGCAGGGGTAGAATAAAGAAACCAGGGTAAGAAACTCTACTAATGAAGTGAGACTATCATTTCCACTTTAAAAATTCTGAGTATGAATTAATGCTCAAAATGGTGAGGCATGCTCACTCATAGAAAGACACCAACTACACATAATCCCTAGTGATTAGGATTACTGTACATAATCAAGTATCTGAATATCACAGTGTAATTGGCTGAAACCACTCCAGTGAATCCCAGCATACTCAGCATAAAACCCATTCTCCTTCTGAGGGATTGGGAAGTCCTACATCAACTTCCTACCAGTTTCTCCCGTCCCATCTCTAGCCACTCTCCCCATCACTCTCGATGCCCCATCCAGATCAGTTCTGTCTTGATTCTTTGAAAATATCAACTCCATGCCTCATTCTACTCATGCACTTTTCACTTCCTGGTGTACTGTCCCCGGAATGTTCTCCTAGACCTTTGCATTGCTGGTTAATTCTCGTCTCTTCTCCATAATTACTGAAAGTAGCGTGCCAAAGTCTCGCCAGTCACTGCATCCTGCTTTAGTTTTTCTTATAGCTCTTCTCACAGATCGGAGTTTATCTATGTATCATTGTATACTTCCTATTTGCCTATTTACCTATCTATGTGCTTATTTGTCTGTCTCTTCCACTAGAATAGAAATTCCCTGAAAAGATGGCTCTGCCAGTCTTTTCCAGAGGAGAGCCAGGCACAGAGTAGAAAACCACAGAAAAACATAACTCCCAACCTGGGCATAAGAAAAAAATGGGATAATCTATAAAGTCAAACTTTTTAGGAGCCCATCACAGACTGAGGTCACAAGACAATCAATGAACTAAATTCCAAAAAGTGATAAACCTCTTCAAATGGAGATGAGACCCACAAACAAACTGGGTTTGACAGAGCATGAGTGAAAGAAATGACCTCTATTAACTGAGTGAATTCTGAAAGGCCAGATGGGGGCTGGTGTGAAAATTTAGAATGACTGGAAGCCCCAGACATGAGAGGAATCTGTATCCATTCACAGACAATGTTGTATGCATCTGCACTGGGCATTCCCAAGAAACACTGAGGGAAGGGCAAGAGACTGGGGAACCTTCCTCCATGGTACGGGCATACAGAAGTCTATTGACAGACATGGAATGAGGAACCAGGCATGAAACACCATCCATTTCCCTGAGCACTTGTCTCAGAGGAAGCAAAAATGTAAGCAACTGAAGGAGAGATAGGAAATCTTTCTGCCCAGGGCTCAGGTAAAATCCATAGCTTTTGGGGGCTGGGGGGAGGGAAGAGTAGTAGAAAAATCTCTTTTCCTGGAGGAGAGGCAGAAAACATTTTTTAGTCCCAGGATCCTGCATGGATACAAAGCAGAAGTCTGCTATCACTGGAGGAGGGGCAAGAAGCGATCTCTTCTCCAAGAGCCTCCACAGACACAAAGAAGAGTTTGACTGTTATGGCTGCGGAGGGCAGCTGCACAGAAAATGTTCCACACCTAAGGCCCAGATGCACAGAGTATATGTAAGACAAAGGCTGGACCAGAAGAACTAAATATCCTCCTGTCCTGACAGTTAGCACAGCACTGAGTAACAAATAATAACCAGCTCCTCCTGGAGGAGAAGTGGTGCAGATATGCAGAGACAGCTGGAAGCTGAATAGAGTGAGAACATTGAGGAAACCATACCACACCTTAGCCCTCATTCCAAGCACAAGTTAGCAGCAGCCCACTGAGGGAGGAACTTGAAGTCTGTGGTCAGTTTGCAAAAAAACCCAAAGCAAACAAACACAAATCCGGATCAATGATCATCCACATGGACTCAATCTGCTCCCCTCCACCCAACTAATGGCCTGATACAAGAAGAGGCATGACTATTTCCAGGCAAAAATACGATTTGCCTGTCTCTACTATCTTTCTATACATAATGTCTGGTATGTAATAAAAAATGATGGGACATACATAGATGCAAGCTGAAAACAAAAACAAAAACAATCTCATAGTCAAGAGATAAGGCATCAACAGAGTTGTGTTCAGAAACTCAGAGATAACACATATATTAGAACTATCATGCTGAGCCTTTAAAAGAACTATGATAATTTCTATTTAAAAATCTAGCGAAAAACACGAACAGCATGCATAAACAAATGGAGAATTTCAGCCTAGAAGTGCAAAATTATAAAGGGATCAAGTAGAAATATTACAAAAAGCCGCAGGATATCCAAAATGAATAGACACCATGATGGGCTTATAATAAGGCAGACCACACATGAAGAAAGGATCAGTGATCTTGAAGACAGGTCGATACAGAAATTATCCAAACCAAAATATATAGAGAAAAATCAATGACTAAAAGCAAACAGAGCATCCAAGAACTGTGAAATAACAATATCAAGTGGTCAAACATATGGGTTACTGAAGATCCAGAAGGAAAAGACAGAGAAAACAGAGCCAAAAATATAAACATAAAATGGTAATGGCTAAGGCTCAAAGACAACAAATAATAGATCCAAGCAACACAGAGAATCCCAAGCAGAATAAATACATCCACATACCAAAATAGAGAGAAAGCGTGAGATGGAGAGAGCCCATACACTGAGCCAGATCATAATAAAATTGCTGGAAATCAAAGTCAAAGAGAAAATCTTGAAGGTAGACAGGGATAAAGGAAATGTAACAAAAAGGGCAGCAAAGAATACAGCAGATATGTAGCCAAAAGTATGCAAGCAGGGAGACAATAGTGTGACATCTTTAAAACTGGGAGAGAAAAAAAGAGATTAGCTGTGAAGTCTCGATTTGATATGCAGTGAAAATATCTTTGTGAAAATGAAAATGATTTTTTTTTCAGATTTTCAGACAAAAGCTAAAAGAATCTATTGTTAACTGACCTGCACTAAGCATTAAGTAATATTAAATGAAATGCTTCAAGCAGAAGAAATCAGCTACTAGTTGGACAAAGAAATGAAATACACTTGAAATGATAAACAGGAAGGAAAACACAGAATATATTTTCTATTATTTTCAATTGCTCTAAAGGATGATGACTGAAAGCACATGAAAAGATGCTTGACACCCTTAGTCATCAGGGAAATGTTAATCAAAACCACCATAAACCCTACTCCAAGGCCAGTAGAATGACTAACACAGAAAAGCTTGACAATAACATATGTTGGGTAGGACATAGAGAAGACACCAGAAATTTTCTATGCTGCTAGTGGGAGTGCACAGTGGGGCAGCTACCCTGAAAACAGTCTAGCAGTCCCTTAAACAGTTAAACACACACTTATCACATGACCTCACAATTCCACTCATAGGTATCCACCCAAGAGACATGAAAATGTGTCCACACAAAAACGTGCACAGGAATGTTCATAGCAGCATTATTCATTAATAGCCAGAAATTGTAACCCACTCAAATGTCCATCAGCTGTCAAGTGGAAAGGCATGTGGTATAACCATATGATGGAATGTTATCCAGCATAAGAAACAATAAAATACCACCACCTACTAAAATATGAATGAATTTTGAGAACATGCTAGGTGATAGAAGCCAGTCACAAAAGATCACATATTACACAATTCCATGTATATTCATTTTTTAAAATAGGCAAATCTATAGAGGCAAAGGCAGATTACTAGCCTAATGGCTGAGTGTCTTGGGCCTAGGGGATCATAGCCAAAGGACACAGAGGTTCTTTTTGAAGTGATCAAAATATTCTAAAATTTACTGTGGTGATAATGGTACATATCTGTAAGTATACTAAAAGACATTGATTTTTATGCTGTAAGTGGGTTAACTGTGTGGTATATGAATTATATTTCAAAAAAGTTCTTAAACTTAAAAGAAAAATATACTTACTCTAAGGCAAAAAAAAAGAGTAATAATGTATTGTGAACTTCGTAACATATGGGGAAGTGTACAATGACAATAATAGCACACAAGTTTGAAGGGAGGAAATGAGGGTTTACTTTTGTAATCAAATGAGAATACTACAGCTGAAAATACAATAACTGAAATGATCAACTCAATAACAATAAATTGGGGACAGAAAATGAGGATTCATGTCATACCACAGATGTTGATAGAAAATATTCAGATAAAGGCATGGAGAGAAAAAGGAGTGGAAAATGTGAGAAAGAACATGTATGTTTAATTACAAAAAGAGAAGAAAAAAATGAACACAAATAATATTTGAAGATATAATGGCTAAAAAATTTGCAAAGATTCAGGAATGTCTCTGAAGTCCAGGGCACCTGGGAGACTCAGTCAGTTACACACTTGACTCTTGACTTTGGCTCAGGTTATGATCTTGGGGTTGTGAGGTGGAGCTTGGTGTCAGTCTTCCCACTTAGCAAGGTGTCTGCTTGAGATTCTCTCTCTCTCTGCCCTTACCCCTATTTGTGTGCTCTCTCTCTCAAATAAATTAAGAAAAAAAATAAAAGAATGTCTCTGAAATCCAAACAAAATAAATACAAATAAAATAAATACAAAATAAATAAATAAATAAGTATGTCATATCTGAGTACATCATAATAGGTAAACTCCTGAAAACTGAGAGCAAAGAAAAACATTTTTGAAGACCAGAGAAAAAGGATTCATTACCTACAAAATTGCAACAAATCTTCTAAAGAGAATTTGTGGAAGTAAGGAGACATTGCAGTGGCACTTTCAAAATGTAGGCAGACATTATCAGCTAACCTGAAATTCAGTATTCAGACAAATTTGCAAGTAAAACTAACGTGATTTTGTCATACATAAAGATAAATTGTTCCTAATAGTTCTGCACTACAATTAAGCTGAAGATAATCTCTCAGATTGAAATAAGGAACTGTAGAAAGAGTAAAGCAATAATGGAAGGTCTTAGGTAGCTAAAACATATATAGAATCTAAGTACATAAATACAATAACACAAAGTGAAAGAGGGGTAGATGGAGATAAATATTTTACTTTGTATAATACCTTTAACATGGTTGACCTTTTCGATTCACACAAGGTATTATACACCAAATCTACAGAGCACAAGTTCTTTCTGAGTACAAAACAAGCATTTATCAAAGGTCACATTATAAAAAGAAGGCGGTTCTCAACACATTTCCAATGATTGAAAGAGTAGCGTCTTCTCTGACTGCATGGATTTAAGGTACAAATTCATTTCCAAAAACAAAACAAAACAAAACAAAAAATCCAAAAACCTAGGAAATAGTCAGATATCTTAACATTAGTGATAATCTTCTGAATGATGCATGGTTCAAAGGGTTACTTGTAATGGACACTGGAGAATATTTTGAGCCATGCATAGAAGGAAATTTTTAATCACAAATACATCTATTAGAAGAGAAAAAAATAAGTGACTGAAATATCCATCTCAAGAAACTAGAAAAAGATTGAACCCAAAGAAAATGGAAGGAAAAAATAATAAAGAGCAGATATTAATGAAATAGGAAACAAATATATAGTAGAGAAAAATCAGTACATACAAATTTTTTTTGGAAAGATTAATAAAATTAAAAATCCCTAATAATACTAAATGAGATAAAATGAAAGAAGCCCCAAGTCAATATCAGTAATGCAAAAGAGGACATTACTACAGATCTTACAGATAACTAAAAGAAAGTATTACCAACAACTTTATGCCAATAAACTCAACAGTAAAGATAAAATGCACATATTCCTTTAAAAAATACAGCTTACTAAAGCTGATAGGAAGAAAAAAACTTAAAATTCCAATTTTGTGAACTAATGTTAATTCTTTATTAAAAATCTACTGTAACAAAACTCCATGCCCATATAAGTTCACTTGTAACATTTGTTTTTAAATATTGAAGAAAGAAATAAAACCAACCTCACAGAAGCTATTCCAGAAAATAGAAAGAGAAGACACTCTTCTCAACCAGTTTTATGAGGCCAACATACCCTTGATTTAAGAATCTTTTCAAGGACATTAAAGAAAGGAAAATTACATTCTAATCTCTTCCATTAATATGGACACAAAAATTCTCCACAAAATATTAACAAATCAAATCCAAAGAAATGTAGAAGGATGATACAAGATGAGCAAATTGGGTTTATCCCAGGAATGCAATGTTTATTTAACATTAAAGAGTTAATCAGTTTATTTGTTATATAAGTGGAATAAAAACTATGCTATCATTTCAACAATTGCAGAAAGCCAGTTTGATCAAATTTACTATCAGTTCACAAAAAAATTCTTAACAAATTAAGAATTGGCAAAAATTACCTTATTTAATGGATTTCTTATTTTATTTTATTTTATTTTTTTTTAAGATTTTATTTATTTATTTGAGAGAGTGTGTGAGAGAGAGAATGAGCATGAGAAGTGGAAGGGTCAGAGAGAGAAGCAGACTCCCTGCCAAGCAGGGAGCCCGATATGGGACTCGATCCCGGGACTCCAGGATCATGACCTGAGCCAAAGGTAGTCGCTTAAACAACTGAGCCACCCAGGCGTCCCAGATTTCTTATTTTAAAAAGCTTTCAACTAACATCATAATTAATGCTAAACTATTTAAACTTTTATCCTAAGAAACAAGACAAAAGAACCCGCTACCACACTTCTATTCACATTTTCCTGGAAGTTCTAGGCAGAGCAAGAAAGCAAGAAAGGAAATAAAAGCTGTCATGATGGTGTGTTAGGTTCCTGTGACTGTTGTAACAAGTTGCCACAAATTTGGTGGCTTAAACAGAAATTTATTCTCATACAGGTCTGGAGACTAAAAATCCAAAGTTGAACGATTGTACTCTCAGGGGGATCTAAGGAAACACCTACTCCTTGTCTCTTTCAGCTGCTGGTAGTTCCAGGCTTGAGACATTAATCTCTTCCTCCATGTCCATAGAAACTCCTCTTGTGTGTGTATCCTCCTTTTCTTCTCTCTTATAAGGACACGGCATGATGGCATTTAGGATCCAACCAGTTAATCCAAGACAACCCCCTTACCTCATGCTCATTAATTTAACTATATCTGCAAAGAGCATTTAAAAAAAAAAAAAGGAATGCTTACAAATTCCAGAGATGAAGAGTTGACATCTTTGGGTAGCCATCAATCTACCCTAATGGAAAATGAGTAAATAAAATGATCATCATTTACGGACAACATGATTTTATAAATTACTAACTAGAAGAATCTGCAGATAAACTGTAAGATAAGTGAATTTGCTGAGGTTGCTGGATACAAAACACTGTTTTAAAATTAATTGAATTTGACATCCAATCAACAAACAACTAGAAAGTAAACTTTTAAAAAGCTATCATAAACATTAGCATAAAAACCCACTGAATCTCTAGAACTGAGTCACACAAGTGATGCATAACACCTCTAACTGAGGGACAGCGGAGAAGGCCAAAATAACTAGAGGGGTAGATCATGGTTTATAGATTGAAATGTTCAATATTCTAAAGATGTCAGTTCTCCCTACATTGATCAATGGCTTCAAGGCAATCCAAATTAAAAAAAAAATGGAATTTGACAAGCTGATACTTGAATGTGTGTGGGAACATAAGGGGCCAATAATAATCAAGATACGATTGAAAAAGAGCAACAGCAATGTTGTTCTTATGCTACCAGACATCAAGACTTAATATAAAAATGAAGTAATTAATATAATGGTATAAGTAATGTAGATATACTGGCATACTCATGGGAAAGAAAGTCCAGAAAGAGAGCAGCACTAACATTACTCTTTCCTTAAGTATTTTCTTCTTCCAGAGTCCCACCCTGTCCCCATCCTTCTTGGCTTATCTAGCATACTTTTTTCTTTTTTTAATGAGAGAATTGTCTATACATTGATCTTAACCCTCTACCACTATAATCTTCTGGAGGGGAGTAACAAATCTACTACCCCTTTTTATATAATAAATGCAAGCACCCTCTGTAATTTCACTCACAGAAAGGAGACCCTGCAGAGAACTTTCTAGATGAGCCAATCCAACTCTTATGTCTTACTGAAGAACAAGCTTCAATTCTGAGAGATAAAGAGACCTGCCAGAGTAATGTACATAGTTAGTGTAGAAACTAAACCTAGAGTCTAGGTAAGAGAAATTCTAAGCTGACAGTCAGGAAATTCTAACATCTGACTCCCTATGAAAAATACAAAGAATATCCTCTAACCCCCTATTAAAAAATAGCCTTTGCTCTTTGTATATTTCTTATAATATTAGGATCTGTTTTCAATTAAGACCTGGCAAGTTTCCTCAGAATGGATTTTCATTTATAGAGCCAATTCTCTGGGGAAGGAGTAGAATGGAAGGGGAGGCAGGAAAGGGAACTCCAGCATCTCTGAGCCCTCCCTGCTCTGTTCACTCTAAACCTTGAGCAGGGAAGACATCTTGACAAGTGTTCCTGAGAGTGCTGTTGGAATGGGCCAATGAGGAATGATAAGGCAGCACCCACTACAGAAGACAGGAGAAGGAGACTCCAGCAGTTGACTGTGAGCTAAATGAAGGCAAAAAAGTTCCATCTTGTGGGTCACAATATGAGTTCTAAATTGATTTCCCCTTTGAATCTCTATCATGTACGAAAGTTCATTTCAGCTCTTCATAAGGCATCATGGGAAGAGCCATAATCCAGATCTAAGGACAGTGTTAACAGACAGTGGTCCTGCCTCTCCTCAGAGGTCAGTGCTGAGGGACAGGAGTAATCTGAGGGCACTCTAAAGGGAAGGAGGATCTTGGGGGAACAAAAAGAGCTGCCTTAATGTTCTGTGGACCCATCTGAGCCGGAAATCTCTCTATTGCACACTTTTCTGCATTGCAGAATTAAGAGTTATCTTATAAAGGAAGTTACTTGAATCTTCTGCTTCCTCTGGCATGTGAACCACTGTGCTGGGAAATCTGACCTCCCTTCTTCACATGTCTGATCATACCTCTCTGTTATCAGAAAATTGGTCTCCTTAATCCATGGGCAGGTTAGTTCGCAAATAGGCGATCCAACTTCTCACAAGCCAATTTTCTGTCTGTCTCTCTCTCTCCCCTCATGCTTCTGTCACAACTTGAAGCTCTCTGGCTGGAAGTGTATTTGCATCTGGTGGCTGTGAAATGAACTGCCAACAATCAGATGGGGGAGAGAGAAGAGCTGGGACAGGCATCTCAGCACCAAGAGGCCCGGCCATCACAGATCCTGGCAGCATTGCAACAGGAACAGAGAGAAACTTCCAGAGATAGGAAGCAAGACTCTTCCCACTAGAAAAAAAAAAAAAAAAAAGTTTAACCTTAACTTCCAAATCACTACAGCTAGCTGCCTAAGAGAGTCAACCAGGCTCTCTTAATGGAAATAACCAGTGGGCAAGGGTTAACATCTCTACCTGTAAAATCTCATCTGTCTCAGCCATGATGGACAGGTCCATGTCAAGACAAGGTGGCTACGGGAAGAGAAAGAGCCTTTTTTTCCTCTCTTGCCCCTCCATAATGCCCTGTTGTGTCTGGGAAGGCATGGGGATAGAAAGTATGGGGAGAAATTTTACCACATTAAACCGTCTCAATCCCCTTTTTTATAGCTGTTATGGAAATTGGAGGAAGTCTTTAAGCCCTTGGTCCATATGTTTTAAAAAATAATTATAAAATAAGAGAAATATGCATTTCATGCATGAAGCATTTTAAGACACTGGAGTTTGAATTTCATAAAAGCCCACGCTTAGGTCAGAACACTGGTTGGCATTCATCACTTACTATAAACCTTGACTTTAGTGCCTGGATTCCTGGGGAGGCCATGTCTGCTTCAGCAGCTCCTGCCAGCTTTCTGAGTTCATAGCTCTCTGGTATCACAATTTCACATTGTGAGAGAATGTGTCATTCACGACATACTTCCATAGTCCTTGGTACAGCCCATGGTGAAAATGGCCAACCACTATGTTCTCTGTGGTTGCTTTTGTTTTTCCTTTGGAAGGATTTCAAGAGAGATTTGGTAGATTTTTTAGGAATCATGGGCTTTTGGGGGGGAAAACAGTATGACCACTTATTTATTGAAACGTTATACAGTAGAACAGAATGTTCAAGGTGACAAGTCTTAAGGCTAGCCTGCCTGGCTTTACTTCTCATCGCCATTAACTACCAGCTGTGTGGACTGAAGTTCTCTATGTCTCAGAAAATTTTCATACATGGTAAAATGGAGATCATTACAGAACTTAGCTTCATACAATTTTTGTATGTAGAGGAATTCTTTGCTGATGAGTACATATTGGCTGGTAGCATTAAAACTTAAGAATTCCTCAACATCCATACAGGAAACTGGCTTTTATTTGTCCTTTTAAAAATGAAATAAAAATAAATAAATATAATAAAGTAGAAAAGAGGGGGAAAAACATTCTTGTTGCCTTTCCTCAAAAGAAAACATTAGTTTAAATTTAGTATGTTTCCTTCTGGTCTATTTATGACATAAATCAAAAAATCGCACACATAGTTATGAATTAGCTATTAATCCCAATCAAGGAGATGCCTTGTAAACATACATGTTCTGGGAGACCTATCTCATTTTGCTTGATGCATTGTCCAGAGTGGTCTCTGTGGTCCTTCCACTGGAGCACTCCAGCTTCCTCAGCCAGAGGGCAAGAGCCCCAGGGGCGATTTTTACCAACATAGATCTCTCACTTTTATAAAGATAGGTCTAGGCATATGATAAATTCTCAATAAATAGTTGTAGAACAGGATTGCGAAGCCATGGGGTTATTTATTATTGTTATGGTAGTAATAATATTGAAAATCTTCGATAGGGAAGGACTACAAATCTTGTTTGCTGGAACAGCTGATGTTTCTTTCCTTTTTTTTTTTTTAGATTTATTTATGTATTTTAAGGAGGGGAAGGGACAGAGAGAGTGAGTCTAAGCTCCACACTGAGCCCAACACCCAGCTCAATCTCACATGACCCTGAGATCACAACCTGAGCCCAAACCAAGAATCAGTTGCTTAAGTGACTCCTCCACAGAGGTGCCTCTTGAATAGTTGATGTTTCTAAGTGACAGTTACTATTAATGAATTCAAAGAATTTCCAAGTACTACCTTTTGGGGATAACTTTTGGTCCCATTAGGGGTAATATCAAAGTTTAAGAGCTGGTTTGGAAATTTTTATAGAGGAGCAAAGATACTTGAGTAGCCCAGACCAAAGATGGCTGCTTATTAAATTCCTTAAGAGCACACTGAAGGAGGGTCACAGATGGTGGGATGATGGAGGAAAGGCACATCTATTCAGTTGGCCCCATCAGGTGGAGAGGTTGTCATAGTTGGGTTGATCTCACCTTGGATACTCTCCCAGGACTGGATCTCACAGAGAAGTCAGTGTTTGTCTTTGAGTTCCACCTCCTCATCCTCTTCTGGGTGGGAAACTTACTCCTAGACTTGTTGAGCTTCTTCTGCCCTATCCAGAATTGACTTCAGGAAATCAACCTTTGTTTGCCATTTGTGTGTCACTAGGAATGAATCATTGTGCTCCTGCCCTCAGGTGGCTTAATTCTTTAAACCTCATCTATCACTGTGGAAAAGGTATTTCTGGCTCCCATGTCAGGCAACAGGGAAGGGGAGAATTTGGAGCATTTGATCCACCCCAGGTGGATTTGTACTACAAAAATGGTCACAGCATGGGGCGCCTGGGTGGCTCAGTGGGTTAAAGCCTCTGCCTTCGGCTCGGGTCATGATCCCGGGGTCCTGGGATTGAGCCCCATATCGGGCTCTCTGCTCCACGGGGAGCCTGCTTCCTCCTCTCTCTCTGCCTGCCTCTCTGCCTAGTTGTGATTTCTCTCTGTCAAATACATAAAAATATAAAAAAAAAAGGTCACAGCATAATGCCTGCCCTTGCTCTTATTTTCCCCAATGCTCCTGGAACCCTCCTTCTAATGACCCTGACTTCGGTGTTTTCCCATTGGATCTTTACAGTAATTAGTACAGCTGGTAGGGAAGAAACTATTATTTCCATTTGACAGATGGAGAAATTAAGATTTCAAAAAACCTGTCAAAGCAAAAGTATCTAGAGTTTAGTGGCAGAGCCAGGAGTAGAATCCAGGTGCCCTGACTTGGGCCCAGAGCGTTCTCCTCAGCAGCACACCACCGTGGGGAGGTGGTGTCTGAAGTTAGGACCAGAAGCCCTTTCTGGTCTTACTTGCTATTCAAGTAAGGACCAGCCTTTGGTGGAAGAGGTTGTTTGACCTTAGTGAGCTTCCACACACCTCCACAGATCTGCCCACTGGTGAGAGGAGAGGTATGGGGCGGGACGGGTGGTCAGAGTGGCTGTACTTGGCCTCTACTATCACCACTCCCTGAGGTGGCCCAGGGCTCCTTTCTAGTAGCTTAACATTTTTTTTCCCCAACCCTCTGGAGAAATAAGGTCTTATATGAGCAATCTTTTTTTTTTTTTAAATATTTTATTTATTTATTTATTTATTTATTTATTTGAGAAATAGAGGGAGAGAGCATGGTGGGGGGGACACAGAGGGAGAAGCAGACTCCCTGCTGAGCAGGGAGCCCAACTCAAGACTGGATCCCGGGACCCTGAGATCATGACCTCAGCCAGAAAACAGATGCTTAACCACCTGAGGCACCTAGGTGTCCCTATATGTGCAATCTTACACGTCTCCCTAGTAAACCCAAGTCAAAATTCACATTTTAATAGTCGATATTTACTCTGTACTCCCTTTGTTGATCTCTGGTTGCCAAAGTATCATTGCTGTTGATGTGTGTTGAGGGAGAGGGGCTGTGGGGACAGTCTACCGGGTGAGCCATGCTAATATGAGAGTGGAAGTTACTTGTCCCAGTCTGTCAGTTCTGAGGCTGCCAAGGTAACAACAAGCCATTACTCTCTGAGTATTTCCTTGACTACATGCCCTTGGTGTCAAATACAGATAATATATTTAATCTGTAATATGTGTGTTAATATCATATATATTTTTTAAAGATTTCATTTATTTGTGTGTGTGTGTGTGAAAGAGAGAGAGAGAGAGAGTAAGCATGAGCAGGGGAGGGGAGGGGAGAGATAGAAGGAGAAGCAGACTCCCTGCTGAGCAGGAAGCCAGGTGCATGGCTTGATCCCAGGTCCCCAAGATCATGACAGAAGGCAGATGCTTAACCCACTGAGCCACCCAGGCGCCCCTATATCATATATTTACGTGTACATGTTTATCCTGTATAAAATATTTGAGAAATTGATTTGAATTGAATTAAATAAACAAAAACTATGGTGTAGTAAGGGCTATAACAGACATTTGAATAGGACTACTTATACTTCAGAATAGAATAAATTAGTCCATATTAAATTAGTCCTCTATCATACATTATCTGTTCAGTTGCTCCTGTGTTATAGGAGGATCAGTCCTCTTGTAAGTGTGGAGACAAAGGAGATGGGAGCAGATGATCACTAGGAGTATCAGGATTGGAACATGACACTCTCAGGCTTAAATCTGTTTTGACACCTATAGCTATGTGTCCGTGATCAAGTTAACTAACCTTCCCTAGTTTCAACTCTGCCATCTATAAAATGGGTATGAGAACAGCCCCAGAATTCGTGTAAAGCACCTGGAACAATGTTCAGTAGATATCAGGCATTGGTATCATTGCTATTAACTGGATGAGAAGACAGTGTAAGGTGGTTATGAAGGGGGAGACCTAGAGAGAGCAGGATAGTCGGGCTTTCCAGGAGCTGTTTCAAGGATGAGCTGCAGAGGTGGGAGTCCGCAGATAGAAGGTCAGTTCTGAGTCTATTTCAAGAGTCAGGGATAATGAGGAGGGCTTGAACTAAGAGGGTGCCCATGGAGGTGGTGAGGACAGGATGGATTTGAGAATTCTTTAACAGGTAGAATCAGAGGGACTTGGTGGTGGGAAGGAAAGAATTGAGAATAACTCCCAGGGTTCAAGTCTGGGAGACTGGATGGTGTCATCAATGAAGAGATGCTTTCTGAGTGGAAATGATGAGCTCAGTCCTGAGCCTGTTCCCCTCCAGGTGTTGTGGGATCCCCAGGTAGAGATGACTATAGTCCATGGGGCATGTGGCTCTGGGCTTCTGCTTTCTCTATGTCTTTCAAAAATAAAGACAATATTTGGGTAATATCTGCATAGGAATAGTAGGGAAGCCATGCGTGTGTGTGAGATATCACCCAGGAGTAATACGGAACAGGCTTTCTCAGTTTTGACACTACTGACATTTTGGATAGGATTGTTTCTACTGTGGTGGTGAGGAACTGTCCCATGCATTGTAGGACATTTAACCCCGCACCTGGCCTCCACCCACTGGATGCCAGGAGCATCCCCTCTCCCTAGTTACAGCAACCAAAAATGTCTCCAGCAGTTGCCCTAGTTGGGAACGACTAGCTAGAAGAAAGGCAGGAGTCCAAAGAATGGTACCCTGAAGTCTACTAATATTTAAAAGGAAGACAGAGGAATAAAAGTGTGAACCATTGCGAAAGGAGAGTTCCAAGGAAGAAGTGTTTGGAAAATCCACCTCTTTAGAAAACAAAAATCTTTGAATTTGGTGCTAAGGAGGTGCCCGGTGACCTTCTTCACAGTACTGACCTGGCGCCGGGGCTCGAAAGTGGAAATAAATGGAAGGCATGGGAGAGTCAGGGTTACTTTCAGTAACTTTCAGTAACAGTGAGTGAGAAATGAAGGGGTGAGGAGCACAGTAATTAAAGGCGTAGAGCATAAAAGGAGTGTCTTCTAAGGAATGAAACCTCTTACATCGTGCTCGCTGGTGAGCTCTGTGAAAGCGATGGCCCTGTCTTCCTTCTTTGTGAAACATCATCCCAGATTTATAGAAGAGGCTCAAGAGATATATGTTGGTTAAATCAGGGACTTGTTTTGTACCCTTTCTTGGACTGTGGATATTTTAAAACAGCTCCAGGAAGAAAGTGATGTTTAACACAAAAGGATGAATCACAAATGGCAGAATCTCAGACATGAGTCAGAGATATTTTGGGTGTAGACTTGCCTTGTGTCCTGTAAGCAAACCACCTACTCACCTCCCATTTCCCATATGAACCGATTGTTCTTTTCACTGCCAACAAGACTTCATCCCCTAACTCAAGCCATGGGTAATCATTTCACCCTTGACTAATTGACGGTGACAAATGGCTACTAAATTGGGCAGATAAGGAGAACAAATTTGGTGTCCTTGTCTTTCCCAGACTCTTCAGGCTGGGCGAGATTGGAATGTTCCCTGGGATTGAATTGCACAAAATTGTACTGTCAATCTTAAGGACGTCTGCCTGAGCTAATGAGATGCAAATAGTGACACATCGGAAAAAGAGCCCAACTGAAAACCTCATAACTTATGATGTTGTCCTAAGGGCGGCAGCAGAGTACATAAAAGGAGAGGGAATAAGAACACAGCTCACAGAATGACTTTTGAGTGATGAGTTGTTGGTTTATCTATAGCTTATGAGCCTAATCTCAGCCTCAAAAGATGAATGAGAAGAGATTCTGAGAAAGGAAATCTCTTATTCCAAGACGCGGAATTGGCATTTTGGAAAGCCACAAACAAAGGCGAAGTTTATTTTCATTTGGTTTTGACCTCAGTCCGTGTCTTTTTCCCCAGAAGAACTCATAACCAGAAATGGGTTTTTGTTTTAAATTTGGTAACCAATATCACTTAACCAAGAACCATCCCAGACCATAGCCACGGAGAAGCGAGGACTGATAGAGACCTCACTCACTCATGGTCTTGAGTTAGTTACCGCTCTCAGCCTGCTGTCTGCCTCCTCGCGGTAGCTTGGTTAACGTGTGTTGAGCTAAGAGGGAGTGATTTTTTTTTTTTTAACTGATGCAGTTTAAAGTCAGATTTTGAATATCTGATTTGATTTTACATAAAAACTCAGAAAAGTCAGTCTAGCATCAGGTGACACCCTTGGCTTTGAGGAGAACAGCTCTTATGTAAACCCCAACTTTTGATGTATCGCTAAACAGCGAGCTTAATCAGAACGCCTTTCTTGAAGCCCACATGATAAGCAGTGACATGCTAATTGAAATGTACTTTCCCCAGTGAACCACTTAACAATTTATATAAATATCAAAGCCCCAGGCTTTACTGTCAGTCTTTGTTTTGGAATGAGAAATTTATAAAAAACATATGTTTCCAACTGTCATTGACAGAGTGTTCTGAAAATATGACCACTGAATCACATCCGACTTTTCTTTCTGCAGACACCGAACCAGTCAGGGTACATTTCTTTGTTAATAACATCTTTTTTTTTTTTCTTTTTTCAGAAGGAATCTACTCTGCACCGGGGTTTCATTACCAAATTCCGGGGAGCTGTTAATAATGAAGGCAGTGTCGAAGAAAAGAATGGCCAGGGAGAAGGAGCTAATGTATTTGAAATTCTAATTCTGAAAGATGAGAAAAAGGGAATCAATTATGAGAGAATGGTAATACTAATAATGAATAATATTGTCTCGCGGTAACTGTTCGACATGAGTCTGGGCCAAGTTCCGCGACTGGAAGTGAAATCCTTTCCAAATCTGGATACCTTCCTGCATGATTTGGGAGAGGGACAGTCAGACTGCAATCCGAAGTCTGGCCTGCAGAAGGACTCGGAAAGTGTGAAATCCTACAATAACTGTATCATTGTGCCAGACAGAGCCTCTTTTGTCTCCTTAAGCTATCGGACTTTCCCATAGGGTTCCTTACCCCAAACATGCCTCAAATCGTGTTGCTTAATGAAAAATGGCACTCAGGACAAGGTAGCTTTTACCGACGGCCGTACGTGGAGGACATTCGAGTAATTCTAGTCCTACGGGAGAGCAGGCCGGGCTTAGGAGGCTTGGGAAAATGAGTTCTGAGAGTGGCACCCAGGGAACCTCTCTGCTGGTGGGGCACAGGGAACGGGTCGTATGTCAGCCGCTGCCCTCTGCGAGCCTCTCTGACGCATCTCGAAAATGCCACGGATGCTGAAACCCATGCAATTGTTTTGTTTCTGGTCTACATATAAATCTTTTAATTGCATGGCCTAAGCCTTGAGACATTTATGTGGAATTGTTCTGGGGGGAAAAAAAAGGAAGGAAGAAAGGAAGGAAGAGGAAGCCTGCTGGCAGTCAAGCGATCTGCATTTCATTTCAATTTAGATAGTTTTGCTATACATTTTTTTCCCAAGGTTTCCTGGATTTCAATAATATATCTTTCATCACCAGATCACCAAAAACTGATTGTGTTGAGCTGTCCCTGGGGCTTTGGAGTGGATATCGGGGATTACTTTATAACTGGGAACTTATGAATTGTATTGGGTTTACAAATGACTTGTTTTCCTCAATTTAATGGTCAAACTATGAAACTGATAACTTATTCCTGGAAGGGTATGTGTGTGATATGTTAATGGGTCTTCGAGAACAGGATTAAAATGCAATCAAAACACACACACACACACACACAGAGACAAACACACACACACAAAACTAGTTTTAAATAAGACATTTGCTGGGTAGATGAGCTCTGACTGCCAACGATTAGAGGCTTTAAAAATGTCCATTTTAATGCATTCTCTTTACCCTTGACATACCTATCCCTCCCCGTCTAAGAGCTTGGGAGTTGATTAAAACTTTTTGGCAGCTATCATTTGACCTTACGACCCAAGCAAGGCATTGTGCAGCCCAGTGGACTTCTGGCAAGAACCAGCAGCGAGTGGAGAAGCCCTGAGCTCCAGTGTTCCCTGACATGCGCTGCGGAAGTCTTTGGATGCTGAGGGTGCTGTGCGGGGAAGGGCAAGGAAGCAGGGCACCTTTCTGACCACATCTCTTTCATTTCTGATCAGTCTGATGGCTGTAGCAGGAGTGGGGGCGATAGGTGTGTGTGTGGGTGGGGGGATTTCTATAAAAAACAGGTTTGGATTTCCATTTTATTGGAATGAAAGACCCTGCGCTTGCCAAATTACAAACTCATAGAAATATCCTGGGCTGGGAGCAGAGAATTCAGCTGCAGCCTTTGGAGAGGAGGTGATTTATGGCCGGCCAAAGGAAGAGTCCAGGTCCACATAGTGAGGGAGGTGGGAATTGAGAAGGCCGACCGAGAAAATGTAAGCAGCACTGGAATGTTCCTGCCTCTCCAAACGCTCTCTCCGTATAACATTGCAAGGAGTTGGGTGTAAACGAATCAGAAACATATGGATTAAACTTCCCTCCGAGTGGGGGAAAGATTGGGAAACAGCGATTGTCAAACTGGGGGTGTGGCTGATCCTAATGTGAACTCACTTGAAAAATATCCCAGCTGACTGACAGATGAAAGGTCTCTTCTCTCCAATTTCGGAGGACGGTTACCCTGAAAGCTGATCGTCGAAACTGCCTCTATTATTCCCGAGATGATAGATGTTCTGGCATTCATGGCCTGTCCCTTCCTGTACCCTCTGCCTCCAAGGCCACCTCCAAACCGTAAGGTCTTTCCATTGTCCTCATAGGACAGCCCTTGGCTGTCCCTGCTCTTATCTTTTTAGGTTCCTTTTCAGCACAGTGATTTTACTGGTCATTCCCCACCCTGCTTCTCAAGGTATGGATTAAAAAAAATGCATGTTGTTTAAAGTTGCAACATCGTTTCTCTGCCACATGCGTCCTATGCACGACCATTTGGGTTGATGTTCAAAAAAATTAGAAATTTCATTTGGAGAGTTTGTAGTTCTGTGACATGTGGCTGGGTCACTGGAGTGATTTTTGGGATAAGGTGCCCTTGACGGAAGGTTGGAGGAGTGAGAGACAGAGGATTATGAAAGAGGCTTCTGCAGGTGATCTGAATCCGACACCTAACATAGCTGTGCAGTTCTACTCGGGCGTGGAATAATCGTCATGACATTTCTGGACTGCCGACGATGCTCTGGGACAATGCTAAGATTTCAGTGTGTCCTCTGAGAGTAACTATGAGAGGGAGAGTGTACGATACCCATTTTACAGATGGGAAAACTGAGGTGCAGAGATGTCAATTACTTATTTAGGTGTACAAAGCTCGTAGCACATGGGAGGGCTACACTGAGGCTCCTCGGGGCAACATTTGAGAGAGCGCCCCATAACTCAGGAATCCAGATAAATTCTCTTTATTTCTTATTCTTTTGCTCACTTTAGTTAAAAAAATATTTTTGCTCAAGTAGAGTTGACACACTGTGTTACATTAGCTGTATTCGTTTCTGGTGTACCAGATAAATGGTATGTAAAAGTAAGATGTTTTTTAAAAATTAAAATTCATGCAAAATAATTTGCATTGAGTATGTTATCACAATTTTAAGAAAGACAGACTGTGACCCTGCACTTACACCATCCCCCACCCCTTCAACCCTAGTCTGGGCCCTGGTGCTCACAGCTCCATGGATGTAAGAAATTGGGACCCCACCCTGCTCTTGACAAGTGTCTCCACCGCCCACCAACCGCCCTGTCCCTGGTGCCCAGGTCCTCAGAGAGACAAAGTCAGAAGTGGGGGAGGGTTGAGTGGAATAGGGGTGAATCAAGCACACCCATCTCTGAAGGAAGGAAAACCACTGAACCCAAGTAACAGCAAAGTAAGGGGGAGGGAGGGACCAAGAGTAGAGCTTGAAACCAGGACTGCCCAGGGCCGTCGAAAGAAGCAAAATCAGGCAGGGAGTGCACCCAGGCGCTGGAAGAACTGTTGGGGTTCGTAGTCCTGGTTGTTCCAGACTTCCCAGTTCTCTGAAGGGTGCTGACCGCACAGTGGGTTCAGGACGGGACACCACAAAGCCCCTGCATGAGAGCCTGCATGCGGGGCGGGAGGCTCTGGGGGGTGGGGGATCCCCGGGGTGGGCTGAGGCTGGGAGGTGGTAAGGAAATGGGCAGTGGGGTTGGGAAGGGAATTTAGGGGAATTGTGAGTCATCAGAGGGGAGAGGAGCCAGTCCCACCCCCCACTTCAGGGAAGGACTCCTGGGGAGTGTTTACAGCCAAACAACTGATTCCTCTTCACCACAGTGGTGACTGCTATTCTTCTCTTTAGAGGTGGGGAAACAGGCAATGGCCATCCAGCTGCTTGCCCAATTCATGATTTCCATGATTTCCATTTCCACAGAGCTGGACTGTGAACTCCAGCAGGTGGCTCCACTGGTCTGGACCACCTCGTGCGACTAGGAGATGTCAGGGCCGTGTGGACGATCATGAGAGGGAGCTTCAAGTCCCTTCCAACTGTGAGCCATTGGTCCCACTTACCAGGATAGGCATACCTCGACTGGTCGGGATGGGGGCGTGGCCTTGTCATAGCTCTTGGTTCATCTCCTTCCCTTCTATTTGTGGATGACCTGGGGTGGACACTCTATCTCATGTCACTTTGTCTTCCTTTCACCCTTGATGAATGAGTAAGCAAACAAATGGTATACCAGAGAATATTGCATGACTTACTTACATCTGTTCACATTTAGCTAAAAGTAAATGTTTGTGATTTCCATTATTGATTGCCTACAAGGGGACCTGGAGGTTCTCTTCTGTTTTTTTGGTGGTTTCATGTCCTTCTGCCAGAAAGAAGCACTACCATCCTCTATAATCCTAGGGGGCTTGCCTGGGTCACAGTGTGTTTGAGTATTTGTCTTTCTAATCGTAATTCCATGGAAGACCATAGAACATACATAGGAGAGGATGGTGGGGAAGATGCCAGAAAATTCAGCTCATAGCTCCTTGGCCCAGTGATGTGATGTGCAAATAGTTCCTTGAGTTTTGGAGATGACAGCATGCTGAGTGCATGACAGGTAATGAAAGAGGATTGTTCCCACACATTATTTTTATGGGCTCATTGGCTCCAGTTGTGGAATAATAGAAATAAATCCTTTGAAAAAAATAGCATCACACTTCCAGGTAGACTTAGCACCCTGAGAACAATCAGTGCAAGCTGCAGCCTGGCCAGGGATAAGCACTGACTGTAAATCATTTTGGGTAGCAGAAGTCTGTGCGGGATAAAAGATAAGGAGTCTACATGGCCCCATTTCCTACATATCTGTGACAGTCATCACTAATCAATTACAACAAATCCTCGCACTTGGCCCAGTTCAGTCTCAGAATTCTCAGTACAGTGTTTCAGGGAGTCAATCCCAATCAGCTGGTGTTGGAATGAGGATGGAAACTTATTTGCCAGCTATGTTCTTTCTATAGGGAAGCTCATGTTGAATTTAGTACTGTTTGATAACTAAAGTGAGTTTGACTTTTTAATGATGGAAAGTACCACTTATATACTATATATTTGACTTTATATAGTCAAATTTATTGTAGACTTTATATAGTCAAATATATATTATATAGGTGGTACTTTCCTACTCAGCTCTGAAGTGGAAAAATAGTGATAAATCCTGCAGGGCTATTGGAGTGATTTATAATGTTAACCATTTAAAGTGCCTAGCAGAGTACTGGGCCATTCAGCTAATTGTGGCTTCTACTATGACTGGCTTTGAGCCCTGAAGAGCTTGAGATTCCACTTGGCCCATGGAACTGCCTGTAAAGGAGTTGTGTGTACTTCTACCACACAACAGTGCCCTCTTCACACAGGTCCAGTGTGTTTTAAAATGCAAGTCTGACAAGTGCAATTCTCTTCCTTAGAGATTTTCAAAGGCTGCTGTACCAGTCAGCATTCTGGTAGGAAATGGTGAGCTCACTCAGATGGTAAGGAGGGGAGTTCAATACAGGGATTGTATAAAAGTGTGGGCAGGACGAAGGGAAACCAACAAGGAATGGGCTAGCCACAGTGGGAGTCATCACCACCTGGAGTTTGAAGGGTCATTTTGAGGGAGTGGCTGTAATGCAGACATTCTCAATAGGGTAATACTTCCCAGGGGGCAAAATTGGTTGGGGGGGGGGGTTGTGAAAAAAAGTTTCTTTTTATGTACAGAGCACATGTATGTGTAGAGCACACAAACACACACATGCAATCCATAAACACATCTCACTGGGGAGTGATTAGGAAGACAAAATGTCTCAAAAAGTTCTGTGGGGAGGTGATAATGGAAAGAAGATTGAGAAACACTGCTGTAGCTGAAGGATTGTGCCATCTAACAAAATCTATGACCTCACTCGTTGCCTGTCCTCTGATAGTCTGCACACCCTGTCTGTGGGCGGAACCCAGCTAGAAGCCAAAGCCCAAGGGAGCTTGTTGATACAGACCAGGAGGTTCACCTCCTGGGGCCCTGAGCAGGGTGAGGAAGGTAGAGGAGGTGTTTGGAGGGGCAGATGGAGAAGGGCCAACAGCACTACCAAGAGCTGTTAGGACAAAAAATCATAGACTTATTCTGGCTCATGAAGGTCTGGACAACTGGTCTCCCACCCTCATACCCCTTTCACTTGACTTCACCAGTTTCTCAAAGATTGAGCTAGCTATTGACTCAGAGGGCTGTGCCCTTGAACATGCTGTCCCTTTGATATGGTACATGTTTTCTTCTCTCCTTCTTATCCTTCCACTCTCAGCTTCAATGCAACTTTCTCAAGAAGACTTCCTTGACCCCCCTGGCAGAAATCCATTTTCCCCATTATAATTTCGCCAAGAAGTACTTAGGGCTTCTTCTTTATAACACTAATTATAATTGTAATGTAAATGCTTATTTGTGTAATCATTTGCTTAACTTCTGTCTCTCCCACCAGACAAAATGTTTTATGAGGTGACAACTTAACACATAGTGAAAACTCAATCAATATTTCATGAACAGATATGGGCCAGCAGGAAATAAGTACACCAAGGGCGCAGGAGCTTCCTGAAACCACTGTCTGTGTTAGAACATAGCTTTAACCACTTATTAGTTGGGTGATTGTAAGCAAACCTCTTTCTCTCCAACTTTGCTCATCTATGAAATGAGGATAATAATAGTAGCTAGTTCATACGGTCGGGGACAGAACAAATATGTTAGTACATGTAAAGTGCTCATGGGAATTGCTCAGTAAATGATTTCATCATCGTCGTCATCATCATCAAAACTTCATTGTGCAATTCTACTGTTCACTGGCTGTTTGGCGGTGACATTCACACTAGTCAGAGGTGGGGGGAAGAGGGTATGTTACCATTAAATAGTACTGACTCTCACTGTATCATTTTTGGCACTAAGAACCCGGTTCTCTTGAAACCAGATCCCAAAAACCATTTAGTTTTTCATTTGTCATACAGTAGCGTCTAGGGAAGAGTTATTTGATGACGAATTTACCCTTTAAAAAGCAAAGATTCATCGTTTTGCTATTGAGATGGTACATGGAGTCTTCTGTTGGATTGCAGGTCCTTGCTTTGTTGGTTTTTCCCCAAGATTTTGCTGCTCACTCAACACCAAACAAATCAGGGACAAAGGTGGAGAGAGGAGAGTAAGTGGCACCAGAATCGCTCTGAGTTCCCAGGGGCATGGTCTTGGGGCGGTCAGAAGTCAGAATTGCTTCTTGGGAGGTCACTGGGAGATGCAGGGAGATGCCTGAGGGGCTACTCGTGACACAGAGGGTAGGCTCAGAGGATGAAGGACCAGGAGAAGCAGGCAAGGCAACAGGAGTGACATGCCTAGATGCGAGCTCTGCGGGCACCTGCGAGACCCACCTGATATGTTCTTCTGGAGGGAGCATCTGCTGTGTGGGGACAATTTAATGAGATTGGACATACCACACTGACTTTTGCATGCAACCTTTGAGAGATTTCTTTCTGAAGCTAGTCGCAGGCTGCCTCGCGGAGTCTTGTGCTAGTCAGAACCTTCCCAGTCTGTCCTTTAAAAGAGGGAGAAAATGAGGTCTAAACAGGTCAAGTGACTGAACTCAAGCCACTCAGCTATGACAAAATTGGTGTGTGATCTCAAGTCTCCCTGATTCCACGCTATTGGCTTCGTTGACTTTCCTTTCAGTCCAGCTCTTAGCTCCTCTTGTTGCCCTCTATTCAGACTGTAAAACTTAAAATTCATTCCCATATAGTCTCGCAAGCAAATCAATTCCTTGAGCCACGCCACCTGAATGGGCATCAAGACAATCACACACACACACACACACACACACACACACACACACACACATTACCTGTTAGCCCAGCCCCATTTCTGGAACCTGAGCGATGTCAGCACCATGTGTCCTTGATTTCTCTGAGTGAACCGTGCATTTGACATGGAGGGGGGCACGCATGGCCGAACAATCACTGTCACAGAGGAAAGAATTTATGTTTGCATCTGTGTCTCACCTCTTTTCACATCTGGTCTTGCTGGGCCTTTGGGAATTTGTTGGGGAAGGGGAAGGAGAACAGTGAAGAGGGCTCTCCATACCACGGGAGCCAGGGCTGAATAAAGATGAGATTGCCACTCTTCCACCTCGAGAAAAGCAGTGGCTTGGTGTCCTTGGTCAGAATGGTTCTCTTGTCAGATATTAAGGGCCTTAGAAGCATCTCGTAAGGTTGGTTTCATGGTTCACTGAGCCAGGATTTTATTTTTTCCCAATTAGGGTCACCAAGGAAAAGGAGGGTATCATATCTTTTGGGATGTGTCTCAAATAGCTCTGGTTTCCTTTATTAACCAGGGGTAGATTTATTGCTCATGAATCCATCCAGACCGTTTTGAAATAGTACATTTCTGTATCATCTTGGAGGTAAGATTCCATTTGTTTAGCTCATGTTGATAAAGTAGGTCCTTCTTTTCCCTGTGACACTGGTCCAGAACTGAGTGGGGGTGAGTAGCATAGACTTAGATTTTCTAAAGGCCCATTTAATCTTTCCTCAGCCTTTATTCTTGGGGTTAAAAGGTCTGTGTACTTTAATAGACTTCATATGATAGTTTCTCAATCCCTTTGCTTATCATACTTGCTTCCCATTTGGATCTCACCTTTTTTGGATGCCAAGGACAGAACTATATACAATATTGTCGGTCTAGATACACTACAGTCTAAGCTTCAGGAAACAGGGAAGTCTTCTCTTTGGTCTATTTTGACCTTCACGGAAATGCTGCACATTTGGAAAATGTGGTTATTGTGGACAGGAAACGTCGCCTCTCTTTGCTATAAGAGTGTAACAGCCTGATGACATCAGGAGTGCATTATCTACAAGCAATATTCCCTAAATGGAGATGGACTCAGAATACATCGCCTTCCAGACAGTATCCCTTCCACACTGATGTCTGCTGGACAGCTGCCTGCTCAGGTTCCCGACACTGTGGGGCCATGTTCTGGGGACCACGCAACCTTCTCTCATCAGTCCACTTGCTCAGCATTGTTGACTCAACTCAGTTAAGTCTCCAAGAGCTTGTTGTGGAGGGCCTGCCACTGGGGTGGAAGACATGCTTACTGGCAGGCACCATCCTTTCTACAAGCGAATGACCCAGGGGGGCACCTTTCAACAGTGTATTGCAGGTTCTTTTGTTTGCAGGGCCCAGAGACAAGTATATTTTACATTGCAAACTGGTTTATGCACACGAGCACACACACACACACACACACACACACACACACACACACATCTGAAACCAAATTTCACAAAATAATACTCTTGTTAAGTGATATAAGAGGTAAAGATAAAATATGGTAGAAAAACCGTTCCCAAACAAGCAATATTTTTAAAAGATGCTGGGTGTTTACTACTAAATTGATCTTTGACACACACTGCTGGACAGAGACCAGCAGACTGAAACACAATAGGTTAGTAGTAATTTTATGTGACAGGCCCTCTTCATTCTTTTCCTTTTAAAACGTCTTTCCCTCACTTCCTCCTTCCCTCCCTTTCTTTCTTCCTAGCTCTCTTTCTTTTTTGAGAAATGCTTTTGGGAAGACATCATAGTACAAAGTTAGAAACATGCCAATCTGATCATCACTGAAAGATCTGAAATTCACTCCATTTCCCAGCCTATGACTCATATCTTGGGTCATAAGCTGTAAGTGTCCTCAGCGTTTACTGGTTGTTGCCAAATCGTGCCCCCAGAAAGATTGCACCAATTTACCTCCCCAGCTGCAGTGCATGTGGGTCCCCAGGTCCCCACATGCTTGGTAACACTGGTGTTGTGAAATTTGAAACATTTTCTCTAATCTGATGTGAAATTGTTCGAAAGATCATTTCCATAATAAATAGTGAAATAGAACACTTATCGGACAAATGTTGATCAATCAGATTTGCTTGTATGTGAAATGACTATTCATACTTTCGGTCTATTCTTTTATTAGGTAGTGTTTTTTATTATGTTGTAGCATTTTTGTATATTTGATGAACCAAGCATTTCTATACTAAACATTTGCTAGTTATATGAATAGCAAATATTTTTCCCTTGTTGGTGAAGGTATAAGAATTGCAATTAATTTTTTCCCAGTTGTCCCCAAACCATACGTTAAAAAGTCCCTCCACGTCTCTGATTTGCTAGGGCATTTTTATCACTTTACAAAGTTTTTATATATGCACAGGTGTCTAAGATTTGTACTCTCTTCTATTGTCTTATTTCTCCATCTTTGAACCAATATCATACTGTTTTAATTACAGTACTTTCATAGTGGGTTAAAAATCTGGAAGGGTAGGGGTGCCTGTGTGGCTCAATCAGTTAAGCATCTGCCTTCGCTCAGGTCATGATCCCAGGGACCTTTGTCCAGGGTCTGGTCTCCCTGTTCAGTGGGGAGTCTGCTTCTCCCTCTGCCCCTCCCCCGGCTCATGCAATCTCTCTCTCTCTCTTTTTCTCTCTCTCAAATAAAAAAATAGGGAGGGGCAAGATGGCGGAGAAGTAGGAGACCTTGTTTCAACCGGTCCCCTAGAGTGAGCTAAATATCAAATAAAAAAATAAAATCTTTTTTAAAATCGGGAAGGGCAAATGTTCTCTCGTCCTTCTTCATATTTACTTGGCAACTCTTAGCTCTTTGTTTCTCTGTCTGGATCTTAGCATATTTATTTAAACCATAAAAATTCTTGTTGGTATTTGAATAGAATTATGTCAAGTTCATTGACTAATCTGGGTACGTCTGCCTTCTGTCAAAACTTCTCAGATTGTTTAAAGGTTTACATCTCTATTCAGATGATCTTTTATTTTCTTAACATTTTGTCATTTTTTCCATTAAATTTATTGAAAATATCTTGTTAGATTTATTCCTAAATACCTTAAAGTTTTATTACCATGATCTTTACCCATAACATTTTCTAGTTGACTCTTTTTGATATATAAGAATACTACTGACTTAGTCATTCTAGAAATCTTCATGATCTCTTTTTCTGCTTCAGAACTTTGGATTTTTAACTAGATATCTTCATTATGAATATAAGGATGGCTTTATTGCTTTCAAATTTTTATAATGTTTGATTATTTCAAATAAAACTGTTATGATTATTCCCATATAAATATTTATATGGACAAAAGCTTTTTTTTTCCTAAAGAAAGAATGGAATGACTGGGTCATATGTTAAGTATGATTGACTTCTTTTTTTTTCTTTTTTAAGATTTTATTTATTTGAGAGAGAGACACACAGCGAGAGAGGGAACACAAGCAGGGGGAGTGGGAGAGGGAATGCAGGCTTCCCAATGAGCAGGGAACCCAAAGCAGGTCTCGATCCCAGGACCCTGGGATCATGACCTGAGCTGAAGGCAGCTACTTAACGACTGAGCCACCCAGGCACCCCTATGTTTGACTTCTTAAGAAGCTTTGCGAACAACTGTATGATATCCCATCCATGCCCACTAGCAAATGTTTCATTTGCTCAAAATCTTTGTACATTTGCTATGGTCAGCCTTTTTAATTTTAGACCTTCTGATCAGTGTGTGGGCATACTTATTGTAGTTTTAATTTGCATTCCCCCAATGCCTTAGGAGGTTGTATACCTTTTCATGTACTTACTTGTCATCTGAACGTTTCATTTGGCAAAGTGTCTGTCCCCATCTTTTGCCCAGTTTTTAAAATTGGGTTGTCTGTCTTCTAATTAACTTGTAAAAGTTTCCTATGGATTCAAGTTTAAGTCCTTTGTAAGGTAGATGCTTAGCAACTATTTTATCACAGTCTGGCTTGTCTTTAATTTCTTTAACAGTGTCTTTTGAAGAGAAGAAATTTCTAATTTGATGAAATCCTATGTATTGATTTTGTTCTTTTATCATTCATGTTTCTAATATTGTGTTAAGAAGTGTTTGTGAAACCCAAAGTTACTAGGATTTTCTCCTGTTTTCTGTTTTATTTTTATAATTTTAGCTTTTATATTTAGGTTTATCCATTTTGGGTTAATTTTGGCATCTGGTAAGAGTTGAAGTTTTGTTTTGCTTGAATGTGTTTATCCAGTTGCTCTAGCACCACTTGCTGAAAAGATTTTCCTCTCCCCGTTAGATTTCCTTGGCACTTTTGGTGAAAATCAATTCCATTCCAAATGTGAGATCTACTTCTGAACTTTCAATTCTGTTCCATTGATCTACATACCTATCTTTTTGTCAAACCACACCATTGTGACTACTATAGTTTTGTAATAAATCCTGAACCATTAGTTAAATCCTCTTTTTTTATTTTTAAATATTGTTTTGACTATTTTAAATCATTTGCATTTTTTTTTTGAGAGAGAGAGAGAGAGAAAGGGCATGTGAGCATGGGGGAGGGACAGTGGGAGATGGAGAAAGAGAATCTTAAGCAGGCTTCAGGCCCAGTGTGGAGCCCAACACATGCTCGATCTCAAGACCCTGAGATCAAGAAATCAAGAGTCAGACGCTTAACTGACTGAGCCACCCAGGCACCTGGGTCATTTGCATTTCCATATAAATTTTAGAATCAGCTTGCCTATTTCTGTAAAGAATAAGCTTGCTGGGATTTTGATTGGGTTTATAATTAATATCTAGATCATAGCAGTGCTTGCTGTAATGAGCCCAAACTGTAAATAACCCAAATGTCTTTCCAAAGGTAAATGAATAAGCAAATTGTGATATATCCATATTATGGAATATTACTCAACAATAAAAAGAAATGAACTTTTGATACATGCAAAAACACGGATGAATCTCAAAAGCATTATGCTGAATGAAAGAATCTAGACCAAAAAAAAAAAAGTATGTTGTATACTTGCATTTATATAAAGTTCTAGAAACTGTAACCTAATCTATAATGAGTGGTAGAAAGCAGACCAGTGGTTCCATGGTCCTGGGGCCTGGAGCTAGGAGGGGAAAAGAAAGGGATTACAAAGGGATATGGGGATATTTGGGGGTGTTCTGGATATGTTCATTATTTTTATTGTCATGAGAGCTTCATGAGTGCCCACACATGTCAAAACTTAGCAAGTTGTATACTTAATGTGCAGTTTATTATGGATCACAGGGATTGCCCTTTTGTTCTTTTTTTTCCTTTCCTCCCCTCTCTCTTTGTCTTGTCCTTTCCTTTACCTCCTTTCTTACGCTCTTCTTTTCCCTCCCTCCCTCCTTTCTTTCTTTCTTCCTTCCCTTCTTTCCTCCCTTCTTCCCTCCCTCCCTCCTCTTTTCCCCCATAGGTTTATGATAAAGTCTGTCGAGTTAAAGAGTTTCCTAAATCTCTAATTTTTTTTTCCTAATCACATGTGAAAGTTGAAGTTTCCAACTGCCTTTTTTTTTAATATTTAAAGAACATACGTTCTTATTCTTACTTTGTTAACGTAAAGGATTATATACATATGTATGAATATGTATATATAAATGTCCAAAGAGCTTGCATTTTTTGGGATAAATCTTATTTAGTCTTGAGACATTTTTATTCTTAAAATGAAAGATCTGATACACTACAGTTTAATTTGGGGCGTTTTTTTGTTGTTTGGTTTGTTTTTTACATGAATGCTCCCAAGTGAGATGGGGCCAATAATATTTCCTTGCTTTTGATTTTCTAGTTTTGATGTCAGGTTTGGGCTCAAAAAATGTGTTCTGACACTTTCCTACTTTTTATGTTTTTTGAAACAACTTAAACGACATAGATCTTATCCGTTCTTTGAAGGGTTATGAAACCTCATCTAAAAATCATCTACTGATGGGGTGTCTGGGGATTATAGTCAGTTTAAGCATCCAACTCTTGGTTTTGGCTCAGGGCCAGTTCTCAGGGTCATGAGATTGAGCCCCACTTGGGCTCTGCACCCAGCATGGTGTCTGCATACGCCTCTCCCTGCTCCTCCCCCCGCTCACTGTCTCTCTCTAAAATAAATGAATAAATCTTTTTAAAAAATCATCTATTGTTGTTTTTAGGGGTAGGGCATGTATATATGCATATTTACAGATTCAATGCCATTAACAATTACGAACCTTCTAGGTGTTCCATTTCTTCCTTTGTTCATTTTTTAGAAGACTTTAATTTTTAGAGCCATTTCAGGTTCACAGCACAATTTAGTGGAAAGTACAGAGATTTCTGATATACTCCTGGACCCCACAAGTGCAAAACATCCCCCATTATCAACATCCACCCCCAGAGTGGTGTGCCTGTTGCAGTTGAGAGAACCTGCATTACTACATCATAGGCGCCTGAGCACCATCATTGATGTTATAGGTCATTCTTGGTGGGTTTGGACAAATGTATAAGGCTATGTATCCATCACTGTGATATCCTACAAAGTATTTTCACTTTCTAAAATTCCCCTGTGCTCTTTCTATTCATCCCTCTCTGTCTTAACCCCGGCAACTCCATAGTACTTCCTTTTCCAGAATGCCATAAAATTGGAATCGTAGAGTACGTAGACTTCTCAGGCTGACTTCTTTCAGTTAGTTATATGCATTTAAGTTTCCTCCGTGTCTTTGCATGGCTTGGTAGCCCTTTCTTTTCGGTGCTGAATAGTATTCCATTGACTGGATATACCACAGTATTTATTCCTCTTAGTCAATTTTTGTAGTTTGTATTCCAGAAACTTTACCATGCTAAACTTTTTAAATGTATTCTTTAAAAGATGTTCATAGTCTATATTTTTCTATATCTATACATTATGTATGTATACAGAGAAAGAAAGAAATCTCCATTATAGCTGTAGTTTTGTCTTATTTGTAATCCGTAATACCATTTTCTCGTGTTTTCTACTATTTGCTTGACTAGGTTTGTTAAAATTTTTCTCATTTAAAAGAGTCAGATTTTGAGGTACCTGGGTGGCTCAGTCCATCAAGTGTCTGACTTTTGGTTTTGGTTCAGTTCATGATCTCAGGGTTGTGAGATCAAGCCCCAGATCTGGTGGGGAGAGTCTATTTGAGATTCTCTCTCCCTCTGCCCCTCCTTCCCACCCCACTCTTTCTCTCTTTCAAATAAATAAATCAATCTTTTTTTTTTTTTTTTTTTTTTTAAGAAACAGGTTTTGGTTTTGTTGGTTTGTCTGATTTATTAGTGCATTCTCTGGTCCATTTGTTTCTTCTTATATCACTATTCCTTTATAAACTTTTTTGTTCTTATTGCTTTTCTAACACCTTGAACTAAACACATAATTTTTCAAAATAAATATAATTTAAAGCTGTAAGTTTCCCTCGGAGCACAGCTTTAGCTTCATTTTGTGATTTTGAATATCTTTATTTTTCTGGGCTAAGTCTGGACTAAGTCCTCAAGACTATTTTGTATTTCATAGTTTGTGCTTTGTGTCTGATCTAGACTTTATTCTTGATGTCTTTTTCCCCCCCTTAAAATAGTAGTTTTATTGAAGTGTGCTTTACCTACAAAAAACTACATCTTGATGTCTTTTTTTAAAAATTCAATTAGCCAACATATAGTACATCATTAGTTTTAGATGTAGTATTCAATGATTCATCAGTTGTTTATAACACCCAGCGCTCAGCAGATCACATGCTCTCCTTAATGCCCATCACCCAGTTACCCCATCCCCCTACCTGCGTCCCCTTCAACAACCGTCAGCTTTTCCCCAAGAATCAAGAGTGTCTCATGGTTTGTCTTCCTCTCTGATTTCTTCCCATTCAGTTTTCTCTCCCTGCACTGCAGTTAAAAATAGAGCTACCCTATGACCCAGCAATTACATTACTGGGTATTTACCCCAAAGATACAGACATAGTGAAATGAAGGGGCACCTGCACCCCAATGTTCATAGCAGCAATGTCCATAATAGTCAAACTGTGGAAGGAACCGAGATGTCCTTCAACAGATGAATGGATAAAGACAATGTGGTTTATATATACAAGGGAATATTACTCAGCTATTAGAGAGGATGAATGCCTACCATTTACACTGACTTGAATGGAACTGGAGGGGATTATGCTAAGTGACATAAGTCAGGCAGAGAAAGACAATTATCATATGGTTTCACCCATATGTGGAATGTAAGAAATGGTGCATATGTCCATTTTTTAAAAAGTATTTTATTTAAATGACTACACTTGTCATCTCCAAGATTTCTAATTGGCTTTTTTTTTTTTAACCTAAATTTGTGAAAGAATGTTTTTGGTGTGTGTGTGGTGGGGGGGGGGGTGGAATTCTAGATAGAAACATTTTCTTTCAGTATTTTATGATGTTATTTTATTGTTATATTATTGTTTGCCTTCAGTCTTTTTGGTGACTTTTTGAAAGTAACATGTTCATTCCCTTCCCCTTCTGCATGTCTTAATTTTTTTCTCTATCTTTGATAGTTAGCCACTTGACTATGCTGAGTCTAAGTGTGGTTTTCTTTGAGTTTACATTGTTTGGGGTTTCTGAATCTATGCATTGGTTCTGTCACCAGCTTTGCAAAAAGTTTCTCTAGAAGAATGCCTACCTACCCATGCTATTCTCCCCCTTGTCCTTTTGGGGCTCCAGTTACATGTACTTAATTCTCTACATTACCTCTTACATGTCTTCTATGCTCTGCTATGATTTTTTTTATACCTTTTTTCTGTTTTTGTTTTGTTTTTTGTTTTTTTTTTTTATAAACATATAATGTATTTTTATCCCCAGGGGTACAGGTCTGTGAATCTCCAGGTTTACACACTTCACAGCACTTACCATAGCACATACCCTCCCCGATGTCCATAACCCCCCTCCCCCTATTCCCAACCCCACCTCCCCCCAGCAACCCCCAGTTTGTTTTGTGCGATTAAGAGTCAGTTATGGTTTGTCTCCCTCCCAATCCCATCTTGTTTCATTTATTCTTCTCCTATCCCTCTAACCCCCCATGTTGCATCTCCACATCCTCATACCAGCAATTGCACTACTGGGTATTTACCCTAAAGATACAAACGTAGTGATCCGAAGGGGCACGTGCCCCCGAATGTTTATAGCAGCAATATCTACAATAGCCAAACTATGGAAAGAACCTAGATGTCCATCAACAGATGAATGGATAAAGAAGATGTGGTATATATACACAATGGAATACTATGCAGCCATCAAAAGAAATGAAATCTTGCCATTTGCAACAACGTGGATGGAACTAGAGGGTATCATGCTTAGTGAAATAAGTCAATCGGAGAAAGACAACTATCATATGATCTCCGTGATATGAGGATTTTTTTATACATTTTTATCTTTCAAGTTCAATTTGTATATCTGCTATTCATTTATCTTCAAGTTCCTATCCGTAGTTCTTAATTTTTGACATTGTATTTTGTAATTCTACAGTGCTCATTTGATTGCCTTTTATAGTTTGTATCTCTAGTAATTTTTTATTATATACTAGACATTTTATGTAAAGGAATTATAAAGGCTCTGGATAATATGTTCCACCAGAAGAGATTCCCTGTCTGAAACATTGGGCAGATCAGTAGGGAGCTGACCACATCAATCTAATCAAAACTTGACTTGGGTTGGGACCAGGTTACAGTTTTTGTGAGATTCATTTCCTTCGCTTGTTTCTTCTCCATTTCTTAGATGTGTCTCTCCTGAGGTTTTGATTGACAAGCTTCTAGGTCTCTATCTCCCTAATCTTAAAATACCAGAGAAAATTCAGGCTCATCCTTCAGAAGTGTGCAGTTTTGTTTTGTCCCTTCCAAATTTGGCAAATGTTCTCTACAAGAGAACAGGCTTGCATGTTTGAGGTGGGCCACACTCTTCAAGCAGAACAGTTTCTCCTAAATATTATGAGATGAGTGGACCTTTCCCATAGTCTTCCATGTAGCCCTAAATTTTGAGAAGGAAACACATGGAAAGCCAATTGTGCATCAATGGTTCCTGAGGTTTCCAAATTGTTATACCAGCCCTATACCACCTCCAAAGTTTTGTTCATTTCTCTTCCTTCTAACAAATCCCTTATGTTGGGGAACTGGGTGGCTCAGTCAGTTAAGCATCTGCCTTTGGCTCAGGTCATGATCCCAGAATCCTAGGACTGAGTCCTGCGTGGGCTCCCTGATCAGTGGGGAACCTGCTTCTCTGTCTCCTTCTGGCCCTCCCCCTGCTCATGCTATCTCTCTTGCTCACTCTCTCTCTCTCAAATAAATAATCAAAAAAATCTTTAAAAAATAAAATCCCTTGTGCTTGTTAAGTCTCATCTTCAACCAAAACCAAAATTAGCAGATGGCGCCTGGAGGAAAAGGATAATTATTAATTGACTACTCACATTGAATGAACTCTCTCTACTCTGAAAATGTTGTGCATTTATTTGTTTCTACAACTCTCGATCTTTAAAGACGTGATTTTTTGCAGTGTATCTGGATTCTTGAGTTGTTGCAGCGAAATCAGTGGTCTGCTACCACCTCCTACATTTTTCTCGAAACCATGTTCATGTTTTAAAGTCATTTTAAGATTTCTCTCTCATTTTCATTTTATTTAGGGTGAAAAGAATCCAATCTGATTTTTTTAAACTGCCATTTTAGTTATCTTTTTTCATATCTTTGGGATATGATTTGTAGGTTCATCTTGAACTTGATTTGTTTTCTTTCTCACTTCACTTCTTTTCTTTTGTATTTATTGCTTAATGTTTAGTAGTTTTGTGGTTACCTCCTTTTCTCCTTCTGGGAGCTCCCAGACCAGTGTTGTGTTTTGTACTGGTGGTTGGTGTTTCCCATTCCCATGGAAATATGGAGCCAGCAGGTTGCTTCTCTTAAGTCTTGATTGCAAACTTCCTCTTCATATCTAGGACATTGTGACAACAACTTCTTCAGCTTTCTGAAATGTTAGGGATGAGCTGCCTCATTTTCTGTTTCCATCCAGTGAGTTTAGCTCTGTTATCCCATGTCCTGCTCATGTGTGTGTATGGGATGGAGGTGATGTTTTCAGCCTGTGAGCCATGGGGATATGAATTCCTTCCCCCCTTATCATCTCCTAGACCTGGGCTCCAGCAGCTGGCCTGCTGTATCTCTGCTTATCTGTTGGTATTTCTGTTCTTTTATCTTTCTATGGAAGTACCCATCATGTTTTTGACCATGACTGTCTTTAATTCTAGTTTTTAATTTTTTTTCTCCTATGGCTTAGATTAGTACCCCACTGAATGGATGTACTACTATTATTTATCTATTTACCCATTAACGGTCATTGGTGTTGGTAAGGCTTTCTTATTTTTTTTAAGATTTTATTTATTTATTTTACAGAGATAGAGATCACGAGTTGGCAGAGAGGCAGGCAGAGAAAGAGGGGGAAGCAGGCTCCCTGCTCTGAGCAGAGAGCCCGATGTGGGGCTCCATCCCAGGACCTTGAGGTCATGACCTGAACCAAAAGCAGAGGCCTAATCCACTGAGCCACCCAGGTGCCCTCTAGTTTTTAATTTCATCCACCTCAGCTTGCCAAGTGATCTCTTAGGAAGAAAATTTTTAAAAGCTTAAAAAAGTTATAATATCTATACTGATAGATTCATTTATTTATTTTTTTTCATGTGGTTAGCAAATCTTTCTTGAGTGCTTCCATTGTTCTGGGAAAAGGAAATGCTAGGTGTTGGAAATACAGATGAACAAGACACCGTCCTTGTTCTCAAAGGGCTTACCGCTAACTGGAGGAGACAGACAAGCATACAAGGAAGCATCCAGAAGAGTGGAAGGTGCCCAGAACGTCCCCCTCAAGAGGGGGCAACGTACCCGGAAGCGAGGAAGGGCTGAATTCCCAGCCAGAACATGCTGCTTCTTATATGATTTCCCTGAAGAAAGATGGAGAAGAACCTTTCACATTATGAGAAGAATGTGGGAATGTGAGAGGAATCCACATCATGTTGGCAAAAAATGGTTTGGAAGCTTCTTTAAGTTTGGATCTTCTTTAGAAAACCGAAGCTCCCTGCCTCCAACCTCTTAACCTCCACCTCCCCACCAAAAGGAAAGACAGTGGATGAGCAAGTATGAGGCATACAGAACCTGTGGGAACTTGCACTTGGCCACCGGCAACATTTATCCAGACATGCAAGCCCTTGGTTCAGCCCTCTAGGAACTCAGACTAGGTTGTTCTCACCTATTTTCAGGATCTAAAAGAAGTGAGCACAGAAAACAACCCTCCATTATCCTAAAAGATGAGGCTCATGGGCACATATTGTGTCCCAGGATTAGAAAACAAACGATTAGAAAACAAAAGAAAACACAAGTATTCTAATGTTCTCGGTTCTGTAACATGAAATATTAGAGGCTTTGCAGATATCCTGAGGTTGGGCATAGTGTAAAACAGCGATATCTGCTGCCATTTCTTGAGATATTACTGTGGTGGGTACTGTGTTTAGTACTTTATAGGCATAATCTCATTTGATCCTCATCTTTTATTATTGTTCCTAATAAATATATTAGGTCTAGAGGTGAGAACGTGGTGTCCCCTGGGAAGTGAAAGTGATTGTGAGCAGGGTGAACTCCGCAAGGTGGGTAATGCTGAGGGATGAGGCTGTGAGGTAGGGAGGGGACACATTCTGAAGGGCTAAGAAATGTGGATTTTTCTGGCTGAAAACAAAGGAAGTGAGACTGAGGAATTACCACATCCAAAGGTGCCGAGCCTGTAGGAAGTTTTGGCATCGTTACTTCTTTCTCAATCCTGAGGTTCCCAAATTTTTTCTTGCTTGGGAAATCCCCTCCAACAACAGGTCTCTGCCCATCTACCAACCAAATCCTCTCCCTTCTTTCTGCAGATTGGCCCCTCGGCAGCTGGGAGAGGGCCACACAGAGCTGCAGGGGCTAGTGAGGGGAAGGCAGCCACCAGCTTTGGCCTCCACCTGGCTCACCCAGAAAATGGTTTTCTCCAGGCCTAATTAAGGATTACTTGATGTCTACACAGCTACACTTAAGTCTTTGTTGGCCTGCTATTATTCCTACTGAGCATGACAAGGCCTAAAAAGCTCTATTCTGGTTCCCTCAGCCAAGTGCCAAGGGGGAAAGAAATTAAAAAAAAAAAAAATCACTACTTTCATTCACTAAACATGCCCATTTACCTGTTTTTCTATTTTATTGCATTAGTCATTGCTATAAACCCTACATGGTCTATTTTCCCCCCTTTTATGATAGCGACATTCCAAAGCACTCAAAGCACGAGACAGGCCTATAACATGTATCCAAAGATTTTGTTTAAAATTCCAACAAATGGTCCCCTCCATGAGGATCCTCAGAGGCTCCCAGACCAGGGAAACCCTTGTCCCTTCACTCTTTAGAGAACCTCTGAAAGAAAATTGTGATTGCAGTTACTGTCATTATCATTTTGATGTGTGGTATTGGCCATGTTCCTTCTTTATTCCAAAAACTAGAGTTGCCCAACTTAGCAAATTAAAGTATAAGACATTCAGTTAAATCTGAATTTTGGATTAATCACAAATAATTATTTAGGTACAATAATGCCCATATAGTTTTTGGAACAGACTTATCCTAAAGTATTATTTAACCTGGCAACCCTACCACCAACTTAGCCCTATAAACACATATTGAGAGCTATCTTGGTCCTAAGCACTAGGTACTGAGGAGTCATCCATGAATCAGACACACATGTTCCCCTGAAGGGGTTCAAAAGCCAGTAAACTGGAGCTAAGTAAGCACCTAATAAAAATAAACCTGGATATGGACCAGACAACTCACAGGTATCTGCTCACCCAAATACTCACCCATATATGAACACTTACCAAAGGTAAATCACATTTATTTATGAATTTCAACATATACAAAAATGCAAAACAATAGATGTTAGCATATATTAAAGTATTCTGGACTACAAAAAAAAAAAAAAGGAATATGATTCAACTAATTAGGATTCAACCCTGGAATGCAAGGAGTTCAAAATACAAATATCTACTAATGTAATACATCACATTATTACATCAAAAAAATTATAATCTCAACATGTAATGAAAAGAAACTTAGCAAGTAAAGACCCATTCTTGAAATTAAAGAAATAAAAACACTTAATAAAAGCATGAATGGGGTGCTTGGGTGGATCAGTTGGTTAAGCGTCTGACTCTTGGTTTTGGCTCAGGCCATGATTTCAGGGTCATCAGATCCAGCCCCACGTCGGGCCCCCCACTCAGGGAGGAGGAATCGTCTCTCCCTCTCCCTCTGCCTCTCCCTGTGCTCACATGCTCAGTCTCTCTCTCTCTCTCTTTCTCAAATAAATAAATAAATAAATCTTTAAAAAGTAGGAATATATAAACAAGTACTTAATATGATCAAATACAGAAATAAATTTATTCCTAAATATGACAACAACAACAAAAGTCTTAGAATAGCAGGAATAAATATGTGTGTGTGTGCATGTGTGTGTGTATGTCCCATACCAAAATTCAGAATCCTACTTAGTGGTATAGTAGAAATGTTTTTTTTAAGCCAGGAATGAATGATGATGGTTATAATCACAGTTACTATTTAATAATTAACCATTACAATTAACCACTGGTAATGGTTGAGTATTAACCATTACAACTGGGCAAAAGAAAGAAAAGAAAAGTTAAGAGATATAAATATTTAAAAGAAGACACCAAATCTGTTATCTTCAGACAATTTAATTAAAGACCCAGAAAATCTCAGATCATTCAAAACTGTGGGAAGAAAATTCAACATAGAAGAAAAAATTCAATAGAGTGTCAGTTAACAAATGCTTATGCAAAAGTCAACATTCTTTTCTATGAAACACAAGAATCAATCAGAAAATAGAACAGAATAAAAATTCCACCAATAATGGCAACCATAGACATAATAACTAGAAGTAAACATAATTTATCCCATGTGAAGTTTCTATACCAAGTAAACTTGAAGACGAAGGATCACAAAAGTATTTCTGTGCTAACAGAATATGTACTGAGTTCTTGGATAAGAAGCCTCAATTTTATAAAGCTATCAGGTTTTTTCGAATTAATTCCTAACCTGCAATCTTAATGAAAATATCAAGAAGGTTTTTTTTTTTTAGCTTGACAATAATGTGTGAAATTCACCTGAAAAAATAAACTTTTGAAAAACAAGAAGGATCAGAGGAGACTTGCTTGATCGGGTATTCAAATGTATTGTGTAGTTACAGTAAATATTATACTTTGGATGTGAAGAAAACAATTTCAAGGGGAAAAAAATCAATGGGAAGGGATGGAGAGAGCAAAAACATACATGAGCACTAAATATAAGATAGAACGTTTAAAATCTGTTGGATAAAAGAGAGAATTTCTTAAATTGACATGTAGTGAACGTACAATGTTACACTAGTTCCAGGTGTAAGAGAGATTATTTTAAAACATACTCCAGTTGAGGGTGTCTGGGTGGCTCAGTTAGTTAAGCATGGACTCTTGGTTTGGGCTCTGGTCACCATCTCAGGGTCCCGGGATTGAGTCCTCCATGAGGCTCTGCGCTCAGTGTGGAGCCTGCTTGAGATTCTCTCCCTCTGTTTCCCCTCTGCCCCCTCCCCTTCTTTAAAAAGAATAATCTGTATCTTAAAAGATCAGGTACATTTTCCTTGTGATAATAGGGGTCTTCACAATGCTCAGAGGAGAAACTGTCCAGGTTCTGTAATAGCCGACTTGGTAGCATTGTCTACCAAGCTCAGGCCCATGCCTGCCCTCTCTCAAAATAAATAAATAAATCTTTAAAAAGATGCTATAATTGGACCACAGATTTAAACATGTAAAAATACAGTTATGTGAGTTTCCAAAATATGAGAAGCATAAGAAACTTTCATAAGGCAGACACATAAATCAGAAATTATAGAATAGCCTGACAATGTTGACGAATTAAAAATACAAAGTATCTGTAAGCAAAACTATATATAGAAAGTGAAAACAGAAAAAAAAAACTTTATACACTCAAAAAAGACTATTGTGTTTTAATTAAAAAGAGCTCATAAGAGGCACTGAGACTAAAAATAATAAACCACTTAAAAATATGTGAAGCTTGTGGGGCGCCTGGGTGGCTCAGTGGGTTAAAGCCTCTGCCTTCGGCTCAGGTCATGATCCCAGGGTCCTGGGATCGAGCCCCGCATCGGGTTCTCTGCTCAGCAGGGAGCCTGCTTCCTCCTCTCTCTCTCTGCCTGCCTCTCTGCCTACTTGAAATCTCTGTCTGTCAAATAAATTTAAAAAAAAAATTGTGAAGCTTGTGAATAAGCAACTAACAAGAAATAGAATGGACAATTTCTCATAATCCAACAAAATCAGTAGTAATTCTGTGTAACTGATCAGATAGGCAAAAATTAATGGATCCAGTGGTATCTAGAGTTGGCAGTGTGCATGGATAAATCAGCTTCATACGCCATTGGTGGGCATGTCAGTTGGGATACCCTTTCTAGAGGACCGATATCTGGGTGATATCTGCCAGAACTAGAAATGCATACTTGCTCCCTTTGACTGCTAAGAGCACTTGGAGGAATTCATCTTTTGAAGACCTGTATATTTCTGTAAACATTTGCCAAAGTAAACGTACAAGGTTGTTCACTAGAGTATTACTTGTAATGTGAGAGAAAAAGTGGAAACATAGTGCCCACCATTAGGAGACTGGTTAGAACTTTCGTGATACATCTGTTTGACGGACAAATGGGAAACCAGTGGAAAGAGTGGGGCATGAGTTGTATACTGATAGGGAAAGATCCCTGGAGAAGTGTTAGTGTGAAAACCTACAGTAGGGGTGAATGGTACAGTGTAGTCTCATGTGAAAAAGACATACATTTTATATATAACACATAAAGAGAAATATATATGGATATAATATTGTGCAAAAATATATAAAATGTATAAATATGTATACATAGGGACTTATCTATGATATTCATATACTGGGAAATGCAAACTTTTTTTTGTATGAACAAAAATTGTTCGTTGTGTTGAGCGCTGAGAATAGAGATTGAGAGTCAAAAGAAGGGCAGATTATCTTATGCCTTTCCGCCGGTTTTGAATTTCCTAAGCATACACATGTATAGCTTTCTTCTATTTTGCCCCCATGCCACCTGGAGTTATTTGGGGCTGTGGGATAAAAGACTTTTAAAAGAATTTTAAAAATCAGGTACATTTTCCTTGCGATGAAAGCGGTCAGTGTGATGCTCAGAGGAGGGACTATCCAGGTTCTGTAATGGCCGATGCTACCAAGCTCACGCCCATTCCCCTGTCCTTTCTCCCGCTCCGCTCCAGGCAGGACAGCTCAGGGTGTGTCATTTTGCTAGCTCCCCTCCTCACTTCCCCACCACTCTCCACCTCCCTAGGCTCTGCTGAGGTCCATGCACAGAATGGAGAACTACTACTGTTGGATTAATAATAATCTCTCACACCTTCGAGGCCCCTGGACGTCTCTTCTTTGCCCTCCCCTCCCCCAGGGCTGCTCTGGAATCCCCCATGCTTGAGCGGTGCCAGCCTCCTCCCAGCCTGTCCCTCCTGATTGAGCTTCCCAGGGAGGCTGCCTAGTGACATAGTGCCCCACGTGGAAGTCAGTGAGGCTTCAGGTGAAATGTAGGCACTGTCTCTTGCTGGTGAATGACCTGCTTCACTTCTCCAAGCCTTAGTACCTTCAACTGTCAAATGGGGAGAATAGCATCTTCCTCCTAGCTCTGCTGCAGGTCATTCAGTGAAATAATGTATGTCCTCCAGTCCATGAGCAAGAAAGGCTAGCTTTCTTTTGCTTTTAATTTCTCCATAGTTTTCTTTCCCTATGGGGCTGGGGAGAAGGGAAGGAAGGCTATTGGTAGGTCAACAACCAATGTGACAGAGCTATGCTCTGACTTACTAAGCAATGACAGCCTTGGAGCTATCCATGCTCCAGACCCTGTCCATCCCTCCATGACCAGGGACCGAGTCTGGGAGCTTCCCCATCCCGGTAGCTGATGGGCTCCCAGGAACTCTCCCGGGATGAGCTCGGGCTTTGCCCAGTCTCATTTCTTCATCATTTGATTTATAAGACACACACCTATGACCTGGAGGTCTCTGGGCATGGGCATTAAGACAGAAAAGAGCCATTAAGATTCAATCAAACCTTCTGGGTAAAGTCCCAAGTACGCAGTGAGCTGGGAGCCTGGAGACTTTGAAGCGGCACTCCAGCCCCAATCAGGTGTGGAAAGACTAGTTGCCTGCTTTGATTCTCCCCACAGAACCATGGGGCAAGATTGACTGCCAGTGTTAACGTTAAGGACAATTTCACTTTTGTTTCTTTTCTTTGGAACTTGACAACTCTCCTTTAGGATGATTCAAATAAATCCATAATTTTAAAGCCTGTGCTCTTGCAAAAGAGAGGAAGGAAAGGCAGATGGTCCTCATAGATTATGGGGGCAGCCTTGAAGGTCCACACCCTTGCCCACAAACCCCATGCCTGCTGCTGAGAAGCAGGGCAGCCTTGAATCTGTGAAGCTATGGTTTCTTCGACTGTAAACTGGGATAACAAACATTCTCTACTTTAGGATCAAGTTCAGCAACAAATGCCAAGCCCCTACCAAGTGCCAGGTACACAGCACCAGGGCGGTATTGTTCATCACTATTGTGGATTGGCCCCACAGGAAGCGAGTTAAAAGTGAACTCCAGAGGCTGAGCGCCCAGGGTTCGAATCCAGACTCTGCCATTTGACAGCTGCGTGATTTTGTCATTACTTAACCTCCCTGTGCCTCAGTTTACTCTTCTGGGAAATACGAACAGTAATGGTCTCCACATCAGAGAGTTGCTATGAGCCTTAAATGAGTTACTATGCACCAAGTGCTATTGAAAGCCTGGCACATAATAGGTGCAGTAAAAATAGTGGTCTTTAAAAGGATTGTTAATGACGAACACCCAACTGAAGGAGTCCAAAATAGCAAAATTAAGAAAATATGTACACACGCATATGACCAACTGCAATGGGGGTCGATGGAAGGCAATGATATAATGTCAGAAATCAAATTTTACACACAGGAAAATAGAATTGATTTCACGGAAGTGAAATAAGCGTACACACACACACACACACACACAGAGTACCGAAAATGCAAGCTTCTCATGAGCAACAAAGGGAGAGGAGACACCTCAGGGAGATCAACAACAGTGAACACCGGGCCTTCTGAAGCCGAGGCTGGAAGTGCCTGCGGTGGGAGGTGGGCCCCGTGCAGCCAGGAGCTGACGGAGACCTTGCTGGCAGAAGGCCCACATCGGAGACGTGCAGTCTGGGGCTGCTCTACCTCTCCCTGCCTGGGTACCCACCACCTGGTGCCAGCTGTCCTGCCCCAGGCCAGAGCTTTCTTTGTCATTACCTGTCTCTCTGTGGGTCTCTGAGAAGGGACCTCATGTTGGCGCCGTCTTCCCCAGGAGACCTGCCTCAGACCTCCTCCTCCTTCGCTACACAGGGCCTGGAACCCCCAGCTTCTCATCCAGTTTCCCACCTTGCCAGCCCACCCATGGACCATCTTCAGCCTTGAGACCCGGCCTGAAAAATAATGAAAAGGATTTTTGTCCTCCTCATGCCGTCAGTCTTCTGGGCGACCCCAGCACCAAAGACTTTGAGAAATAGGCGTGAATCAATAAACGTGAATTCATGCCCAGGAGTCACAAAATATTGGACCGGTGTGGTAATATGTTAGGGGTATAAGAGAAATAATTGACTTCCTGCTGCTTTCCAAGAGTTCAAAAGAGTGGAAAGGAGAAAGAGTCCAGCTATGGGATGAAATAAAATAAATATAAGTAAATATTTATTTATAATATTTATAACATTATAATAATATGTGATATATATTATATATAATAAAAATAAATAAATAATAAAATAAAAATAAATCGATACAGCAATCAGTGGAGTGTCTGCCAAATCTAAGTGTTTGCCCATGGCAGTGAGTGCCCCGAGCAGACCAGCAAGGGAAGAGACAGGGCCCTACTATAGGGGGGAAAAGAAACCTCTTGGAAGGACCTAAAACCTGGTGGTTGGAGATACAGGTGAGAGAGCATGGGGGAAGCTTCAGGTATGAGGGGGTGTCCAGCACTTACCCCACTCTGGGTTATTACATGTGAAGTCCTCACTCATTTCGTCTTTGCAACATCCCTGTGAGGAAAGCACCACGATTGGGGCCATATCATAAATGGGGAAACCCAAGGCCAAAGGAGAAGCTGGCTCGTGGTCTCACAGTTGCCAAGCACAAGGGTGGGGCTCGGACCTGTGCCCTTGACCTCCTGGCTGAGCTGCCAGGTGAGATGGTGTGTGTATTCAGAGTCTTCACTGACTAGCAGCCGGTTTCTTTGGCCTTGGAAGAGAGGTAATCATACTACCCCTTTGCGGGGATAGGGGCCTAAATGAGATAAGGTAGGTGAAGTCTCCGGTTTTATAGTAGGTGATCTGATGTCCCTGGCCATCACCTCAGTCCCCTCAAACATACCTTGAATGTTAGGTGCTGATACTTTATTTCATAGCATGTGTGGTCACCATTTCTGGAAGATCCATCAGATTTCTAGGTCTTTGCTTGGTTTGCATAGGTTTCTTCTGCCTGGGATGCCTTTTCCTTCTGTTTCCAGGCTTCCAAAACTGTAAAGCCTCCAAGTCCCCATTTAGGCAGCATTTACCCAGTGAAACCTCTGCTCCTTTCAGTTGTAAGAGGCTTTTCTTTCCTTTGGTCTGCTGGGGTCTTCTGGGTGGGCTGCTTCTGAGCACCCTGGGTCTCAGCTTTGCCACCCAGAAAAGGGGATGATAACACTCACCCCATAGGAGCTGTACGAGGTATGTCACACTTGACAGAGCACAAGAAGTGTCCAGTAAGTGGTATCCATTATTCTATTCTCATTATTAGTTGACGAACTTTCTCATAGTATAGTTCCCATTAAATCTGGTTTCTTTTCCTTCTTAGATGAGGGATCAGGGCAGGGATATCGTTAAATAATGCTTTGTTTTTTCCACAATGTCCAGCACAAAGCCTGGAAAGCAAGAGGTGCTCAGTGAGTGATGATCAATCAAAGGGAACAAATATCAAGCTAGAGATCACCCAGTGGGGGAGACTGACCTGGAATCAAGGGACTGAGGCTCTGTTCACACCTGCTGTGTGCTAAGTGCCTATAGTTTGCAGAGCCTCGTGCTAAGTGCTCTAGGGTAGGAAAAGAAACTCGGAGATGCTGTCTGACCTCAGAGATTAGACTCCTGGTTGGGACTAAGCGAGAGGATCCAGCACATGGTTTATCAGCAATTCCAGAAGCACTGGGTCACCCTTGGGAAAGCTGTGAATAAAGTCCTATGGCCACATGGATATTCCCTTTTTCATCTACGCTGGATGTCCTGTGTCCAGCCAAGTGTCGTGGGGCTGCTCAAAGCACACCGTGGGTTCAATGAATGAAGTGTGGAAATCATCCCAAGGAGGAGGGGAGAAATGGTGCAGATTGCTGGTGAAGGGAGAGAAAGGTGTTTTATAGGTAGACAGAAACAGAAGCAAAAAAGCAAACAAACAAAAACTATGAATGGAAGACGAAGAGCAGAAATTTTGCTGGCAAAATGTTGGGGACAAATTGTGTATCTAACAATAAAAAGTGGTTATGTAAATTATGACACTGCAGTCATTATAGGCATTAAAAATTGGTATTGCAAAGACCTTATAACAAGATAGGATTGTTAGTAACAAAGGCAATGATAGAAAATTGCACAGCAGACTATTAGAAGCATCTTTCTTTCTTTTATTTTAAGATTTTATTTATTTATTTGACAGGGAGAGTGAGGCAGGGAACACAAGCAGGGGGAGTGGGAGAGGGAGAAGCAGGCTTCCCACCAAGCAGGGAGCCCAACATGGGGCTCGATCCCAGGACCCTGGGATCATGACCTGAACAGAAGGCAGACGCTTAAAGACTGAGCCACACAGGTGCCCCGGAAGCATTTTTCTTTAAATCCTAGGTTTATGAATGATTGTCTTCTCCTCTCTATGTTCTATTTCTCTGGGTTTCTCAAAACTTCTATGACCGTGCACAATTTTTAATATGGAAAAACAATGAAATTATAAACTTGAATTGTATAACAGATCTATATTAATTAAAGTATTTTCTAGATATAAGCAGACTCCTGGAGCTTATGTTCACAAACTCAAGTGCAATGTATGTAAGTATCCCTTCCCTTTCCTGATTTTGATAAAATTGAGAAGATACTGAATGTGATTAGCGTACATCATATTTTAAGGTATGTTATGTGTGAATCTCTCGCTATGTCCCTTAACTTGAGATTATCACATGTTTATATCCTTATGATATGTACACACACACACACACACACATGAGATCAGAATATAGTTGGGGTGGGGAAAGATGGACAGATGGCTAGACTGGTGGGTAGTAGAATAGGATGGCCCCCTAGTGTGTGCTGGCAAGTTCAAAGGTGTGTTATAGACCGAGAGAGGCAAGACGTTCTAGCAAAAACACATCTTTTCTCTGAAATGGACTCAAAGTTTGAGAAAGAAACAGGACAACAGACACTATTTGCGGTTTCATTCCTTCCCATCTCTCTCTCTCTCTCTCTCTTACACATACACACACACACACACAGGCACCCGCCTCTCCCTCTTCCTCCCCATCTCTTCCTCTGTGACTGATGTATGAGTTGTCCAGCCCCGAGGCAGCTGCAGCTGAGGAACACCGTCCCTGGGCATTTTGCCGGCTAGAAAGAGGCAATCAGGGCTTTGGAGAAATGTGTCTGACAATGACAAAAGCCCAAAGTGGTCAAAACTGGCTGAGTTTTTGAGAGAAAAGATCTATTTTTAGACCTGTCTGGGTGGGGCTGTGTTTTGAAAATAATTATTTACGATTGAGTGTAATTCATTTAATGTGCAAGGAAGTTACTAATTTCAGAGAGAAATAAAGATCCTCAGAACCCAGATTCCTCTGAGCTCTACCTCAGTCTTAGCCTCGGGTGATCACGAACTCCTTTGGTGAGAAGATAATTTTATTTTAATTCTCATGCAATAGCTGAGAAACTTTCATACAAATGCCAGCTATCAATCTTTATGAGTAAATTATTGTCCTCACAATTAGGGTGTGGTACAGGAGGGGATGACATACTTTAGAAGCTATAAACTTCTTGGATATAATTTTCTTCCTAGGCCATTATAAGCATAACAACCTTTTTTTTTTTTTTTTTTTTTTTTAAAATAGCTTAAGCTATTGAAAGAGTAAAAAGATTTCGGCAACAGAGCAGATACTGCTTTGATAAAGGAGGACCAGACATTTACTTTTTTGTTCCATCTCAGAAAGAAAAATGACTTTCCCCCCACACTTTAAAATGGGAATGAATTAATTTGACTTTGAAATTCTCCTGACACTCCTTGAGGTAACTGGAGACACATGTGGTCAAATCGGATTTGGCAGGCAAGACTTTTCCAAGGGTTTTTTGTTGTTGTTGTTATTTGTTTTTTTTCCCCTCTGTCCAAGCACACTAGTTTGCAAGGATACCCCCCGCCCCCATCCTCCCGCCCAACTCACTGGAGAAACACTGCAACAGACAAGACACCCAAGCCTGAAATCCAAGCCATGACTTCACTGGGGAACGAAATACTTGGGGGGTTTCAGGGCTCTTGGCCTTTGGATTCTAGGAAGGCGATAACTTTCTAGAATTCAAAAGGACAGTGGAGGTCAGATGCTTCCTGTTTTTTATTTACCTGAGGAGGAACTTGAAGTTAGGGGGCTCAAATAGACTGCCAGAGTCACCCATGGCTAGGGACAGAGCTGGGACCAGAACCCAGGGTTCTGGGCTGGACCCCTGCCTAGGGATGGGGGAGGTCACACAATTGCTCCTCTGGTGTTCCCACAGAAAGCCCCATCCCTGCTGGCCATGGGGTACCTACCCCAGAGAGTCATGTGAAGGCGAAGGGAGCCCCTTCAGGCAAAGGGTTGACAGCTGTGCCTGGGACACAGACAGTGTTCATTCTTCGCAGTTTAACTAGAAGAATCGTTCTCAGCACAGGGGAAAGGCGTTCGGCACTGACCTCCCAAGAGAGGACGCGGCCGCCAGTGTCTCTGATCACGTGTGGAATCTGCAGCAAGCATCCAAGGCACCCGCTCTTTCTTTAGATGTCTACCGCTCACGAAGGCCAGCATTTTGAAAGCAAGGCTTTGGAATTTTAGTCGTTTCACGTTGAAAATCCTTAAGGGTTGTCCCTCTTCTTTCTGTGAAGAAAAAGAAACTGGGCCGGTACAGGAGGTTTGGTGCCATTTTCACAAACGTAAGAAGGCACTTACTTCCTGTGTTAAAGCTAGGTTTAATTGAGAGAATCATTCGTTTTTGTTTTTTGTTTGTTTGTTTGTTTTTTCCTAAAGAAGCTGGGTGTGGTTGTACATACCCAACAACTCCCTCGGTCTCCTGTGTGTGCTACACTTCCATGCCTTGTGTCCTCAGTAGAAAGGATGCAAGGATCCATCCTTGTTTCCTATGCACGGTGAGCGGTTTTATGTAATTTGTTGTTTCCAAAGAAGAAAGCTGCTTGGCGAAATGAGAGCTACGTTTGTGTTCCCCTTCCAGAACCTTTTCCAAAATCTGCACCTTATGCCAGCACCTGGACGGCCACTAAGTTTCTGGAAAGTTGTAGGCTCTTCCCCTCCTCCCCGAAGTCCCATCATTAGTTCCTCCCCCTCCCCAAAGTCCCATCATTCACTTCTTCCCCTCCCCAAAGTTGCACAGTTAGCTCCTCCCACCCCAAGTTCCATAATTAGCCCCGCCCTCCTCCCGTGTGCCCTGGCACCACGAAGGTGCTGGTAGGTTCCAGGTACGGATGGTCTTGCTGCAAGGGTCCAGGAGCCACGGGGCTCGGAGGAACTATGCCAAGCTCAAGGGGCAACCGTGAGGAAACTGGAGGACAGCTTCCACCCATGGGACACAGTGGTTCTCTGTGAATAGGCGTCACGACGATCCCCTACCCAGGGGGCTCCATTGCTGTCTGCTGGGTGGGGGTACAGCTGCTTCTTATTAGGAAAACTAGTCCCTGCACCTGGCCTGCCAGGCTACTTGACAATAAACACTGCTGTTATGGAGGGCGTCCTTTGCGCTTAATGCTGGGTTAAGTGCCATCCACAGATCGTCCCTCTCAATCCCCAGCAGCACCGCTCAGAGGCCATCATCACCCGCTTGTCCTGGTGGAGGCTGAGCAAAGTGCAGTACTCAGCCCAAGTTCACCCAGCCCGCGAGGGCGGGGCCTGTGCTTGGGCCCGCCTCCCCATCCCTTGGTGATTCAGGACAGCAGAGCTCTCCTCTAATTTCTCCTGTTTTCCTCCTTAATGAGAGAGAGAGGTTCCCTGTGGGCTGCCCTAGTGCCTCAGCCCTGTCAGCGTCTGCTGCCACGGCTTTCCATAGAATGGATGGTTCGCTCGTTAGATAAAGGATTGCATTTGATCTTATTTGCTTGGATTCTCAGTATCAATTCTGTCTAGCACCTTCCTTGCATTTGTGACAGCTTTGAGATGTGAGCACAAAGCTCTTTGGTCTCAGACGCTGTTTTCTGCTTGTGTTTTCCCAAAGTTTCCTCAACCTGGGGATTTAAGCGGATGAAGCCATTTTGTCTTCAACTCCGTTTGATTGTATTTAGGCAAAATGAAAATATGCAAATCCTCTCCCTTCAGGCTTGCTCTCATTTAAAACTCAGATTCCAAGTCTGGAGATGAGGAAAGAGGTTGGGAAGGTTGCTGCTCAGGGAGAAATCATACCTCCCTCACACCTGCTCTTTGCACCTAAGTCCTGTCTCGCCCAAACTTCCCACCAGACATCGTGGAGATCCTGGATGGGTTTGCCTGCAGTTTCCTGAAATCTCCTAGGACTTCTGTCCCATAAATATGCTGCACACAGCTTCCTTTTTGGGTGCCTCCCTCTTGGTAAGGGTTAGTTTGGGGGCCATAACCTAGAAATTGTTTCTTCTTAAATAAATCACTGTGTCTCGGCTTTTGACCCTGCACCCATTCATCAAAACTGGTTCCTTTTCTCAGCTTCTTCAAGTGGCGTTCCCACCCAAACCAGGTCCCCTGAGAGTGGAATTCCCATTTAAAGGTTAGTTTGATTTTGATCTTAAGTGTTTAAAGACCTCCGTCCTTCCTTCCCTTCCCCCACTAGTTAGGTGCAGTAGACAGGGTGAGCGTTCAGTGGGGAAGAACTTCTGGCATCAAATGTTGACCTTTTGAAAACCAAATCAGTGTAATAATGAGGGTTTTTTTTTTTTCCAGGGATCTGACACACTGGGTGTTTGATAAGGCTGCTCTCTGCAACTTCTCCCCTAAAGTACCAAGCCGGCTTAGGCTCCGTCTTCACGGCATGCCCCTGAATCCCATGTTCGATCTATTTTTTAAACCCTTATCCCAAGGGAAGCAAATACTCAATTTTCTCTCTCACTTTCCAAATGCAGTCAGGTTATTAGTTTTGACTTAATGAAGAATAGTTGGTGGGAACAAGCCAGACTCTGAAACACCAAGGAAAGAGTTGAAGGCTCTGGGGGGGGGGCGGGGGAAGGTGGCAGAGAATCGAATATATGCAAGTAAGCACTTTTCCCATTTCACATTAAACAGTTTGATGCCATTTTTTAAAAGAAGGAAAGAAATATTTTAGATATTCTAAGCAGAATGCTTAAACCACAAATTCTGTAAAAAATGAACAGCGCAAGCTATTAGAAGCTGTACGCGTCATAAACACCTTAGGCGAGACAATCAGATACTGATGCCAACAGCACCTCCGGGCCATCCGTCTGCACAGCGCTCGACTTCTGCAATTTCATAAGATAAATGCCTCTGCTGTTTTAAGATGATGAAAGTACAGCTGAGACGAATCTCCATATTTTTCACCAGTGATTTAATAAAGGCCAGCTCAGAATAAATATGGAAAGGCTACTCCGAAAGCTTTCCGAGCTTTGTGCTAAAATGCGTTGGAACTTTCTTCCGCAAATTGATTGTATCCCGAGTTCCGATTTGTCCATGCATGGAAGGAAGACGTTTACTCAGTCGTGGACTTGAAACGTCCCGTGTGACATGCTGCGGCTTAAACGGGGGAGTTTAGGGAAAGGTGCTTCCTCCAGCAAAGCGGGCGGCTGGGACTGGCGAAGTTGACCCTACCTTTTTTTTTTTGGCCCGAAATGGGTACCAAGAGAGACAGAGGAGAAAGGGAATCTGAGCTCTGGATTTTGCTGTTCCTCAGTTTAGGCTTCTCAAAAAAGTGCTTATGCCCATATGAGGTCACATTTTTTATTTATTTTTGTGTCTCAAGGTGTCTTAAACACATGCAATCAATAAGGAGTGAGACAGGTAGATGGATATATAGACGGACAGTCAGAGAGGAAGATAGATAAACACACTTCAAGATATTACAGGTAATTACTTCCCAAAGTAGTCAAAATCCTAGGGGACAAGGCTGACTATAATTTTAGAGGATCTATTTAAATCTTATATTCATGAGTAAGAAAAGGTTTTTTTTTTTTTTTTCCATTTTTGATGAGCTAAGAGAGGACGGCAAGCAAGCGAACAAATGAGGAGGAACGGATTTATTAATATTTCTTTGGGCCCATGTTCACAGCAACTGGCTTTTTTAGGATGTCAACTAACCCCTTCCAGAGTTCCTGACTAGGCTGTGCGCTCGCGTGTGTGTGCGAGCCTGTATGTGTGTGCGTGTGATTGTCATTGCTCAGTGCTTTCCGGGATGACAGGGATGACAAGAGCTTGTCAGGGGAAGGCAGTGGTCAGAGGGCTGGCAGGGTTGGTTCCTCCAAGGGTGGGGAAGCCCTCCCCCCAGCCCCTCCACCTTCCATCACTGCAGCTGGGGGCTGTGTCTGTCCAAGGCCTATCCTCCTGCCCTGGGCATTGCTGACTTTAATTACTCCCTCCTTGGCCCAACTCACAGGTGGCTTCCCTGGGAGGAGGCGTTTACCTCTCCCCGACATCCCCCTCCCTCCTGGCTGCTCATTTCCTCAGTGGATTAGCAGGGCCACGATGAAACAGAAGCTTGTGGCTTCTCCATTCTTTACACAACCTGGTGTTAGAGGTTGACCTTTCACCCCTGGAGATTCGGAGGATTAAGGCCGCTTTTAAGTCCCGCTCTGGTTACTAATCCACCACTTTCACTGGATGTTATGTAAGCACTTCCTGACTTACCCTTTAAATCCTGTAAACATAATAAAACAGAGTTTAACCTTTACCTTTGGATTTCCCCACTATCTTTTGCGCTGTCGAATCAACTGGACGGATCCAGGAACAGAAAGCTAATAAGTGATAGCCTGATTTTTTTTTCTTTTCTTTTCTTTTTTTTTTTTTTTGCCCTGGGACATGTAACAAAACATTACAATCTTTAATATATTCAGGTCAAATAGTTGTGGGGGAGCCCCGAAAGCTTCAGGCTGGGCAAATAATGTTTCTCTCCCCTTTAACTGCATATATTTTCCCACTAAACAATGAAGCAGATGGTATTGGGTGTTTCCTCCCCCTCCCCTTTCCAACAAATTAGAACCAATAGGGTCCAAATGATAGCTGGAAAAATAGGCTTTTGAGGCAGTTTTCCATAATACAGACTTTCACCGTTCCTGTCTCAAGCCTGCAGCATCCTGAGATGTCCCTAGAGACCCGCTTTTGCAGACTTCGCACTTTTAAGCATGAATGTTATTAGCTAGCCCCGATTTTCTAGGCCCAAAGAGCAAACCCAAAATTGCTTTGGACAAACATAAAATGCATTCATCTTTCTTGTTTACCCTTTGACTTGTCAGATGCCTTTCTGGAATGTTCTTTCTTAGGCACTGAGTTACGGAATGGCCAGAAACGGTGTCTAAGAGGTCCCACTTAGTAGCGGATTGTCACCAGACTCCTGGTTAGTGAGGACCAAGCCTTCGACACATCATCATTATGACCGTGAAGTCAACGTCAACCACTAGAGTGCCTGCGCTGGTCCTCTTCATAACCGTAACTATAATGTTCCTTGTCGGTAAAAGAGAAGATTCTGGATTAGATTAATTCTTTGTTGTTGTTATAGCTGTTCCTGTTTTTGCCCCTAAGAGAATCTAGCAGACTTATCTGGGCAGCAGCTGGGACTGAAAGGAAGGCGGGCAAACACTAGACCACCAGCCAAGCAATGGGATGGTTTGGGACCAGAAGGCCTCTGTCCCTGTGCATGTCACCAACTGTATTTGGCCCTCAATTTCCCCATCTTCAAATGGTGCTAATGCCCCTGACTCCTTCCTCTGGGTCGCTGAAGGAAAAATTGCATGCAGTTTTCCCACAGAGCCAATACATAGTTGAACGTTCACAGAAAAGTTGTGACTGGCTGGGCAACAGATTATAAAGAAAGGAACACCCTGGGTCATTAGAAACTCTAGTAAATGAATTAAATACAGAGAGGACAGCTCTTTCAGACATCCGATGGGCTCTACAGATCTATCTCCTCTTTAGGCCACATGGTCCTCAGATAAATCCAGGGGGTCAGAAATCCTCTCTGCGTCCCCAGCCCCACCCAGCGACCTAGCTGGCCCGTGCTAGATAGGGACACATCTGATTAATCCACCCCATGACTCTGTGTTGTAGGGGTTCAGAGCCTCTGCACCCCAAGGAAACGAAAATTCGGAGAGGTTAGTATGCAACTGAGGCACACACCCAGATCCGCCTGAGCCCTGCCTCAGCGCACAGAAGAACCTGCATAGACGCGGCACGTTGTGCCTTTGTACCTCCTTGTGGTTTCAACTTCTTCAACTCCCCAGGCTTCCCAAACAAGCCGCAGAGTTACTTTCATTTGAGAGCTGAGATAATGAGGAGCCATAAACGTAGAATGTGATTTATTGGAGCGAATGGATATTTCGAAACATTCCCTGGAGAAAATCTGAAGTGCCCCGGGTTGGGGTGGGAAGCAGGAATCAAAGGGTTGGTTGGCCCAAGTGAGTGAGGAATTGCTGGATTCTGGTGGGTGAGGCAGGGGGAATTCCCTGGGATTTCCTTAGCTTCTCCACTCTTCTGGGCCCCTGGAGAGAGCCTGAAGGAGGGGAACTCAGCCTTCTCTGCCTATGAGGGACAGCCCTTCCCCGGGTCCTCCTGGGCGGAAGTCACGTGAGCTGAAGGCTAAGGAGTCACCGTCACAGCAGCCCGCTGCTCCTTCACGCCCCTTGCCGCAGCCCTTCCCACGGCTGGAGAATTAATGGGCATCTGAACACTTAAGAGATGCTTCTGGACAAGGAACATGAGTAATTTGTGTCCGTGGTAAATGCTTTTTCAGTGAGTCTCTGCAGAGGTGTAATGTCCTGTTTGTGACGAACGTGTCCTTTCTTGCAGGCAGATGTGTCACTCCTCTGCTCTTGGGTGAAGCCCTCACACAGGACAGACGCTAGGCTGTGCTCACAGTTTACGCCCATGCCACGCATTATAGCAGAGGGAGGAAGGGAGCCCCTCCAGACCCGGCAGCTCCTTCCTTGGTATTCGCTACCTGTCCCCGAGGTAACGAGGAGCCGGAGAAAAGCCACATGGGTGCCAGAATGAAGAGGCTCCAAAACAGGTTGACTCCACATCCAGCTCTGCTCGGGGACATCAGGCCTCCCAGCGGTCAAGTCCCCCCCGCCCCCCGCCACGGTGTGCACACACTCCTTCACACACTCAGCCCCTTTGCCTTCTCTCCCCCGGCAAAGTTGAGCAAATCCGGTCCTTCCTGGGTCCTGTCCAGTGGAAAGGGGGAGAATCCAAGGGAGTCTCTTCATCTGCGGATTGGGAAGATGGATTCCTGGCCCACCTAGTTCTCAGAAATTTTTTGAAGGTCACAAGTGATGATGGGGGTAATAGAATTTTTAAACAGCAATCCAAATAGAAAACTCGGATCGAGTGGAAGTTCCTTGAACACGGGGACATAGATTGGTCTGCCAAATATTTTTATACTGTTTTTAAATATTATCTTAAATATGTATCTTAAATATTTTTATATTTAATAAATTTTTATATTTAAACATTACATATTTAAATATAAAATAAGTATTTTATAAATATATAAATTAAATAACTAAAATATAAATGATGAAAATATAAATTAAATATAAAATACTTATTTTATATTTAAATATTCAATATTCAAATAAATAGATTTTATATATTTTGTGATTTATTATATTTATAAATATATTTATATATTTTATATATTTGTATATGTATATATTTAATATATAAGCATGTAAAATAGTTTATATTTAAATATTAACTATATTATATATAAAATAAATATTGTATATTTAAATTTTTTTTTTTTTAAATATTCTACCCATTTGACAGAGAGAAATCACAACTAGGCAGAGAAGCAGGCAGAGAGAGAGGAGGAAGCAGGCTCCCCGCGGAGCAGAGAGCCCCATGCGGGGCTCGATCCCACGACCCCAGGATCATGACCCGAGCCGAAGGCAGAGGCCCCAACCCACTGAGCCACCCAGGCGCCCCTGTATATTTAAATATTAAGATAAAATATCTTAAATATTAAATATTATCTTAAATATTTTTAAGTCCTAGGAGAATACTCAGCAGGGAGTAAGTATATAGTGAATATTTGAAAAATCAACAAACTAGTAAGTGTATGATACCGGTAATAGGGTAATACAACTTCTCAGAAAACCATGGAGTCTATGATTGTCCTGGGTATCTTTGCAATGGAACACTATAAGTTTGCTTACCAGGTAACACGGCCTTTTTTGTTTGTTTGGTTTTTTTTTTTTGCAAACCAACATTCCCTTAAAGGGTATATTAACATCTCAGTATTTGACAAGATACAGGAAGGGTTCTCATAGCTGTCAAGGTGGTTATCACAGTAATTACAGCAAAATATTCTTAACTTTGGGCCAGCTGCTCTGCAGCCAGAGATGTGAAAAGTGGCCCAGGGTCCAGCAGAAACAGAGAGTCTTGAATGGGCCAACATGGATGTCTTAGGGCTCAGGTGAGAGCTCAATTGTCCTGCCTTTGAATCTCTTCACGCTTAACTTTGCACCTAATCATAACACACGCGATCTTCTCAGGCTGGAAGTGAGAGCTCAGGGTAAGAGAGGAGGCAGAAAAGACACTGAAAATAAAAAAGTCACACACGCTAAAAATATCTAACGGAGGGTCAATGGATAAAGAGAGAAATTACCTGACAAATTCTTACAGCTCGTAAGTATTCACTTTTTAATCTTTAAACAACTTGAAATTCCTCTTCTTCTTTTTTTTTTTTTTGCATTTAATTGAACTGTACATCCACAAATATTTATTGAGGGCAAATTATGTACCTGACATGGGGGTTAGAAAAGTGAAGAAGTGGTTAGGAGCTATTCCTTTATGGAGCTTAGATCCCTGAGCGAGATGCGCCAGAGCGACCAAAGTCTCTCCTATGGCAGGTCCTGCCCAGCCCCTTCTCCCTGCCGCGTTCAGACCGTGGAGATCAGTAGTGCACTTGGGCTTGGGAGCCAGCTTCTATGAAGACATACAACTGACATGAGAGCTGTCCTCTGCATCTCAAGAAGCTGATGCTATGGGAGGTAGGAAGGAAGTGAGACGATGAAGGGAATAACAGCTGTACACCTGTTGTCTCCCTGCTTGGTCATTTAGCCGAAAAGCAGGAAACTGCCGTGATTCTAACTCACTCTCTTTTCTGCTTCCTGAACCCACATGGTTGATTTTATTGGACTCCACATCTTCATTGTCTACTGTTAGTGCTGGAAAGCGGCAAGGCCATGTGGACACACAGGCTCTCAGATCAGAAAGACCTGGTGCGTTTCTCACCCCTGCCTCCTAGAGTGCATAAGTTACCTTCTACATCTTTAGGCCTTTATTTGCTCAGCCATAAAGTTGATGAAATGGCATCCACTTAGTAGAGATCTCATGCAGGTTTGACCTATGTAAAGCCCATCACCTTGTTTCATATAGAGGCTTAGTGAACAGGAACATTTCTGTTATTGTGGCACCTCGAAATTCTTAGCGGTAGCTCAGAGTTACCAAGAAAAGCTTAAATAATGTTTTGTGTCTGTTTCCAAAAGACAAGGAAGCAGATATCTAGCCAAAGGGAACTATGATGGCACGTAGGTCAAAGGACAGCCTGGACCTTAGAGTCAGGCAAAGCCAGGTCCAAACCCAGGCCCTTCACTCCCAGGTGTGCGTTACCAGATGTGTGACCAAACATGGCAAAGTCTCGATTACTTCACCTATTTAAAAAAAAAAAATGGGGTTGACTGTGAAGATGAGATTAAATGACATCATGTTAATGAAGACGCTTGGCACATAATAGGAATGTAGTTGTGATCACTGTTATTTCTAGCTGGAAAATTCAATCGTATTGAGCATCTCAAGCTCAGCATCACCCACGGTATATTAACAATCAGAATGATAGCAATAATTAATAATCGTATCAGTTATCACCTAGGGGATGGCCAGAAAAGAAACTTGACAACAACAACAAAAATCAACCCTCAGGGTTAAGAGGACGTTTTTTGCCTAAAATTTTATAAGTCAGATGTTGCTAGCAACAGATGCTTTTGCTAGATTTCATGCCATAAATAACCATAACCACTTAGAACTGGAATTACATGTTCCTTGTAGCTCACACTTACCAATCAGTAGGAGTTGCTAAGGCCAAACAGTTCCCAAATAAAGTTTCAACGAAGAAAAGAATCAGAGTTGGTGTATTTTATGGCATAAGACACTTTTCAAATTGAAGTATGAAAAGAATCAGTACAACCAGGTGCCTAACTATCCTCAGAGTCCACGTAGAGCAATTACTGAAATAACAAAATGAATGCAGTAGAGACAAAATAAAAAAGAGCCCTCCTACCAAGGTAGTTCTGGAAAGGCAGAGCAGCACCTTGTAAACCTTCTGTTTCCATAGCTCCCCAGCAAACAGAGGCTTTGGACTCATGCAAAAACTGCATAATCTACAGCCATGGTCACCATGAAGGTGACTTTTCTAGAAGGAGAAGTAACTTAATTGGGGTATTGAGTTTCTAGATAATTCTTTCTGTGCGAAACATATTTAATATTTTGTGGGTAATAATGGCTGTCTTTCAGCATCCATTTTGCCTGCTAAATATCAAGGAAGTAAAATTAGTATTTGTTAAGTTTTCTTTCTTCCTTCTTTTTTTTTTTAATGAGGAGAGGATTCCTTGATTCAGTGTGTAAAACAGATGAACAGAAGTTATTCTATTTGGTGCTGGAGTCCCTTCTCTTCGCTGCCCTCCTCTTCACCTGAGGGACCCCGTGGAAACTCGGAGGAACCCTAGCACTCAAGAAAAACCATCAGAAATTACTTCCTCTTCTCCTCCAGCTCTAATCATCTACTTAGTTTATTCTTACACTAAAAAACAATCCTCCCCAGTAAGAATTTTCCCACATTTGAGGACACATTTAGAGCATCAGGACTGCTAGAGAAGTTTCTGAAGTTTCCAATAAGGGAAAGCCAGCTCCCAACGCATTAGAGATGGGGACATGAATGCCATTTCTGATGACAGAGAGTACATTATAATCAAATGGCCCTTGGGAAATCCAGAGGGATGAGGGCTGGTCCATAGTAGGGGCTACGAGACATGTCCATCTATAATATTCACCCTTCAGACTCATATAATGCCCAAGGGGAAGAGACCTCAAGTTGTTAGTTCTGGAATATTCAGTGAGTAATGGAAGAGTCAGCTTGGGGATGCTTAAGAAGGTGACAAGGTCCATTCCACTGTGCACAGACAGTTTTCTCCCATTATCTTAAGACTTCGAGGGAGGAGCCATTGTGATATCCCTTGCTCACGATTATGGGATTTTATCACCTCCACAACTGAGAGGCCCCATTTTGTCAGTTAACAGAAACCTTTCGTGGAGGACTCAGTGCCCATTTTTGTCTAAGAGACAATCAAGAATTGCTGATGACTATTCTCAACACCTTTGAGCGTTCTCAAGTCCCATATCTTCGGTTTATTTTTTCTGTGGTGTGGAAATTGCAAGTGACTTCAAGCTACAGACGTTGTGAATTAATTTCCTATGCCTGCCCCTGGGGTCCTGGGAGGAAATGGGTGCACCTGCCCCAAATCGAATGAATAATTCATATTGCATCTGGGTCTAAAAGGTGATAGGCAGCATAGAAATGCAGAAACAGCTGGAAACAACATTAGGGATGTCTCTCCCCCTCTTTGCCCCCCCACAAAAACCACTAAGGCAGAAAGATAAACTTTAGGTGATCACACTCGTACTTATTCTTTTGAGCTTTGTGAGCTCAGGGGTTCTGGCATGAGTATTCCTCTGAAAGCTCTGGCTGGGACACTCAGAGGACAAGGAAGGCAAAAGAAGGCAAGGCTTAGGGAATGGCTATGTTCTCCATATTAGGGGGAGATCACCCAGTGCCAGGGCCTGTAGAGCATGCCTCTGGGTACTCAGACATCTATGGACAAGTGTGTCTTCCTCCCACTGGGAAGATGGCATTGTTAACGAGAGGCAGGTATTTTAGTGTGACCCTACGTGGGAGAGGACAGAAATCTGCTGACAATTTTGTCACTAGGGGATATTGCTTTTGCAAATGTGTCCTATATACACTCCATCCCATGTGCTTTTCTTTAATGAGACATTGACACTGATCTTTCAGAAGTGGGGTCTATGTTTCTTCCTTGAACCTGGATGGGCATTTGTAATTGCTTTGGTACCTCGAGTATGGTAGATGTGGTGCTACGTGCATCAAGGAAGGTCACAAAAGCATGGCTCCCATGTAACTCTTTTCTCTCTCTGATGCTTGCTCATGGGTTCCAGCCACCATGTTGAAAGGAAGCCCTGGTCACATGGAGAGGCCACACAAAGGTGCTCCAACCAGCAACCCCAGCGGACACCCCAGATCACCCTTCAGACATGGGAGCGAGCTGGCCTGCTAATGAATCCAGTCCCCAGACCTCAAGTCCTCAGCTGAGGCCACAGACCTTGTAGAGCAGAGAAAAACCATTTCTGCTATGCCTGTTATAAATGCCTGGCCCGCAGAGATGGGAAGAGATAGTGATTATTGTTGTTTGAAGGCACTACGATTTGGAACTCAGTCTCCTTGGGCAAATTATTTGCCTCTTTTTTGCTGCAATTTCTGTAATCTCTAGAGTCTGCTCTCAATGATTTTCAGGTAAGACAAGATAACAGATATACAGGACCTTCTGTCTAGTATGTGGTATGCAAAAGGGAGCTAATGTAATGTGGGGGGCTGAGACAGCCGGGATACACCATGTGGGCTTACCCCCTTTGGGCATCTTTGCATATGACCTGGAGGCAGTTACGATGATGGTCGTACCAAGCACACAGCACCCACTGTCATCCCAGATGCCCTTGTTTGCCCTCCATTTGCTCTGTTTAGTCCTCCACCTCTGAGTTAGATGGTGAGCTCTTGTGGGCTCAGCCTCAACACTCCAGACACATAGAAGACATACATCAAATACCAGTAATCCTGTTCATTTTTAAATCCAAGGCTATTGCCAATCCCATAGAGTTAATGTGTGTTGGGGGAGCATGTGGGATTAGAGAAAGAAGAGATGGAGTTCCCTTCCTCCTCTCTATGCTGATGATTGATTCTAGTCTTTCCAGACTTACCTGTAGGTCCCATCTCTTTGAAAACTCTGTAGACTTCCCTCTCAGTTCCTGTATGCTTCTAGGGCCACCCATGTTTCCTTCTACTCATACCACCAGATCGTCTCCATTACCTGCCACTCCCCATTAGACCACGAGCAAGATCAAGAGCTTTATAGCCATATCACCAAGACCCAGTCTGTGGCACAGAGCTCAAAAAATATGGACAGGTGAATAACACATGAATGAATGAACAAATGAATTTAGGACACCAGACTGGGTTCATCTGTCATTTGCTGGCACAGTGACCTTGGGTAAGTCAGTTTTTTTTTTTTTTTATTGGGGGGGGCTACTGTTCTCATTTTCATATGTGCAAAGTGTTTATACCCTACCAAGGGCCAAATGAGATCGGGTATGTGAAAGCACTTGCAAAATGCACAGTGTTGTTCAAATAGGAGAATTACCATTTGTTTACTCTGTATAGAAGAGAAGGAAGATTGGCAAGAAAGGTATGGGCAGATGGAGGTGGGTGGGCAAGGGACAGAAGAACATTACCTCACTGACCAGAACAGTAACGAAAATCACCATACAGCCACTTGCACTGAGCACGAATTATATTCTAGCACTTTCTGAGTGTACGGACCTCTCATCTGCTCAATAACACAAGGAGCTAGTACTGTTATTGGTGCTTCCACTTTGCAGCTGAGGAAACTGAGGCACACACTGGTTGAGTAACTTTCCAACACTGCAGAACTGGTAAGGCATTGAGCTGGCATTTGAACTCTGGCCTTTTGGCCTTAGAGTCTGCACTTTGGACCACAGCCTTAAGCTGTCTCCTCATATTCACCTACACAGGAAGGAGGAACCTCCACCTTTCCCATCTGGAGATGCCTCGGGAACCGTATTTTGGGGTAAAACATAACAGTAAGGAGATGTCTTGAGGGAGCTGTACGACAAGCTGGAAAGGACTTACCTGAGACATCTTCCTCCCAGGGCAGCCACGGGGCTGGGAATGCTGCCATTACAGCCTTGACTTCTGTGGCCTCCCCTTCAGAGGGCCTGCTTGTGGATGTTCCCAGGGTGAGAGTGCATGACTATTTAGTAAGAATTCGTTCTCAGACTTTCCAGCTTCCTCCCTTTACACCACCCCCACCTCTCAACTAACTGGCTTCATTCCCTCAGTGTCTCTCACACAGGTCCTTTCTTGTCCCCATGTTTTTGTCAATCCATTCGTTTTGTCAGGGATACATACTATCTTCTGCCAATGTTTGCTATTTTAAAACTCACCCTACCTAAAACGTAGCTCAAGAATTACCTTCTCTACGTTTTCTCATATTTCACCAGAGAGACCTCATTCCTTTGGTGAGGAATGGTGTTACATTTTTTAACCAATAGTAAATTACTCCCTGAAGAGAAAGACTTGTCTTCTCAAGAGAGATTCTTCTTCCGTGTGGCTCTTCCCTCATCAAATCCAAATGCACTTTTTTAGAATAAATAAGTTTACAGGCTCACTCCCAGAGCACGTATAACCCTACTGATAACCTGTTCAAAGGTAGGAGTTGACCCTACCCACCTGGTAGGTGGGTAATTTAACCTAAATTTACCCTCACTTCTTTTAATCTCACATTAACCTAGGATGGCATCTGAAGTTGTCTTGGCCCTTGATTTAGACAATTGCTCTCTTACAAGGACTTGTCTCTCTCAGATTTCCGAAACATGTCTGAATAGGGACATAGTAGTTATTAGAGCGAGTGTCTCAGTGGTGAAATGTTGAAAATAATGTCCAGATTGGACCCCTGCAGAAACTGCTGTATGACTTTGTTGGTCAAAAAAATAGATGAGGTTGTAGAAAGATAACACTTTGGCAACAAAGAGAAAGTCTCTGCTGTTTCTGGATTTGGAGGGCATCTGTAGAAAGGGCAAGAAGTTATTCTAGAAGGTATTGCATTCAACCTTTGCTCATCAGCACAGCGAAGGAGGCAAGAAAAATCCAAAAATAATTCTCTGGTGCTCTGAGCTACGCTCCATGATCTGGTGGGCAAGCCAAACAGTCAATAGACATTTATTTAGTGCCTGTGGTGTGCTCAGCAACAGGCTGAATACCGAGAACCAGTCTGATGTCCCAGTCTGCTCGGTAACAGTTGTGGGAGCCTTTGTGCCCTCCAGGCCACAGGGAGGGAGACCCAGGAGGGTGTGGAGCAGTGGAAAAAAACAGGCTGGAATTACCAGGGAGCCACATGTGATCCATAAACAGGAAAATCCTCTCCTGCAGAACTGTGAGTCGACTGCATAGGCGCAGACCAGGCCAAGCCCGTCAAGACCTGCCCTGTGCTGTGGGGATGGTGGGTCACGAGGAAGCACAGCTCAAACCCTCAGGTCTGCCCTTGTCTCTTCTACTCAAGGGCTGCACCTTGTCCTCCCATGTGGGCATGAAAAGGGGGGCCGGAGGGGCACCCTAGATTCTCCCTCATTCCTGGTCTGGCTGGACAGCTAATGGGGAGAAGCTGAAGGAATTGTTCCTGGGGGTCTGTGATGACACCGTCGACAATGGACCATTCCCCAGTGGGGATGGAGAGTGGCTGGCCCAGGGTCGCAGGAGCCTGCTTTGTGGTGTGTCCCTGGCTCCATAAATTTTCCACAAAGCTAGCCGTGAATGGTACTGTGCTTGGGGAAACTGCCCCTGAGCTCAGGCTCATGCCTGGCGGGGTCTAAACAGCTGGCCTTCCCTCTGGGCCCAAATTTCAGTTCTGACGACACATTAGAATATCCTGGGGAGATTTAAAAATAGACCCACACCTGGGCGCACTGGAGATCAAATGGACCTGACCCCCTCCCCCCCCCACCCCACCACCAACCAGGGGTCTGGCCTGGACGTGAGTATGTTTGGAAACTCCCTGGGCAATTCTAAGACGCAGCCACAGTTGAGGACTGATTATTAAGGGCACTCTTTGGGCTAATTAATCTCTGACAGTCTGTGTTTGAAAAGTGCCCCCCCCAATCCTATTCAAAATTCCCACTGGAGGCCCACCCACATGTTGGGAGTCCAGGGTCACAGCCCCCCCTGCTGCCAGGTGGGAGCACTGCCACACAGATTTTTCCATTCCTTCCCCTCCTCCACCAGCAGATCTAGGCATCTTCCCCTCCCCAGGCCAGGAGCTAACATCAGTGGGCTTCCTGCCCTGTTGCCCTGCTGCTTCATCTCAGTTCTGTGAAGAGTTGTCCCACTGAACTCATGAGAAAACTGAGGCCCACAGAGAGAAGGAGCTCAGGAATTGCTTTCTTCTGTGTTTTGCCTGAGTCCCGAGCCTGGGTGTCCCGAGTGTTTCCTCAGCTGGAACATTTCCTGCTCCCCAGGTCTCCTCAGAGATCTCACTCATCCCAATTCAGAGAGCTCCACCCTGACTGACAGTCCTCCTCATGGTCTGCTCTGTCCCTCCTCACCCAGACACATGTATCAGTTGCCATCATGGGTCTTCCACGCCTGCTGGCTGGTTGAGAGGCTGCTGCCCCATGGTGTCATCTGGGGTCTGTAGGATGTAGTAGGCACCTGAAGCCCAGCCTTCTTCTGGTCCAGGAAGAACAAACACCTCACAGGTGGAGCCACTTCCTATGGCAGTTAAGCCCTAAACTTGACCAGGCACGAAATCATGGCTGCTCAAAAGCCCAGGAGGTTTTCTGATGAACTCTGCATCAGGCTCACACAGGCAGCAACCCTGGATGAGGGCTCTGAGTGTTCCCATTTATGCTGGGAGTGAAATCCTGCAGTCAGGGAAATCATTCACTCATTTTCTTGACAATGCAAATCAAGGGAGGAATGTTCCAGAATTCGAAACTACCACTTTCTTGCTCTGTGGTCCTGGTATGTAACAATTGGAACCTTCATTTCCTGATCTGTAAAATGGTAGCATAACGGCCTTTTCCTCACCAAAGCTCTGTGAGGTTTTAAGAAGGTAATAGCATTTTGTGAATTTTGTGCAGTGCCTGGCACATAATAAATGTTGCTTGTTATCTTCACCTTGCACCTCTTGCCGGTAACCTTTCCCCCCTTCTCTCCCATCCCCCATCTTCACCCTACCAATAATGTAGCTGTTACTTAAAGCCAAACTCAAAAGCTTTGCCTCCTCTCAGAATGTTGTGGAGTTAGTCGGGCCTCTGAACAATTTCTGCATCATGAGCCCACATCTCCCTGCCTCAGCGCGGACCTCACAGCCCCATTTGTGACTCTGCAGCTGAAAACCCTTTTGTGGTGTCTTGATGCCTTCAGGGTTATAGCTAGCTAAGCTGCTAGCCCACCATGCTGGTAGTGTCCACGGGACTTGCTGACCTAGCCAGTGGCCTCCGCCCCTACCGTGGCTGACAAGCTTCTCAGCTTTTAGGGACAGCTCTCCCTTTTCTCCCTCTTCTCAGAAAGACACCCACATGAAGCCCACCATTCCCCGCCCCCACCGCCCCACCATGGACCTAACACAAAACAGCAGCGTATTTACTGAGTGAGTCAACTCCACAGATCTCTTCTTGGAAGGCTTTCCTCACATACCACACCCCGAGCAGACAGACCACATCCTGCATTTGTATCTTTCAATAGACTTTGATCCCTGCCACAGCAACTCGACTATCAGTTCTGTTACTTGCTTCTTAGACATCTGCCGCCATCTTTTTTTTTTTTAAGATTTTTTTTTTTATTTATTTATTTGACAGAGAGATCACAAGTAGGCAGAGAGGCAGGCAGAGGGAGAGGAGGAAGCAGGCTCCCTGCGGAGCAGAGAGCCCGATGCGGGGCTCGATCCCAGGACCCTGAGATCATGACCTGAGCCGAAGGCAGCGGCTTAATCCACTGAGCCACCCAGGCGCCTCATCTGCCGTCATCTTGACAAGGGAGACATCTGAATGAAAATTAAAAAACAAAACAAAACAGCTCACCTTTATTGTTTGCCAGTACCAGTCACCATTCAGGGCACTTCAATGCTTATTATTAACCCACTTAATCCTCACGACACAGTGAAGAAGGTCCTCTTATTATCCCATTTTACAGATGTGGAAATCAAGGCACAAAGACATTACTAACACTTCCAAGATCAAGCAATTAGTAGGCAGTTTATGTGCAGAGTTTAACACGGTGCTGATAGAGGAATAGGAGCTCGGTAAATCCTGTGCAGCTGGAATATATTGTTTGTGGTTGAAGTACCCCAGATTCAGTTGGGTGAGAAGCTGGCCTCTCCCGCCCTGGTTAAGGCTCTTCACCTGCGGGTCATTAGCTTGTATTCCAGACTGAGGCCCCATCATGTGAGACTCAAGCGAGAGCCCGGCTGGCACACTTCCCCCCTCCAGCTTCTCAGTTAGTTGTTCTGTGAATTCATAGCACACAAATATTTTATGACTGCATTTATTCTTCATAACAATATGAATGAGCAACTGAATAAAAGCCTACTCCCTTGTGAAGCCAGAGGAAGAGTGATTAAATTATAATCATCCTGGATTAATTAATCTATAATATTTGCTCTTTATATGAAAGAAGAAAATCAGCCTTCAACATAAAGGTTATGTACTCCTGAGGTCTGTGTCTTAATAAAGGAAAGGCTTGGGGAAAAAACTTGACAAGCCCCCAAGATACGACATGTTGTAAATGTAGACAGAAGGTTATTACTGATATAAAATATATTCAGTGTAATTATCAGCCACAACAAATAATCAGAGCAACGATAATGAATAATTAACATTTTTATACTCCTATAGTAATGTGTCTAATAGATAAGTGCGCAACATTGAATTAATTTATTGTGCTATAGTGTTTTTAGTAATGAAAATTGCCTAATCAAAACATCTCTTCCACGGTATTGCCAGATATTGGCAGAAATCACCGATAAGGTTTATTTCTTTGTTTTCAGAACCCATTGTAGTAGAGACGCTGTGAAATATTTAGAAAAACCTAAGTAGGGAAATTGCAGGAAGAATGAACTCAAGGCAATCTCAGTTCAGGGGGAAATAAATTTAAAGACATCACTTTTGAGCCTTGGCATGAAGGGTTAATAAGGGTATGGGAAGCAGTTGTGCCTGCCTGAGAAAAAAAGGCTGTCCACAGGAGAGGGGTCTTGTGAGTCAGATTTACAAAGGTCTTCCATGGGCATCTCTTTATTCCCCTCTTCCTGGGTCTTCCTTTCTCCAAAGCGGGAAAGGGAAATAGGACCTTCATCAGCAGTTTCACCGTGGAGTCCAAAGTCACGTCCTTTTGCCTGCATGATGGACTGTAATGATCTGTTTCTTACACCTGCCTTCCTCAGCAAGCATGGCAAGGGCCATCTCCTGTCATTTCTTTATCTTCAGGGCCTCACTGATGCCTGAATCGTCCTGAAATCATGGAGGAATAAACGAATTGGAAGCCTATCTATGTCTATTGCCAGTGGGAGATATAAATGTTAATGGATCTAACATGGTCATAATCTCAACCCTTTAGAATCTATTACGTAAAGCAAGCCTGGTGGCCAAAGATACTGAGAAGCAGTAATATGTGAACAATGACTGATTCTATTTCTATTAAGGATTCCCATGAAGGATAAGGCAACAATTACAAGAGCTCCCTTTTCTGAGTGTGGAGGGAAGTGTTACTCAGCAGGGCATGACATCAGTTAAGACTTAGGGAGACCAAATGGTATCTTAAACCTCTTCTTCCTGTTGTTCTTACCAAGGGTTCTCTATAGCAGCCACTCTTCGACCTCTAAGGTGCACACCAGTCGCCTGTAGATTTCATTCAAATGCAGACTCTAATCCTATGGATCCCAAATACAGCCTGAGAGTCTACATGGCCCATAGGCTCCCAGGGGGATGCCTTTCCTGTTGGTCTGCTGATCCCACTTTGCATTGCGAAGATCTGTAGGACCTCTCCATCTTGGTTTAGGTGCTTTTAGATATGTTTATGTTTGCAAAATGCAAGCAAAATGGACAATCTCCTGGTTTCAATTTGCCAGGATATGGTTGTCTTTTTTTTAAAAATATATTTTATTTATCTGACAGAGAGAGATCACAAGTAGGTGGAGAAGCAGGGGAAGGGGAAGAAGCAGGCTTCCCGCTGAGCAGAGAGCCCAATGTGGGGCTCGACCCCAGGACCCTGGGATCATGACCTGAGCTGAAGGCAGAGGCTTAAACCACTGCCTTAAACCAGGCGCCCCTATGGTTGTCTTTCTAAAGAAGCTCCAAAGCAATCAACTTTGATTACCCGGTATCTGAAGAGTCTGACTGTGTGCACAGGACCTAAAGAGAAACCAACAGCTTCGTAAGTGCTAAGAGTATCTGCTAAATGCACATGTATGGTGTGACTGTGTCTCATTTTCAGATGTCGCGAAGTTGCACGGTATGTGGTCTGTGACGACCAGAACGTGCCTGCCTATGTAGCTTACACATCCTCCTCACGTTAGTATCTCTGCATTAGTTTCACGCCAACTGCCAGAATTTCATCCAAAGAGCGAAGGAGATAAAAAGGATGAAAGGAAAAGAAAGAATCAAATCTATTGTAACAACTACCATCCTCAGAACCTAGTTCTATGACAAGCCTTTTACCTGCCACTGAGGCAACTGAGCGGACTTAGGATTCTGACCGAAGTCATAGATCATAGATGTTGTGAAGCCAAGAATTAGTCCCATGCTTCCATGAGGCCAAGCTTCATAGTTTGGACAACACTAGAAACTGTCCAGGTCCAGCGACAAGCTCACACCTAGTCTAAGGCACTATGAAACTGGAGAGTATACAATGGACATGCTACCTGTAAGGACTTACACTTTGATAAATGACATAAAGCATACTTATAACCAGAGAAATCACCATGGCTCTGGGGATTCACCCCCAATGAGGGGAGGGCCCAACATTAAACAGCCCAGAGAAAGAGGAATCATTGCAAAGCAAGGTTGCCACTGATGGCTTCAGGAAGATGGTTAGAACCAAATTCCATTCTAGGCCCTGAAGTGATAATTGGATTTTAATAAGAATGGAGCAAGTGGGGGGCCTGAACAAAGGTTGACATGAACAGGGCTTCAAGGAGCAGTGAATGGAGCCATCTGACCAAACCAGAGAATTTGGTGTGCCTTAGGAATATGGTTCCCCAATCTGGCTCTGCCTCAGACTCCCCTGCAGAATGAAATCCAAACACTCCCAGCTTCCTTTCCCCCTTAGACTGATGGCACCAGCCTCTCCCTGATGAATCTTTGCCAGTGTAATTCTCAAGAAGCTGCCTACACGGGTAGGGGATTGGCTTCTGGGGGTGCTCTGCCCACCCAGGAGTCTGGGAGTGTGGGACATGTGTCCTTCCTCTCAGCGTTCTCAGCCTTAGTGAAGTGGTTGGCGTGGAGTAGCGGCTCAGCACGGCAGGAGAAATGGACAAGAGGGGCCCCGGGAAGGAGTGAGAGATGAAGAAGCTCTGCTTCGAGAATCTTCGGGGAAAGAGTAAACCCTGGCACTTTTTGCTAGTGGAAGAGGAAGCTTGGAAATGTCTTTCCACAGAATAACCCCATCTCAAGTGTGTGCGAGTTGTGGGTCTTTTGGCCAGAAACAAAAGTGGGCTACACCAAACGGGCTGGACCCAAGACCTTTGTCCTGCCATGCCTGGGACTGAGCCAGGGCCTTGAGGTGAACTTGGTGAAGCAGGCAGCGCTGGACTTAATGAAGAACACATGCTTTCTCTGCTTTTCTGCCCAAGGCAGCCCTGATCCCCTCTTGGGCTCCATGAGGACTCCTAATGCAATCTCTTTAATTCTTATTTTCAGATTTCTTGAGGGGTCCAAAGAAATTTGAAAAGAGGAACCTCCATGTTTAGCCACTATTGATTTATTTTGGTTCCGGTTGGCAGATTTTTATATAAAAACAAAGAACAAAGTAATTCTCCAGGGCTGCCCTGAGCTGATTACATTAGAACGTGTTCTACCCTGTAGAACTGGGGAGGGCCTGATTTCCATCTGAACAGCAAGCCTAAGACCAAGAATGATGCAGACACACCAATAGAGGAAAAAGAAAACTTAATGCAAATACCTGGATGTTTGGGAAGTAAAATTCTGCTATGGAAGGAGTAAGACAATCAAATGACTTTCATTGCTGATGTCAAAATATCCAATCAATTGGTTGACTTATACTGGTTGAATGTATTACTCATTGATCTTGTGGATTTTCCCAGTGCAGACACATGGCTTCAAAGTCATGTCAGTTAGGAACTGGCTATAAGCGACTGCAATCTGAAAAACAATGGTTTAGATGATAGAGGCTCAAATGAGGTATCTGGAGGAAGGTCAGGTAGGGATGCTCAGATGGCTTCCTGAAGCCATCAGGCACCCAGACTTCTCTTGTTTTCTGCTCTCTCATGCTTTCCATCTGCTTGTTGCCTCATAGAGATAAGATGGCTGCTCTACCTTCACTATTGCTTCCAAGATTCAGGCAGAAGTAGGGAAGGTAAGAGGCAAAGGGACACATGCCTGCTGAGTCTCCTCTCTTTTTAAGAAGATTGCCCCAGAAGTTCCACCCAAAACTTCAGCTAATAATTCATTGATCTGAACTGTTCCCTGTACTGCATTTGCCATAATCAATATATCAACCATGTCAGTCAACCCAAAAGTTTCCTGTATGCCCTTTCCTGTCGATTCCCACTTCTAGCCCTACCGCCAGGCAACCACTGATCCCTGTACTTTCTGAAGGGGTCAAACCATCACTCAGTTTTGAGAAAGGCCAAGTCAGACTTCCAAAGTGGAGGACAATGATTCTAGAAACCACAGTAAAATGCATATATGGTTCTGGGGATTATGGGGTCTTTGCTGTTGGCAAGACGTAGGTGGCTACAGCTATGGGATCTGATATGATAAGACAGAAGAATGGAGGAAGGAGCCAACGAGATGAGGAGATGAAAGGCAAGAGAAGGAGAGAAAAGGAAGAGGGAGTACTCATCCGACAGATGAGAGAGACTGGTCCAACAAAACTTCACTGAAGAGATTGACATGCGAGATTTTAAAAACTATGATCACAGTTTCCAGGTGCAGTGGAGAAAAAGGGCTCCCCAGGAGAGGGAAGCACAAGTACCAGTGCGTGGAGGCTTGAGAGAGGAGGAACTGCAATTAGTTCCAGCAGGAGGGGCCGTAAAAAAAGTAGTCGAGTGAGGATCACACATGACCTTGTAAGCCCTGTACACTGGGGAGAGTCATTCAAAGATTTCGAGGATGGGGAATCATATGATCACATTTCCATCTTAGAATGGAAAGCCTGGCTGAAATCTGTGCGTAAGACTGAAGAATAGCAAAATTAAGGAATTTGAAACTGGTACAATGAATAATCCAGGTGAGAAGTCACACAGGTTGATAGGGAGAAAGAGGGGAAAGAGAGAGCAAGGGACTCTAGCAAAGATAGTAAGGAGATAGAATAGGCAGGTTATGTAGACTAAGCAAGGTCACATAGCAAAGAAGAAGTGGAGTGGAAGTTTAAACCTGGCCATGTGACCTTGAGCAAGTTACATAATCTTGGGCCTTTATCTCTTCATTTGTAAAATAAGGTTAATAATAGTACCTATTGTTGAGATAGTTCTCCATGGGGCTCAAGTTTCTACACATCTTGTGAACAAGGCATTAACCGCCTTTTGTTTTTGGACTTTCTTTTTAAGGATGTTTACATAACCTTGGAAGATAGAGGTCATGTCTCCCTCCAGAGTGAAGAGTAGGCATGGTTACTGCCCATTATAAAAGATTCAAGTCCCCTAAGCTCAGGGTTTATCTCCCGCAACTCAACCCACTGTGGGTAGTATTGGTGCCATCTAGCCCTCTTAGTACCACTCTGTGGGAATTGTCATAAAAATGCTGATATTCTAGCTAATTCTATTGCTGTGAGGAATATTGTTCTTTGGCTTTAAGCCAGGAATCTTCTACCAGCATCCAACAAATGGTGGTGGGCTAACTTGTTAGCTTGAAAGCAGGGTTAAGTCTCACTTGGACCCTTCATGGTTCCTAACAGCTGTGTCGCAATGACTGTTTTGATTAATTGGGTTTATACTTGTAGAGCCTTTGACCAGTGGCTTATGGTAAGCACTCAGTAAGGGTCTCATGGCTGACACTGCAAGCATAATGTCATTCTTTTCTTTTCTTTTCTTTTTTCAAGATTTTGTTTATTTGAGAGACAGAGAGAGCATAAGCAGAGTGAGAGCAGAGGGAGAAGGAGAAGCAGGCTTCCCACTGAGCAGGGAGCCTGCTGTGGGGCTCAATCCCAGGACTCTGGGATCATGACCTGAGCCTAAGGCAAATGCCCAACTAACTAAGCCATCCAGAGGACCCTGCATAGTGTCTTTAGAATAGTCTCCTGAAGCCTGACTGCCTGGATTCCAAGCTGACTCTGCCACTTATGGGACATAAGAATTTGGGACCGTTACTTCATCTCTATGTCTCAGTTTCTTCTTCTTTCAAATACATATAACAATAATCATGATAACTATATCACAGAGTTGGAGTTGTTATGAGGTTTTCGTGAGATCATGGACACACCATGCTTAGACAGTATCCAGTATATAGTGAGCTTTTAATAAAGTATAGCCATTATTATTATGTTATTATTTTTGCAGGAGACAAACCATTATCTCTAGAAATAGAATCATTAATTAATCCTATTTCAAGACGTTGTTAACCAGCCTTGACTCTTTGTGGATATCAGGTTAATTGCAACCTTGGGATGGTGGTGATGATGATGGTAATGATGATGATGGTGATGATGATGATGACTAACACATATTGGGCATTTTCATATGCTGGGCACTATGCCATTATCTTTATATGCTTTATCTCAATCTGCAAAGCCATCCTACGTGATAGTATTATTTTTGTGTCATTTTACTAATGAGAAAACTTAAGCCACTTGCCTAAGGAAATGGTTGGAGTACTGATACACACCAAGAATATCTGATTTGGAATCCTATGAGGAGATAAAACATTATCTCAAACTACAACTGACCCCATGGGAGCAATGTGGTGGCTTGTATTCCAATTTCATCTAGAGAAATTCGTAGTAGACCTCTGGGGTAGTCATACCTGGACCACTTAGTTTAACTAACATCACCAACTTCCTTGACACCTTAGCTACTGTCCAGGAGCTGAGATTACTTAGGAACTTATACCCCATCTCCCTTACTCCAGGAGAAGACTATGGGAGGTAACTAGGCAGCAGCCCACTGTGCTAGTTCGGGCACTTTCAGCAGCACACAACTAAGAATTTTAATTGAGTGGCTTAAGGAATGATGGACATTTATTATTCCATAAGGTCAATTAATTCAGCATCACAGTAATCACTCATGGACCTAAGTTCTTTGCCTCTGTCTGTTCTATCACCATTACACTTTTTGGTCCTGGTAGATATTATCTCCCCATGACACACTGGCCTAAATCATCTTTCTTGTACCCACTCAAACCAATCAGTGACAAGGAATGGGATGTTCTAAAGACTCTTTAGACCAATCAGCATTCACACCCAGAGGGTGGAGTCTACCTTCCCTGAACCACATGGTTACATAGATAAACAAGCATGCTGGAGTCAAAAGGAACACCATTTGTAAGGACTGGATGTTGGTTAAGCAGCCAATAATGTTTTCTATAGCTAACTGTGGGGAAAAATGTGCTGGTTCATTAAATCTTTCCAGTCCATATAGGGGGCTTTTCTCTCTGCCCAACATTTGATTAGCATAGCTAGCCTTTTCCAGATAAAGTGAGCATATAAATAAGGAAGAGAGAGAAATGTACCTTCTGTGCTATCTACCAGTATATCATCCAGAATTCCATCGGGGGGATCCCCTTCAATTAGTGGACCCTTCTTGACATGTCCTAATCATTTTGACTCCTACTGAGAATGGATTAGACTCAAGCTAGAAACACTGCTACCTACACATTCTCGGTGAAACTGAGGCTCAGATACACATTGTGTAACTTGCACAATAGTAAAAAGTTGTAACCTGAGATTCAAACCTACATATTAGATTGTGTGTCCCAACCTCTTTTACTACTTGGGGGAGAAAAGAAAATGAAGTGGAAAGGACTTAACATTTTGTTTCCTATCACTGGCTTGATGAGTGTATGTAAAGAACCTAGAGCATAGGAGGCACAGGGAAAAAGAAAGAAGAGCCCAGAAGGCTCACCGAGAGGTACCAAGGTGTACAGCAGGCAAAGCTAGGATGGGAGCTGGACTGGACTGAGACTCAGAAGAGAAGATAGTGAGTATTTGCTCCCAAGCAACACTACACTGTAAACAGTTTTTCCTCTGTTAAAATTATCTGCTTGTATATTTAAAAGAGAAAGTAAAAGAAAAAAAACCCTCAGTTTCCAAATCACATTTTTTTAAAGAATAGCATCTAGAACTCTGCCTGCAGCAATTAAATATCCCCAGCTACTCAAGTTCATCTTCTGTTAACTTTATTAAATAAGTGGAGACCCAGGTGGCAAAGTCTTTGCCTTTTTATCAAGCCACCTCTTCAGCATCAGTCTTAGGTGATTTGAAAAAGTAGTTTGGGGTCTCCCTCCTTCAGATTTTCCCCATTTTTCTGCTCAGGTGTCTATCTGGAGGCACTCCTAAGCTGAGAAAAGGTGAAAAGTAAATACTGAACAAAATGTTAAAACCAGTAAGAATTTATCATTCACTCCAAATATAAAAAAGAATTCCTAGATTAAAAGTGTACATTTTACAAAATCAAGAATAGCTGCATAACCCATAACTAATTAAAAATCATTGCTCTCTTCTTTTATTTATTTATTTTTAGTACATGTGCTGCCGAAGCGAGCACTCATTACTCTCTTCTTGATCAAGATGCACAGTAGTTTGACCTAAGATTTCAATAATGTGTATTCCATCTAATGCCTGTATTTGACTTAAAATTTGTTTGAGTATAGCTGACACACACTGTTACATTAGATTTGGGTGTATATCATAGTGATTCAACATCTTCATACCTTATTCTGTGCTCACCACAAGTTGGCTACCATCTGTCACTATGCAATGCTATTATAATTCCATTGACTGTATGCTGTATGGGTGCCTTTTATTCCTGTTGGAATAATAGGAATCCTGTATCACTCCCCTTCACCCACTTTGCCCATCCCCTACCCTCTCCCCTCTGGGAACCATCAGTTTGTTCTCTGTAGTTATAGATCTGATTCTGCTTTTTCTTTGTTATTCATTTGTTTCATTGCCTGTATTTCAATTTCATCTTTAAGTAAAATCTCAAGTTATATGGATGGGCTATTGAAGATTTCAGAGTCTAAGTCAATAGCATTCATTATCATGAAAAAGATTATTACACTTTACATTTGAGAAGTAGAGTTCATATACATTTATCCAATAGGAAGGGTCCATTGATCACTGATATAAATATTATACATTGTGTGCCTGATGGCAAGCCAGGAGCAGACTTCATATAACTGGGATATCAGATACTGACCTTGGTACTCACAGCGGAAGCAGATGTATTATGTTTAGTAAATTCTCTTTCTAATCCAAAGTGAATGACACTTGAATTTCCTGAATAGATTAAGTTGAATGTCAAAGATGAGCCCTCCTCAGGAAGTGGGGTGAACCCTAGGAAATTACTCAGGCCAAAGAGAAGAATCAATAATGTATAGATTAGGAATGGAGCAAGAAAGAAGGGGTGGGGCAGACAAAGAGAGACCCCTTCTCTAAACCATTCTAGGGAGTAAGACACAGCTGGTGGAGAGACTCCTTTGCCATCACCCATCCACCATCCTTCATCTTTATTTTGGGTGAGTTCAGAGCTTGGACATGTGGGTTGACTACTTGCGGTCCCCAGGGTAGCTGGGCTGAGCCAAATTTCCTGAATCCCAGCTAGTTGTTCTCAATTCTCAACTCATCTTCTCTTACCGAAATCTCCTAATAATTCCCTTCCTTCTGGAAATCCACACCAACTGGGTGGGTCTTGAAAAAGATACATCATGGAATAGAGTTTTTCCAAGTTGGAAGAAACATCAGTGATCATCCAGCCCCTTCATTTAAAAATGGGATTTGGAGTACCATAAAGGATTCATGAGTTGTCCACCATCATCTCTTTTCCAGCCTCCTCCCTGGACAAGTGATATGGAAGGGAAAGAAAGAAGGGAGGATGGCCGTCATCTTTTATCCCAGTGGTCACCTCTGCTTCCTCCCTCACTCCCTCACTGTTGCCTCAGCTCCTCACTCACTCCATCTCTCCTTTCATGATGAAAATCAGAATAGATGGAGAAGTCTGGGAGCCTACCATTTATTCCACTCCCTCTGCCCACCTTCTCAACCCAGATACCAACTGCCAAAAACCTCCTTACTTTCCTCAACTGCCACCTCTTCTCCACTCTGTTCCTTCCTCCATGTTCCTTACTTCTCACCTGCATTTCTATAACAACCCGTCACTTCTCCAAGCTTGTCCTTCTCCAATCCACTTTCCACACTTCCAATGGGTACACCTGACTATAGCACTTTCCAGATGAAAATCCTTTACGGCTTAAAAAGAATCCCTTATGGCTTAATTATCTTCAGAATAAAATTCAAACTTGCTGTACAATTATACAAGATCCTTCCTGATCTGACTCCTGCCTTCTCCAACTCCACCTCCATTACCCATCTATTCACTGAATACAGATATATGGAGACTGGAATATGAGCCAAGCAAGCTAAGAACTGAATGCACATGTACACACTTAACCATACATTGCCCTTTACACTTCTGCTCTTGCCATATGGAGTGGCTTAAATTTCCTCAAGGTGGCATGCTTTCTCAAACTCTGCTTACCTGCTGCGGCTCTGACGCTAGTTCTCCTGTCTCATTCCCACTTATATTTCTTTTGTTTTGTTGTATACTTTTGTCCTTCTCTTGGATACAGTCTCCTCCAAGGATCATTCTCTGACCCCCCTATGCTGGATAAATGACTGACATTTTTCCATAGTTCCCAGAGCTTTTCATACGTTATACTGTTGGCCTGTTTGCATCCTCCATTACCATACATTTGTAGAAAGCAAAGGTTGTTTTCCCCTCTCAGTACCCCTAGTGATAACCTGTTGCATAACAGCATGATAGGCATTCAGTAATTATTTGTTGAATGAGTGAGTAGATGAATGTAGTCTTACCTCCCCAGCAGATGGCTGTTAGACCTTCTCAGCCTTGTCTGTGGGACTCGACTGCTTGGCTATATACTTTTATCTCTAGAGGATGTGAGGAGAGTTTATAGACCCAGAAAAAGAAAAAAAGGCTCAAGTTTGTTTTTAGTACAAACCAAAATAAGGTTGAAATGACCAAAACAATTCTTTTGCTACTGTTTTCTCTGGTCAAATCACCTCCTCCTTTTTCACTTTCTTCATCTGTAAATGGTAGTAAGGAAGAGGGAGATTTACCCTAAACTCATAAATCACTGACAACCTCATTAACGAGTACATCAGTATTGACTTCTAGAAAGTTTCAGAGAAAACCTTAGGCCAAAAAAAAAAAATGAACTCCAATAACAGAGGTCGGATAAAACAATGAACCCCAAGTGTTTGTGTGTGTGTGTGTGTGTGTGTGCACTCACACAAGCCTAGGAACTGAAGTGGTATAAAGAAAGGTAGTGAATCTTCATTTTGACATGTCTTACAGTAAAAGGAGAATAGTTGCTTTTCCTTGTGACATCATGGAAGTTATTCAGCGTCTATAAAGTTTAATTTCCCCATTTTAAATCCAGAGAATATTCACTTAGCAAATCTGAGGAGCATAAAGAAATGGAATAGAATAATTGCACCATATATAAGAATTGTTGTGTTTCTTAAAAATTAAATTTGCTCTTTTCCTTGAAGGAGGTAGACTATTATAAAGAACAAAAAGACACAGAAAGCCAAGACCTCTAAAAATCTATCAGGCCAAATGAACAAGTTCAGCAAGTTTCAAGATAGAAGATCGATATTCAAAATTGAATTGTTTTTCTACACAAGAGCAATGAGCAAAAATAAAATTAAGAAAACAATGCCATTTATAATAACATCAAAAGGAATAAAATACATAGGAATACATTTAAGAAAAAGGATACAAAAATTACACTCTGAAAACTCCAAAACATTAATGAGAGATATTATGGAAGACCTAAGTACATGGACAGACATCCCATGTTCATGAATCAGAAGACTCAATATGGTTAAAATGATAGTAATCCTCCTGCTGATATATAGAATCAAGGCAATTGCTACCAAAATATCATCTCACTCCTTTACATGAATTGATAGGCTAAACTGAAAATTCATATAGAAATTCAAGTGACCCAGAAGAGCCAAAGTAATATTGAAAAAGAAGAAAAGGGGCGGGGGGTGGCAGGTTGGGGGAGCCTGATGGTGGGTATTATAGTGGGCACATATTGCATGGAGCACTGGGTGTGGTGCATAAACAATGAATTCTATTACACTGAAAAGAAATTAAAATATATATATATACATATATATGGGTAAAAAAAAAAAAGAAGAAGAAGAAAAAAGCCTGACGACTCACACTTCCCAAACTACAGTACAGTACTCAAGTACTCAAGTACTTGACAGTACAGTAATCAAGACAGAGAGGTATTGGCCTGGAATTAGGCATAGATACTGATGGCATAGAATTGAGAATCTAGAAATAAACCTTTACATTGACAATTGATTTTCAACAAGGTGTCGGGATAGCTTGATTGAGAAAGAACATTCTCCTCAACAAATGATAGTGGGACACTGGCACATTCACATGCAAAGGAATTAAGTTGGAGTGCTCCCTTAGCCTACATATGAAACCAACTCAAAATGAATCAGAGATCTAAGTGAAAGAGCTGAAACTGTACAGTTCTGACAAGAGCATAAGCTTAAATTTTCATGACCTTTATAACCTTGGATTAGGCAAAAACACCGGTGACAACAACAAAAATATTAACTGGACATATTAAGATGACAAACTTCTGCGTTTTACATGACACCTTAAATAAAGAGAAAAGACAGCTTGCAGAATGGAGAATTTTTCAAGTCATGTATCTGGTAAAAGGCATGTACCTAGAATATATAAAGAACTATTACAATTCAATAATTAAAAGATAAATATCCCAATAAAAAATGGGCAAAGGATTTGAATAGCTATTTCTCCAAGGAAGATATGCAAATGGCTCATGAAAAGATATGCATCATTAGCCACCGGGAAAATGCAAATCAAAACCACAGTGAGATACCCATTTAAGATGGCTTTAATCAAAGATAGATAATGACAAATATGACAAGGATGCGGAGAGCCTGGAACCCTCTTACTTTGCTGAATGTTAAATGGTGCAGTTGCTTTGGAAAACAGGTTGGCAGTTCCTCAAATGGTTAAACATAGCTACCATGTGATTCAACAATTCTACCCCTAGGCATATACGCAAGAGAAAGGAAAGTATATATCCACAAAAAAACTTGTCCATGACTGTTCATAGCAGCATTATTCATAATGCAGCCCCAAAGAGAAAACAATCCAAATGCCTATCAGCTCACTAATGGATAGATAACACTGTAGTATATCCATAAATAGACTATTACTAATCCATATAAGGGCAAGAAGTACTCCTTCACGTTAGGACATGGACAAACCTTGAAAATACATGAAGCCAAAGAAGCCAGTCATAAAGGACTATATAGCGTATGATTCCATTTATATAAAATGTCCAGAATAAGCAGATTTATAGATGAATGGTTGCCTAAAGCTGAGAGGGAGAGAAGGACTGGGGAGTGATGGCTAATAGCTGGGGGTTTCTTTTTGGGATAATGACAATATTTTAGTGATGGGATGAGATACACAGCTCTGTGAAGGCACTAGAAACCATTGGATTTTATATTTTAACTGGATGAATTACACAGCATGGAAACTATATTTCAATAAAACTGACAAAAACAAATTAAAAAGCTACAGCCCCACCGCTTAAAATTGTTTTTCCTCCAGAGAATCTTCTCTCTTCAGAGCCTCAGTATCCTGCGCTCTGTGCTAGTCAGCCAAGGGCTTAATTACCTGATGCCTATGCACAGACACACACAGACACATAAACACACACACACTCACATGTACACACAGTCACACACACATGTGCGTGGTCACAGGGAGTCATACACCAACACACACACGCACACACACACTCCCTAGCACACACACACACAACTTACACACTCATCAGCCCTTCCGGGGGAAGAGCTACCTTGGCTTTTGGGTGGGGGCAATAGCTAGGGACTAACATAAATCAGTACCAAAACAATCATTTTCACTTCTTCTCCCTGAAGCCGGAGGAAGGGAGTGGAGGAGGGAAGAATGAACGTCTCACTTTGAACTTCTTGCGGACTGTGAGTGTGGGACTCGGATCTCACTGCAGCAGCCTCCCAGCACAGGTCCCAGGAGTGAAAGAAATAATGAAGTCCGCTTGAAGCAGCTGAGGCCGCCTTCCCTGTGTCTCTGAGAGGCAGCTGCCTCCGTGGTGAGATAGAGGAAGAGCCAGACAGGACCGTGCCCATGAATCTCCACCCTGCACCCTATGCCGAGCATAAGGCCAGTACTGGGAACACACTTACTTGGCACAGATCGCTTTCAAGCTGCTGAGATTCAGGTGCCTGACTTGCCAGAACCTGTTTCATCACTGTGACCCCTGCCTCGGGAGGTGGACTTGCTGGGCTTAAGTACCATCCCGTCTCCTTGGTTCAAGGAGTCCTAATTACAGTCTTGGACATGCAGGAAGAAACTGACCATTGACTTTCAGAACGTTCTTCTTTGCTTTTAAAAAAAGGCTAGGGAAGTCTCTTGCTTTCTCTTCCGGGGTATGAACTAGGAATCATGGAGCCCTGATTGCTCCTGGGAGCCATCGGGCACCCAAAAGGGGAAGCAGGCTCAGGGTATTCCTAGAAATGGTAGGAAGGGCGGGATGAAGTTCAGTCCTTGGTGACAGCCTCCAGATCAGTCAGTCACAGAATTGTCTTTATTTCTCAACTTCCTGTCACATGCTGCGATAAACCCATCTGTGGTTAGGGCTATTCGGGTTGACATTTTTGACCCTTGAGGCTGAAAGCATCCTGACTGTTGAAGAGACTTCTAGAGGGTGTGTCTCACCACTTGGAGGGGACAGGGACAGCCGTTGACACCTGTGTGGAGAGCCGTGGGGAGGGTGCTCCCCCACCTGCCTGCGTATCTTTGAGCGGACATCTTATGGGATGAGTATGAGGACGTACTTGGATGACTGAGTTCACTTGCTCATTCACTCATTCATGAAATGAGCCCCTGTTAAGCCACCACTATGCTCAACAGATCCCCTAATGTGAGGGGAGGGGTATTAGGGTACGAGTTATGTATGTGCAAATGGGCACACGTGCCTGTTTTCTTCGAGAGGATTATGGGATTTGCAGCAATCTGCCCTCCTGGCTGAAGTCAGTGGCTCCATTAGGAGAAGTCCTTAGCCCCACGTCCTTTCCATGTCTTGTTGATAATTGTGGGTTGACCAGTATGGCAAAGACTCCCGTGACAATGGGGAGACAGTCAGTGCCAAGTGGTGTACAACTGATAGGCTCTGGCATTCATGATCTTTGCACTGGGAAGCAAGGCCCTGGATCTCAGAGGGGACGGCGCACAAAGCACATCTGAACAAGGTTCATCTCCTATAATTGATTTCTTCTGGCAGGTCTGACCTCCTAATAGTGCCCCTGCCTTGGCTGGAGCTATTATAATTAGTCTCTGGTCCCCGAGACACCAACCACATGCTGACTTAGAGAGGCTGGCTTTCTGGGTTTAGAAACTTGTCAGAGGTAATTCACAAAGCATCACGAAACAGTGCTATGTTTTGATCCACCCCTTTTGCAATGTTAAATTCTTGGTGTGATTTAATATTCAAATTAATATCACCCTGTGCTAATATGTTAAATTTTAAAAATTATATTATTCTCTCTATAGATACCAAAAAAGCTATTAGATTAAGTTCTGCTTCTGTTTCTACTTTCTGTATGTTTTAGTAAACTAGAGATCTATATTTCTGCAAAATAATCAGCAAAATGTTAAGACCAACAACCAGGTTTATACCTAATAATTAATCACAGAGACAATTTTATCAAAATTAAGGAAATTTGAAGATGACCTCTATTAGGCACTATTATTAAGATTGTTGTGGAAATTCTATCCAATGAAACAAAATTTTAAAAAATGAAAAGAAGAGATACTAGAAATAAAAGAAAAACAAATTATCATTACCTTGCAGAATCATGATGCACTTTATTTTAACAATGATCTCAATGACTGTAACTGACTTCTGAAGGAACTAGATACTTCTCACCAATCTGGAAAAACAAATACTATTCTCTACAATGATTACTAGATTTTACATTGTTGTTCCTGGTAGGACTTCAACCCGATCATTGTTGTCTCTTCTTGAAACTCAAACCATCAGATTCAGCGAGTGCAGTGCAACACTAAACTGGTTATGACTAATAATTTGATATAAACGTGGGGGTGCAAATTTGCAAATCCCCTATTTCTTTGATTTTGAGGTGCAATTTTAAAATTGCAGATATTTGAAAAATTGAGGCATATTTTATAGTTGATGTGTATGTTTAATGTGTTAGTATATCCTTTTTCCTGAATGGCTATTATTATTTTATAGTCCTAGAATGGGGCATCGTTGCCCCAAGTCGGATGTATGATGAGTGTTTTGTTGTGGTTTTCAGAAGGACAGAGTGGGCATATGATAAGGTCCGCAGTGAGCATTTTCTAGGTTAGACACGGTGGGGCTCCCTGAGGCAGGAATATGGCAGCTTCGCCCAAGTGTGAGTCTGGTGTGTTATAGTCCTTTCTAAACACTCTTGGAGGACTGTGCTGGCCTAACCCACAGGTTTTCCTTCAGCCCCATGTGGAGAGGGGGTGTCTTTCCTTTTGGACACAGTTATTGCTTAAGCTTTGTAATTTTCATAACGGAGCTTTAACCTGATCTACCTGTTTGCTCACCAAGGTATGTGACCTGTCACTTCCTCTGGAAGATGCTCACCCCAGTTCTTGCTGTGGAGAACAACCTTAAACTCACTTTCATCCCAAACTCATCAAGAGCTTGGTGATGAGAGATAAAGCCTGTAGATAATTGTCTGAGGGGCACACAGACTCCAATCTTTTTCTAGATCAGGTGTATTTAAGTGTTTCTGAATCATGGAAATGTTTGTTCAAGGATAAAAAAATGGATACAAAGCTCTTCCGATTGAAGTGGATGAAAGAATAAGAAACCCTAACCTTTATTTTCTCCCCCACCGTACCCCAACTCCCAGGAGAGTCTGAGGAGATGCTAGAGAGTTTAGTTTGAAATCGATTACTCTAGATGTCTTTCATTTCTACCTGAGTCATTCAAAATCAATGGAGAGCTGGTTCTATGGACAATTGTTTTTATTCCCTGAAATTTGGGTATAAGCCATGAATCTGAATAAAAAGACACTATCAAAATATGTGCATGCACACACTGTGCACTCATTCACATGCACAAACCAGCTAATGAAACATACTGTGTCTCACGGAGGTTAATTGAAACTTATTGCAAGTGTACATGTTGGGATATTGTTAAGGACACTGTCTGCTATCATTAAAGAGGATACTTAAATTTTTTTAAACAAATTATTGTATGATAGTACATGCCAGGTATTATTCTAAGAGATTTATTAAATATTAACTCACTTAAGTTTCACTAAACCCTACAGGGTAGATTCTACAATTATCTACATTTTGTAGATAAAGAAACAGAGGCACAGAGAAGTTATGCAAATCACCCAAAGTCACACAGCTCTGAAGTAGAGGAGTTACATTTTTTTTATTATGTTGTTAGCCACCATATAGTACATCATTAGTTTTTGATGTAGTGTTCAACGGTTCATTAGTTGCATATAAAACCCAGTACTCATTACAACATGTACCCTCCTTAATACCCATTATTCCCCCACCCCATCCCTGACCCCTTCCCTTCTCTAACCCTGTTTGTTTCCCAGAGTCCAAAGTCTCTCGTGGTTTGTCTCCCTCTCTGATTTCTTCCCACTCAGTTTCCCTCCCTTCCCCTGTGGTCCTTCGTGCTTTTCCTTATGTTCCACATGTGAGTGAAACCATATGATAATTGTCTTTCTCTGCTTGACTTACTTCACTTAGCCTAATCCTCTCCAGTTCCATCCATGTTGATGCAAATGGTGGGTATTCATCCTTTCTGACGGCTGAGTAACATTCCATTGTATGTATGGACCACATCTTTATCCATTCATCTGTTGAAGGACATCTTGGCTTCTCAAGACATAAAAAATAGAGCTACCCTACCACCCAACAATTGCACTAGTATGTATTTACACTAAAGATACAGATGTAGTGAAGAGAAGGGACACCTGCACCCCAATAGTCATAGCAATGATGTCCACAATAGCCAAATTGTGGAAGGAGCTGACATTTGAATCCAGGCATTCTAGCCACTTCCTGACACACGAGCTGCCTCCTTTTTGTAAACAACCACAAGAAAAGAAAATAATTCTTTGGATTTCAGTAGTTGGACAAGCCATTGCTCTGAATAGACCATTTTCTTAGAAGTTTCAGACATTGATTTTTTTTTTAATTTTACTTATTTATTTGACAGAGAGAGAGACAGATCACAGGTAGGCAGGGAGGCAGACAGAGAGAGGAGGAAGCAGGATCTCCGAGGAGCAGAGAGCCAGATGTGGGGCTCGATCCCAGGACCCTGGGATCATGACCTGAGCCGAAGGCAGAGGCTTTAACCCACTGAGCCACCCAGGCGCCCCTCAGACATTGATTTTTATAACTAAACTTCAGCCCTCTTGACTGAGCCCATGGGGGAGCGCAGAGGTATCATGTCAGCCTGCAAGATGCCCTCCCATCATCCCTACAGAAAGTGAGTCTTCTGCAATCCTGTCCTTTTCTTTTTACTGTGGCAAATTTACAACATCCCATGAACTTCCATGCTATATACATGGTGGGAGGAAGCTCTTCCATTGCCCACCACAGAGGCTTCACTCCCTCTTCTCTGCATTTTCAACTTTCTACCCAGATCAGGCATCAGGAGTCTCTTCTTCTGCTGACTGACAACAACCACCCTCTGGTGCTCAGAAGGCAAAAGCACCCATGAGCCCCAGAGAAGCCCACAGAAGCCCAACAGAAGAGACAGAAGAGAGGAGATGCAGGACAGAACAGGGAACACAGGGCAGAGTCAGGCCAGGCAGGGGTCCTGGCCAATAAGGGGAGCCTGGTAGCAGGCAGGAGTTTAAATCTGGGCAGGCAGGGATGTCATTGTAAGATCTGGCCATTGACACTGGAATTCAGGGGCAAAACCCCCAAGTCCCCAACAGAGTAAACCGAGGAGGAAGAATTGAGCTTTTCTCATTAAAGTGTGTGCCTTATCTTGTATGCTCTTATCAAAGCATATGAATCATCCCTCAATCTGGAAAAGGAATTAGCTACAGTTTTTTGTGGGGATTACAACAAGCTTTGAACTCACAGAACAATCTGAGGCAGGGACTCTGGCATAGTAGCAGTGACCTAAGAAGGGAAATGAGTGGGCTCTGGGGCACATGATTGCTCCCCACTGGGCAGGGAAATGGACTTGGCCAGAAAGTGAGGTTCTCAAGATGCCCTTCAACGGATGAATGGATAAGGAAGATGTGGTCCATATACACAATGGAGTATTATGCCTCCATCAGAAAGGATGAATACCCAACTTTTGTAGCAACATGGACGGGACTGGAAGAGATTATGCTGAGCGAAATAAGTCAAGCAGAGAGAGTCAAGTATCATATGGTCTCACTTATTTGTGGAGCATAACAAATAACATGGAGGACATGGGGAGATGGAGAGGAGAGGGAGTTGAGGGAAACTGGAAGGGGAGATGAACCATGAGAGACTATGGACTCTGAAAAACAACTAGAGGGTTTTGAAGGGGTGGGGGGTGGGAGGTTGAGGAACCAGGTGGTGGGTAATAGGGAGGGCACGTACTGCATGGAGCACTGGGTGTGATGCCAAAACAATGAACACTGTTATGCTGTAAATAAACAAATAAAAAAAAAATAATCTCTTAAAAAAAAAAAGTGAGGTTCTTGTGAGAAGGGCAGTGGGAGGGGTCATGTTTGTCCTAGAAGTGTGGGACACTCCCCAGAAAATTGAAGGCAAATGCTTTGGTCAGTCCCATGGTCCTCGTAGCTCTGAGTGCTATCTTGGGAGGTTCCTAGAAGCTCAGCGCCATTGTAACCTTGGGCTTGTGTCCTGCAGTAGCCACCATCTGGTCACACAGAGAAGACTACAGGCAGAGGTTCAGGGAGTATCTGTGCCTCTCCCCCAAGAAGGCCTTGACACCACTTGACACATCTTTGACCCCTTCTGCCCTTTCTCTTTAGGTCATTCTAGATACAAATTAAGACATTACCTCAGTTACCTCAGGCCCCAACTAAGGGACATGGATGTTGGCCACAGCTACATGGGGCCCTGAAGTCATGGGTCCTGATCAGCTGCAAGAGATTCGTTGCCAGTGTGAGAGCAAATGAGCCAGGACCCCAGATGCTGGAACTGAGGTAAGTGAACAAAGCAAGAGTCTCATTACTGAAAGCCAGAGACCAGGCAAAAACTGGAAAGGCAGCTAAACCAAGAGACAAACAATGAAGCTAAGGCATCTGGGACCCTCTATTCCCATGGCAGTGTTCTCTATTCAGCCTGTCCCTCACATCCCCCAGGGATATTTATTTTTAAAAATATTATATACCAAACCCCATTCCCAAAGAGTCTACTTTGTCAGCTTGGGGGTGGGTACTCACCTTGGATCTTTTTTTTTTAAGCACCCATATAATTGTAATATGCTGCTGGGATTGAGAATCAGTGTACCAAACCTGTTCAGTTGCTCTTCTTACTGGTGGGCTTTTAAGAATCCCCGGCTACAATGATAGACAACCTTGGGGTCTGGTTTTTATGAGCACAGAACATATGCTCCTTTCTTCTTGCCCTCTGATCCAAGTTTCATTTTTACATTTCTGAGATTATTTGAATAATATCTTCCTCTTCTACTAGACTATCAGCTCCACGAGGTAAGAACATGTCTGTCACTTCCAAACATATAAAGCAAACAAACAAGCAAAGGATAGAACTAAAAGAAGAACTAGATAAGTCCATAATCACAACTAGAGGTGTTGGCATAACTCTTTAACAAATACAGAAAAAGAAGAGAAAATTATCATATGGTATACTGATGGTTTAAAATGCAGAATTAACAAATATACTAGATAAATGTTGACTTCTGTAAGCAATTAAAAGCTGACTAGGCTGAAAATCAACAACTCTTCTTAAATTTGTAAGAGAGGGGAGAACACAGAGCAAACCAAGATTGTCCCCAAGATTGGAGAGAGAGTTGGCCCAGGGTGGCAAGGCTTGCTGGAACAGAGACTCAAGTGCACACACCATCACGGCAACCAGTGCCAGGGTAGGAAAACCTGAACTGTAATTGACAAATTGTTGGAAGCTCAGTGTGGAGAGCTGTGAGCTAAAAAAATTGCAGGGGCACCCAATTATAAGGGTGTTCTCACACTTTTGTGAGTTTTATCTCCAGTTGTTGGACCAAGTTCTCACAGTAAATATTAGAGAACCCCCCCCCCATGCTTCCAGCAGGAGGGAAAAAATAATTATTTTAAAATACAGTAAATATGGGGCACGTGGGTGGCTCAGTGGGTTAAGCCTCTGCCTTTAGTCCGGTCATGATCTCAGGGTCCTGGGATCGAGCCCCACATCGGGCTTTCTGCTCGGCGGGGAGTCTGCTTTCCCCTATCTCTCTGCCTGACTCTCTGCCTACTTGTGATATCTCTCTCTCTCTCTCTCTCTCTATGTCAAATGAAAGAGAGATATATATATATATATATATATATATATATCTTTAAAAATAAATAAATAAATAATACAGTAAATACAGGCAGTCTGCTGCTAATCACAAGAAGCTTATCAATTCACCTAAGGAGATGGTTGGCCAGGAGTTAAATCAGTTCTCAGAGAAATGATGATGAAACCACGGAAAGATTTCTTCCTACATGGACTCCCAAAACATGTGGGCTACCTCCAGATTTGTGTGTAGATTTATTTGCTGAATTCCCTTGTCTTATCTCAATAGCATTTCCCTTAACCAGGAAACCCCCAGCTGTCTCTTTGCCAGTAACTATGCATCCCATGCCTAATATGGTCATCATATTACTCTCCGATTTTCAAATGAAAAAAAGCATACAATGTTAAAAATTGCATTAGTCAGACCTATATCTTCAGTCATGCTGGAGTAACTAATATCAGATTAATTTTCTTGCTAAAATAATTGTAAAAACAGAATATAATTTGAAAAAAAGTGCTTGAAGCCATTACACAATGACAAGGAAAGTCAGGATTTAAGGGACAAAGATACAGAAGAAAATAGGAATGTTTTGTGTTGTGTGTTTGTGTTGAGTGTTATGGGGTGAAATGTATCTCCCCCCAAATTTCAATGTTGAAGTTCTAACTCCCAGTCTCTCAGAACATGAACTCGTTTGGAAATAGGGTCAGATGTAATTTTAGGATGAGGTCATACTGGAGTGGGATATGACCCTAATCCAATATGATTGTGAACTTACAAATAAGGGGGAATTTGGACAAAGAAATAGAGATACAGGTAACCATGTAAGATAGGACATATGCTCCCACAAGCCAAGGAACTACCAAAATTTAAGAGTGAGTCCTAGAATATATCCTTCCTTAGCACCTTCAGAGGGAGTTATGTCCCTGCCAACACCTTAACCTCAGACTTCTAGCTTCCAGAGCTGTGAGACAATAAATTCCATTGGGTAAGCAACCCAGTCTATAGTACTTCCTTATAGCAGCTGTAGCAAACTAATACACTGAGTTGGATATTTTGTATACAATTCCTGTTGCATCATTTGTCAACATATAAGTTACATGTTGAGAAGCCAAGCAGGAACTGAAAAACTAAAAACTAAACAGAGATTTCCATGGAGTTATAGAGCTGGGGTGGGGGGGGGTGGTGGTTCCAAAACCTGATCTTATTAGCACCTACTAAAGAGGAAGGGCCTTGTTAAGCAAGCTGGGATTTCAATTAAGATTCAAGAATTAGGAGAAAATGGAAATATACCAGCATTGACTGGATCAAGGTAATATGGCTATAGTTTGGCTGTGTATCAGGAGCAAATTAAATGCTCAGTGGAGGAAGATAACTTGTCCATACCTCTACAATTTATCTTATATAAGCCAACCCAGACACAGACCCATAGGTGCTTGAATAATGTAGATCTCAGACCAGGATTTTACAATATCTAAGATTAATATATTTTAAAAAGATGAAAATTTGGCAAATTCCATCACAAAATTAGAATCTATATATAAAAAAATCAAATAAAAATAAAATTACTGAAAGAAAAATGGAATAGACAAAGTTAATATAGTACATCATGCAAAAGACAGAATTAGTAAACTAGAAAATAGATCAAGGAGAAATATCCAGTTAGAATCCCATCGAGATAAAAGAACAGAAAATGCAGACATTTCCATCAGAGACATATAGAACATGGTAGAGAAATCTACCATTTATGCAACTGGAGTTCCCCCACCCAAGAAAAGAGAGAGGAGGACTAAAATAACATTTGAAGAAATACTGACCAAACATTTTCCAAAGCCACTGAAAGACATCCAGCCACACATTCACCTAACCTTAAGAATCTCAGATAGGTGGCTCAGTGGGTTAAGCCTCTGTTTTTGGCTCAGGTCATGATCTCAGGGTCTTGGGATCAAGGCCCACCCTGGGTTGGCTCTCTGCTCAGTGGGGAGCCTGCTTCCCCCTCTCTCTCCGTCTGCCTCTCTGCCTACTTGTGATCTCTCTTTCTCTGTCAAATAAATAAATAAAATCTTAAAAAAAAAGAATCTCAAATAGGTTACATGGAAAGAAAATAAAAATTAGGCATTTCATGTCAAACACTGAAAACCAAAAGAGAAAGACTTGAAGGTATTTAGATGAGGATATCAGCATGATGATATCCTGTAAGTGGATATACATAGAAATATTTATAGATGTGTGTATATATATACAAGTTACTATGTATACATATATTTTCTTGCTCTGTCAGCTGAGAGAAACAAAAATTCCATCCACAGGAAGCACAACCAGCATCCAGATCTTGGTTCTTGATAAAATTCAAGATAAAATACAAGAAATGATGTATCCTTGAAGAAATAGCTGATTCTTGAGACTGTGGTTGGGAATATCAAGGTGAGCCTGGAGTATCTTGTAGGCCAGAAAGTAAGGAAGTGCTAAAACAAGCTCACATTCATGATGGCAAAGGAACATAGGAACGCAGGAGCCAACTGAAAGGACAACAAGTTAAACAAAAAGAAATTAGTGTTGGAGTATAACACAGGGTTATATAACACAGAGTACAAAAATATTTGAGACTTCATACTAACATAAATAAATGATTAAGTAGGGCACCTGGGTGACAGAGTTGGTTAAGTGACTGCCTTCAGCTCAGGTCATGATCCCAGGGTCCTCGAATCAAGCCCCACATTGGGCTCCCTGCTCAGTGGGGAGTCTCCTTCTCCCTCTCCTTCTGACTTTGCTCATGCTCTCTTTCTCTCTCTTTCTCAAATACATAAATAAAATATTTTAAAAATAAATGATTTAATAAATAGATAAATAAATAGGGGAGAACAGAAAAATCTACTGTCCATAAGAATTCCAAATAATTCATGTAGATGCTCCACGCTCAAAGGTATGGAGCATAAGTCTTCACTCCTGAAGTGTGGGCTGCCATTAGTGACTTTCTTCCAAAAAATACAAAATAAAAAAGGAATAACATTACAGTGCAGAAATTTGACAAATGTTTCCTTGGCCAGGTCATCAACAATGATTTCATGTTGATAACATGTACCCTTGCTATGATGTGATAATAATGGTACTTCACCTCTGTGGTCTTTCTCCCCCACACCCCACAATTCAAGAAAGAGAAAGATTAGAGGGGAAAATCCAGAATATCCAAGGACTGTGGGACAACTACAAAAGGTATCATATACATGTGATTGGAATATGAGAAGGAGAAGAAGGAGAGAAAGGAACAGAAGAAATATTTGAAACAATAATGACTTAGGATTTTCCTGTACTAATATCAGACACCAAACCACAGAAGCAGGAATCTCAGAGAACACCAAACAGTATAAATGGCAATAACATATAGAATACTGGATGTAATGACTGAAAACTAAACATTCTTTTAAGTATATGTGAAATATCTACCAAAATTAACTATACATTGGGCCATAAAGAAAATATTAACAAATACCGAAGGATTGAAATCATACAGAGTATGTTATCTGACAATGGATCTAGGCAAGAAATCGGAGACAAAGAGTAACTCAAAAATCTTCCAGATGTTTTTAAATGAAGCAATATGTTTCTAAGTAATCAATGGATCAAAGAATAAATTACACTATATATTAGAATGTATTTTGAACTGAGTTTTAATCAAAAGATTACCCATCATTTTTGTGGGATGAAGCTGAAGTAATGCTTAGAGAGAAATTTATAGCCTTAAATGCATATATTAGCAAATGAGAATGAAAAACAGTGATCTAAGTACCCACCTCAAGAAACTGTTATTTTGCTTAGTTCAACTTAATAAATATAGCAATTGAATCCCCAGAAACTATAAGAAAATAAAAAAGCAGAAATTAATGAAGTCAAAAATTAATGAAGTCAAAAGCCAACATGTAATGGAGAGATTCAACAAAGTCAAATTAAAATGATTTGCGAATAAATCCCTAGCAAGACAACGATATATATTTATATATATATTAGAAGACCAAATATCAGAAATGAAAAAGGGAATGTAACTATAGAGCCTAGAGGTATCAAAAATTATGTAAACACTATAAGCAACTTTATGCCAATAAATCTAAGCTAAGTTAAAGATGTCTATCACCCCTTAAATCAGGATTGTACTGGAGGTCCTTACTAATTTAATAAGTCAAGAAAATAAATAAATAAATATTAGAAAGGGAGAAATTAAACTTACCATTATTTGTAGGTGATGTATTTTGTGCATAGAAAACCCCAAAGCACATACAAATAAATTATTAGAATTCATAAGTAAATAAGTAAAGAGTAATTTTGGATATAGAGTCAATAAAAATAATTTCTATTCCTCTATACAGGCATAGATAATTAGAAAATGAAATTTTAAAATGAAACCATTTACAATAATAAAATCCATCAGACACATAGAAAGTTTAGCCAAAGTTGTACAAGACCTCTACACAAGATTTGTGCGATGTATATGAACTATATATACTGAGAGAAAATAAAGAAGATGCAGGTAAATGGAGGGCTGTAGTATGCTCACAGGTTGGGAGGGCAATATTTTACAAATGTCAACTCTTTCCACATTGATGTCTCTATTCAAGGCAACCTGAATAAAATTTCCGTGAGTTTGTTCTGGACATTGACAGACTTACTTTAAAATTCATCAAGAAAAGCAAAAGGTCAATAGTAATAAGACAGTTTTAAAGAAACAGAATAGAATTGGAGGACTGACCTAGACTTTTAGACAAGAACAGTAATTAAAACAGTGTGCAACTGATATAAGAACAAACAGACCAATGGAACAGAATAGAAAATCCAATATCAGACTTACATATATAATACCATATATTCTCCTGAAATGCAGTGAAGAAAGAATAACCTTTTCAATAACTAATGCCTGATCAATTGGTTATCCCAAAGGAAAAAAGTTGAACTTCACCTCTAGATCATATCATATGCAGAAATCAATTCCATACAGATTATAGATTTAAATGTGAAAAGTAAAACAATAAAGTTTCCAGAAGATAATGTAGGAGAATATTTTTCTAGCTTTGGCTGAAATATATGAAGATATCCTAAACAGTATATATAAAGAAAAATCATAAAGGAAAACACTGATAAACTGAACTTTGTTAAAATTAAGAACTAATGTTCATAACAAGATATGATTAAAACTGAAAAGGAAACTATAGAGAAGAAATGTGCATAACATGTATCTGATAAAAGACTGATAATCAGAATATACAAAGAACTCCTATGAACCAATTATAAAATATAGACAATCCAATAAGAAAATGGGCAAAACATTTGAATAGGCATTCTTTTGCAGTAACTACTAAAAGTGAAGTTTTGCATTCCCTTGCACCTAGCAATTGCATTCTCTAGCTTAAATTCAGCTGCCAAATCTTGTCTTGGGCCACAAAGAAATATTTTCTTATCTAACCTCAAATGAGGCTTGATACAGCAATTTAACAGTTGAGAGTGTCATAGAGAGTATATTAGTACATTTAAAGTCAAAATCAAAATGCTTGGAATCAAGATGGTGGAGAAGCAGCAGGTTGAGACTACATCAGGTAGCAGGAGATCAGCTACATAGCTAATCAAACCATTGCAAACACCTACAAATCCAACAGGAGATCAAAGAGAAGAAGAACAGCAATTCTAGAAACAGAAAATCGACCACTTTCTGAAAGGTAGGACCAGCGGAGAAGTGAATCCAAAGGGATAGTCACAGCAAGCAGTGGAACAATGGAGCACTAAATCAGGACTTTTAAAAGTCTGCTCCACTGAGGGACATTGCTCCAGAGGCTAAACCGGGGTAAAGCCCACGTGGGATCAACGTGGCCCCAGGTCCTGCAGGGTCACAGAAGGATCGGGGGTGTCTGAGTGTTGCCGAGTTCGCAGGTATTAGAGCGAGGAAGCCGGCTACAGAGATAGAGCCGAGGAGTGAGCTCTCAGCTCGGGGTTACCTTGAACCAGAGGCCATAGAGACGGAAGCAACTGGGCGCTTGTCCCCCAGTGCGAGTGACCGGGCACTTTTCTCCAAACGTGACCAGAGGCCAGGGAGACGGGAGTGATTGAGCGCTTTTCTCTGAGGGCGCACTGAGAAGTGGGGCCCCGAGCTCTGGGCTCTTCCGGGCCAGAGATTGGGAGGCTGCCATTTTCATTCCTGTCCTCCAGAACTCTATGGAAAGCATTCAGGGAACAAAAACTCTCAAAAGCGAACCCGAGCAGATTACTTAGCCTGACCCCTGGTAAGGGCGCTGCAATTCTGCCTCGGGCAAAGACACTTGAGAATTACTACAACAGGCCCCTCCCCCAGAAGATCAACAAGAAATCCAGCCAAGACCAAGTTCACTTATCAAGCAGAACAGCAGAATTCCAGAGGAAGAGAAAGCAGGGCAATGAACTCATGGCTTTCTCCTCATGATTCTTTAGTCTTGCAGTTAATTTAATATATATTTTTTAATTTTGTTTTTTTTTTTTGCTAAATTTTTTTTAACTTTTACCCTTTCCTTTTTTAATGTTTTTTTAATAAGATTTATTTTTTTAAAGATTTTATTTATTTATTTGACAGACAGAGATTACAAGTAGTCAGAGAGGCAGGCAGAAAGAGAGAGGAGGAAGCAGGATCCTCTGAGCAGAGGAACCTGATGTGGGGCTCGATCCTGGGACCCTGGGATCATGATCCGAGCTGAAGGCAGAGGCTTTAACCAACTGAGCCACCCAGGTGCCCACTTTTTAATGTTTTTTTAACTAGTTTATCTTAACAATACCTTTCATAAAAAAATAATAATAATCTTTTTTAAACCTTCATTATTATAGTCATGTTTTATCCTCCATTGTATCTAACTTTATTTTTTGTATACACATAGGGTTTTTTTCTTGTAAAAAATTTGTGGTACAACTTCTTCTAATAGATCAAAATATACCCTAAATCTAGCTCTGGGCTTGTTCTAGTCACCAGCCCGAGCAAATTCTCTCCACTTTCTTTTTCTTTATTCTTCCAAACAACTTACTTTATCAACACCTTTTTTAGAAATTAAAAAAAAATTTTTTTCATCTTTATGGGCATATTCCATCCCTTCATTGTGTTTACCCTTATATACGTTTCTCATTCTTTAAAATTTTGGGAGGTAGCTTCTTCTAAGAGAAAAAATACTCCCCAAATTAAGTGAGTGACCCTGTTCTAGTCATCAGTCTAAAAAAAAAATATATATATATATATATATATATTCTTTTTTATATTTTTCTTTATTTGTTTTCTTTTTTTAATTTCTTTTTTTCTGAACTTCTTTTTACTACCTTTCTCCTCCCCATGATTTGGGGTCTCTTTTGATTTGGTTAAAGCGGATTTTCCTGGGGGTCTTTTCCACCCTTTTTGTATTTTATTTGCTCCTTCATATATTCTTATCTGGACAAAATGACAAGGCGGAAAAATTCACCACAAAAAAAAAAGAACAAGAGGCAGTACCGAAGGCTAAGGACATAATCAATACGGCATTGGTAACATGTCAGATCTAGAGTTCAGAAGAACGATTCTCGAGGTTCTAGCCAGGCTCAAAAAAGGCATGGAAGATACTAGAGAAACCTTCTCTGGAGCGATAAAAGCCCTGTCTGGAGAAATAAAAGAACTAAAATCTAGCCAAGTTGAAATTTAAAAAACTATTAATGAGGTGCAATAAAAAATGGAGGCTCTTACTGCTAGGATAAATGAGGCAGAAGAAAGAATTAGTGATATAGAAGACCAAATGACAGAGAATAAAGAAGCTGAGCAAAAGAGAGATAAACAAATACTGGATCACGAGGGGAAAATTTGAGAGATAAGTGACACCATAAGATGAAACAACATTAGAATAATTGGGATTCCAGAAGAAGAAGAAAGAGAGAAGAGAGCAGAAGGTATTCTGGAGAGACTTTCCCTAATATGGCAAAGGGAACAAGCATCAAAATTCAGGAGATGCAGAGAACCCCCCTCAAAATCAACAAAAATATGTCCATACCCCATCACCTAATAGTAAAATTTGCAAGTCTTAGCAACAAAGAGAAAATCCTGAAAGCAGCCCGGGAAAAGAAGTCTGTAACATACAATGGTAAAAATATTAGATTGGCAGTGGACTTATCCACAGAGACCTGGCAGGCGAGAAAGAACTGGTATGGTATATTCAGAGCACTAAACAAGAAAAACATGCAGCCAAGAATACTATATCCAGCTAGGTAATCATTGAAAATAGAAGGAGAGATAAAAATCTTCCAGGAAAAACAAAAACTGAAAGAATTTGCAAACACCAAACCAGCTCTACAGGAAATATTGAAAGGGGTCCTCTAAGCAAAGAGAGAGCCTAAAAGTAGTAGATCAGAAACGCACAGAGACAATATACAGTAACACTCACCTTACAGGCAATACAATGGCACTAAATTCATATCTCTCAATAGTTACCCGGAATGTTAATGGGCTCAATGCCCCAATCAAAAGACAGAGGGTATCAGAATGGATTAAAAAAAAAAAAACACATCAATATGCTGCCTATAAGAAACTCATTTTAGTATATGTGCTGCCGAAGCGAGCACAAGAAACTCATTTTAGACCTGAAGACACCTCCAGATTTAAAGTGAGGGGGTGGAAAACAATTTACCATGCTAATGGACATCAGAAGAAAGCTGGGGTGGCAATCCTTATATCAGATCAATTAGATTTTAAGCCAAAGACTATAATAAGAGATGAGGAAGGACACTATATCATACTCAAAGAGTCTGTACAACAAGAAGATCTAACAATTCTAAATATCTATGCCCTAACAGGGGAGCAATCAACTATATAAACCAATTAATAACAAAATCAAAGAAACACATCAACAATAATACAATAATAGTAGGGGGCTTTAACACTCCCCCACTGAAATGGACAGATCATCCAAGCAAAAGATCAACAAGGAAATAAAGGCCTTAAATGACACACTGGGCCAGATGGACATCACAGATATATTCAGAACATTTCATCACAATGCAACAGAATACACATTCTTCTCTAGTGCACATGGAACATTCTCCAGAATAGATCACATCCTGGGTCATAAATCAGGTCTCAACTGGTATGAAAAGATTGGGATCATTCCCTGCATATTTTCAGACCACAATGCTCTGAAGCTAGAACTCAATCACAAGAGGAAATTTGGAAAGAACAAAAATACATGGAGACTAAACAGCATCCTTCTAAATAATGAATGGGTCAACCAGGAATTAAAGATGAATTGAAAAAATTCATGGAAACAAATGATAATGAAAACACAATGGTTCAAAATCTGTGGGACACAGCAAAGACAGTCCAGAGAGGAAAATATATAGCAGTACAAGTCTTTCTCAAGGAACAAGAAAGGTCTCAAATACACAACCTAACCCTACACCTAAAGGAGCTGGAGAAAGAACAACAAAGAAAGCCTAAACTCAGCAGGAGAAGAGAAATCATAAAGATCAGAGCAGAAATCAATGAAATAGAAACCAAAAAAACAATAGAACAAATCAATGAAACTAGGAGCTGGTTCTTTGAAAGAATTAATAAGATTCATAAACCCCTGGCCAGACTTATGAAAAAGAAAAGAGAAAGGACCCAAATAAATAAAATCATGAATGAAAGGGGAGAGATCACAACCAACAGCAAAGAAATACAAACAATTATAAGAACATACTATGAGCAACTCTACGCCAACAAATTTGACAATCTGGAAGAAATGGATGCATTCCTAGAGACATATAAACTACCACAACTGAACCAGGAAGAAATGGAAAACTTGAACAGACCCATAACCAGTAAGGAGATTGAAAGAGTCATCAAAAATCTCCAAACAAACAAAAGCCCAGAGCCAGATGGCTTCCCAGGGGATTCTACCAAACATTTAAAGAAAAATTATTTCCTATTCTCCTGAAACTGTTCCAAAAAATAGAAATGGAAGGAAAGCTTCCAAACTCATTTTATGAGGCCAGCATCACCTTGATCCCAAAACCAGACAAGGATCCCATCAAAAAAGAGAATTACAGACCAATATCCTTGTTGAACACAGATGCGAAAATTCTCACCAAAATACTAGCCAATAGGATTCAACAGTACATTAAAAGTATTATTCACCACGACCAAGTGGGATTTATTCCAGGGCTGCAAGGTTGGTTCAACATCCGCAAATCAATCAATGTGATACAACACATTAATAAAAGAAACAAGAAGAACCATATGATACTCTCAATAGATGCTGAAAAAAGCATTTGACAAAGTACAGCATCCCTTCCTGATCAAAACTCTTCAAAGTGTAGGGATAGAGGGCACATACCTCAATATTATCAAATCCATCTATGAAAAACCCACCACAAATATCATTCTCAATGCAGAGAAACTGAAAGCTTTTCTACTAAGGTCAGGAACACGGCAGGGATGTCCATTATCACCACTGCTATTCAACATAGTACTAGAAGTCCTAGCCTCAGCAATCAGACAACAAAAAGAAATTAAAGGCATCCAAATTGGTAAAGAAGAAGTCAAACTATCACTCTTCGCAGATGATATGATACTATATGTGGAAAACCCAAAAGACTCTACTCCAAAACTGCTAGAACTTGTAAAGGAATTCAGTAAAGTGTCAGAATATGAAATCAATGCACAGAAATCAGTTGCATTTCTCTACACCAACATCAAGACAGAAGAAAGAGAAATTCAGGAGTCCATCCCATTTACAATTGCACCCAAAACCATAAGATACCTAGGAATAAACCTAACCAAAGAGGCAAAGAATCTATACTCAGAAAACTATAAAGTAATCATGAAAAAATTGAGGAAGACACAAAGCAATTGAAAAATGTTCCATGCTCCTGGATTGGAAGAACAAATATTGTGAAAATGTCTATGATTCCTAAAGCAATCTACACATTTAAAGCAATCCATATCAAAATCCCACCCTTTTTTTTTTTCAAAGAAATGGAACAAATAATCCTAAAATTTATATGGAACCAGAAAAGACCTCGAATAGCCAAAGGAATCTTGAAAAAGAAAGCCAAAGTTGGTGGCATCACAATTCCAGACTTTAAGCTCTATTACAAAGCTGTCATCATCTAGACAGTATGGTACTGGCACAAAAACAGACACATAGATCAATGGAACAGGATAGAGAGCCCAGAAATAGACCCTCAACCCTGTGGTCAACTAATCTTCGACAAAGCAGGACAGAATGTCCAATGGAAAAAAAAGAAATCTCTTCAAAAAATGGTGTTGGGAAAATTGGACAGCCACATGGAAAAAAAATGAATCTGGACCTTACACCACACACACAAAAACAGACTCAAAATGGATGAAGGACCTCAGTGTGAGAAAGGAATCCATCAAAATCCTTGAGGAGAACACAGGCAGCAACCTCTTTGACCTCAGCCGCAGCAACTTCTTCCTACGAACATCGCTGAAGGCAAGGAAAGCAAGGGCAAAAATGAACTATTGGGACTTCATCAAGATCAAAAGCTTTTGCACAGCAAAGGAAACAGTGAACAAAACCAAAGACAACTGACAGAATGGGAGAAGTTATTTGCAAACAACATATAGATAAAGGGCTAGTATCCAAAGTCTATAAAGAACTTATCAAACTCAACACCCAAAGAACGAATAATCCAATCAAGAAATGGGCAGAGGACATGAACAGACATTTCTGCAAAGAAGACATCCAGATGACCAACAGACACATGAAAAAATGCTCCACATCACTTGGCATCAGGGAAATACAAATCAAAACTACAATGAGATACCACCTCACACCAGTCAGAATGGCTAAAATTAACAAGTCACGAAATGACAGATGCTGGCAAGGATGCAGAGAAAGGGGAACCCTCCTACACTGTTGGTGGGAATGCAAGCTGGTGCAACCATTCTGGAAAACAGCGTGGAGGTTCCTCAAAAAGTTGAAAATAGAGCTACCCTATGACCCAGCAATTGCACTACTGGGTATTTACCCTAAAGATACAAACGTAGTGATCCAAAGGGACACATGCACCCGAATGTTTATAGCAGCAATGTCTACAATAGCCAAACGATGGAAAGAACCTAGATGTCCATCAACAGATGAATGGATAAAGAAGAGCTGGTATATATATAACATGGAATACTATGCAGCCATCAAAAGAAATGAAATCTTGCCATTTGTGACGACGTGGATGGAACTAGAGGGTATCATGCTTAGCGAAATAAGTCAATCAGTGGAAGACAGCTATCATATGATCTCCCTGATATTAGGAAGTGGAGATGCAGCGTGGGGGGCTTGGGGGTAGGAAAAGAATAAATGAAACAAGATGGGGTTGGGAGGGAGACAAACCATAAGTGACTCTTAATCTCACAAAACAAACTGAGGGTTGCTGGGGGGAGGGGGGTCGAAAAGGGGGGTGGGGTTATGGACAATGGGGAGGGTATGTGCTATGGTGAGTGCTGTGAAGTGTGTAAACCTGGCGATTCACAGACCTGTACCCCTGGGGGTAAAAATACATTATATGTTCATAAAAAAATAAAAATAAATTTAATTAAAAAAAATCAAACTGCTTAAGTATGAAAAAATAAGTCTTTACTTTATAAATCAGGAAATAAAATCCAAAAGTAGAAATCGTTTCAGGTAATGTTTGACCCTAGGACTTAAATGATGTCATTTAAGACCTAGTTACTCTCTCTTGGCTCTGTCATCACAGGGGTTTTATTCTCAGACACCATGTAGTGGTAAAATGGTTCCAATAGCTCTAGTCGTACTTCTTTGCAGGTTCAAATCCAGCTAAAAACTGAGCACTTTTCCACAATTGCTATATCGTAAGTTGCAAAATTCACTGTAATTATAATTTGGGTCATGTGTTCAACACTGAAACAATAACCATGGGTCAAGACAATGGAATTGCAGCAGTTGGTTAGGCTGGGACATGTGCTCATTCCTGAGGCCATCCCTGTGGCTAGAGAATTCAAAGCCTTATCTGGCCAGTCATGAGTTATGGTCTCCTTACCTGGAATCGGGATCCTCACCAGATCTATACAGACTGAGCTAGGATTGGACAAAGGAACTTTGACACGTTGTTCCTAGAAGAACGGGGTGATGAATGCTGAACACTTTAAAACCACAAACATGCCAGATGGTTATTTTGTCAGCCCAGGTTTCAGAGAGTAAGACAACAGATCCACAGTTTCGGAAATTGGACATAAAACAAAAAACTTCAGCTAGAAAGCTTAAGGAAAGTAAGGTTTTCCTGAAGGCTCTGGAGACACAGACAGGCCCTTAGACCTGAATTCTGTCAGGCATTCTTCCCTTAAGTCTTGGCTGGCTCCAAGGCCAGGGAAGGGAGGTACCTCATGCTGGGGGAACAGGTTGCCAGACAGTCTCCTAAGGTATCTGGATGCAATCCCACATGGCCTTCATGGGGGAAGGCTGGGATCCTGACTAGAAGCCAGGAATCTGGTGGCCTGGCCGGGCCTGGGCATCCAAGATTGGCAGGAGGGGCCTCCTGCCCGCTATCTCTCCATGGCACCATCTGCAGCTGCCGTCTGCATTTGGCCCAGAGACAGTGTTGCCAATCACTTCAGGGGATTGCTTGGCCTTCTGTAAGCAAGACTTGGGAAAGGCCAAATTTGACACTTGGCTGCTCTCCTTGAAGTTAAATGACCCAGCTTAGGTCAAGAAACATGAAGCAAGAAAAAAAAAACAAAAAACCATAGCATGTTTTTGTTCTGAGAGAAGAGAATGCAGCCCTATAAGACAGGAGACCAGAAAGAACATGGATAAAGGAGGCAGGAAAAGGCTCTATGGCCTTGGAGTCCCTAAAAGATGCTCTAGCTAACTTGGGAATTTTGTTTTTAAAAAACCACAAGGCCCAGAATGAGGGCAAGACAGAAAAGAAACAGTGGGTCCATTCCTCTACTTTCTCTACCTAAAAATCAAAGGCACAAGTAAATAAGTAAAGTCAGTCAGCAGCCAGGGGCTCACTAGTTGACCATGACTGGACTGAACCATGTATGATCTTTCTGTATTACCAGGTGGGGACCACCTGGGATACTGGTAAGCAGTGGTAGGCTTAGTAAGGAAGGATCCACTCTGATCATTGTCACAAAAACAGGGTGGGGACAAAAAGCTGTGATCTGGGGGAGTACTAGAGCCTGAGGAAAGCAGGGAGAAGGGGAGACACACAGGCAAATCCAAGGCTCCAGCACAGTGGGTTTTTTCCTGCGCCCTGACCTGTCTGGGCACTAAACTCAAAAGATGCTCACTGTAGCCCCCATCTGCAGAGAGGCACAAACATCCTTGCTCACCCTGGTACAATGCATTGAGCAGACTGCCAACCTACAGCTACTTTTCAAAATACTCATGTGAACTCACACTTGGCTGCAAGCCTTCCACCTTGCCTGGAGACTGTCATGATCTCCTGACCATGGCCTTGGTTCTCCGTGTAGCTCTCACAGCCTCTCTGTCCCAGATTAATGTATCCTCCAGAAGACGCTCTTAGCCCCTTTCTTAGGTTGACCCCGGAGACGGCAAAACCATCTTCCCTTATGGCCAACTCCAGCCCTAGGGTGAACCCAGATGCTGACATCCAATATTCAATTGATAGAGAATCAAGTAGCTATGGCGGTGGGAGAAGTGAGGCAAATGGGCAAATATAACTTTAACTGAAAGCCAGGTGGATGCATTGTTAAAACCAAAGCTGGTCAGGTTGAAGGGTAGGCAGGATGTCATCCAGGTCAAGACTCACTCTCTGCCCCTGCTCCTCTGAAATGCCAAGGAAGACCCTCCAAGACAGCTCAAAAGGAGGCTCCTTCTTCAAAAATCACACCATAGAAGGGTCAGGCATGAACTACATTCCCCATCATCTAAGTGTGACAAAGGCACTGCTTAGGGAAGCCCCAGGTACCAAGGCCAGTCTGTGCTGAAGACGATCATCAAACAGTGATTTCTATGGTCTGCCATGAGACCATTAACAAGTAAATGACGCCGTGTTTGGTTTTCTTCCATTAAACAAATACAGCACAAGCATTCTTGAAATTTTCAGGGATACTGTAAAAAAAGATCCCCATGCCCAGTGGGAGCCTGGATAAAATGTTGTCAAAGGTTCTTTATCAGCTCTTGGTCTGTTTCTTGGGTTGCTCATTGGCTGGGTGATCAGAGACTGCCCCATCATCTCTCCCAACCTCAAACCTTTCAGAGGCAAACTGGAGAGAATTTCACCGGCTCTATCAGCTTGAAAAGTTGTTGTGAGAAACAAATGGAGTGATAGATGTGCAAAGAGACTTGCAGAGGATTAAAATTTATACAGGGTTGGAAAACTATGTTGATTGTTAAAAGCTTTTGACAAAATTCCTCCCTGGGGAAAATCTGGTCAGGGAGTGGAGAAAGGAAGCAAAAAGCACATATGAAAGCGTGGTGCCTGATGAAATGAGAACATTTGAAGGTGTCTGGGAAGCCCAAGAGAGGGAAGAGAGGATGCCTGGAACCAAGGAAGACAAGGGAGAAACCAAGAGGTGTGGGAAGAACAGGAGAGGAGGGAAGACCTGCCATCCTGGGAAAAGTTTAGGACAGGAGATGAAAAAACTCCAGAATGCAGGTCCCACAGGTAGAAAAGGCTGAGGACTTCCCACATTGAAGCTGGAGGTTCATTTTGAGTTGTGAAATAATCTCCCTCCATTCCCCTAAGCCTACATCACACAATTTCCTTATGCAGGAAACATTTAGGGGGAAACAGAAGAGTTATGTTCCCTATTTGGGTGACTCAGGTTAGAGAGGGAAAAAAAGAGCCCCAGAAGGAAAAATGATAGAGATCTCAGGAGCAAAAGGAAGGCAAAACAAAAGCTGAAAACAAAATATTAAATCCCTCAAAATTCATGAAAATTTTGGGAGGACATTGGCTCTAACACTAAACGTGATAGAAGCTTGAAACAGTTTTATTTTGACTGTTAGTTATTATCGTTATGGTGGTTTTCAAGGTAGGAGTGCTTGGTACTCATATATGTTTTAGCTGGAGGGTTTAGAAAGGCTCTAAAAATATTTTGGTTGGCTGAAACACAGGCCTGAGAATAATCTACGTTAAATGATCTGAAATGTCAGAATAGTCCTGGTATAACGTAGATGCAGGCATCCAAAGGCTTAGGGAGGGTGAAATGGTAGAGTGGATTTCATCATGTTAAAACTTCCTCATCCACCCTGAAAGGGTTCAGAGGACACACCTTTACCATGATTATGAGAAGTAACTATGTGAGGGGATCTCCAGGATTCTTGAGGAACTTTGTGATTATCCCTCTCATAGGTCCAGTGGGAATTGTTACCATTGAACTAGGATGCTTAAATCCAATGGAGGTCATTGGATCCCAGAGTGGCAGGGGACAAGTGGCAGCACTTAATTGCCAAAGGCAGTGTGGGCGTGGTTACTGTAATGGACAACAATGTCAAAGTAGTAATCAGAGCAGGCTGATTTGCAAAGACCTATGATATTGGTTAGTTGATCTTTGAATCCTCACAGTAGAAATAGAGAGGCACTCCCTGTAATTTTTACTTGACCTGTATAAGTGGTAGAGTTCCAGAGAGAATTAACAGAAGTCTAGTGAGAATCACCAAAATAGAGGGTCACAGCACCTCGATCAATTTCTAGACTTGAGCAGTTTGTAGATCCAGTATCCACTGAATGAAGGGGAAGTGGAGTTCCCTTGATGGGGGACCTCTAATACACTACCAAAAACTATGCTGTTAATTTTTCTCCCAGTTTCCCTCAAAGGGAACTATGGCCTATACCAGAGTGAATGTGCACAGGGAAAAGAGAAATATTCAACCTTCTGGGGACTACCATCAGACACTGTCTCTGGACTGACACTAATTCCTGGAGACTCAAAATGTCATTGCAGGGGGCGCCTGGGTGGCTCAGTGGATTAAGCCGCTGCCTTCGGCTCAGGTCGTGATCTCAGGGTCCTGGGATCGAGCCCCGCATTGGGCTCTCTGCTCCACGGGGAGCCTGCTTCCTCCTCTCTCTCTGCCTACCTCTCTGCCTACTTGTGATCTCTCTCTCTGTCAAATAAATAAATAAAATCTTTAAAAAAAAATGTCATTGCAGGACACTAATCAGAGTAGAGCCTTATAAAGGTCAGGTGCTCGATAGCAATTTATTTTATCCATCTTGGAGTGGGTCTCGTAGGTCCCTGAGCCCATCCCGTGCTTATTTCCTCAGTTTTAGCATGCCTAATTGGAATAGATATATTTATACTTCCAGAACCAACTGGCAGAATCTCAAATTGGTTCCCTGACATCCAGAGTGAGAGCTATTACAGTAAAGAAGGTCAAGTGGAGCCACTAGAACTGGCCTACCTACCTACCCAAATAGTAGAGTAAAAGCAACACCACATTCCCAGGAGGGTTGCAGAGATCATCAGCTTGAAAGAGGAAGGGGGTGGTCATTCACCACATTCCCATTCACCTCTCCCATGTCACCAGTGCAGAAGACAGATCCTGGGACACGACAATGGATTATTATGAACTTCATCAGATGTTCAGTCCGATTACAGATGCTGTTCCCGGTGACGCTGGTATTGTTTGAACACATTAAGTCATCCCCAGTACTTGGTATGCGGCTATTGATATGGCAATTTTTTTTTTCTTGAAAACTGTTAACAAAGATCACTAAAAGCAGTTTGCTTTCAAATTGTAAGGTTAGCAATACACCATCACTGTCTTATCTCAAGGGTGTGTCAGCTCTCCAGGCCTATGCATAATTTAGTCCATAGAGACCTTAATTACTTTTCATGTTTACATTGAAATATCATACAGTCTTATACAATAGACCTGAGTGAGCAGGAAATAGAAACTATTCTAAGTATATTGAGACAAAAATCTACCTAGGTGAAATTTCTGAGGGTCCAATGGTAGGAGGCATGTCAAGATATCCTTTCTAAGAGGAAAGATGAGGGTGCCTGGGTGGCTCAGTGGGTTAAAGCCTCTGCCTTCCCCCCAGGTCATGATCCAGGGTCCTGGGTTCAAGCCCCACATCAGGCTCTCTGCTCAGCGGGGTGCCTTCTTCCCCCTCTCTCTCTGCCTGCCTCTCTGCCTACTTGTGATCTCTGTCTGTCAAATAAATAAATAAAATCTTTAAAAAAAGAAAAGAGGAAAGATGAGTTGTCATCTCTGGACCCTCCTACTACCGAAAAAGAGGCAAAATGCATGGTGAACCTGTCTGGATTTTGGAGGCAACACATTCCTCATTTGGGTATGCTCATTCCAGCCCACTTACCAAGTGACCTGAAAAGCTGATAATTTTGAGTAGGGTCCTGAAGAAACAAGCTGTTGCACAAGGTTCTCTGCCACTTGAGCCAGCAAATCCCATGTGCTTGAAGTATCAACAGCAAATAAAATGGCCAGTTGGGGCTTTAGTTGGTTTCCTATAGGTGAATCACAGCAGACTTTGAAGACTTTGCTGCAAAGTCCTGCCATCCTCTGTCAATAGTACTCTCCTTTTGAGAAACAGTGTTTGGCTTGCTACTGGGATTTAAAAGAGACTGAACACTTAATCATATGACCTAAGCTGCCCATCATGAACAGACCCACCAAACCCTACAGCCGGTCATGAACGGGAACACTCTGTTATCCAATGGAAGTGGTATATGTGAGACTGGGCTCAAGCCGAGCTAGAAGGTGTAAGTAAGTTACAAGAGGAAATGGCCCAAATAGCCATGGCAATGATTCCTACAACCTTCTCTATCTCAGGCTGCATAAATGGCCTCATGGGATATTCTTATGACTGGATGACTCAGGAAAAGGAAAGTCTGCCTGGTTAACAGTTGGTTCTCCCTCTTATTCAGGCAGTATCTGAAAATGGACAATTACAGAACTACAGTACCTCTGCGGGACACCCCTGAAGGGCAGTGTCTCAATTTTGAAGAGACAGGCAGAATATTGAGCAGTGCACCTGACCGTTCATAAGAAGGAGAAATGGCCAGAGGTACAAGTCCCTACTAATTTATGGGCTTCGGCCAATGGTTTTTTTGGATGGTCATGGACCTGGAGGGAATGTGATGAGAAAATCATCAACAAGCAGATCTGGGGAAGGGTGATATTAATAGATTTCTCTGAAAAAGCAAAGAATGAGGAAACATTTTTGTCCCATATGAATGCTCACCAAAGTGTGACCTTGGCAGAGAAAAATTTTAGAATTAAATGGATAGGCCCATTCTATGGATGCCAGTCAGCCTCTTTCCCCAGCCATTCCTGCCATTGCCCAGTGGCCATGTTAGGCGAGGGCTTGTTAACATGGACTTCTATTCACTAACGACAATCTGGCTATGGTTGTGTGCCAAATTTTCCAGCAGAAAAACCAACACTGAGTCCCCAGTATGACATCATTCTCTAGAATAATCGTCCAACTACCTCATGGCAGGTTGATTACATTGGACTGCATCTCTCATATAAGGGAGAGCCCTTTGTTCTAACTATAATACACATTTATCCAGATATAGATTTGCCTTTCCTTCATGTGATACTTCTTCCAAGTGTACTATCCATGAGCTGACTCAATGCCTTATCCACCATCACAATATTTTACTCATTGTCCCTTCTTGTAAAAGAAGTCACTTCCCAGAAAATGAAGTATAGCAATGGGCCAATACCCATGGAATTCTCTAGTTTTAACATGTTCCCCAATATCCTGAAGCAACTGACTTGGTAGAATGGAGGAAGGGCCTTATGAAGACTCAGTTGTAGTGCAATGTAAGTGGTAGGTGGCAATATAAATGAGGCTTGGGTAATGTTCTGCAAGAGGCTGGATATGCTTTCAGTCAGCATCAAATATTTCACGCTGCGTCTCAGTATTTCATGGGTCCAGGAGTTAAGAGGTAGAGGTGGGCATGGCTTCACTCACCATTACTCCTAGTCATTTACTAGAAGAATTTTGCTTCATATTCCCCATGGTCTTACACTCTTCTGGTCTAGAAGTTTTAGCTTCAAAGGCAGGAATGTTTCCAGCAGGAGATGCAACAGTGATCCCATTAAGCTGGAAGTTGAGATGGCCACCTAGCTACTTTGGGTTTCTCCTGCCTCTCTTCTCCACAGGAAAAGGAGGTTCTAGCCATGACCAGTTGCAGAAATCAGGACTGTAATAGCTATGAGTCCTTATTTTATTGTAAGTATATTTCTATATATACTAACGAAAATTTTTGTTTTCTACATCTCTTATCTGCTTATCATCTAGCATAAGATAATACTAATGATAGTTAGACTTATAGCACAATATTTAAGTTATAAAATATCAGAGGAGGAACATGAATATTTTCCAAGGATTTTGCATGGTCTCCTGAGGAAAAGGCTAGCATGTTTTCGGTTGTATGCAGAATAGTTGTCTCATTTTAGGTATAAGTGTCTCTTTGTTATTACCTTTATTTGGAAATAGATACTGGTTTAAGAAGATCTGCATGAGTTGACAAGGAGTAGACTGATGATCAGTTTAGTCTATCAACTTGATTAGGCTGTAGGCATGAGTTAATCAAGGGCTAACCTAGTATTGCTGTGAAGGTATTTTATATATATGATTCAAGTTCATTATCCATTGATGTTAAGCAAGGTAGATTATCCTAGATAATCTGGGTGGGCCTGATTCAATCAGTCGAAAGACCTTAAGGGCAAAACTGAGGAAGAGAGAATTCTACCTATGGATTAGTAGTTCCAGCTCATGCCTGACAGTTCCAGCCTGCCCTTCTTGATGTCCTGCCTTATGGACTTCATACTTGCCTTGCCAAACCTCACAATTATGTAGGCTAGTTCCTTATAATGAGTCTCTTAATATAACATCTACTTATCTTCTCCTTTGTATTATTCCTTTACCATGTGATCCAGGCAAGAATTGATTGCTTTCTTGAATAATTAACCAGAAAAGCTACGGTCTTTGTCTGAAGCTGTCTAATTCGCACTTTTTTTTGGTTAAGATTTTATTTATTTATTTGACAGACAGAGATCACAAGTAGGCAAAGAGGCAGGCAGAGAGAACGGGGGAAGCAGACTCCCCGCCGAGCAGAGAGCCTGATTCCGGGCTTGATCCCTGGCCCCCAGGATCATGACCTGAGCCGAAGGCAGAGGCTTTAACCCACTGAGCCACTCACGTGCCCCTAATTCACACTTTTTAACAATAATCCAACTGCTAATTTTAAGAAGGATTTTTTTTTCTTCCAAAAGCTTCTGGAAAACGTCTGCCTCTAATCAGTTAAAATGAGGGACATTGTTCTGTATTTGCAGGGTTCTTTCTGTACGTGTCCTCTGTCTGAAGCTTTTCGTGCTGTTATAATAATAGCTTGCACTCTTAAATATATTTGTGTATTTAATCTTTACAACAACCTCATGGGGTATACACATGCAATTATTTCCTACTGTACAGATGAAGGAGTAGGCACAGACAGCTTAAGGAACTTGTTCACAATCACATGGCTAGACAGTAACATAGCCAGGCTTTGAACCCCAACAGTGTAGCTCCATATCTGTGACCTTGACCACTATATAACCCTGCCTCTTCTCCCCAAGCTTCTGCCATTTGCAAAAAAGAGTAATTAGGTCTGGAAGAACAATAGTTCTGTGGCTAAACAGAAGCCTGGGTGATGGAATGGTTTCTCTGTGTTCATCAGAAAATGATATTACGTGATTGTAACTTGCCCGGGAAAACCTGGACAAGGTAGACTGGGGAGAACTTATCTGCTCCCTGCTGGGGCTTGGCCACCTTCTGTTGACGTGGGAGATGAGTTCAAATCACAAAACCTCTCTACATTTTCCTGAGACAATTGGCTAAAAACTGTCGTGTTTTTGCAAACATGACAAGTTATCTGCAGAAGTTAGCTCAGCTCAGCTGTCAATTATTGAGGTGGAATCCACTCAAGATTCTGAATATACAGAGTTCACCAAAGAACCATTCCCACTGCAGCCTGCCTGCCCACAAGGTAGAGGGATCCAGAAGAAAGGATTGGGTTGTGTCCATGGTATCTCTGGGGGTTTTTTGACGTGGGGGATAGGGAGGGAAGGAGAGAGGAGAACAGCCTCTTTTCCTCCAAGCACTGGCCTATGGCCTGTCAGCCAGGCCCAGATCTCAGCATAATATATTATATATTCAACACCCATCTACACAACTATTTCTCCCCTCTAGGAACACAGTGGCCTAAGCTCACTACTCATTTCCACGAAGTGTGCACTCTAGAAGGGTCCATAGGTCACCCATTATAAATAACCTACCTTCTTCTTGAAGGTTGGATTGCAGCCTACTCCAAAGATGGTTGTCCCAGATGACAGGAGTTCAGAAACCCAGGGGCAAATTGAGAACATGTTTATGGGGCCAAACTCATTCCGTGGGAGCTCCCTTGTTCTAGACAGGGAAATAGATCTGTCTATATCAAATATCTGTTCTAGACAGATACTTGCTTTATCTCGCCAGACCATCATTCTCAGCTTCAGCCGTCATAAAACCATCTGGGGGCTTTAAAAGCATTCCAATACCCAGGATGCACCCCGGACCCCTAAATCAAGATCCCAGGAGCAGGACCCAGGCCCCTGAGTTTTTTAAGCTCCCCCAGGTGATTCCCTTGTGCAGCCAGGTTGAAGGCCACTGGGCCGAGTCCTCATGGGCATGATGAGAATTTTTATCATCTATGTCCAGGAGTCCTTACCTGACTCAGAAAAGTTCTAAGCATCATGACCAGTCCCTGTGGACTAATAAGCACTTCTCTCTGCTGTGAGGTTGCCCACCTATTGGGGGAGGAGCAGCGTTCCTTTGAGCAGAACCCTAGTAGTCTGGGTACAAGTGTGTGCCCACGCTGCTAAGGGATGTGGACACAAGGTTCTGTTTCAGCAAGGTTTCTGGAAAATCAGGGACAGCTGTGCTGCTGAGAAATCACTGGCCCCCAAACGATGGGGCCTCCATACTTACAGGAGAGCTGCGGGTTTCCTGGGGGCGTGCCAGACAGTGCCCCTTGCGGGAGGAGACACTGCTCATCTCTCTGCTTCTCGGCATACTCATGTCTGAGAAGTCTCCATCACCAGCAAAGCCAGATCCTGTGGCTCATTATTGCAATGAGAGGATTTTTGCAGACCCTGACCCAGCATGGGTACATGAAGATCCCGTGATAAAGATGCCTTGTTATTGGACCAACCCCCCGCCTGGGGATACTGAAATCACAACTAGAGTATTTGGAAGTGTTTAAAACAGTACAGGTGCACAGTGCAGGTACTTGTAGAGGACAAAAAAGGCCAGAGACTTCCCAGAGTTCTAAGGTCCATTGTAGTCATGCTCCTGCTTCCCAGAAAAACCAGCCTTTCAAGATTCCAATACAGAGACAATGTTGCCGATTTTTCCAGTCTGAGTGGGTAGGAAAAGGAACCAACACTTCTTAGCACCTGTGTTGGAATCGCCACATGCCTTAAATTATTTAATCCCCAATAGCCCCACACTTAAGATAGGTATTTTTACTCCATTTACAAGTCACAAACCTGGAGATGTCAGACATTAGGTAAATTTCTTAAAGGGGAGGACATTTCAGAGTTCCTGTTCACCCCACCTCTTCATGGCTCTAAATCTGGTCTTTTCCCAGCCCAGGCTCCACCAGGGTCTATGTTGAGGCTTAATGCTCTAACTACCGCTAGCATCAATGATGTAAACTCCCATTTCTCCAGCACTCTTTGTGCACTGGGTATTCTGTGCAAGCGGTCTCCGTTTCCCCCACAGCCATGGGAAGGCAGTGATATTCTGTCCATTTCACAGGTGGGGAAACAGACTCAGGGAGTTAGGCTGACTCCTTGAAGACCCACAGCCAGCAAGTGCAGTCAGATTTACCCCCCAAGTCTTCATTTTGCCATTTCTCCCTGAGCCGACTTAGGAGACTTCAAAAGCCAAAGTGGTAAGGGGCTCATGACAGAATCTCAGCCTTCCATAGGGTGTGGGTGGTGACCTTGGGGTACAGAGATAGGGAATTTCTACTGACCTCAGACCACACCACACCATGGGCACTTTCTCTCCATCTCTGCATAAGGCTGCTCAGAACTTGCAAAGTGACTTCAGGACTCAGAGCCGGCTGCAGACAAGGCAGGGGGCACCACAAGCGGGAACTACGACAATGTCACTGACTTTGGAACATATTTATAACACCGCAGCTGAGTCATTTTGCACGTTCTCTGTACCCAAAATTTACATCTAATCCATCGTCCTCAACAGGCTATGATGCATGGCAAAGGCAGACCATAAATAGTTTCCTTCTTTGATAATGACAGCAGATGAGCCCTTTCTAAAAGGCATTCAAAGAGGAGAAGCACGCACCCGCAGCCAGGCTGCCGAGCTTCGCAGGCAAATTATGAACAATATTTATTATTCTTATTACGTTTTTTTGCAAGTTTCTAAACGAAAACAAAACAAAACAAAACTCTGTTCTTTGAGGCTTACACACGGGGACTTTCGGCACCCCCTCCCTTCTGTCTTTTCTATTTGGGCATTTCATTTGCAAGAAGTCGCCATCTCCCTGATTTACATGTGAAAAAACGTGGAGCATCATGTGGTGAGGGTTCGGCGGACACTGAATTCCATTCAATTCTCATTTCCTCTCTGACAGTCACCATTGAATCAATCATGTTCTCCCTGCCCTCTCTCTGACCACCTCGGAGATCCCAAATCGCTTTTCATCTCATGTGTCAATCACCCTCAGACCATGTCCACTTTTCATTACTAACACGCCATCACATGACCCGCTAATCTGTCACTTTCTGACAGCGGTTAGTGTGCCAATTGATTTAATTAGCAATCAATTAGCTTGTTACTATTGGAAGTAATTACCTTTTATAGAGAAAAGAGTGCAGCTGGTGATGGGCAATAAAATTGCATTAATAAAACTGCATCTACTCCCCTCTGTACAGCAGTCAAGGGCTGGCCAAATTATGGGTGACACACACATCTTTTGAATAGCCCCCAGGGACGTATTTCCCCTCCTTATTATGTGCAAAGCCCCTCTGTCATTGATATTTCCCAGAATTGGTATTTTCAGGGGAAGGATGGGTTAATTGTTTGCCTTCTTGCTCTCAGAGCACGGACTCTTCAGAAGGCTTATGTTTCGGAGCCAGAAGAACACTTGGAAATACACCTAGACCCTCCCTTTTCCAAAAATGGGGTCCTTAAGGCTGCCGCGGCCAGGTGACTTGCCCAAGGTCACACAGCTAGCCAGTGCTGGAGCCCACCACCCCTGCGGCCCACCACATTCGGAGGGGTGTCTTCCCACCATCCCTGCCCTTCTGCAAGTCTCTCATCTCTGCCTGAAAGATCAGCTATCTCTGCAAGAGGGGTTGGGGGTGGGGCACAGCTTCAGTGGAAGACCCTCATGGTCTGGAAGATCACCGTGATTTTAGAATCACATTCTGAAAACACGCAGAGAAAACTCTACCATCCGTTGAGATGTGGGCATGGCGAGGTCTTGGGTGGCATAGAAGGCTAGCGATTTTCGGCAAGATTGCCTCTTGTTGTACACACAGAGACTTAAAACGTACCCTCCGCCACTCCTGACCCAGGGCTACAGCACACTTCCCGCACTTTTGCTATTAAATTCAGCCTCCAAACTACTCCCCAGGCACGCGATGACTCGCTACATTAGCTCCGTGGTGAAGGGGAGGCAGTAATGAGATGACTAAGGAGACCCGGATTCCATTCATCATCCTGTTTGCTCCAATATAAGTGTTCTTTTATCAGCACTATTCGTACTGATGTCATCGCAGGAGGCATAAATCACCTCACCAGTGACAGGGTCCTATTAAGGGTCACGGCCTAAAATCATTATTGACAAATTAAGGATCACATTTGGCCATTTTGTCAGCATGCCCTCAATTGGGGGTACGGCCTGGTTCCTGTATCTGGTCGGAAATTAAATAGTCATTTAGAGTCCTCAACAGCCATGGGGATTAATTCCAAGTGCAGCCACCTCTTCCTCTCCCTCAAATTTGAGAAACTGGTGGCGGAATTTGGCAAAAGCAAGGAGTCCTGCGTCCTTATCAATTCTCCTCCTTCCAACGGCTGTGGGGGACACATGACACGACATTATAGAGCTCATGGTGGCTCTTCCTGGGTTTGGATGAGGACGGGCAGCTGGGGGCTTATGAGAGAATTACTGAGAATTCTCATCTGGAATGCTGTCACTTGGGTCCTTCTCCATCACCATGGAATGGGACTGCAGGTGACTTTTTGGGAGAACAGGTGGAATGTAGATGAGGGGACAAGGTGAAGAATTAACACCATCATATTTTCCCATTAATGTGACACCCCCCCCCCATTAACAGAAAAATGGCTTTTCCTTTAATATTTGGCAAGGTTAGTGCTCTTGGGTTTTTTTAGGGCGAGCACCAAAGCGGGTTTTGTGCTTAAGTTGGTTCCAATATCTGGACTTCAAGTACTCATCTTAAGAAAGGGATCTGGGCACATAAGTAAATTTAGTGCTCCTGAGCCATGGCTCATTGGCAGGCTCTTAGCATCCCATGAGTCATTTTAGATAATAAAATCTGAAATGATGCTGAAAGTTGTTTATATAACACCTGAATGACTAACCTTATCAAGTCCTTATTTGGAAAGCATCACTGTTGTTAAGAGGGCAGTCTGCTCCAAATTAATCCACGAATTCAATGTAATTGAATACCAATTTTAATGGTATATGTCTGTGTGTGCGTGTGAATGTCATGAAGTGATTGTCTAGTTTGTATGGAAGAATGAACAAGTAAAACTATGCAGGGAAATTTTCTAAAGAAGGAGAGAAGACTCCTTGTTCCATCAGATTCTAAAATGTATTATAAACCTATACTAATCAAAACAATGTGGCAACAGTTCCAGAACAGCTGTGGAAAATAATGAAAAAAGAAAGTCCAGAAATAAACACAAGTATAAGAATTCAGTACAGGGTACCTGGGTGGCTCAGTAGGTTAAGTGCCTGCCTTTGGCTCAGGTCATGATCCCAGGGTCCTAGGATGGAGCCCTGTGTAAGGCTCCTTGCTCAGCAGGGAACCTGCTTCTCCCTCTCTCTCTGCCCCTTCCTCCTGCTTATGCTCTCTCCCTCTGTCTCTCTCCCTCTCAAATAAATAAATAGTATCTATAAAAAATAAAAGAGAAGAATCCAGTACATAACAAGATGGTATTTCAAATAATAGGGAAGAGATGAATTATTTGATAATTAATATTCTTAAAACTTTGATTAACACTTTGGAGAAATGATTACATTCCTAATGTATACCTTATGAAAACTTAGCTGTATTAAAAATATAAATGTAAAATATAAACCCACAAAAGTAATGAAGGCTGAAGGTAAAAATGAAATTATATACATTTTTACTTGTGGGTAAAATGTATATAATTTCAGGAGAGGGAAGGCTTTTCTGAGTCTGCCACCAAAACCAGAAATCATAAAGCAATAAAAGGGAAAGATTCAGTCACATAACAATTATGTAAACATGGCAAAAAGAATTAAAATTAAAAACGAAACACAACTAAAAATGTATGAAGTAGACAAAGGATAGATAAAAAATGGCCACCCCAGCAGGGAAAAAAAGAGAGTACAGTATTTACTTAAAAAGGAAAATGGATAACCAATAAATGCAAAGACCACAAAAGTAATTAGGGAAATGAGTTTGGAACAATACAAAAAAGAAAAAATATTTTCATTTATCAAATTGGAAGCACTCTTAAATAATACACAATGCTAATGAGTATGTGAGGAAGTAGGCACGTTCGTATTTTGTGGAGGGGTATAGAAATTGTTACAGTATTACTGAAGACCAATTTGACAAGGCACGAAAATCATTAAAAAGTACATTTCTTCTTTGATGAGCATCCCAACTACTAAAAATTTACCCTAAAACATACTTAGATAAATACGTAAAGATGTTCTTAACAGATTTTTCGTGAAGTGCTATTTAGAATATTTTTAAAAATCGCAAAGAACCTAATTGTCCCATAGTAGAGAACAAGAATGTTTAACACATATTATTTATTATAAAAGAAAAAAAGTGGGAATAACCCAGGACTTCAATTGTGGGTTATTAGTTCAATAGTTTCAGAGTTACTTATATGGAAAGATGTTCACAATATCTTTGGAGCAAAAACCAGTTTGCATAGCATGAAAATACATGGATTTGTATAAGGAAAGAAATACATAGGCAAAATTAAGCTTCAGTAGATTTTGATCTGAATAGCCAATTTAATTCATTTCACAGTTATGAGTTTGAGTACCTTATATTAAATTTTTTTTCTTCCTTGAAAAACAGTGCAAATGATAATTTTGCTTATGTGCACAAACGACACTCGGAAAGGACATATTAACCAGCAATGTAATAACGAAATGATTTCTTTAGGGGCCTTAAACTCCAGCCTTCAAATTTATACTGTTTCCTTGTGGAATTACTTGATGAAACTGAAATTAAACCCCAAAGATCTAACTGGGCCTGGTCAGCCTTCCTTGCTGTCCCAGATAACTTCCGGAACCTTCCATCTTCTGCCAAAGCCTAAAGCAACAGTTATGATTGAAACCTTGCATGGAATTCATCATTTATTCAGCTAATATTAATGGAGCATCTTCGTGTATCCCGGTCACCCTCCCGATGAGATAGATTGCTTACAGCTAGTGCTCTGAACACAGCAGGTAATGGTAAAAAAGAGACAGAGTGCAGTCCTGGGTGGGGAAGGGAAGGGAAGGGAAGGTGGGGTTTGAGAACTCAAAGATATAGCAAGAATGAACCCAAGGCACAGCCCAAGCGAAAATGCAGTAAATCTGATCACAAACATCAGTACCTGCTAAATTTTTGAGTTAGGTTTTTGTCACATTTATCCCAGAATCTTCACAACATGTATATAATATTTTTAAATTTTATAATATATTTTATTTAACCCAATATATCAAAGGTATTTTCAATCCAAAATGTAATTTTTAAAAAAGGTCCATAAATGATATGTTTTGCATTTTTTCATCTGAGGTCTTTGAAATCTACTGAAGTTTATTTTATAATTATCTCATGTTTTACTTTACAAGTTATTTTTTTCTGTTATTTCCATTAATGTGTATTGCATTTGTACTATAAACATTATCACATTAACAACACTGTTTTTTTAATTTTATTTTTTCAGTTTTCAGTGTTTTTTTTAATTTTATTTTTTCAGTTTTCCAAGATTCATTGTTTATGCATCTCACCCAGTGCTCCATGCAATACCTAACCTCCTTAATACCCACCACCAGGCACACCCAACCCCCCATCCCCCCTCCCCTCTAAAACCCGCAATTTGTTTCTCAGAAGTCTCTCATGCTTCAACTTCCCCTCCGATTTCCCCCAGTTCACTTTTTCTTTCCTTCTCCCCATGTCCTCCGTGTTATTCCTTATGCTCCACAAGTAAGTGAAACCATATGATAACTGACTCTCTGCTTGACTTTTTTCACTCAGCATCATCTCCTCCAGTCCCGTCCATGTTGATGCAAAAGTTGGGTTTTCATCCTTTCTGATGGAGGAGTAATATTCCATTGTATATATGGACCACAGCTTCTTTATCGATTCGTCCGTTGAAGGGCATCTTGGCTCTTTCCACAGTTTGGCGATTGTGGATATTGCTGCTATAAACATTGGGGTGCATGTGGCCCTTCTTTTCACTACATCTGTATCTTTGGGGTAAATACCCAGGAGTGCAATTGCAGGGTCATAGGGAAACTCTATTTCTAATTTCTTTAGGAATCTCCACACTGTTCTCCAAAGTGGCTGCACCAACTTGCATTCCCACCAACAGTGTAAGAGGGTTCCCCTTTCCCCATATTCTCTCCATATAATATTTAATACAATTTATATAACAAATAATACATATAATACATAATGCAAACACAATTTCCGAGGGAGGTAACTGAACTCCTGTTCTTCCCTCCGTGAAGAGCCCCAGCTATACTGGTTAGATGGGTCTGCTGTAAGCATTGGGAAGCCAGCTTCATCAAGAGTAACCTCTTTTTTTCTAGGCGGTGGTCTGCCTTGGCTAAATAGACTGGCAGGGTTTCGGGGGAAGAGGGTGTGTTCTCTGGAGCTGAAGCCGGAGGCATGGGCCAACAGCCTTACTCCACATGGGCACTGGCACAGAGTGAAGAAGTGCCTCTTGGAGAAGTTTGATGGGCTGGTAAACCAGAGACCACCCAAGCAGGGCAGGAAGCCCAACACAAATACTGATGCCTGGGAGATAGAGTTAGAGAACCAGAAGGCTGGGGCGAGGGAATGGGGACTAAGATAAAATGGGTACCTGGAGGGCCATTTTGGTCCAACGCTGAGGGCAAGGATTATTGCCTTTGGCAAGTTCCCACCTTCTCTGTGTTTGGTTTTCCCAAACTCCAGCCCATTCAAGCCCCCTTCTGGTAAAATCTTTACGTCAATCAACTTCCTTTTTTTCCCCTTATGTAAATTGATTTAAAATAAAAATGTTCGACTTTGTACCCTGCTATGAAATGGAACACCAGCCTCATTCATCATAAAGAGATGGTAACTATAAAAGTATATATAATAAAACCAAACATTAGTATTGAACATTTCCTGATGAAGGGGCTGAGCCCAGAACTTACTGTCACTTTTTTAAAAAGGAACTTGAGCTTGAGTGGGGGAGGGGAAAAAAGACCAGCACAAACAGAGACTCTCGTTGGGCAGATCCAAAGAATTGAAGGGGCATTCCAAAGGGGACCACTTTCCTGCCTGCCGGGCTTCAGTGGTTTTAACCCTTTTTCTGGGTACAACACCTAAAATCATATGCCAGTATGGCCACATTTATCTTGTGAACCTCTCTTGCTGTGCCCTCCTTTCTGAGGACGTGTTGGTTGGAGGCAAGGTGCCCCGAAACAGAGGGACCACGGTGCCCAGAGACCACTTTTGGTCCCGATGCCTGATAGCTAGAGGGATCATGGCTGGTCACGGTCATCCTCCACGGGACCTTTGAGAAAGAGAGGTCAGAGCACCTGTTCCTAAGGGAGAAGCAAAAGAGGATAGAAAAGTAGGTTTACCACAATCAAGCCAGCCACTGGTGTGGTGAGATTTCACTTGGAGCCCTGGCTCAGTGGGGCAGGAGGGTGTGGGAGAGCTGGGTGCTGGTTCTCACACCTCACCTCTTCCTTCTGCACACTCTGCCATGCTTTGGGCAGAGCCACGCGGGTCATACAACCAGAGGTCTTGGGCTCATGCATTCTAAGGTTCTCATCCTACTAATGGGAAGACTGAGGCTTGAGCAGAATGCAGCTGATCCAAACTACAGGGCTGGTTCTCCCTTCCCGCCCGGTAGACAAGCCCTTGTACATCACCTGCTGGCCCAGCCCTTCCTTTGTGCTCCACAGGCTGCCTGGAGGAGGCACGCCTCTGACTGTCCCCTGGGAGCAGTTGTGGCTGGTGACCTTGCGGGGCATTGATATGCTCAGTCAACCATAGTCTTGATTTGTGGAGCTCCCCTGACAGCCCTACACGGCAGAGAGCATCAACTTTTCTTTAAAGAAAAGGAAATAACACGTTTTCTTAGAGATACTGAAGAGTCATCGTGCCCTCCTGAACCTTCTTTTCTGGTGACATGGTTTTAGCCCCAAATCCTTAGAACTTCCTTCTGGAAAAACTGACCTCACTGTGCTACTTCCTGGGCCTGGCCCTCACAGTCCTGCTCCCTCAGTCACCCTACTCTGAGAAGAGACAAGAGAGGTGACACCCTCTTCTTCACTCCAGCTGCAAGGCAGGTCCCCTGTCCCTACCTCATGTCCACTGTGCACGGTAAAGGCACAAGCAGGTTATGGACAAATTTGGCCTCTGTTCCCACCTCTGTAAACGGAGAGTGTTAGCTTCTCAGAACTCTCAGGCTCCTTCCAGCTCTCAAAACTGGAAACAGAGCTGGGCAGACGGCACAGAGCTTATCTCCCCCCACGGGGTCCCCTAGAGCAGCTTCTCCACCTGGCTGCCTAGCCATGTGCACGCATGTGCAAATGGCGCCAATGTGTTCAGGGCATGGAGAACTCCATGGCTTTGGAGGGTACGTGGGGTAGATACAACCAGAGGGAAGAACCAGATGAGGTACTCCGATTACCCCAGGCCGATTAGCCCGGAGTCACAGGCGTCCTTAGCCACGCGGTGGAATTCAGGATGTTCCCCGCCCTTGGGCCATTTGGTGAAGCAGCCTGGTCCAGGCACAGGTGCCTCGTTCTTTGCAGTTTCTCGGAGGCCAGAGGAGAAGGATCCCCAAGAGGACCTCAAAGCAATTGTATTGGGAGATACTGTATTTTATTATTAAAAATTAACTCTTGGATGGGGGCACCTGGGTAGCTCAGTCAGTTGAGCATCTGACTCTTGGTTTCCCAAGGGGTCATGGTCTTGGGGTCCAGAGATGGAGCTCCACTTCTAGCTCTGTTCAGCACCAAGTCTGCCTGTCCCTCCCCCTGGCTCTCTGTCCTCCATCTCTAGAATACATAAAATCTTTTAAAGAAATTAACTCTAGGATGAACGCTCCAGCATAGGAAACATAGTCAACAATACTTTGCCTTGTACAAAGAGATAACTCTGTATGGTGTCAGATAGCAACTACCCTTATTACGGTCAGTGCAGGGTAGTATATAGAATTGTTGAATCACTGTGTTGGATGCCTGAAACTATAAAACATTGTGTGTCAACCATATTTCAATTAAAAAAAAAAAAGAAAACATTAACTCTAATTTTGCCTGAAAATTTACTAAGAAAGCAGACAAAAAACAATAATCTTTCATAATTCCATACCTCTTAAGGTTATTTTCATTGAGAAATAAAACAATAAAATGAAATTTCTTCCCAGGCCTCATTCCCTCCTCAGTGCTAACAATGGATAATTGCCATGTACCTTTCTCAACCACTCCCTGTGCTTCTGCACATACATTTATTTACATATTTCTTTTTCTTAAAAAAAAAATGGGCTGATGCTGGTGCAGCCACTCTGGAAGACAGTAAGGCAGTTCCTCAGAAAGTTAAAATAGAACTACCCTATAACCCAGCAATTGCTATACTGGGTATTTACCGTAGAATTAAAAAAATACTAATTCAAAGGGATACATGCACCCCAATGTTTACATCACATTATCTACAACAGCCAAATTAATGAAACAGCCCAAGAGTCCACGGACAGATGAATGAATGGATAAGGAAATATGGTGTATCTATACACAATGGAATTTTATGCAGTCATAGAAAAGAGTGGAATCTTGCCATTTGCAATGACAGGGATGGAGTGAGAGATTATAATGCTAGATGAAATAAGTCAGTCAGAGAAAGACAAATACCATATGATTTCACTCATATGTGGAATTTAAGAAGCGAAACAAATGAGCAAAGAGGTGGCGGGGGAAGGAGAGGTAAACCAAGAAACACTCTTAACTGTAGAGAACACACTGATGTTTACCAGAGGGGAGGTTAGAAGGGATGGGGGAAAGAGGTGACGGGGAGTAAGGAGGGCACGTGTGGTGAGCACCGGGTGTTGTATGGAGGTGTTGAATCACTAGACTGTACACCTGAAACTAATACTACTCTGTATGTTGACTAACTGGTTAAACTAAAACTTTAAAAAAATAGGATGATACCATACATATTGTTCTTCTAATTGCTTTTAAGTTTAACCTTATATGATAGGTATTTTTCTGTAGTAGCCAGTGAAGTCTACTTTGCTCTTGCTCATGTCTGCATTGTTTATGGTTGAATCAATACACTACAATGTATTTATATATTACTTTATTTATGGAGATTTATAATGTGGTCAATTTCGTGTCAATTTTTTGGGACTTCAAACAATGTTGCAGTAAACATCCTTTGGACACATATCCTCATTATTTTATTGTAATTTCTGTAGAACAGACTCTTAGATGAAACACTGTTGGCTCTTATGCATATTTAAATCTGTAGTTGGTATAGCAAACTGCTTTGCCAAAAGTGTTCTAATTTGTATTTTCACAGGTAAAATATGAGAGTGCCCTTTTTCCCCACACATGCACCAGTATTATACATTATCAGTGAAAATTACATTTTTTTACCATGGTGAAGTACACCATCATTACTGGCTTAAGTTGCATTAAGACGGTGTTTAGTATGAGTTCATTTTCTTGTATTTATTGTCCGTTAGTATTTTTTGTTTGAGTTTCCTGGTCATATTTTTTGCCACTTTTTCTTTCTTTTTTTTTTTAAAGATTTTATTTATTTATTTGACAGACAGAGATCACAAGTAGGCAGAAGCAGGCAGAGAGAGAGGAGGAAGCAGGCTCCCCGCTGAGCAGAGAGCCTGATGCGGGGCTCCCTGGGATCATGACCTGAGCCGAAGGCAGAGGCTTTAACCCAGTGAGCCACCCAGGTGCCCTGCCACTTTTTCTACTGGATTATTTGGTTTTCCTTATAGAAGATCATTATACATTAGAGAAACTGTATTATTTCTCTATTAATTAATTTCTATTATTTATTTATATTTATTTATAATTATTAAATAATTTCTCTATTATTAAATCATTATCTATTAGAGAAATTATATATTAGAGAATGGTATTTTGTATATTAAATATGTTACAAATATTTAGTGATGTCTGTCATTTAGAAGTTTTACCTTTAATCTGGCCAAATCATCGCTTCTCTTCCTTTTGTGATTTTGAGGTTTGTGGCTTTTTTTTTTTTTTTTAATAAAAGTCTTTCTCCTCACAGAACTCTAAGATATGGTCAGCTCTACTATCATCTGATACTTTTTTCTGTTTACATCTATAACCTTCATAGATTTTTTTTCAAAAGAGTGAAATCAGAATTGATTTTTGTTTTTCCCAAATGGAAAGCCAGCTGCCCTTATATAATTTATTGAATAATTTACCCTTTTCCTACGCATTTAAAAAATGTGTTTTTCTCTAAGTATTTGAGAAAGTTAAGGCTTAGGATAGTGGTTCTCAAAGGATAGTCTAGGTAGTTCTAGGATTCCCCAGGACTAATTAAGGTGAAAACTATTTTCATAATAATATTAATACATTGTTATACTAATATGAGATCATTCTCTCATGCGTATACACTTGAGTTTTCCAGAAACTATGTGACATGTCACGATATCACTATTCTTATGGATATTGGAAAGTATGCTTCTATATTCTCTTGTTTCAAATTTTTCTGTTTTAATTTCTAATAGAATAAATTTTGATAGATATAACCCACAGAAGCAAAAGATCTTTGGGATCCTCAGTAATTTGTAAGAGTTATACAAAAAGGTTCTAAGATCAGTTTGGGAACTCTTAGTCTGGGGATATATGGCCTGTTTATTCTATGACTTCAGATTAGCTCTGGCATATTTCCACTGGACAGATTACACACCCCCGAGACTGAGAAATGAACGGTGCAAGTAGAGAGACAGAACATAGCTCTGAAAGGGTCTATGCCCTGTCATCTGTCACCTCCATTTATGAGTTCTGCCAATTTGAATGACAGTCTAACCCCAAACAGCCCTGAGGATGTATCTGCCCAGTGCTTTCCTCTTCATTCACCATTCATCTTTTTCAAATTGAGATACAACCACTTCTTGTTCCTGAGATTTCTGGTGCACAAATGCGATCTATTCACCACCCAATGTTATGGTCCTAATTCAACTAAAAGTATTTAAGAAAGGGGACCAGTTTGTGTTTTACTGGTCAAGAGATGGAGGAGAACTCCCAGGTTGAGGGTATTTGGTCATTTACTTTCTGGCAGGTGCAGAAGCCTACACCATGGGATGGAGGGACGAGGAGCAGCAGGGATCTGGCCCCTTGAAACTCAGCCCAGTGTCCTGGAATCATTGCAACCGACAAGCCTGCCATTGGCACTCAGCCCCGCCGGCACAGGGAGATATAATAAGATGGGAAAAGACAGGGGTCATTAGAATCTTAAGTTCAGAAGGCACTTCAAATTTGTCTAGTAATGAGTATAATAACACTTATCCTGTGAATGCATTGCTCTTCATAATGACCAGCAAGCAGTTGTACAGTGTGTGTGCTTAAACCCTCACTTGACAGGAAGCTCACTACCTCATGAAATAACCCTCATTGTTGAACAACTTGATTTATTATGTCTGGCTAGAAGCGCTTGACTTCCCCTCCCATCACACACACACACACACACACACACACACACACACACACACACAAACTGTGCCTAATACCTGCTATTTCACTCAGACGTCAATCCCTTCCAAAATCCATCCCTGACTCTTCTCTCCTTTGGTCTCTGTCTAGAGGATTGGAGATGCTCCCTAGTGCTCCTCCAGCACTTTGGCTTACCTTGACTCTGCACTTAGACTGAGTGTATTAGTTTCCCAGGGCTGCCGTAACACAGGACCACTACCTGGATGGCTTACAGCAACAGAAATTTACTCTCTCACATTTCTGGAGGCTTGACATCTGAAATCAAGGTGTTGGGCAGGCTGTGTTCCCTTGAAAGTCTAGAAGGGAGACCTTCCCTGCCTCCTCCAACTTCTTGTGGCTGTGGGTATTTCTGGTCTTCCTTGGTTGTATCACTCCAGTCTATGCTTCTGTCTTTTATCTTTTCTCCTTTGACTCTTATAAAGACACTGCTCATTGGATTTAGGGCCCACCAGGAAAATCCAGAATGATCTCACCTATAAATCCTTACTTAATACATTTGCAAAGACCCTTTCTCTAAGTAAGGTAACATTCCCAGGTTCTAAGGGTTAGGCTATGGAGAATTTTTGGTGCCACCATTCAACCCATTACACAAGATGTGGTGAAAGGACACCGTTGGGTCAAATTTTGCCCTTCCCTGCATGACATTGTACACATTTGGACATTCCACTTCAATATCAGGATTTCTAGCTTCTTTGGAAAAGGAGAAGATCTGGCCACAATGGGACTGTCTTCCCAATGGCATCAGTTGGGACTTGCATAGTGGGTTACACTCAGCAGATATCTGTATTCTCTGGTTCACCCTATCCCTACCTCTTCCCAGTCCACCTCACTCACTTGAACCTGACCTGACCTGTCAGGTCCCCATAAGCATTTGATTTTGTGATCCTTAATTTTGACTCTGCTAATTTTGCCCCAAGCAGATATTAAGCTGTCTTATTTGACTTTGCATCTTAAGATCCAGGACAACACCTGACACAGAGTGATTGTTCAACAACATTTGTTGGACTAAAGAATGTACAACTCACACTGAACCGAAAGATGTTTCCCTCTAATTCCTACCTGCAGATAGGTCTTGTTCTTGCATTCAGAGCCACACAGCATAGGACCTTTCTTCCTTATGAACATGTTTTACATTTTAAAAATATATGACATGGAGAGGACACCCACATTTGCACTGACAGATCTCTATTAACAAAGAGGGGTGTCTCAGTTAGCATTTATGAGTAATAGGGCCTGAAAAATAGTGGCTAAGTCAAGATAGGCATTATTTCTCTACCACGAAAAATAAATCTGGGAGTATGCAGGGCAGGAGTGGCATGATGGCGTCTTTGTTGTCTTACACAGGTTGCTTCCATTCCTGGACATTCTCTCTCCAGATATCTCTTCTTCCTCATCCTCCCTTCCTGCTCTTTCTTGGGCACTGGTTACACATATGCTAAACATTCTCACTCTGCCCCTCAGGTTTCAGAGGTCCTTTTCTCTACTTCCCATGCTTTTTTCCTTGGGGGCATCTGTCTGAATATCTCTTTTTGACATTCTGGTTCGCAGTTTCGCCTATGATTATGTCTGCCCTGCTCTCAAAGCCCCTTCTGCTGAGTTCTGAATTTTGATTACTTTATTTTTTCGATTTCCATTATTTCCCTTTAAAACTTCTTTACATTTTCCAGTCCATCTGCAGAAATTTCCCATCTTGTTATCTCATTTTTTAAACATATTAATCACATTTTTTATAATTCTTGTCTAACTCAAATACCTGTTTCATTTATGGGTCCATTTATATTGACTGTATTTTCTCTTACTTTAGTCATGTTGCCCTTGTCTTGTGGTATGTTTGGTAAATTGTTACTGCATGTCAGATATTGTAGCTGAAAGGGATAGAATTAATTTTAGGTCCAAACATGATGAACTCTTCCTCCAAAGAGGATTTACTTTTATTTCTGGTAGGCAGTTTAGGGTAGGACTACCTTATAAGTCTACCTTATTCTAACTAGGACTGAGCTGATTTGAACTCCCATTTTTATAAGGACCAACCTGTCATACCACTTCTCAATAGGGCACTATGGGGTCCCAGATGAAGCTTGGATGTTTGCCATGGCCTCTCCTGTTTGATGGGTCTGTACTCCAATTTTTGGCCATGGCCTTCAGCCAGGTGAGACCGTTGAAATCTCACTTTAGCTCTCAGTATCTCAGCCAATGCTTTATGCTGTTTTTTAGCCCTAAATTATCATTTTGGAATTGACAAATGTCTTAGTGAAGAAAGAAGCAGTGAATCTGGGGCTTATTGACTTCCCTTCTCTAAGAATGTCATGAATACGGTGGGTGAGCCTTGCAGGGGATAGAAGAGAAGATTCCTCAAGGGGCTTCATACCTTCTGTGTGGGAGGTAGGAGAGCTTACTAAACATATTCCAGCACCCATGACCTTTTTCAGGGCTACCAGAGGCCCCCACTTAAAGATAGTGCCTTTGTGCTTCTTACTTTCGACCTTGGGAAGAATCCATCAGAGATACTAGAGATATCGGGGGTGGCAAGGGCTCTGAAAGGCTTTGGAACCCCAGTATCTCTGACAGAAGAGGGCACAGCAGCCCTCGCACTCCTGTTGTTGGGTCTTTCCAATCCCTACCACCTTGACAGTTCCTGAAACCATCAACTAGATATTATGTTAAAAGATAAAAATAAAAAACTAACTTAGCTGGTCTGGTTGTTCTCAGTAGGAAGATTAGTCTACTAAAACTAGGTGTATATAAAACTAGGTATATAGGTATATAAAACTAAAACTAGGTGTATATAAAACTAGGTATATAGGTATATAAAACTATACCAGAAGTGGAAGCAATTTAAATTTGAAAGCCACTTCATGATCTTAAATGGCCCTAAGTACTCCACTCAGTTTTTGTCCAAGGTCTCCAACGGGGGTGGGAAGGCGTTGGGGGGGTAGTCAAATGAGGACCTCTCCTCCCCTTAGGGAGCTGTCAAGAAAGTATCACACACAGCACTCTGTTTGCCTCCGACTGGCCAAAACTTAATCGTGTGGCCACATGGAGATGTGAGGGAGGCTGAGAAATGTAGTCTATTGACAGAGTAGGTAGCTGTGCAGTGAAAAATCAGACTTTTGCTATTAAGGAAAAACAGAAGAAAGTACAATGAAGGTAAACCATTAGCACTCACTGCCCACAGGAATGTTCCAAAAATGTCCTTTGTGAGAAATTTCAAAACTGGGCTGAGAGGTAACATAAGAGCTATAAGAATGAGTTGTAGGGTGGCAAGTGCAGTGTGAAAATGTACTAAATTATTAAAGAGTGATATAAAACATCTGATTAGCATAAGACAAAAATACATCTCAGGGAAGAGAAAGGAAAGATGACCCTGTGTAGAGGGATTGCAAATCCATAAGCCTATAACCACGAGGCAGATGATTACAATGAGTCACATGGGTGTAGGGCAGCAAAAGATCGGTTCTTCATGGTGGTCACTGAGGGGAGCTCCAGAGGGACTCCTCTCCCCCAGTGGGCATTCTGCACAGTTTAATGTCTCAGACCCTGGAGGCTGGGTCTTGACTTGGCAATAGACATGACTAATAAGTGGCAGAACCCAGCCTGGACATCAGTATGATTTCTTAAAGAGCTGTCTTTGGAGCGAAAAGGAGATCTTCTAGATCCCCACCTTGCCACTTACCCTCCACCACTGGGCATGCCATTTGATCCCTTGGAGCCTCATTTTCCATAAGAGAAAGAAAGAAATGTTTATCCTCAGGGGCTCCTTGTGAGGCTCCAAGGAGTGGACCTGTCACAGGTTGTCAGGAAGTCTGTCCCAGTGTTCCCTCCCATGGATAGACGGTATGGCGGGCACATGCCACTGACCTGCCTGGGAGGGCATTCATTGTTCATTCATTGTTCGGGCGAGTGAGAGTCACCTGTCAGGTGCTGTCAATCATACGCAGCCAGGCGCAAGCTTAAGGAGGCAAACCCGGTGGTCTGGGCCCCGATAAGTCTTCTTTGTTTTACCCTCCTGCTTATGACTCCTCTTGGCTGGTTCCCAAATCTTCAGTATTAGATTGGATAATCCCACTTTTAATAATGCTCAGGATATTTGCCTCCCTCGGGGGACTGCGATCACAGCAGTGGAGGGTATTAAAATGGAGCTGAATGCCACGCAGAGCACTTAGCCTTTAAGCTGTGTGTATGTGGGCATGGCGTTTTGCATGTGCACACACAAGGGATTGCCTCTGTGTGTGTGTGTGTCTGTGTGTGTGCCTGTGTGCGCGGATTCTCTTGGCCTTCTGAGATTTTTGTCAACAATATATTACATGGAACACCCAGTTCATTCTCAGCCTTAAAGCGTTGCCGAATCAGTTCAAAACTCAGATTTTCTAAATCATTGAGGTTATTAACTTCCAAATTCTCTGTTTTTATTTCTCCTCAATGGTACTCGCACAGCATTAGCCTTGAGGGCATAGAAACACCTCATGAGACCCCAGAAACATTAAGTTAATACATCGTTGAATTTACTCAAAGTTATTTGAATTGTGACCAGTATTTAAAACTTAGCATAAATCGAGTAGTAATCATGGACACGATTTGCTCCCATTTATAGTAATATGTTTGGGGGGCTGTGTTTTTTACCCCCTTCCCCTGACTCTTCCGGTAATCAAGAGGCCACACTGAAAAATAATTGGTAGAGAACCGAGAAAAGAAATATACAGAGTTACTAATATACACCAGGGTTTAAGCTGACATGAAATTTTATCTTAATTATCGGACAAATTTGTACTCCCACTATCTAATTCAATTTGCATGCATCGGTAGACACTTATTAAAGGTAATATTACATCTGTCATTTTAAGACTGGTGAGAATTTTATCATATGGGCTGCATGAAGCAGCCGCTCTATTATGTACAGAACTCTTTTGTGTGGCTTAAAATAACCAGCATTGCATCCTAATTAAGTATTTTTTGTAATTGTCTTCGGGGCAGTCATAGTCTTGTCCATTTCTTGTCCGTCTTGTAAGTTATTTGGACACAGAATTGAAGTTGCAGGAATGTACTTCTCCTCCCCTCTGCTTCCTCATTCTGGGTGAAAAATGAGAGCTTTGCTAATAAAATGTAAACTGGAATCAAATGTTCAAATAAGGTTTTATGAGAAGCATGCAATGCATAAACCCGTCTTATAATTCTCGGCTGGATTTAGAATTCTGCTGTATACAAATACATCGGGCTGCCGAGGCATTAGCGGTTGAATACATCAGGGCTGTTTTTGAGATGAGTTTATTAGATTTGTACTTGGTGTGAAATGAATTGGTGGAGTGCTAATATAGCATCATCAATTCAGGATAACAATGGCAGCTTCAGAGCAGAGAAAGCCCTGAGATGCCATTAGATGTTGATATGATACTTTCCAAACAGACCCCAAAATCAGCTCACAGATTCTGCTCTGAGCTTCAGGCCTTGGGTGAGGTTGGAGATAAAAATCCAGTTGCACAAAGCACACATTTAATTGTACCTTTTCTGCCCCTGCTACAGCCATCTTGGTTTTGGAGCTCTTTTGTTCCAACCACTGAAGAGAGTGAAAGAAATGAAATTCGTAAATTTCAGGGATGAAAATAATCGTTGGCATGCAAGGAGAGAAGAGGGGGAAGTCCAGTAGGGCAAGTGTGCCCGGGCCGGAACTGCCAGAGCGAGGCTCTTGGGAAAGGGCGAGGTGGGGGACATAGGATGGTGGGCCCTTTCTCCCTATCTGCCTGTTTTCCTGGGGAGCACAATCCTTCTGGAAATGGAAAAATCAAGCATTGCAGCTTTTAACTTGCTTGTCCCGGGCCCACAGGTACATCTGACATGCTTACAGATACCTTTCCTGCTTGGTAACAGGATATAGCTTTTGGGGTCCTATCTTTAAAAAACAAACAAACAAACAACAACAACAACAAAAACACTTTCGTCTGTGACCAGGCAAGAGCTCCCACAAAGTTCAAACCAGACCTTACCCACTTACAAAATTGTCAGAGGGTTTGCTTGGTCACAATGCTTTCTTCTTAAGTGGGAACTTTTTGTTGTTGTTGTTACTTTAACCAAGACATTTTTATCATAGGATTTTTTTCTATTTTCTTATTTTTTTTAACTGAGACAAAGCCCAACCTTCCACTGCTTTCTAAGGATGAACAATTTAAGTTGCATTAAATTATGGAACTGGTTTTGTTGTTTCTTCGATCGTTTTACAATGCCTCACGCCTCTAACTGGATGCACTTGGCCTTTGAGAAGGGTCCCCCTGTTTTAAACCATCTCAAAAGTAAAATATTCTTACACCTCTTCCATGCCTTTTCTTTTTTTCTCCAACAGTCATCCCCTTGCTGTCCTTCACTCCCCAGATATAAATACGTAGCAGTGCATCTTCTGGGTCTCGGAGTGCAGGGGAGGGGAGGGAAGGCTCTATTCTCCCTCACCACCATCCAGGAGCAGCGGATGAATAATTCATGGTGCCCACACGCAGGTCTTCTCTGAGACTTCTCTGGAACACGTCTGAGCCAGCAAAGGACCCGGGAACTTACAAACAGTCACAGTGTGCCGTGTCAAAGAACAGTCAATCAATCTCCAAAGAAATGTGAAGAGAACAGGTTTTTCATGCCTGTGCGTTGGGAGGGAGCCAAATGTGTGTTGCCATTTGATGGTAGAATCAGTGTACACCTGTTCCGACCAGCTGTCAACATAACCTGTGTCAGAGGCACGCGTCGCACCGGCAGCATCCGCACAGCGGGCCGTGTCTGTGTGACAGTCGGGACAGACAGCACCAGGAACTTGGGGACCGGGAGAGGGGGAGTTTGCAGAGCCATTGTGGGGACACAGATGTGTGAGGAGCGTGATAAAGGAAGGAAACATCTGAGGCAAGAAGCTCAAACAAAACAGCAAATGTCATTTGCATTATATAATTATGGCCAACCATTGAGTCCTTTGTAATAACACTCGGTAGGCCAATGTTAAACCTACAGTGACTGATAAAAAGGCCTCAGCTTGAAAAAAGGTCAGCGTGAATTAGTATATATTTGCTGATTAATTCAGAGCATGCCTTCGTAAATTTTATATTCTGCAGCCCCAGGCTGGTTGGAGACAGCCGCCTAGGAAATTCAAATGCACCCCATTCGGCGCAGACTAGCACTCGGACCTGCCAAGGTGCTTTGTGGAAAACTTCATCACGTGAACGTGGGCACGCGCCGGCGTGCGGCAGGATGGACAGACGACTGGATCTGGGAATGTATGTGAAACAAGACATGTGCCGCGGGGACAGTGCTTGCCGCCTGCCTGTGTGCACCAGACTGCGGCAGGTCTGCAGGAAGGATTCCTGCCTTTTTACCAAAATCTCCATCATTAGGGCTATTGATTGCAATATATGATGCTGTCTAGTCAGTGCTCAAAGGAAAAAGTAGCTGTGTGTGTGTGTGTGTGTGTAGGGGAGGTGCAGAAGGATAAATATGCATTCAAGGAAAACATTTGTTAGCCTAAAACTATTTTCAAGTAAATACAGGGACACCTGGGTGGCGCAGGCAGTTGAGCGTCTGACTTCTGGTTTCAGTTCAGGTTCTGATCTCAAGGTCATAAGATCGAGCCCTGCATGGGACTCTGTGCTCTGTGGGGAGTCTGCTTGAACTTCTCCTTCCCTCTCCCACTCAGGCTCTTTCTTCCTCTCAAATAAATACATAAATCTTTTAAAAAGATTATAAATATAGATTCTGCTTATAGAAATGCATGCTAATGAGCACCTGCCATGTGCAAGTTAATTTGTCAACTTAAATTCTCACTAATGCTCCACAATATACAACTATTATCTTCATGAAACAGCTTTCCCAGGATGGCAGCATTATCAAACGGTGCCATTGGGATTTGACCACCAGTCTGACTACCGCCAAAAGCCCTTGCTTCCCACTTCACCCTCACTGTCTTTGCAATTGCTCATTACACCTGTTTTTGTATGCATTTGTTAAATCCCTTACCCCATGTTTGGTGTTGGGGACCCTCACATAGAGCACAGACCCTTTGCAGATTTCAAACACTTACCTCGGCTATTCTAGTCAAGCACCTTCCCCTGTAAGCCGGAACACCAGCAAGAAACTCCATCCCACCCAGATCTATGATTAAAAGGTCTTTTGTCCCGCCTCCAAACCCATGTTTCCCCTCTTGGCCTCCACAAAGCGGCTTTTCTTTATACAAAGGCCGGAGACCTTACCCTTAGACTGGCTGATCTCCTCTGCCCCCGCCAATGGAGTCTTTAGATGAACCAAGCAGCAGTGAATTACATTTCTGTTGCTCAATGAAACCAAGACTAGCACATCTCTTCTTTTTATTGAGCAACAGAGCCCTTCTCCATAATTAGGGAGGCTGCCCAGGGTTTTGGGAGAAGTGCTGGCTGCAAGTCAGGAAAGGAGAAACAGATTACAGGGCATGGTTTTGGACGTTTATCTGGGGGACTCAGACCCAAACTGGGGCCTTCCTGTCTGCTTCATATTTTATGAGACCAAGACTGGGAAGTCCAGGTGGAGTTACCAAGTGAGTTGTGGTGTGATGGAAGACACGAACCTGGGGGTCAGCACAGTTGGCCCTCCACCATGTTCTACCTACTTCTAGCTTGCAGAGCCCTCTGGGTACATGTCAAACTAGCCCGGGCCTCCATTTTTCTTGGGTGAAGTGAGTGTTACATTACCTAAGTGTCTTCTGGCTTTAACCTTACACTATTAAAAATGAAACCTCGCATTGTGATGCCTTCATGGTTTACAACGTTCTCGTACGTATATTACTCTAAAATTATACTTGGAGGGCAAGAGGTGGAAAGATGAAGGATTGGACGCTGACCAGGGGTTTGCAGGCCCCTCCATACCTGTCCATCTGTGGGATAGCTCCTCAGACATGCCCTTCCCCCCCTGTGGATGCGCTAGGCCTGGGCTGTCTCTGAAATGGGGTTTCCACCTGCTCCCTCTCCATCCTTGCAAGGGCAGTGCGGGTCTCAGCCCCACCCCCTGTGTCCTCCCCAAATTTACTTCTGAGCACCTGCTACCTTGTCAGCCGCACAGCCAGTGGGGCTCTGCATCACAGGACTTTACCCATTGCTCTAAGGATATAGCAAAAGGTCCTAAATATTCTCCAAGTTCCTACCAGTCTAGTTCCACCGCCTCTGCTGACCTTCACTCAACACGCTCCTTTACTTCTACACATGAGTTACATACGTCCTCATTCCGAAAGGCACTTGTCTCTCAGGGCCTATTCTCCATTTTGCTCCTTCTCTCCTTGTCTCTTACTCCTTTCTTGTCCAGACTTGAATGTCACTTCCTTGAAAGAGATTTCCCTGATGCCTTAGTTGGGTACAGTGCTTGTTTTATATTCTTAGAGATCCCTAGGATTTCTTTCTGTTAGCACTTACCACAAGTTTGATGCATTACCGGTGTGGTTATTTGAACACTATTCACATTTGCAAAAATACTGACCTCTGCCCTGTTCGATTGTATCCCCCACCTTCCCCCCTGCATCTAAGGAAGAAGCAGCACTTGCTAAGTGCTCAACAGACACTCCGGTTGACCTGGCTGAACCCCAGGGAAGAAGGGAACTGAGAAGGTGTGAACCGTTCTTCTGGGCAGGAGCTGTGTCTTTAGACCTCTTTGTCACCATGTCTAGAAAGGAGCTGGATACCCAGTAGGTGCTCACAAGTCCAGAAAGTCAGGGAGGTGGCAAGAGATGGATTCCAGCTGCGTCACGAAGTTCTGCAACTTTGTCGCCAAGCCTCCCCTGAGGGAAATGCTGCAGAGCTGCTGACCCCAGAGCCTGCACGCTGAGAGTCCCAAACTCCAGCTTTCCAACCATCAGCTTTCCTGGCCATGGTCCTTTAAAGGAGAAACCAAAATCAAGGGTGCAGTTCATTATAAGACCAACCATTATAACACCAAACAGTGTTAACATTTCAATTTTGGTTTCCAAGCTATCAGGATTTTTCTGGAACCCCATTTGCACAGGAGTTCGTAGGTTTCTATGAAATCGGCCATGAAATAGAGCATAATCTAATCCCATCTTCCAGCCCCTGCTTGGGTGAACAGCCATCCTGTTTCCCTGGGACAGAGGGGTCACCCAGGAAATGGGACTTTCAGGGCCAAAACTAGGAAAGCCCCAGGCCTACCTTAACAAATGCAGTGAGAACACAAAGACACAAGCTGGGTTGACTGGCAGGTTTATCCTGGTCTCAGTGTGGAGTTCCCCAAAAGCAAACCCACAAGAGAAGGACTCAGGTGCAGGCAGTTTACTTGAGACGGGATTGTAGGACGCACGTCTGAAGTGATGTGGGTTATAAGAGAGATAAGGGCCGGGAACCAGAAAGCTGGTTTACATTTATGGGTAGCAGGAGGTTAGTCTTGCCAAAGGCCATCTGAAAAACTGTGCAGTCTTAGAAATGTCCTACAGGAGGATGGAGCAGGAGCAGGAGGTGGTATATTAGACCAGTGACTTCAACACCTCATTGGTTAAAGGTTGCCCCCCTGCTATGACTTCCTCATCCTTGGGGCTACTTTTGCTCTAAGCTGGCATCATGCTGAGAATATCCTTTAGCAGGTGCCATAGGTGGGCAAAGAGTTTATGGGCCACAGGGGTATGGAATGGGGCATCAATAGAACATCCAATGCCTAGGAAACCAGAAACAGATTAAGTCCAAGATAAGGGGTGAACTTCAGTTATGGTCCAAGAAGGAGCCCCAGGGTCAGAGAAGTGGGATCCACTATAGACTCAAAAAGACAGGTTGAAGCCAGTTAGTTTGGGAAACAGATCTTGACCAAAGGGGAATGCTGGTCATGTGTATCTGCCAGGACTCAGTGCAGGAAAAAGAATTTGTCTGAGTGTTTTGAATGAAAAAACGTAGTTGCTTGCAAAACACTTGGAAGTAAGAGCTAGAGGAGCAGATGTCGGGAACCACCAAGAAACTACTGGTTTCAAGGTCACATCACCCTGGCTGTGGCCCAGGGGTCACAAAGCTGGTGCCCCACTGCAGCCACCGCATCTGACTCTCACTGCCCTGGTGCTGCTGTGACCCCTGAATGTTCTCATCCCCGCCAGCCTCCCTTGCCAGCAACAAGATGACCACCACCTGTGTGTTCCGAATTTCCCCTACCTGCCTCAGATTTGCAGGACCTAACTTGTATGCAGATTCCTAGCAGCCAGATCTTCTGGACAAGGAAGATTATAGTTTTCCAAGTTTTTCAAGTAAAATGGGAGGAAAAATGGAAGTTGAGAGAGCCAATCCCAGCATTTACTAGCATTTACTAGACTGCACACAACCTTGGGTGGTGCTGCTGTCTTGAAGTGGTTTTATTACTTTCTAAGTGCAGCTGATGGAGATTCCCAAGAGAAAGGGAGCAAAACCAAGGTTTTGTTCATTTTTCTTCTCTAGCTCATGTTCTCTAACAGTCCAGGCTGATCCATCAAGATGAATGACATTTGGAGAGTGCTAGAGTCCCATGTTAGCAGGAACCCCACCCTCGCTGCCTCCAAACTGAGTCTGACTCTTTTAGTTGCTTCCAGAAAGATAACAGGGGCCCTTCCCTGTACTTCTGAGCTGTAAGCTCTAAGCTCACTTCATTCATTGTCTGTTTATCTTCTGGCTTCATCCTTCGGATGAAGATCTCCTAACATCAGGGCTGTTCTATGTTGTCTTTGAATGTCCTGCCCAGAAGGTACGAGGAATGGGCCAAAGATGCATTAAATGGGTGTGGAATGAACCTGATTCCTGCCTAACCAGGTGTTGGTGGCTTTATGGAAGTTCGATTATCCACCCAGCCCCTCTCTCCTGGTGCCACAAGTACCCTCACAAAGGTCAGAGGATGGGCTTCACACTGTGGCCCCTCTGAGATAAGATGGCCTTGTTGACATGAAACTTTGGCCTCCTTCACAGGCTCTATCTCACTGAGTTCCCATACCTCCAGGTCTACGACCAGGCAGGTCTCCAAAGAAGCTTGCTGGGAAGCATCCTTCTCAGCTCAGAGCATAGCGATGTGGTTTTCCTTGGTACCAATCCACTGTATTTGGGAGCTAGGGCTACAGATCATATCTGGGGATGCACTCAAATCCCCACTAGCTTCTTCTACCCCACTCCCAACCCTCCGGGACATCTACTCACACGATCCATGGAGGATTCCCCTCACCAGTCACATCCCTGTCATTAGGAAACTGTGTTAAGAAAGCAGAACAAAGTCACCCATTCATCCAGTGCTGTACAATTTTTTTTCCAAATACTGATCCCGTTTTATTACCATTCCTTTTATCCAGAGCAAACAGAGCCACTGAATTTAAAAATATAAAAATAAAAGCTTTCCACCTGATTCCAAGCCACTATGCCCACTAACATGGGAAAAAAATCTCTTTCAACTTATTTTTTTTCTTCATTTGCTGTCTCCCTTTGCCTCTTAGGGGTAGGGGGGAAAGGAAAAAGAAAAGGGGAGTGGTAAGAAAAAGTGAGTATCGAGTTATTTCTACACTTTATGAACAGTTGAGTTATTTTCAAGTGAGACTGATGGATCCAGAGTCCTATGTCATGACGTGGCCCGAGTTACTCATTTTGGCTCAAGTGGGGTCTGAATTGTTTATATAATGTGCCTCTCCACTCCTATAGTGTCTGCAGAAGCCAAAAGCAGCCCAGATAAAGTTTTAACTAGACCACCATAGCCCTGCCTCCAGGGATTTTCATGTCTGGCCCACCCCCTGGGTTGGTTTCAGCTATTTTGAGAACGGTCTTAACACCCCAAAAGCAAAGGCTGACCAGTTGGTCTCCAGAATCCAGGGAGAAGAAATTATCTATTGTATAGACACCCCTTTCTCCAAAGTAGCCAACAGAAGACCCATCAGTAAGACTTCAGAAAGCCTTCATTGCCTTTTGGGTTACCTGGAATTGTACCTTTGAAATGTGTTGCTTTGCATCTCAAAATCCTCTTGTTCTTTAAGGAAACCTTGTTAAGATGGGATTTCAAGTTCCCTTGAAAAGAGACCACATTCTTAGCTACCATTTAAAGAGTAAGTTCTAGAATCTGGACAGGTAGGCAGGAAAAGAAGAGATAGGAAGGCCAAGAGGGAAAGCCTAGTGAGGGCCTTTGTCCACTTTACATCTTTGTTGAGAGCCATCTCTGCGGGGCATCCATCCTGGGTCTGCTGTGTATGGTTGTTCAGGTTGTGGGCTGCTCAAATAGTACTAAAAAATAGTGCTGAAATTCAACTCTGCCCTTTACTTATCAATCTATATGACTTGGTGGGAGGCTGCAATAGCACAGACAAAGACAGTCTTTTTCCAATTCACCTAGAAATGCCATATACAGAGATGTCAGTGGCCACCATGCATCAGACCTAAGCTGAGACGTGAGAACTTCCCTTTGGATACATAGGCTGGGCCTCAACCTCTGTCCCTGCTAAATAGCGCGTCTGGAACTAGGAGTAGAGACTTGGAGACGGTCATCACAAATAGGTTCAGATATGCTTTTGCATGAGCTTGTGTGTGAGAGAGATTTGCTTTGCTTGGTTCTCCAGGTGGTGGATCACAGAATGGAATATAGAGCAAAGGTTCTGCAAGAGACAGAAGGAAATGAAGCCAATGAAGACGGAGAAGTTGATGAACAATAGACAGGACACCCATCTGTTGGTGCAAAGACACAGACAAGATGAGCTCCATAGTACCTTCCAGATGCGAGTTCTAGTCTCCCCAGGGTGGTTGCCATGCCCACTTTTAATCTGTTCTTGATGGCAGAGGTGGACTTTACGTCTTTTAAAATGCACTGGAATGTCTATTCAAAGATGTAACCTCAACTGTGTCAGCACCAAGCTTAGACACACGTGTGGGTCTCCTTGGAAGTGCCGAAGTTTAAAAAAAAAAGATGAAGAGGAAGAAAAACACAGTTTTTCTGAGGAAATGGCTTCTTTAGCATGAACAAGGCCGATACCCCGACAATAAAATAATGATTTAATAGCCTTGAAGTCAATCAGCCGATTACAATAACATTAATTAGCCTTTTATGCCCAACTCACAACTAATTCTGTTGTCTACTTATTTTTGTTCCAAAAGGATTATTAATGAAATATTTAATATTTCACCAGGTTCCAGATTCATTTCCACACTTGCTGGTAATTTTCTCTTCTATAGCTTGAGATTGTACTCTCGATAATTTCACTTCAGAGTGTATCTACATCATAGGATCACTGACTGCAGGAGGAAAGGCTCCTCAGTCTTTGACAATCGGATAATAGCTTCACTTTTAGCCAGTAGAGGAAGTCAAGAGCAAGAGAGTACAGATAATGTGAGTATAATTCATTATTCAAATCTGCAAGTGAAGCACTGAAAACAAAGAGAGAAGAGGAATAATGGTGTCATTATTTTTATTACTCTTGTTGGGTAAACCTAGCGTGAAACATTTAAGGAGACCGGGGTGAGCTTTGTGACTACACAGTGACAAATTGACTTTCCGAGCAATATTGATAAGAGGAAAGTAAAACAGACAGATTTTCTGTACAAGGTTTGCTTTCTTATTAGTGGTCCCATTAACTATGTTCTCGTTGCTGGATGCTTTCTGAAATTCCCGTCGTTTCTTATGTTTCTTATCCTTCGAGGTCTGTAGCAGCTGCTGGGAAGAAGTGAGGTATGATTCCCTGGGCTCCTGGGAGCCCAGAGCCCCTGTGCCTGGAGCTTGAATAACAAAGGCCGAGTCAGAAGGCTGCAGGTGGCTTTCCTTCAGAAACAAAGGGACTTGAAGTCCAAAAAGGCATCCATAAGCGAACAAGGCTGCTTGCAGACTCTGGAAACAAGAGTGTTGTAGATCTGTTTTAATCTCGGATTTTCAAAGTTCCCTCACCTTTAGCCATTTTAATGAATATTTCTCTTTAATCATTTCTTTTCCTGGCTTCTTTGTCACACAGAAACACATCCATCGACCCTCCAGCAGGTTTTTCTAAGCTTTGTAAAGAAGCTGGAGACTTAGCTAGGTACATTTGGGATCATCTTCTGGGGATGGGTGCTGGAACCAGGTAGGGCAAAAGGTGAGGACCCTCAGCAAAGCTGCTGTAAGCAAGTCTGGGCTCTTGTAAGTGGGGCCTGAGGTTGCCAGATTTCTGTGATTCCAGGGTGACTGGAAAAGGTCTCCCTACCTCTCCTCCCCTCCAAGAATAGTTTATACTCCAAGGTACATGGTACCTGCAATTTAACTATTACAGACTTATTCCTTTGGTGTTTCTTTATAGTAAATGCTTTAGAAAGCCAAACAGTGAGGAAAGAAGTAGTATGCTAACCTGTTGTTCGCCAAAATGTTAACAGTCATTGACAATAGCTTCTGTCCTCCCCAGAGCCGCAGAGACTCAGAGAAGCTACACAGTAGAGGGATTCTAGGGAGCTGGGAGAGATGAAAAATGCACAGATAAGGGAGGAGAGATAAAGAATGGGAAGACAGAAGTGTGAAAAGCCATGTTCTTATTACCTTGACATTAAGAGAAGCAGCTATTCTGTGGCTCACCCAAACCGCTAAGATTGACTATGTAGACGATGTAGGAAATAAGAGTAACAGAAGCATGAAGCACCTGTTCAAATTTTTGTGAGGGACTCACTAACTACGACAGGAGATGATCCAATTCACTGTAGAAAGCCAGCGTCATTAAACCCCAAGTAAGCCAGTAGACGCCTAATAAGGGCCCTAGCCTCAAGATGACTTCACTCATGTGACTGAACCTCAGTTTTCACCATCTGCAAAATGGGCTTATAACAAGTCCCACATGCGCAGACTCATTCGTTTATTTATGCAGTTGTGGTATTGAGCACTCACTACATCCAAATGCGATCATAGCAGCGGCCGATCCTAAGTGAAAAAGAAAATTTGGCGAAACTCCTATCATCCTGGAGATTACTTTCTTTTTTTTTTTTTAATTTTTTTAAACAGATTTTTATTTATTTATTTGACAAAGAGATCACAAGTAGGCAGAGAGGCAGGAAGAGAGAGAGAGGAGGAAGCAGGCTCCCCGGGGAACAGAGAGCCCGATGCGGGACTCGATCCCAGGACCCTGAGATCATGACCTGAGCCGAAGGCAGAGGCTTAACCCACTGAGCCACCCAGGCGCCCTGGAGATTACTTTCTAGTGACAGTGTTCTTGAAAGGATGTCACGAGTAGTTAGGTACTACAATAATGTAAAATAGCATCATTTGGGGGAACTAGAAATCTTCTATCTTTAAAGATTTTATTTATTTATTGGAGAGAGAGAGAGAGAATGGTGGGGAGGAGCAGAGGCAGAGTGTAAGATTGGATCTCAAGCCAACTCTGTGCTGAACGTGGGGCCCAACGGGGGGGGATTGATCTCATGACCCTGAGATCAGACCTGAGCTGAAACCAAAAGTTAGTTATTCAAACGACTGAGACACCCAGGCACCCCTGGAAGTCTTCTATCTTTAAATTCTGTTTGTGTTCCAGGACAACAGAGAGCAAGTGTCGCCCCTGGACAGAACCTTCCCCTTCAGATATTAGACGACAACCCTCAGGCCGGTTCTGGCTTCTGCTTCTTCGTATTGAACACCCCAGGTTCCTTCAGCGGCCCTTCCTACAGCTCACCTTGTATAGCCTTCCTTTCCTCGTTGTACCCACCATGTCTCTTGCAGGGCGGGGCCCAGAGCAAAGCACAGGACCCCAGGACAGACCCCAGTAATGCAGTAATGCAGACTTCATAGTAGACTCAACACGCTTATTAGCCACCATTGTTTTTCCTTGGCACCAATGCCCATGTACCCACAGAACATCCAGGCCTATTGACAGAGGCATCAGGTTTGACACTAAGACTCCCAGCATCACCTTGAGTAGACAGAAACAGAGCTGGCATATGAGGGTGGCATGCATAATCCAGTAGCTTCCATAATTTAATAGAGAAGTAACATTTCCCATTCTCATCACCAGAAAACAATCACCGTATGAATGCACTTTAGCTATTAATACTTATTCCTTGATGCATAAACAATCTCATTTAAAAATTCTCGTCCCCATAGATGCTTATCTTCCATAAGGGGAGGCGCATGGGTGGGAGGGAAGGCAAGGTAAGCACGATACATCGCGAACAGCTGAATTCCCAGCCAAACTCACAGCCTTAAGAATAAAAAACTGTTAATGAGTATCATCATAGTCAGTGCCCCAAATAGTGAGATACGGAATCCCATTCACTCTATCACGGCCATGACTGACATTTAATTATTCTCTATTTTTTGGTGCTTATAATTCCATTCTTATCATTCATTGTAAATCCTTTGGAACCCCTAGAAAAAGCGAGATCAAGTGACAAAACAAAGATAATGAAATCAGAGGCAGGAGAATAAAATTATATCTTGTAGGTAAAGCGATGATTCAGTAGAGCAAGTTATTTCATAAGGTTGTGGAAGATGGGGGAAGGACTCAGAATTAATGTAGCAGGCTCTCAGGAGAGTTGCAAGGGAATCCATGAGTTCGGGGCACACAATAGATGGGCAAGTAGGGTGCTGTGGGAAGAACAGCTGACTAAACATTAACCTAGCTGCACTTCTGTCTGGTTGAGCTGTGTGACCTCAGGCATACATTTAACCCTCTCTGGGCTTTCCACTTTCTCCCCCTGTAAAATGCCATCACAAGCTTCATAGCATGATCATGAAACCTACAACAGCTATACAGATGAAAATATTGGACCTATTTCCTGGTACTAGAGATAAAACAGAAAGCCTGTGAACAATGACAAAAGATGAGGGTATAGTCAATGGAACCCAGAAGGTCTAGGATTATGGATTCCCCTGCTCTCTCCCAGTGTTCCCTATAGGAGCCAAGTGTCCTTATCAATACACCGTCCCCACCGCCCTTGACTTGCCAGTAATACTGGGGAGTGAAGGTCAATGTCCTAGCTTGGCCAGTGGGCCCTGCTGGGAAAAGTTGCAAGAGAAAATGATCCCACAAGTGGCTGTGGGATCTCCTGAGCCCAAGGAAACACATGTTGAAAACTCACTGGTGTGGAGGTGACATGGTTGCTGTACCCAAGAAAGGAATAAGAATGGGTTGCCAACCAGGAAGAGGGTCAACTGCCTTAAGGCAGTTGAAGTGTGGAAGAAACCAAGGGATCAAAGATGTAAGAGCCAAGTGTGGGGAGTGATGGGTATAGTGGACCTGCAGAAGGCTAGTCTGGCTTTGCAAGTGGCTGGTTTTCAAAAGTTCCAGTCAAAGGGGTACATCAGTGCGTACCCCCCCTTAACAGTCTAAAAATGCAAAGCCAGTTACATTGGATACTTGGCAAAAAAGCTTACCTATCTTCCTCTTTGCTAATCTTTCTTCCCTTTTCTTGCTGTGTGACTCTGCTCACAGAGGCAGGTTACATCTCTCTGGTTGCTGGCTTTCTGTTTGGCCATAGATTGCAATTCAGTGTTTCTCTTCCAGAAAGACACCTTATCCTTCTGCTCAGGTGGCAGCCATGAGAAGGCTCCTGTCACATCTCTGACTTCAGCAAGCATAATTAACCCACGGCCCCACTGCTGTGCTCTGAACCCAGCATCACGTTCATGCTGCCACTGTTCTTTCAACAGCCCTCCCCCGCCTCAGCCAATAACGAGCATGGCAGGGATACTGAGGCAGGCCACTTTCTGGGAGACTGAGGCCTTCTGATGGGCAAGTATGGCATGGCACTCCTTGAAAGCCTTGTCAAACATCCCTTAGAACTGCCCCACAGCCTGAAATGCTTCTGCCGGCATTCTGTCCTTCCTTGCTTCCCTCTCTCCTTCACTGGAGGTCAGGTCAACATCAGTCTGACAGCTCTTCCACACTCTCTCCCCACTCCCTCCATCACCAGCCCTCATGCATTTCTTGCACATCCCATCCCATCTTGGTGTCTGCTCCAAATTTGAACAAGTCCCCCAAAGGATGAATTCCAAGAATGGATCTGAGCCCCACTCACAGCCTGAGAAATGTGCCCTCACATACACTCTTGCTCAAGTCCAGAACACAACATCACACATCTCTTCTTTTTTAGGAAAAATTTCCATGTTCTCTCGAAGCAGAAATGTCCTCACAATGACGGAAGATGAAGTTCAACTGTAAGGGACAATGAAGGCCTCTAACTTACTAGTTGGTTTCCTCCTCTTCCCTTTTTGTCTTTTTCTTCCTCCCTTTCCCACCTGCTCATTTTAGTCCTAAAGCTGTTAGGTAGGCAGAACAAGGTAGGTGTTCATGCTGTGGTTCGGGATAGGGAGAGCCACAGGGGCTCAGAGTGGGAGCAAGAGTCCAGCATAATAAGGACATCCATGAGAGGGAGTGTCATCCTGAGTGGGGAGTCCCAGCTCAAGAGGACCAGAGAGGGCCACTAATGGATGGGTGGCCTGAGTGAAGTGGGGAGGGACTCCCTCAGAGGGGAGAGGAGTCAGTGAAGGAGCCCCCTATAGGAGGCCAGGCGTAAGGTGTCAAAGCCAGAATGAATTTGGAGGGTATCTGTGAGCACAGAGGGTGGCGGTCAAGATCAGACAAGCATTGCATATAGGAAGCCTGAACAGATAAACAAATATATTTAGGATAATAGGATCTAAGGTTCTTATTGTCAGAAAAGTTAAAAATACAGGAAGTTAAAAATACAGGAGAAGAAAAAAAAATACAGGAAGAGAGAAAACCACACTCACCCTTATGCTGGATTGCAATTGAAAGCACATTGTGAACTCACCACTTTCAATATGTATGGACAGATCTGGAAATAAATAGAAGTGTTCGTGTGTGTGTGTGTGTGTGTGTGTGTGTGTGTGTGTAAATATTGCTCTCCCCTAAAAGAAACCAGGGCTTCTTGAGGAAGTGACTGAATCCAGGACCAAGACAGGGGAAGTATAAGGTGAGTTGGGAACATTCGTGGTGCCAGGGAGCAAGAAGGCTGAAAGAGTAGAAGAGGGTGTGGAAAGGGCTCCCGTTAGCCAAATCAGGACAAAATAAAGAATGACTGTCATGGAATATAACCTATGGATTAAAGCAGAAAAAAACATGGCAAGACATACCCATAAATGAGTACAGTGCAAGTCTGATATGATCTCACACAGTTTCAAATCCCTCCTAGCAAAATACTAATTTGCTTCAAAATCCCTCCTAACAAAACGCTGATTTGTTATAAAGAGAAAGTCACTTTGAAGTGGGAAAGGCAAAGAGCTGCCACTTGAATTGAGTGATCGAAGTGAACATGGGCAGAAATGGGACAAAGAAAACTCGTGTGCCCCCACTAGGAGACAGTGAGAAGACCCAGCATCCCTTGCGGGGTGTTCCTGCCAAAGGTATATACTCGGAATCTTATCACTAGAGAAACCCCAACTGAGGAGCTCTCCAGGAAGTGAGGGGTTTGTAACCCTCACTCAAGGGACACCCAAAGGGCTCTTCCAAATAGGACACTCAAGACACCGCACTTCTCTCCCTCTCTCTCTCTCTGTCTGTCTTTCCTGCTGCATGCTCTCTAAGTAAATAAATAAAATCTTTAAATAAAAAAAAAAGAGTAAGAGAGAGAGAGAGACAACACACTGAAAGCAGTGGTCCCTTTCAGCTTGGCCCTGTTTGCTACGAACGACGTTACTGAGATGATTGGTGAGATTCAAAAAGTCTGGTGATTTTTAGTTATTGGATCTGGAAGGTCGTACTGTGGTTTCGTGGGAAAAGGTGCTGGCTAGTAGAAAGTGAGCACCGATGTATTCAGAGACGACAGAGGACTGAATCAGTAACTGACTCTCACATGGGTCAGAAACACGTTCTTTGGGCAGTACTGTACTCTTCTAGAACTGTGTGATTATTTCAACATGTAAAGATATTTTTTTAAATGCCAGTTGATGGAGGTGCCTGGGGGCTCAGTCGGTTCAGCATCTGCCTTCAGCCCAGGTCATGATCTTGGGGGTTCTGGGATTGAGCTCCACATCGGACTCCCTGCTCAGCGGGGAGTCTGCTTCTCCCTTTTCCTCTCCCCCTCCACCCATGCTCTTGGACTCGCTCTCTCTCTCTCTCAAATAAATAAATAAAGTCTTTTTAAAAAAATTTTAAAAATGAAATGCTAGCTGATGTATTGTAGGTGGGAGTGAAAATTGACACAACCTTTCGAGAAGACAACTAAATGAATCATCTAAATTTCAAATGCACATTCCCTTGGACTGTCGGTTCTACTGAAGTACTCTCATTTGAGAAGCCAGACATGTTTACAGAGATATCCTTTGCAGTGTAAAGTGTAATCAGTAACAAAGAGATCAGAAACGATCCAAATATCCATTGATGGAGGACTAGCTAGAGAAATTACGGTGCACTCAAGTGACGGAATGCTACACAATCTTGGAAAATAATTTTTAGAGTGAGCCAAGTTCCAAATAAATTGCTAAGTGAAGTGTGCATGTGTGTGCAAGTGTGTGTGTGTGTGTGTGTGTGTGTACATAAAAGTATCTCTGGAAAGATATCCTAGAAACTGTTGAGAGTGGTGATCAGAAGAAGAGGGGTTATATTCTTATATATTGTTTGTGTATCTTTTTACCATATTCATTTTGATCTTTTGAAAATGGCAGCTAAGTTGTAGAAAATTTTGTTTAAAAAACCTTCAAAGAGAAAAAAAGTATCTACAGTTAAGTGTTTGCCAAACTTCTTAGTTATCCTTCTCTACTCCAACTCTCTGTCCCCACGCATACTGCTACTGCCCCATTTCACATCCATGATGGACATGGTTAACTGATCCCAGCCTCATTACCACTGAGCCCAGATACAGACATATCCTTCTTAGCCCAGACAGCCTAGCAACTACTATGTATTCATAAGGTTGGTAAGAAAGGAGAAAGCTTTTCCATCTCTATCCATCCAGGGAGCACTGGACCAAAGGGAAGTCTTTGGAGGTTACTGTCTCTTCCAAGGTCTACTGGAGGCTCTGGCCTCCAGTAAGCAAACCGTGAAAACGCTGGACCCAGTCTGGCCATTCACAGTCTAGCCTAGCCTGCTCACTGATGCCGACCTTTCTGCTCCCTCTGGAGTGGTGCCAGTCCATTCCTGAAACTCCTAGAGAGCCTGTAAGCACGGTAAGATCTCAGCAATGCCTTCACCAACAGAGCCACGTACTTCCGCTACTTCAATGTGCTCTTGAACCAGGGTCTGGGAGGGGATGTGAGATTATGCACACCTCCCACAGGCTTTCTGCTGATGCCTCCCGTCGGGTCCTGGGACCACACTTTGAATTGCAGGCCTCAGAGCAGGGGTTCTGAAATGTTAGCTGCAATCAGAACCACCTGGAAGGTTCCACAAAACACGAATTACAGAACCCACCCCCAGAGTGACTCATTCAATATGTCTGAGATGGGGTCTGAGAGTTTGTATTCTTCACAAGTTCCCAAATGGTCTGGAACAGAAGGGTGCTGTTCTCAAACATCTTGGAGAAAGTTTCTCCAGCAGCACTCATGGTCTATCCTCCAGGAAGCCCGTAGAATGAAAACAGCAGAGGACTCGGTAACATTAGACACACGTGATTGAAAACCTTCGTCTGTCACCCTAGGAATGTTCCCTCGGGAAAGCCACTTAACTGTTCTGAGCCTCTGAGCCACTATCTGTGAAATAGGCTCAGCAGTGCCTCACCTCACAGAGCTGATGTCAGGACACAGGGAGCAAATGCAAGTAAAGGGCTTAGCAAAGGGCCTGTCATACTGTAGTTCCTTTTCCCACTTGGCCTTGGGGCACGCATCCCACCATCCCAAGCATCTGTAGGAATATTGGGTAAATCCCTTATATGGGTTCAGTGCCCCCAGGCAGACCTCCAATCTAGAGCCTGCTCACAGTTAATATTTACAGTTGTCCTTGGTGCTAACGTGGCAACAGCAGCCAAGATTTCCCCTCAGAGTCATCCCATTGCCCCAAACCGGTGCGCCCGTGAAGTGGTCTCCGGCTTCCTCCGGAATTTAGATAAGGGTATTTCCAAGTAACTGAGCCTTCACCCTCTAAGAACCACAGCTTGAATCTCCAACAAGCCGTCTCCCCAGTTCACTCTGTGTGTTATCAAGCTTCCCAGGGAAACTACGCACTTCCACGCTCCCTGCAGTAGAGGCGACACGACGTAAGTTATATTTGCTAACATGACTCAGGATCATTACTGGAACATCAATTAGTGCGTCTAATGGAACCGCTCTGACAGTCTTCTTACTCTCGGATCCACTAGCCCCATGAGTGCTCTTTATTTCACGCTCTCCTTAAGTCAGTTTTTCCCTTGGATCTCAGATTGGACAACCTATGTTTTAAAACAAGTATCTGATGGATCCCTGGCTCTACTTGTTTACTAACTCATCTATTCTAACTTGGAGCCAAGTTTGTAACTGTCTTGGTTTCCTCTGAGTTTCACATGCACTTGACTCCTGCCACAGAGAGAGGGGAGCTATCGCTAAGTGGTGGGAGAATATGTCCTCCCATGATCAACAATCCCCATCTGCAAGCACTCTTGGATTCCTTCTCCAGGATGCTTTTCACTCTTTTCATTTCTACAGGCTTGGTTTCAGTCACCTAGTACTGCTTTCACAACCACCTGCCTCCAGGGGTCAACTTCCTGCTCCAGGGTTTTCTCCTGCTTGCTGTTAACAGCACATTGCCAAGCACGTTAGAACTGTGAGTCAAGTAAGAATCAGTAAGCTCTGAAAGGGAGGTTAGGTGTTTCCTAAGAAAAAAGTGCATGCATTTTGGTTTGGTTCATGCCTATCTGGATGGTCCCAAGGCCTGACTCCTTGCATCCACTCATAGGTTGCATAGCTCATGTGCTAAAAAAACTTACTCTCTAAGTATTAGTCAAAACACCTTTGCAGTACAGGTTATTTTTATTCCTCTAATGCCCACACAAGGGAGAAATACACTCTCATCCTTAGAAGGGATACAGATCAGCTATTCAACCGAGCATGTGAGAGATGCAGAAGCAGAAGTTCAAGGTGAAAATAAATGGCTTGCCGAAGATCTCACAACTATTTAGAAGAGATCCTGGACTCTCTTGTATAGCTCCCCATTCCCCTGCAGTTTCAGGACCCAGTCTGAAAACAGATACCCTGTGTGATCTGCACTATACCGTCCCACCAGACCTTAGAGGAACCAGGAATTACCTTCTCCATGTCCGGGAGATGGCGAAACAACCCAAAATTGTAAGGTAAGTTATCCAAAGTCAAATAGAAGTCATGGGTCAGGACAGAGCTTGGAATCAGGGGTCCTGATTCCCAACCTTCTCCAATCTCCATACATCCTAGGTTCCTCTTTCCATCTCATCAACCGCTTCGCAGAGAGGGATTCTATATATTTGAGAAGGGAAAGCCAGGGGTGGAGCTAGTCAGGAAATAGCAGGACCTCTGGAAGAGCCACTGGAGAAGGTCAAGACCAATCTGCCACTTCACTCACGTCCTTGTCAACAGCCGGACACTTTCTCAGTCCCTGGGGACTTGCTTGGCCATGGGAAATGATTCAAAGTAAAGGACCCAGGAGGCTTAGGACTTCACACAGTTCTGCTGATGGGTGCTGAGAAGTTATCTTCTCCCCGCGACGAAGCCAGAAATGAACAGGAGTCCATCAGTCTTCAAGGTCGACCTTCTCAAAACCCAGATTATTGCGATAGCCTCCCCTCTTGTCTGTCTGCCTCCCCTCTCTCTTCTCCAATTTATTGTCCACACTACCATGAGAAATAAGCTTTCTAAATCATATGCTCAAAAATCTTCAATAACGTTTTGTTGTTTATTTAAAAAAAAAAAAAAGAGGCTAAACCCTCTATCAGGTACCAGAAGACATGCACATATGTAAGCCACCGGGCTTTTCATTCCTCAGTTGTCCTCTGTATAGCTCATGCCAACCTCCTCTAGGAGAAGTCCCTCAAAGGCACTCCATGCTTTGTTACCTGGGACCCCTGAAAGGCGGTTTTCTCTGCTGCAACGTCTTCTCCCCTTCGAGCCAGAGCCCCAAATCCTACCGATGCTCCCAGATCGGGAGAAAATGCCCAGAAGCACTTGCTGCCTCTTCCAAATCCCTTCATATTTTATCTGTCCCTCTTTCCAGACATTTATCACACTGTGTTCGGTATCACTATTATTTATAGAAATGTCAGATCTCAACTTACAGACTATTTTTTTAAAAGTAAGATCCTCTTCTGCTTTATTTTTACATCCTTTGCAGGATTTAGTGGTGCCCCAATCACAGGAGATTTATTGGGGCAGAGTAAGAACTGTGTGGAATTTTCAGTCACAGGAGCTTGGGTTCAAATCCTGTCCCTGCTCCCCGCTAGTGGCTCGTTTACCCATGCCCGCCCTCCGTTTCCTCCTCCGAAGGAAGGCAACATCTCCTTTGCAGAGCTGTGAGGTAAACTAGTGAGGAGTAAAGATATCTGATATAGGATTTGGGATAAATTATTAGATAATAAGTAAATGGGTCCATTAAATAATATTTGGGGAGAAGAATGAATTATTTGGGAGAATGTATGAGACAGAGACGCAGTTGCATTGGAGTGGACAATTGGGAGACCTCTTCTGATCAGTTTGAGAGAGCCTGAGGAATGGTGCCCTTCCCTTCGTCCTTTCTTACTCAAACAGGACAGTGTTCCCAGACAGGAAATCTTTGTCACCCTCGCCGCCCCTCTGATCCTGTCTGTACTTCTTCTGGTTTGGGACAATGCCTTTGTGGTCCCCCTCCTTCCCCCAGGATCCTTTCCCTAAACCCCAGGCTTCGAGGGCTTAAATATGGCCTCCAGATGGCTCTGAGAAGGAGGGGGTGGCCCCACCCCTCCATCCCCCTCCCACATGCCCGCCCGCCGCACCCACCGAGCCCAATGAGAAACAGGTGATTGCAGAGGGTACTGGGTGAGACTTTGATCTGCCGGCTGCACAGAAGCCAGCTGAGCCAAGAAGGAGTAGTGTCAGATTTATTGCAGCCCTGAAAAGTACAGATATTAGGTTGGCTGTAGCTCACTGACCTCTTCAGGCTTTCCATTTTGGTCAGAGATTTATTCCCTCCTTGGCTTTTCTAATTCCCAGGGATCTGTGCCTTTAACATTTCTGCTCAAGCCCCCCGCCCCCATTCACAAGGACTTCCTGTTTGCCGAGACCACAGATAAAGAAGACACAAACCACAGAACACCAACACTATGTAATTTTTTTGTTCCCGACTCCTTAATTTCTCAGCCTTCCTAGGTGTTCTGTCAAGATGCAGTCTGAAAGTCTAGACCGAGAGATATCTATGATAGAAAATGTACATCAGTATTTCAAGTCCTCTGAATTTATTCTAGCCACTTGACAGTTGCTTGGAGATACAATCTCAATTTTTGCAATGGCCCCTTCAGCGAGATATTTATGGCAGATACAACTGTAATTATTTACCTGTAACAAAGTCCAGGTCTGTCTGCTTCAGGTGATTCGGGCAGCAGAGGGACAAGAAGAAAAGATTGATCTTCCTCTTGTCCAAAAGTTGACCTTTTGCCCTCAGGTCCCTGCCCCACGCCTTATAAAAATGCTGATGCACAGAGCACACGGGCCGTGTCCCGTCCTCTTACCGATACTGACTGATGTTGAAATGGGCGGACCCAAAAAATAAACCCAGGCAGGATGGCCTGGCGAAAAGACGCGTTTGGTGAGCTCCTTAAAGACAGCCAGGGGTGTGTTTCATTTTCCCTGTTTTCTGATTCCAGTTTACAGGGGAATAAACTCCCAAGCAGTATTTAGAGCTCTGACTGTTTCCTGCAAACAGATGCAAATTAATACATGACAGTGAGCATTGGCCCCCAGCATAGTCCCCTGCGGCGACCCTGCGTGTCTTCCAAAGCTGCAGTCCGGCAAGAGAGCTTCTTGCCAGCCCCGTTTGGGTCCTCCTTGGCTGGTGATGTCTGTCTCCGGTCTTTCCAGTCCCGTTTTACTTTTACCAGAAAAGGTTTCCCAAAGTCATTGCTCAGTTTAAGGACAGACACAGTTTTCAAAAAATGCTTTTGGAAAATCATAATCCATCTTTAAAAGGCAAGGGCTTGGCAACACAGACCACATCCAGAAGCCTGAGCTGTGAATCCTGGGACAATTCCAAAGAGAAGGCAAAGATTTTTTTTCTTTTTTTCTTCCTGAGCTAAAACAGCGATAAGGGACTAAATGTATCACCTGTCTCAGGGACTTTTCTGCAACACCAGCATCCACTTGAAAGAGTATAAAAATTCCTCTATGTGTGTAAAAACAAACCAACCAACCCATTTCAGCTACGTTTATTTATATCCTTAACTAGTGTGCTTTTGTTTTGGCTGTTGTCACTCGTCCTCTCTTTGGAGGCTCTGGGAAGGAAAGGCATTTGTGTGACGTTCGGCGCTGCGTGGTGGTGGCAGTGAGATTTCCGTCCCTTGGCTCTTCTCCTGGCATTTACATGGTTCAGAATCTTCTCGCCATCACACTGAGACGCCCGAACTGCCGCGTGGTTTCAACATGCAGACACGGCCCTCCAGCTTGCCTTTCTCAATATGATGGTGAAAAAATTCTGCTGAATTTTTTTTTCCTTTTCAAAATAGAACATGCACCCTGGAATGTTCGTGAATACCTCCAAAGGGAAAGCCAGCAAGGACCACCTAGAATCAAGTGATTGACTTCTTTCGGGGACTGTTCTCCCTAAGCTTCCAGTCAACAGATTTGCAATGAGGTGAATGTATCGGTTTTATTCGGCATTACAGGACGCTCACCTTTAGATCTTCTGGAAAAGTCTTTGTGCGAATCCCTTTCAACAGCTGTGCTTCTTCTCATTAAGTGGATGTCTGTCTGCCGTGCTTCGTTGTTGTCAATTATTGATATTACTGCTTCTCCAATTTGTTACTATTTTTTCTTCCGGACTCTTCATACAGGAGCAGCCTGGAGAATACAGAAGGGAGCACTCGCTGTCTCCATCCAAGGAGACAGCAAGTATTCCCCAGATCAGCTCTAGATAAAGCCAAGGTCTGGGCCCTGGACAGGGCCTGTCATGACAGGTGCTCTTTGGGGTCCTACTGTGGAGGGATCTACCAGGCTTCTGCACTGTTGAGTTAGAGGGTCTCCCTCTAACTATCCAGAGACAGAGGCTTCCCTTGGGGTCCCACCGGGGAAACCAGCTGGGTTGACTCTTTCAGCCATAGGCCCTCCAAAATCTTGCTCAGTCTCATGTCAGAACAAGATCCGAGTGGTTTTCTGTCCCTCCCCCCTCAACTCTGGTGCCTCAGTGAGTTTATCCCAGCTCTCTGGCCCTTGCATGATGGCCCAGGGGCTGCTCCTGCCTTTCTAAAGAAAGTCATCGCAGATCTCAGTAGTATATCACAGGCCCTGGGCTGAAACTCGAGCTGAAGAGGCGCCTGGCCCCTTCTGCAGGCAAAACTAACCTTCACACCGCAACCACCCAGTACCATCATAAGATCTCTGTTCCTTGTAGCACGTATTCCAGAAGCTGGCCCAGGCTGAGCTTGTGTTGACTAATATTATGGATGTATACAAACATGATTACACCGAAAGAAAAGGTAGTAATATTTATTGTTGCGAATGGAGAAACTATGCAGTGCCCGGCACCGTGCCCGGTGAGGGAAACCAGCTTCCCCAAGACTGCACGGCAAGGGGGTCTCATTGCTGGGTTTCAATCCCCATCCGCTGACATCAAAGCCCTTCGCCACTCTGTCCAGGCCAGAAATCTTTGGAATTATCTAGACTTGTTTTACAGATGAGGATCCCACGACCTTGAGAAGGAACGTTGGGTGCCCGTTGGTTCTACAGTTTGTTGGTGACAAAATCGAGCCTCCAATATCTGTTCAGGGCCGAGCACTTGGGAGCCACTGAAAATAAGACACAGTCTGTAAATGGCAGGAGTCTAGGATTCCAGGAAGGGAGCAAACCCTGCGTCAAATGAGCAACCATGTGTTCTCCCGGGCACTCTGGGTTTTCCACCGTGTTCTGCGCGCTCCGTAGTTCCCTGTTTCCCCGGCCTGAACACTTGCCAGCCTGTTTGTACTAGAACAGCGCGTTCCCATGAACTCCGGAAAGCAGGAAGCACTGCCAATTCACCCCAAGCAGGAGTTCCAAGCTGGCCTGGGGACTTGTCAGTCAGTGATCAATTTGCCCTTCACCGTCACTGCAGCCTTTAGGAGATTAGCCAGCCCGGGACAGGTGGATCTGGTTTCCAAGCTCAGATGGCCGGTGACTCCTTGGAGCCTCTCTGGAGGGTGGGCCCGGAGAAGGGAGAAGCTACTATAGGCCTCAAAGCCCCAACAAACCCTCCCCCACCCCCGGCTGGGGCGGGCACCAGACAGTCAGACACCCTAGCTGAACCGATTTGGCACACTCGCGAGCAGCTGACGTTGCTCCCCATTTTCCACGGTGCGTCTTGAGAAGCTGGGGGCCTAAGCCCTCCTGGGTGGCAGGGTGGGCACTCGGAGCTGACGGACTTGCTATCCTTGTTAAGCCCTCAGGAAGTAGGAAGCACACGCCCTCATCTTGCTTGTACAGCCCATTTTTCCCAGAAGCTTTCACAGCCATTCGCTTCCAGAGACGCTCTGCTTCCAAAAGCACCATCAGTATATTCGAAAAGGGATTTGGCCAACGTGGCAGGAAGGACCCAGAGGAGAGATGAGTGCCTGTGTATCATGCCATCAGTTGGCCAAATGGGCACAGGGCTGCCTTTCCTTCTCTTGCAGTGTTCTTTCTAGGAAAGCTTCCCCTCTTCGAGCTGTTCTGCTGTCTGTAGGATTATGCAGACAGCCTGATTAAGATTCTTCAGTGGCTCCCTGTCACCTGCATGATTTGCACAAACTCCTTACCCCAGCATATGAGTGCTTCGTGACCGTTTCCCCCACCTCCAATTCCCTGAACACCCCAGGGGACTCAGTGTCTCTGTACTTTTGCATAACTTATTCCTGCCTTTTGTCATGACTTCCCTTCCCCTATCTACCTGGAGAACTCCTATTCATTCTTCAAAACCTCACCCAGGCGTTATGAGCTCCTCTCTGCCTATCCTTGAGGCAGGCTCCTTCTGGATCACTTCCTAACTTTGTACATCTGTGAGTTCAAAGCCCACATACGTAGAGGGCTCTCTCCCTGTCATTAGGCTGAAAGACTGTTCTTATGGTAACATTTGGAACCCAAAGCATGGCGCAGTGCCTGACATATAACACACACTAAATAACAGCTTGCATCCTTGGCCTGTAAAGAGGATTCCATTGGCACGAATCTTCTGAGGAGTTTGGCCCAGGAACTGGGGAAGGGAAATACTCTATCATGCTTCTCTACTTCGGGCCCAAGAGGCTTAGCATGGCATTGTTGTGGGGACGACAGACTGGGACGGAGGCTGGCTCCTGGCAACGTCGAAGGCTTCTCTGACCTTCATTCCTGAGCTCTGCGATTACAAATGGCATCTCTTGTGGAGTAGCCTAGGTCCTGGATGCAGAGCCAGGCGCCCAAGCCCATCCCCCAGCTGGGTCTGTCTCAGTCCACATTTGGCGCTATGTGGCTCCAGGTGCACATCAAACATGGCGGCCACAGTAGATGGACCAACCTTCATGGTCTGAACTTCCAGGCTGACGTGCTTCCTCCTGACCCTGGAATCACTGCGCATTTCCTAAATTCCTCCGGTTCTGCTCCTTGATTTGTCCCACCCATTGACATCCACTATCTGGTACTACCTGTGATTTCCGTCCATTCTTTCTTTCCATTCTGTCTTTCTTTCAAATCTCCCTCTCTCTCTAGGCCATGTAATCACGGACGGTTTATGATCTTGCTTAAAGGGATAGCCCTGGGATAGACCACCCTCTGTATTTTCTCATCCCAGGGCAGCTTGGGCTGGGCATGATCCAATCTAGCAAAAAGCTTAGAAACCATGCTCAAACTCTAAATTGAGGGTCTCCACAGCTATTACAGCCTTGGAGACTGAACCCCAGCTCGGCCTTCCTCAAGCTCTTTTGGCATCATCCACCAACATCTAGGGATTAGTAAAGCGAAACACCCCATTTGGGGTCTGGGTGTCTCAGATGTTTCCTGCTGCCCAGGGAAGATTTCCAGCCTGGGCGAAGGTCCACCAAGTCTGAGAAATTTGTCTGAATCCATCAAAGTCATATTGGGACATAAAACTCAAAACCTCTCTCCCCAGCAGGAAGGCCCCACTCTGCCAAGACAGCAGCATGCTCTGCCATCAGCAATAATTGCCAACAAGAATGGAAGAGCCGTGGGAGATGAAAAAAAATTTTTAAATTATTCAGCCACCCCAAATCGTCTGTGGTCATGATACGGGTGTCAGGTAGATGTGGGGATGAGACCTACTTAGCCACCCACCCACACTGTCGAGTTCTAGAATTCTTATCTTTCACCCACTCCATGCTGTCCCTGGGCTATTCCTTTCTCAGCCTCGCTAAAATTAACTCCTTTGTGTCCTTGGCCATTTTGAAAGCCATTAAGCAGTAGAAGGGCACCAGAGAAACAAAGGGAAGAGAAGAAATATTTATATTTGTCATTGTATTGTTCTTGAGCTCCCAGGAGAAATAGTCCCAGGTACTGTAGAATTATCTTGACCTATTTTATTTTATTTTTTAAAGACTTTATTTATTTATTTGCGAGAGAAAGGGAGAGCACAAGCAGGGGGAGGAGCAGAAGGAGAGAGAAAAGCAGACTCCCCACTGAGCAGGGAGCCCGATATGGGACTTGATCCCAGGACCCTGGGATAATGACCTGAGCCAAAGGCAGACACTCAACTCACCAAGCAATGCAGGCACCCCGATCTTGAGCCATTTTAAGTGGCTTAAAACATTGTTGTTGAAAGACATCTCTTTCTTTGACAACATATGGGCACCGGGGACATGAACATTAAACCAATGTCATCCCTAGACAGGAAAACCCACCTGAATCCATCATTGACTCTGCCTTGTGGTCCACCAGAGCTAGATGCTGGGGGTTGGGATATGGGATGGAAGGAGGTGAACAAAAAGAAGTAGACCAAGCCCATTTGATGAAGTCAGGGTCCACCTGGGAAGACAAACAAGAAAGTATGAAAAAGCCAACAAGTATGGCATCAACAGGCATTTTGGAGTTCAATGATCCGCACCCCAACAAGCTTTGTCGAAGAGGGGACACCCCTGGGAGGGCTGGGCACTGAGCTCCACAGGATCTGGCTTTAGAGGGAAGAAAGACAGGGCCCCGGTACAAGCTATGGAATCAAGTTGCCAGGCCCATGAGGGATGCCAGAGAAGGCACTCAGCAAGGCCTCAGGCCTGATTATTCTGTCCTCTGTCACTGGCACCGTTGGGGTGTTTGCCACGGACACTCTTCTCCTATGGCCAAGCTAGCCTCTGCACTTTACCTCTTCTATTTGTTTATGTTTTGGTTGAATTAATCAATGAATGGGTGAAGGAGCAGACTCTTGATTGGTGAGTAGGCGCTACATGGGAATAGGAAAAAAGATGCCCCTGGCAGAGCCCCTATCCAGGAGATGACGTAGTTGGTGAAGTGGGAATATTCCATGTGGGACCTAGGAGGGTCAGGACTGGGGGGCTGGGCAAGGCCCCCAACCTGGAAGACCTTATAGGCTTTGTTACATATTTTAGCCACTTCCAGGAAATACAGAAATATTTGCTGTGTTTTTATTTAGTGTATCACCTGTCTTTACAAATATCAGCAAGAAGGTGGGATTTCCAAGTTGGTTTTGATGGGTGAGGGAACAGAGAGCAGACAAGGATTCCCCTCTTTGAACACAAATCCCAAGCAGTCCCCAAGTTTTGGCATTGGCGTTTCTCTGTGCCTATGCATGATTCTCTAGATGTAGAGCTAGTGTGTTCAAGAGGACACATCAGACTTGGAATTGGGCTTCCCTCCCTTCTCTCCCCCCACATGACTCCAACCAGGGCTCTGTGGCCTGGTTTCCAGTCCCTGGCTCTCTCCTCATAGTCTTTCTTCCTAGGAGGCAGGACAATACGTCTGGACTCAGAGCATCTCTTTCAACCTGGTGGCTCTTGGCTGCCCTCAGTTCTGAAGTTCTCTCTGCAATTCCCCAGGCAGGGGGTGATGCCTGCTGGGGCTCCGGGGTAGGCTCATGGGTTTGCTGTCCAGTTTGGCACTGATTTGCAATCTGCAAGTTAACAGACGCTCAGACTGCTGGCAGCTGGCTGAGTGAGAAGTGACTCTAAGATAAGAGAGCCCCTCTCCAGTATTTACAACCGAGCTGGGAGAGGCAAGACAGCCTCCTGAGGCCTCAGCCAGGTCTGGAGCGGAGGAGTCATCAGTGGGTGGGTGGTCCAGGGTCCTGGGGTGAGCGACACATCCCAGCCAGAGGAGGAGAGCCCTGTGCTCTCTTCCTGGCTCCCACCAGAACCAGCAGTATGACTCTGGGCCACTTATTTCCTCTTACTGAGACTTTTTTGCCATGAAGTGGAGACAGTCATTTGAGCCTTGCTCTCAGCTCCAATTATCAGAAGATCAAATGAGATGGCATCTGGGAGGGGACAACATAGGAGTTTAAAGCTTCATGAGAGTGTGCTGGAGAACAAAGACGGACAGGGAAGGCTCCCTCTGAGGGGCTCTCCGGACGACTGCCCACGTGGCACTGGGCCACTTACTAGGATTTCAAGAATTAGCCATCTTCAGGATGACATGTTTGGGCCAATGGATATTAAGACATGCATGAAATAAAACCTGCGATCTGTGGCCTTGATTGTTTAGATATGGCTAAGGTGCAAATGTAAATGAATGTGTTTCAAGCACTGATGTGGCAAATGTCGCAAAGATGCTCCTGAACTCCTGTGGTTTGGGGATCACGGGCTGGGGGCTGGCATGGGAGGGGGGGTTGCTTTCCGTCTGCATTTCATTCAATCTTCCGTCTTCTGGCAGAGGCATTACTGTCGGCATTCCCTGGCTGGGTGGACCTCGCCCTTGCTGGCTCCATGGTGACATGAGCAAATGGGATTGGAGAAGGAAGGACCTCAGCCGGCCAGGTGTGCTGAGGTCGCACCCAGCTCCCAAACCCCAGAGTGTGTGCTTCTCCCACTACACCCAATGACCCTTGTTTCCTTGTGGGCATCTGCCCCAGGATCAGGTTCGTGATGGACTCTTTTTTTTTTTTTAAAGATTTTATTTATTTATTTGACACATGGAGACCACAAGTAGGCAGAGAAAGAGGAGGAAGCAGGCTCCCTGCTGAGCAGAGAGCCCCATGATGGACTCTTATATGCTCTCTTATGTAACCTTCACGGCAACCCTCGGAAGTGATGGGCAGGGGCACTGTTGTTATAATGACGTCACAGATATGGAAGGTTCTGGAAAAGAAAAGAAGGGAGGGAGGGAGAAAAGCAAGTCACACAGACAGCTAGCGGCAAACCTAGGCCTCCGAGGCAGATCGCATGACCCTATGGGCATTCCCGGTTGATCCAGTTTGGTTCTTGGGAGCTTTATTCGTGTTGCTGGTTTCCCTCCTGGGAGCAGGGGCTGAGGGGGGTATCTTAAAATTAGAGGAGTAGAAAGGACACATTTAAGTCATTCCTTCTGGAAAAACAAATAACTAAAACCCTCTGAATAAAGTCAAGTTCTGGGGGAACGACTGAAGGTGGGAGACGGTTTTGAGACTGGAGGTTGTTTAAGAATCCCAAATGGAAGGCAGCAGAATGTCGTGATGGGCAATGTGCCCCTGCAGACAGCGGAGAACCAGAAAAGTGTAGCCCGGGGCGAATCCTGCCTTAGGAGGCAGCTCACTGCAGGACACAGGGATGTTACCTGCACCCAGGACCTTGTCATTCACATCCCAAGAATGGGTTTACTAATCCCACCGAGCAGAGATAAGACATTTGATTCTTTGATTAAACCTTTCTTTTTTTTTTTTTAAAGATTTTATTTATTTATTTGACAGAGAGAGAGATCACCAGTAGGCAGAGAGGCAGGCAGAGAGAGAGGGGGAAGCAGTCTCCCTGCTGAGCAGAGAGCCCGATGTGGGGCTCGATCCCAGGACCCTGAGATCATGACCTGAGCCAAAGGCAGCAGCTTAATCCACTGAGCCACCCAGGCACCCCTGATTAAACCTTTCTGTGTTCCGGGTTTTCTTTTTCTTCACCATTCTTATAAACGCCTGACATATTACATAGTGAGTTTTCGATGTCTTCTTCCAGAACACAAGCAGCCGGAGAGCAGAGATTTTGCCCTAGGGAAGAGAGAAGGCCCAGCCCCAGATCAATGACATTCACCATAGATAATCAGTAAACACTTGTTGACCAATGGCCAGAAGGAATGATAAAGGAAGGAATGCTTGCCCTACACGGGTCAGGAAGGGATTCTGTCTCTTGCTCACTTGCACATCCCAATACCCAGCACAGAGCCTCTAAGTAATAAGCTTTTAATAAATGTCCATTAAACAAATGCAAATCAGAGAAACGCAATTATCATTAGGTTTCACTCATACGTGGACCTTAAGGAATATGCAGAGGACAGGAGGGGGTTGGGGGTGGTGCGGTGGAAACTGAATGGGACAAAATCAGAGAGGGAGACAAAACAAATGAGACTCTTGACTCCGGGAAAACAAACTGAGGGGTGCAGAAAGGGAGGTGTGTGGCGGGATTGGGTAACTGGGTGATGGGCATTAAGGAGGGTACGTGATATGAGGAGCCCTGGGTGACAGACTAATGAATCATTGAACATTAGATAAAAAGCTAAGGATGTACTTATTATACCTTGGCTAATCAAATTTCAATTAAAAACAACAACAACAACAACAAATGCAAGATAGGGGAAAGCATTTTGTAAACAGCAGGGGCCCAAAGGCAGGAAAGTGTAAGCTCTACAAATCTGAGAACCCTATCCCACCAACTAGTCATCCCAAAAGGGAAAGGGAAATTGCAGCTGCCCACTCAACCCACTTGGTTGTGACTCCTGACTTCAGTCAACCGACTGGTTATCTTAAAAACAACTGGCACAGAATCCCTTAGTAAGAGTCACTCCTAAGGATGAATTCAGCTTCCAAATCAGTGTGCCCATGGAGACACAGACTCTAAGCCAAAGGCCAAATTACAAAGGTCTACCCGGAGCCCAAGGCCTGCCAAGAGAGGAACCAGCAAGGGCCCATTAGACCTCTAGAATGATCTCTGTGCTAATAATCTAAGCTACCATTAGTGACTTAAAGCAGAGAATTTTTTCAAATGTTAGAATGCATATGATTTTTATCTTGACTTATCCCTGTAATCACTGGTCCTGATTAAAGGCTTCTGCAGCAAAGACGGATGGGTTCGAACACTAAGTACATGGTAATTGTTCACCTCTTAAACGCTGCTTCTCCCAACACATTCTTCCTCACTCTTCCATTTAAAGACCAGCAATTGCTGTTCTTCAACTATTTGTCTTTGACTATGCGAAAAATACCAGAGCTGGGTTGGAGGGGAATGGTAAAAAATAATAATAATTCTAACAACCTCCACTCTTCCTGACTAAGGAAGTTAAGCAGTTAAGAGGGCTGTTACAAATTTTTTTTTCAATCAAGAGTCAAATATTTGAAAATATGCCAAAACATGTTGGTGCTTGTTTCTCTATAAATACGCAGGACAAGATAGTCATCAGAAAGGAAACGTCAGGGTATCATTCGCTTTGTTCCTCTCGATCTGGCTAATGCCAAATAGGCTGGCATTCCCAGGGCACCCCTGTAGCATGCAATTCCCCAAGTTCCATCATGGATGGAACCACCAAGGATGGCCCACAGTGGCCATCCCGACCTGGGTGTCATCTCCCTCAGCAGGCCAGCCCTCAGTGGTGTGACATACTTTCAAATATTTTTGGGCTAGCTCTGATCTCAGGCTCCAGTTTAAGAACAAAGTGTGTTTTCAGAGAGCAACACGAGTTCCTTGTGACGGATGGAGGTGGGGAAGGTTTTCTCTAGGAGCAAATCTTGAACTTCAACAGCTCTCATCCTATCAGCAGCATCTTAAAGAACCCCTGCCAACAGTGTCTATCTTTGTGTAAATCTAGATGTTTCGCTTTCAAGCTGGCCTAAAGCAAGACAAGTCTTACTTCAGGAAGCGTGATGTTCAAGGCCCCCCACAGTCCACCTTCAGGCTCATGGCTGGCATTTCTCCAGTGAGAACCTACTGACTAATCACTCTTCCCCAACGCTCCATTAGATCACCTGCCTCAGTGTCCCCGCTCCTTGGAATGGCCTCCCTCCGTCTCTCTGCTTGTCAGGGCTCTGCTTGCTCCCTGAAGCCCATGTAAATGTCATCGTCTACCCCAAGTGTTTCCCAGTAAACCCAGTTGCGGGCAATCGGGCCTCATTTTTTCGCTTCTGGGTCCGCTCATGCACTCAGAACAGGGGGGCGGTGGGGGAGGGGGCTTGTGTGTGAAGCACCAGGCCCCGTGTCTGTCTGCTTTCCCCAACTGTGAGCTACAAGAGGCCAAAAATGGTGTTTTTGTTCCTGATATCCCAACACCTGGCATGCAGCAGGGTTAGGGTTTGCTGGCTGAATCTGAATTCTGTTCTTGGTCCTCATGCTGCCTGTTAGAGCCTCAGGAAGATGGTATCTGTTTTCTTTCACCTGAAAGCCTTGTGACCTTCCTTTCCAAACACAACTCTCCCACTTTCTTCCACCTCTCCTGCCACGCCATTTCTGGCGGGGTCGTGGGTTATAAACAGGCCTGGATTCAAATCCAGACTCCCTAGCCACTTGTTCGTCATGTAACTTTATCAAGACATTAGTCAGAGCACCCCTCACTGGGAAGTGTCTCCCGCACCTCAGAGACTTTTGGCACGTGTGACCCTCCACCCCTTCCCTCTTCTGCTCACACCCAGGGGCCTCCTGTTCAGCCACTATTCTCTGGAAGGAGCCCTGGGCTCCCAAGGTGCCTGGAGAATTGGTAGGGCAGTCTGCTTCCGTGTCCCTTGGTGGTTACCTGGCACTGTTCGCCAGTCTTATTAGCTCAGGGAGAGCTTGAGGTTTTAATCAAAGGCTGCCTTAAAGCATTGACAAACAAAGCTCACCAGCACCCAGCTGCCATTAAATGTTAGTGTTAGATGATGGCTTTTGAGTCGGGGGACTGACAGTTCTGATAAAACCAAAGATGAAGGGGGAAATGTGGCGGGAAGATAGCCCAAATTCACCCTGCCGGTGTGGGCACAGCCGCTCACTCTGGAGAGGTGGCTTCCAGACCAGGCTCTGTAACTGAGGAGCCTGTGGCCCTGATCAGGTCACTTTGCCTCTCTGAGCCTCCACGTGCTAAGAGCCCCTGCCTCCTCTGACAACTGTGAGGGTTAATCCGTGCAAAGCACTTAGTACAGTGCCTGACAGGTAGAGGAGAGGACAGCCAATAACGTCATCGTGAGAAGTGAGACGGGGTCAGTGGAAGACGCGGCAAGTCTTGTGATAGTGTCTTTCTGTGCTGAAGTCCCCATTACCCTCCCAGAGTGCCCAGGCCAGACACCCAGACCATTCCTGACTTGTTTCTCTTCCCCTGGCCTCCATCCCTCCCATACTCTACCCCCGAGGCCTTCAAGTCCTACTGGTTCTACCTCCCTAAGATCTGCCTAGCTTGCCTCCTGCCCTCAAGTCCGCTGCCACCACCCGGGTTCAAAGCCAGAACCCTTTGCCCTGAGATAACACACAGGGCCGTGAACACCTGTCAGAGGTCAAAAGTCAACACAGGCATTGCTTCTTCTCGTGGCCTCCGGGGCCCTGTCTCGGGCCTCCTCCTTCTTCCTCTTGGTGCCCTGGTGGCCAGTACCGCAACCTGTCCTTTTCTATTCACTTCGGGTGCTGGAGTGGTCTTTTCTACTAGATTAGACCGTCACAGTGCGCCTCATAGAGTAGGTAAGTGAAGACCGTGGATGAGTGAATGAACACTCTACAAGCCCTCAGTACCCTCTCCATCCTGCAACCAGAGTGATCTTTTTATTTTTATTTTTTTTAAAGATTTTATTATTTGACACAGAGAGAGAGACAGGGAGAGAGGGAACACAAGCAGGGAGAGTAGGAGAGGGAGAAGCAGGCCTCCCGCTCAGCAGGGAACCCAATATGGGTCTCCATCTCAGGAACCTGGGATCGTGACCTAAGCTGAAGGCAGACGCTTAACCCACTGAGCCACCCAGGCGCCCCCAAAGCGATCTTTTTAAAAACAACTCTGATCATGTCACCCTCCTGTTAAAATCCTTGTGTTTCCCCATAGTGATTAGGTTGTATTCTAAAATGCTTAGCCCATCCCAAGATGCACGCTCCCTGCCTAGGACCATCTCTGTCCCTTACCTGTGTTTTTATGCAAGGTGCTTGCCACACCGAAACCCCCTCCCCACCCCACCCCCCACCAACAGGCTCCAAATAGCCCTGCTGTCTTTGCAGGTGGGGTTTCTTCCCTCGGATTGCTCTGCATTCCCCTCCCCAACCGCAAGCCACCCTGCACCTCCCCCGCCACCTCCCCTCAACCCCCAACACCCGGCCTGCTCTACTCCACCTGACTAAATCCTACTGGTCCTTCAAGAGCTTCCTAAACACAGTCTCCATTCAAAGGAGTCATGCCTGGCTGCTTTCACCTTTAAGACAATTTGAATTTCCACTATGTGTTCCCTACCCTCCAAATAGGAATGAAAAATCCTCACATACCTTATGATTTAGTCATTGAAATTAAGTAACTTGTCTAAGCCTTTCTTTTTGTTGTTGTTGTCTTTGTAATTTCGAGGATAGTTGACACAAAACGTGACGTTAGTTTCAGGCATACGAATAGTGATTCCACATCTCTGTATGTTACACTACGCTGGCAACTGTAGCTACCCTCTGTCACCGAACAACACTATTATATGCCATTGACTGTTCCCTACGCTGTGCCTTCTATTTCCAATCTAAATAAATAAATAAAATACAACATAATATGATACAGCGTCATACTCCAAGTATATGGCAACAAAACTGGAAAAAATAGAGTATTTACATTGTTTTTAAATTTTTGAAACATTCCAAGTCCCTTCTGCCCGGAGGCTTCCCTGCCCATCCAGACTGGGCTAGGGCACCAACCTTTGAGCCCACAGAGTATCCTATGGTTGCATCTCTTGTTGTCTGCCCAATATTCCCTCGCCCCTATTAGTCCACGAACTTACGGAGGACAAACAGCATACATTAGTCGCATTGGTGTCCTTGGTCTCCTCCGTAAGGCTTGTCTCAGAAGAGGCATTTAGTACTTTTTCAGAGGCCGGTCAGGGAGTGATTGAATGAATGAAACCACCATTCCGGAGGAGAAGCACTATCAGTGCAGCAATTGCAGAGCGTCCAGAACTGAGTGAGACCACAAAGCGGGGTGTCCTGGGCATCCAGGACACTGGTGGGTCATTAAACATCATGCGCAGGTGCTGGGGCCACAGTGGGAAATGAGGGACAGGACCTCGGACATCGTGCAGCTCGCCTTCTCATGGGAGAGAGACATTTAAACAGTGTACAAGTGACTAAACAGACAAACTGAAGGTAATTATAAATCAGGATAAGAGTTTTGAAGAAAGCGAACAAGGGAATCTGAATTATATGGTCATAGAAGCCTCTCTGAATAGTGATATTTAGGATTGGAATATGAGAAGGAGCCCCACGAACAATGGGATGGAGAAGGAGGGCTAGAGGCTGGCCTGTTTCAAGATCCAAAAAAAGATGCCACCACTATTGTGAGAGTCTAGGGTCCTATCATCAGAGCTACAATGTGTGTGTGTGTGTGTGTGTGTGTGTGTGTGTGCGCGCGCGCGCCTGCGCGTGCATGGGTATGTACGCACACACACACATACACACACACACTCCTGTATCTATATCCCAACCTGTAAGATAATCTCTGAACTTTTTCATTTCTCGGGCACCTGGATAGCTCAGTCAGTTGAGCATTTGCTTCAGCTCAGGTCATGATCGCAGGGTCCTGGGATCGAGATCTGCATCAGGCTCCCTGCTCAGTGGCTCAGATGGGAGTCTGCTTCTCCCTCTGCCCTCCAACCCACAGTCATGTATGCATGTGCTTTCTCTCTCAATAAATAAATAAATAAAATCTTTTTTTAAAAAAAAGCTTCTCATTTCTGGGCACCTGGGTGGCTCAGTGGTTTAAGCCTCTGCCTTCTGCTCAGGTCGTGATCTCAGGGTCATGGGATCAAGCCCTGCATCAGGCTCTCTGCTCAGTGGGGAGCCTGCTTCCCCTCCTTCTCTCTCTGCCTGCCTCTCTGCCTACTTGTGATCTCTGTCTGTCAAATAAATAAACTCTTAAAAAAAAAAAACTTCCCATTTCTCATCGCATCTCAGTTTTCTTACCTACAAATGACAGATGCAAAGACCCAATAAAATAATATTCTCATGACCATTCCAACAGAGGCTCACAGTTAGGATGAAGCTCCTTCCTAGCAGGTGTGGTGTCAGGGAGCAGAGGCAGGACACAGAGAATGAACTCAAGACCATGCAACGACGTGCTATACAAACTTTAGCAGCTTTACTGACTTGCCAAGGCTCTCTCTTCTTCTTCTATATGCAAATGAATTTTGTATCTGATATATACATTGATGTAGGCATACACATACAAATACAAGCACACACATATACAAATGAATACACAGAGGGAAAAGGACAGGAGATCAACTACAATGAATATCTACATGTAGATAACCCATAATCCAAATAGATGGTTTTAAGTATTTATTTGTTTGTTTGTTTGATTGAGGCCTATTCACTAATGGCACCCCTAGGAATGGGCACTTCCTTAAGGCAAATTTGTACGTGGAGCGGACCAACAGGCTTTCCATTTAGAAGAGGACCTTCTGGGTTTTGGGAATGAGAGTCTTCGAGGCCCAGATTAGGTGGCTTCCACCTCGATCCTTGGGAACTAGCAGCTAGCTTCTGTGTCGTCACTGGAGAGCAAGTCCTCATTAACAATTGCTCTAAAGACATTGAGGGTCTCAGAGCGGCTGCCTTGATTATCTTGCTCATACAAAGAACCAAGAGCTATGTTTTGCTGAATAACAGGGAAAATGTGGGCTTCCTAAAATGCTTGCAACTGTTAGTTTACTTCTTTTTGTTTTTTTTAGATTATTTATTTATTTATTTGACAGAGAGAGACCACAAGCAGGCAGAGAGGCAGGCAGAGAGGGAGAGAGAGGGAAGCGGGCTCCCTGCCGAGCAGAGAGCCCGATGCAGGACTCGATCCCAGGACCCTGAGATCATGACCTGCCTGAGCCGAAGGCAGCAGCTTAACCCATTGAGACACCCAGGTGCCCCTGTTAGTTTACTTCTAACATCCCCAAATTCCAGGTATCCTTAATTATATAATCCAGAGAACTCAAATGGGCAACACCCCCACTCAACTCTTTTCTCAACTTTCATCTACACAGTAGAGAATGTGCTTTTCCTTATCCAAACCACCAGCAGGATAATCTCATTCTACATTTTGCTGATTGGTCCACAAACATAATCTTCAGTGGCAAAAATCTTGAAAGGTTGCCTTGAGATTTGAGCATTCAATCAATCTAAGGAATTTCTTTTGGCAACAATACTTAGGCTTGGTCAGAACTCATGGGGCCGTGGTTGGCTCTGTGTCTCTGAGGCTGGGTATGCCCGGCGGTGTGGTTAAGTATTATTGGCGCTGAAGCTGGCTATGGGGTCTGTTCGAGGAAATTATGCTGATGTGCTTTTGAAGAAAGCTTGAAGGAAATGGTGCTATTTCTCCTGAAGAACAGAAGACTGCAGAGCAATTAGATTTCTCTTTCCAAGTTCAACAGTGTCTGTAACTATGAGCATAGCACAGAACATACCACAAGACCCTGCAGTTATCTTTCTGCCATTAGAATGGGAGCTTGTGGAAAGTTCTTTCACCTCTATACCCCTGATGCACCTAAACATAGTGCATGTTCAGAGGACTTGTGCCAACTCTTGAATTCATGAATGAACAGAAGAAATTATATTCTCTTTCCATTAGAAACTAAACAAGAGGGCATGTGCTCACGCTACATAGTGATTTCTGGTGTACACTTGGAACAATTCCCAGAGCAGCCAAGTGACAGCCAAGTGAAGACAAAGAATGTAAATAAGTTTACTGGAAAAGTTGAAAATATTTTAGAATTCTTAGTCATTAATAATGCATGCTTCAGTTTATTTATCTTCATGTAGATAGGGGACTGGATATGTCATGTTTTCCCCAAGTTTTAATTTCAATTAACATAGTTTTAAATAAACCCCATGATTAAATGAATCTAGATTTGTAGAACATTTTAGCCTTTAATTCTGCCTAAAGCACCACGAATATAAGACAAGTTGTTGATACATCCATGGATGCAGTAGACACCTACAATTGAGCCTACAACAGCAGGAATTCAGCATCTGAGCCTGAACACTCCCAGATGGTGCCAATGGCAGACATTACTAATCAGTCATGACACTCCCAATGAACTCAGGTGGTGCCTCAAAGACCTTCTTATCCACCTCCAAGTAATCAGTGTTGCCACACAGGAAGAAACCAATTTGCTATTTCAGATTTAGTAGTTCCAAGCTTTTTGAATAAGGATTTGATTGCCCACCAGTGATATGCAGTCTAAGACAGAGGATAAGTGAATTTACAGGAAGAAAATGGGCTCGCTGTAACTAACTTTACTAAAACGTTGAAGGGAAGGGAGAGATTTTTCAGATTCTCTACTCTTGAAATCAATGACAGAAGAAATATTTCTGAGCATCTCCCATGGCAGACACTGCATCAGGCATGGGGAACAGCAGTGTTCGGCATAGGCAGGGCTCCTGTCCTCAAAGCACTTTCATTCTAGAATGCAAAACAGGTAATAGTCATGTAGACAATAGACACATTTTATAATTTCAGACTCTTAGAAGTAATATGAAGAGATGAAAGGGGGGACTATGTAAGAGAAGGTGGAGGTGGTGTGCGTTGAGTCTAGAACATCAATAAAGCCTCATGGAGGAGATGACCAAAAAAAAGGGGGAAAAAAAAGTACCCATGCAAGACTAGAAGAATTTCCAAGGGGGAAAAAGAGAAAGAAAGAGAGAGAGAGAGATCACAGTCAAAAATTCCTGAGAACAAAGTTTGAATATTTAAAGAGAAAACAGAGGACCCCTATAGCCAATGCAGAGTGAATGTTGGTGAAAGGTGAGGTCAGAGAGGTGAGATCAAACAGGGCCTGTTGACCTACATGTGAATTTGATTTTGGTTTCTGTTGCAGTGTTTTCAACACAGGAATAATGTGACATAATTTGCATTTCAGAAAAATCACTCTGGCTGCTAAGTGGCTGGTAGGCTTTGGGGCTGTGGGGGAATGAGGCTCAAAGAAATGGAAGGAGACTGTTGCTGTGGTGGAAAGGAAAAATGGTGACTGTTAGGGGTTGAGTTGTGTCTCCCCAAATTCATGCTAAAACTCTAACTTAAGGTACATCTGAATGAGACTGTATATGGAGATAGGGTCTTTAAAGAGGTAATTAAGTTAAAGTGGGCTCATTGGGGTCGGATCCTAATCCAGTGTGGCTGATGACCTTCCTTATAAGAAAAGAAGATAAAGACACAGACCTGTATAGAAAGAAGACCACATGAAGACACAGAGAGAAGATGGCCATCTGCTACCAAGGAGGGGGCCTCAGAAGAAACCAACCCTCTGAACAACTTGACCTTGGACTTCTATACTCTACAACTGTAAGACAATACATTTCTGTTGCTTAAGCCACCTAGTCTGTGGTGCTTTGTTATTGCAGCCCAAGTAAACTAACATAGTGACTTAGACTTGGGTTGTGGGTGAGAAGTGAAGTGGTCAGGTCCAAGATATATTTTGGAGGAGAATTGACAATTCTCATTAATGGATCAGATGGGGAATGTAAAGGAAAGAGAGTAATGAAGACTACTCCTAGGTCTGAAGACTGAACATTTGCTTTGGGGTTGAATCCTACCACCATTACAGAGATGGGGGAGAAATCCAGAACTCTGTTTGGACTAGGTTAGGTTGAGATTTGTCTTAGGTTCAGAACACATCAAGTCTCATGTATTCCATATCTAAACAGTCCCACAAGTTACCTTCCCTCTTCCACTAAAGATTTCCCAGAAGAAATGTTGGCAAAGCATCATGTTAACTAAGACATGACAGAGAGCTCTCAATTTCATGAGCCACCCATTTTTATTATTGTTAGGATAATTGCTGGGAAGTTACTTCTTTGCTTTAGCAGAAATTGGCCCCTTTGTAAATTCCATCCATCAGACTTCATCCAACCACCAGACAAAATAGAACAAATCTATTCTCTCACTTAATGGCTTCTAGTAATTACACGCTTGATAATAAGGACCAATCCTCCTACAGAAAATAAGTAGAAGAGAGGAACAAAATGTTTTAAAAGCTACTAAAGTCATGGAAAGTTCCAGGCCAAGATCCAGGAATAAATGGAAATCTAGAGATATGATTTTGATAGGGGTTGTGTATCCCCTGAAAGCAGATGTTGACTCTGAATGCAGGGTACTGGGGCTAAACAGTACTCCCCTGGTTTTTATCCTCCGGGGGCTAAAGGAGCAAGAGTTGAATCCAGAGCCAGCCAAGGGAGAATGATGGGGAGGTAATAAAGCCTCATATTTTAGGTTGCAACCCTAAAAGACTATACCCTAGAAATTAAGGTGAATCAGAAACAAACCACCCCTGACATGGAAGCTTCATGTCACCTGAATGGTCCTTGAAATCTAAAACTAAAAAGTGACCACTGATTGCTAGTCCCCCTGCTTTCTGCCAGCACTAACAGAAAACCCTTTCTGGTGAAAGATAATGTCATCTCTGGTCTCACCATTTTTTCCACAAATGATTTTTCAGTACAATGTTGATAAGATAATCACAAGAAAAGTAGGCATACAAAGATGTTAAGGCAGAATGATCAGTAATAAATAGAAATAACAGAAGATAGAATCAGACCCTTAGGGTGTCCAGTGGCACCTGGGTGGCTCAGTTGGTTAAGCATCTGCCCTCAGCTCCTATCATTGATCCCAGGGTTCTGGGATCAAGCTCTGCAGGGGGTTCCCTGGTCAGATGGGAACCTGCTTTCCCTTTCCCTGCTAGTGCTTTCTCTCTTGATCTCTCTCTCTCTCTTGAATAAATAAATAAAAATTTTTAAAAAGATCCATAGGATGTCCAGTTATTGAACTTATAAAATAAAGACCTTTCAATAACAATGCCTTTGGTATTCAAAAAGATAAAAAGAGAATTAAAAATTTCATCACAGAACTGAAAATACACAATGTAATGTAAAATGGAATGGGAGTTCTATAACTGTCAAACCATACAATAAAAACCCAGATGATAGTTTGATAACCAAATATTTCACTGGAGTCCTAGAAGGAGAAAAGAGAGAAAGGAGCAGGAGCAATATTTAAAAACAAAAATAGTTGAGAATTTTCCAAAACTGATGAAAAAAATCTCAAATGACATATTTAAGAAGTTAAAAAAAATGTAAGATTTATTTATTTATTTGAGAGAGAGAGAGAGTGAGGGAGAGGGAACATGAGCCAGGGAAGGTTGCAGAGAGACAAGAAGACTCCTTGCTCAGTGTAGAGTTCAATGTGAAGCTCGATCCCAAGCCCTTAGATCATGATCTGAGCCGAAATCAAGAGTTGGACTCAACCGACTGAGCCACCAAGGTACACTGAGAAGTTTAAAACTTTCAAGTCTGGCTTCATGTTCTATGTATGTTTCTTTTTTCCAAGCACAATAACCCTACTGCCTTCCCTACGTGGCACTGTATCCCAATTATTTATCTCTGAGCGCTGGCACATCTGAATTCCTCCTCAAATTGCCATCTACACTAGAATCCTCTGCTTCAGAGGGAGCATGACCACCGTCAAGCACAAGACAATCAACTCACCGCTAACAGGAACTATATACTAACATCCATTAAGGCAACCTAAGTCTGCAACCATCTTTTTTTTTGTAGTGTCATCTTTTTCTTCCATACTTGCCTTCAGGCTTCACATTTTATCCCATATACTTTGCTGAAATTAGGATCCTCTAACTTTGCTGAAGATGTACTGTCCACATAATCCTGAGATTTCTTATTGGGACATATCCCTAATGAACTTGCAGATGGCTAAAAGTCATAGGAGTCTCAAAATGCCCACATACCACCTATTTATTTATTTATTTATTTATTTTTAAAGATTTATTTATTCATTTCTTTGACAGACAGAGATCACAAGTAAGCAGAGAGGCAGGCAGAGACAGAAGAGGAAGCAGGCTCCCCGTTGAGTGGAGAGCCCAATGTGGGGCTCGATCCCAGAACCCTGGGATCATGACCTGAGCCAAAGGCAGAGGCTTTAACCCACTGAGCCACCCACGTGCCCCAACATACCACCTATTTAACAACGTGTTCTGGAATTAACCAAGAGTCTATGCGCTCTATTAGTACAAAGTGACTTGAAACATTCTTGCCCCATTAACAAAAATAAGTATACCATTTGACTGCCTCAAATATTCTCAAAAATTTTCACATTACTGACAGTGAGGTAAGTCATATCTGCAGGCTCTTATCAGAGGCTGGGATACAATTCATGTAGGCCCAGTCACCCCAAATCACCTACAAATCCTAGAAGCTCTTATACTGACCACTGGCATTGTGCCCACATCCTGTTTCCTCTCCATGCTTGAGCTGTATTTCTCAAGAAGCCACAAAGAATAAGAGTAGCAATAAATGAGTCATCCTTACATCTCCTTTGGAACATAGTAAAAATAGTTTCCTCTGGGGTGCCTGGGTGGCTCAGTTGGTTGGGCACCTGCCTTTGGCTCAGATCATGATCCCAGGATCCTGGGTTCAACTCCCTGCTTAGTGGGGAGCCTGCTTCTTCCTCTCCTTCTGCCTGCTGCTCCCTTTGTTTGTGCTCTTTCTAATAAATAAAATCCTTTAAAAAAATGGCTTCCTCTGTCTGAAATGTTCCCTGCTCCCTGCCCCAGCCCCCTCCACATCCTAGCTAATCCACAGTCATCACTGTAAACACAGCACATAGACCTCATCTTCTGTCTAATCAGCTTCTTTAACTCCTCAGTCTGGGTTAGAATCTTCTCTCTGGAATGATACGGCCTCCATGCCTTCTCTCCATCACAGCATTTCTAAATCTGACTTCTAATCATCCTTCTCTTACTCGTGTTCTCAGCTGAAATGCATGCAATTTCAGGGCAGGCACTAGGTCTTAGACACTGCGGCATATGCACTTGTATATAACATATTGCCTGACATATGAGACAATTGGAAATTTGTTTCTTGAATGAATGTTGCAAATGTTAGAAGCTGGATGGCAACTAAAATTGAATAAGGACAAGACACAATGGTGGGTTCAAAGACAGTTTGCAATTCCAGGATGAAGACAGAGATATCCGAGGTTCCTTTTCATTGACTGAAGCTCTGGAAAAACCTGCAAGAATGCAGAATCAACCTGATTTTAAAGACCCAAGAAATAATCTTTGATATGCCTAACGACTTAGTCACAAGGATATTAACATCGTCGTTATTTCAAATGTTAGTGTTTGCTTAATGTCATACTATTTTATGAATCATTTATTATTGATGTTTATACATAATGATAGAATACTAACCAATTTAATTTATTCATACATAAAAACAATTTTAATAACTATTTTCAGCAGTAAACATTGAAAATGATTTAAGTATCCAACACAAAGGGATCAGTTAAATTAACCAAAACACATCAACACAACAGAATGATACCTATATGCAGTCATTTAAAAAGATTATGTAGGGGCACCTGGGTGGCTCAGTGGGTTAAAGCTTCTGCCTTCGGCTCAGGTCATGATCCCAGGATCCTGGGATTGAGGACCGCATCAGGCTCTCTGCTCAGTGGGGAGCCTCCTTTCCCCTCTCTCTCTCTGCCTCCCTCTCTGCCTACTTGTGGTCTCTGTCTGTCAAATAAATAAATAAAATCTTTAAAAAAAAAAGATTATGTAATGAGGAGTGTAGGGATGGGAAAAATGGGTGAAGGGAAATGGGAAGTACAGGCTTCCAGTTATAGAATGAGTAAGTCAAGGGGTGAAAGTTACAGCACAGGGAATACAGTCAGTAATACTGCAATGGCATTGTATGGGGACAGATGCTGGCTGGCTGCAGTTGTGTTTAATGTAATATAAGGTACAGACTTGTCCAATCACTCACTAAATTGTACAACTGAAACTAATGTAACAACTACGTCTCAATTTAAAAAAAAGATTATGTAATTGTGTATTTATTGATAGATAAATATTTTCAAAATTATTAAAAGATGAAAAATATGTTACGTGTTGCAAAATAGTACCTATAAATGGAAATAAAGTGGTTTATGAAATTAAAAGTACACGTAGCTTTATGAAGGCGTTACAGGTGATTAAAATTTTTTTCTTGATACACACCTATATGTTCTGGAGTTTTTTCAATGAACATGTGATTTTTGCAGAAAGAGAAAATTCTAAAGAGAGACTGTACAATTTTTAAAAGGTCAGCGTCTACTCCATCTTCCTATCTACTGGGTTATTATGAGATGCAAATGAGATACATATGCATGAAATAAATGAGACTATTGTTATTAGATATGGTATGAGATAAATATTCAAACTAAAATATGTTTTTGGAGCACTGTTATTAACATTATAAATATGATCAATAATATTTTTGAAGATTAGGTCTGGGGGTGGGGGTAGGCAGCATGGGGGAAACAAAGCCTATGACACAAAGATTGGTGTATGATTGGTGTATGAGGGGTTCCTGGATTCCCTGCACAGTGTTAATAATGGAACTGCAGACACATAGGGTATTCCAGATTCTGTTGACTTGACCCATTGTCTTGCGCCAGTCTCTGGGCCAGCAGCCGAGACCGTGTTCCCAGCCAGTCTTCCCAGCCAGTCTGTAGACAGAACCCTTTGTGGTTCTGTCGACCTGCCTCTTCTTTGTCAACACTGACTTCATCTTCAAAAGCCAATCCCTTGGATCTGTTTGGAGATGTAGAGCTTTTAAAACCTGAGCCAGCTTTAGAGAACAGTCGTCTCCCTTCCCTGGATAGGTTGAGTCCCACTCATTTACGCCATGAGAAATTTACGCTTCTCTTCTCACCAGCTCACCTAGGTCCTTGCTAATTCCCTAATCATATTGAATTATTTGGAGTTTACTGTGTCATCCCTGGTCACCTATAGATTCCCTCACTTCATTACTCCTTGGCCAAACTGTCTTTGGAAGGCTCCTGTGACAGATTTATATTCTGAGCAACAGACAGGAATGCGTTTCTCTGCTTTTCCTTTGCTTGTACTACATAAACATGTCCCAGGACACTCCCAGGCAGGAGCCCCTGGGCAGACCTTGTTCACAGAGGGACTCCCAGAGAGGGATCTTCTGAAAGGGGAGGTCACTGGCAAAGAGATGGTATGACCCACCAAGGGCTTGATGTCTGAAAAGTGCATTTAAGCTTCAACATGCCTCCTGAAAACCGAACTATTTAATTGTCTTGTAGAAATGTATGTGACTTAAATGCATACATTGGAGTTACTGATGTCTAAAAGAAGCTATTTCAACTTTTGGGTTTTGTACAACACCTTAATATATGTGCTGGTATCCTTTAGCTAAATTTACCACTTAGAGATTGCCCATCATTGGTGAGCAGCTTGGTAGAAATAGACCCAATAGAAATATATATATATATATTATTATAAGGAGTATATGATGTTGATATTGGTGTTATTGCTGCCCATAGACTTTTCTTGCCCTGAAGCAGGGATGAGACAAGGTTTTCATCCTGAAGAGTTATAGTCTAGTGGGAGATACAGTATACAAAAAAATGTTATTCTATGACTGGTACTTCATAGAATCATAAATAAAGCATTGTAGAAATACATACAAAAGAGTAACTAAGTAACTTGGTGACACTGAAAAGACTTTTGCTTGGATGGGAAACACTTGTAATGGATCTTAAAGTATGTATAAATGGGGTCAGCCCAGAAAAGGAGGAAAAGACCTTCTAGAAGGGGGAAACATCACAAGGAAAGGCATGGAGGTTCAAAGGGGCAGGATTTCTTTGACAAATGTTGCAAAGTTTGACACATCAAGGACAGCAGGCAATCAATAGTAGTGTTTTGCAAAGTAGCAGAATGTGACCCGATGATTTTTCTACATCAGTGGCTCTGGCATTTGTGAGAGACGTGTATGGGTAGATAAAACAGAGACTGGTGGATGGAAGAACAATCAGGAGGTGGTCACAGGAGAATGACAATAAGCACTTAAACTGAAGGCAAACAGTGGGGAAGGAAATTGGGTCAAATTCCCGCCAAGTTTAGGAGACATACTGGACAGAACTTGGGGTTAATGGGAAGCAGGGATGGGTAGTGGAAGAGTCTATGATGGTTTGGACAATGAGGTAAATAGAGGAGGATAGGCACAATTACTGGCTATCCACTGTGCCCTATTCACCGTAACTAAACTCAAGAGTGCAAGAGGTGGTGATGGTTTGAGATTAAGGTAACGTGTAAAATTACAGCCTTGTTAACTTGGAGGAACCTCATGCTGGCAGTCCTTGTTTTGTGGGTAGGATAGCACTGCAAAAAAAAATGGGCAAACTGCATTCACACAGTTACCAACAATCTTTGTAGTTAATTACAATTGTTCTGTGACTTTTAAAAATTTTTTGAAACCATTAAAAACTCTTATTGCAAGCTATAAATGTTCAGGAAATGAAAAAATGGGAAAACTCATATTTATTTAATACACTGTAACTTAAAACATTTGAAGAGAATTAAAGTATCTTATTTCATGGAAAAGAACTTATCAAGAGTGACTGCCTTCTTCCAGTTATATAACTTGATATAGAGGTAGTGTCTTTTTTCTAAGCCTTGGCAGATTTTCATCCTCTTTTCCAAGTCTGGGTCAGCTTCTAACACTTTATTCTTGGTGCTTTCAACACTGTGAAATATCTCTGAGAGTTCCTTCAGGGTGAAGCTTCGTGCGAAGCTCAATTCCCTGGGGCATCATCCTTCTTGTGACAACCATTTTCCTCATTTATGTCAGTGAGTTTATCTTCAATAAGTTCCTCAGGCTGCACACCTAGAGTTCCCTGTCAGCAGCAACAAAATGTGCCTCTTGTCAGCTATCTGGTCCACTTATACTTCTTTCATGTTTTACTCAGTATTATCATATTGTGGAGTTTTTTTACTTCACTCTTATCTTTCCTGGCCAATTTCCACTTTTGATGATCTATTTTTGTAAAATATCATGTAGGTTTATCACTGGAACATAAGGAGGAAACACAATTACATGCTTTGCTGTCTGTGCCCAAACCAAATACCAGATACACAGTGACTGTAGACTTCAAAAGATATGATGTGCACTTCTGATCATGGTGTATGTCTGTGATTTATGTGATGATTTTCGGACTTAAGAGCTAACAGTGAAGTTTACACAATCATTCATAATTCATAGGTCATGGTAACTAAGGTTCAAGCCATCTTATTGGGGACTGGTGTTATTTAAACTCTGGAAACCAAAACTTGTGCCATGCAAAGAGAGGACTACTTGTAGTCATCCGGATGACACAGGAGTACTTAGGTCTTTGGGAACAAAGAAAACCTTATAGAAAGTATGTGTATATCACTAATGTCAAAGACTGACCTCCAGAAGGTAAAAGGAATGCATCTGGAAATAGTGCCCTCACTTTTGTCCATTAAGAACCTTAATGACTAAATGATGAGCAAAGATCTAACTGTAATAGGTTTCAAGAAAAACACTGAGAAATTTGATAAAATGAATGTTAGCTATTTTTAAGAAATTCGGCAATGAAGGGAAAGGAGTTAAGATACCAGAATGAGAAGAAGGCATTTAACACTTTCAGGTGAAAATTTCCATTGACCATGAAAGCACCTAAATGTTTAGGTAGATTCTAAGAGATTGTCAATAACCTCTAAAATTCAGATATATCTCATCTACAGTAGTCCCCATGAGTATAAATTCCTATGTGTTTCACAACTGCAATCCACAGGAAGGAAGACCTGTCTGGTGCTTTCCCTCACCTTCACCATGCATCCACTTCTCTGAGAATTCACCAGCTCTTATTTTGCCAACCCTAAGATAAATATTGGCAAACAGAGATCATTGTTATAATTAATGTGATGCCTGAACAGAACAAGAGCACTCTGCCTATCTTGATATCTTTCTAAGAGAGACTTTCAAACAACTTTCTGGCAGCTGGCAACATGGAAAGACAGAAATTCAATGGGCAATAAAAATAGTTTCAGTGATGGCAAAATCGACACCAGCAAACCAGAAATGGTAATAGATGAAAAATGTATTTTTCTTGGGCCACCGTCCAACTCTCAGTCTCATTACCTCAAATTAGTGGGGATTTTATTAAGATATGAAACCAAGGGCTTTAGGGTCACCTGGGTGGCTCAGCTCAAGTCATGATCTCAGGGTCCTGGGATCGAGCCCCACATCAGGCTCTCTGCTCAGCAAGAAGCCTGCTTCCCCCTCTCTCTCAGCTCTCCCTCTCTGCCTACTTGTGATTTCTCTCTCTCTGTTAAATAAATAAATAAAATCTTTTTAAAAAAGACATTAAAAAAAAGAAGAAGCAGCCAAGGGTTTTAGCATTCAAATATCAACTTTCACTGTTTAGTAACTGCCTAAGTCTGGACAAATTATTAAATATCATTCATCTATGAAGTTGTATATTAACATCTACCTCATGGGGTCGAGGTGAAGATTGGGTGAGATTATTTAAGAAAAGGTCTTGATTATGGTTTTGCATTAGCTTGGAAGACAACCCAAAATGTCAGCTTCCTTCCAATCAATAGGAGATTTGAGCCCAGTTCTCAATGCAAGATTTAGGATGATAGACCTGCATGAGAATATGAATGGAACATGAATAGTTACAATGCTACTGAAGCTGAAACACCTTCCAGACTTTCGGATTATTTCAATAAAACATCATCAGAATAGATTGGACAAAAGTGCCGTAGTTATCTTATTCACAGACTGTTCTTTCTTGCCTTTAGAAGAGAGTGTTCAATCAAGTTCATTTCTGCCCACCCAGAGTCAAAGAGGTTTCCTCATCCAGCTGCTTTCCAATGACAACAGAATAGCATTGTCCAGGGGCACAGTCCTACCCCAAATCTGCTCAGAGACCCTCCAGAGTTACAACTTACTCTATCCTCATCATAACCAGGTGACACATTTGTTCATCGTCATTTGTCTCCCACTGCCCACCCCTCCAAAGATAAGCTTATATAAGCAAGGATGTTCTGATGCTCCCTGCTGTACCCCAGTGTCCACCACAGGGTATATGGGTGGAATAAAGGGAGGAATGAGCAACTCTATAAAGTTTGCAGAACACTACAAAGGTACTGAACAGACATTTCTCCAAAAAAGTCATGTAAATGACTGACAGGTGTATGAAAACATGCTTAACATCATGCATCATCAGGAAAATACAAATCAAAACTGAAGTGAGATATCACATCATACCTGTTAGGATGACTATTATTTTTTTAAAAAAGTGTTGGCCAGGATACAGAAAAAGAAAACCCTGTACACTGTTGATGGGGAGGCAAATTGGTGCAGCTGCTATGGAAGGCCATATGGATCTTCCTCAAAAAATTAAAACAAGAAATACCATACTATCCAGTAATCCCAATTCTGGGTTGTACATTCAGAAGAATTGAAGTAGGATCACGTTTATTACAGTGTCATTCACAATAAGTAGCCAAGATATGGAAGTAACTTAAATATCCCTTGACCAGTGAATGAAGAAAGAAAATGTGTTATGTACACACAGGCGAATATTATTCAGCCTTTAAAAGGAAGGAAATCTTGCTGTTTGCAACAGCATGGATGAACTTGGGGGATGGTATGCTAAGTGAAATAAGCCAGCTACAAAAGGACAAATACTGTATGATACCATTTATATGAGGAATCTAAAATAGTAATCTCATGATAGCAGAGAATAAAATGGTGGTTACCATGGGCTTGGGGAAGAGGAAACAGGGAGGGATAATCAAAGGATACAAAGTTTAAATTGTGCGAGTTGAGTAAATCCTGCAGACCTACTGTAGAGTGCCTAGGGTTAATAATGGTTATATTGTATTGTATGCTTAAAAATTTGCTACTAAGATGGATCTTATGTGAAGTGTTCCTGTCACAAAATAACAATAGAATAATAATAATAGAATAATAATAGAATAATAATAATAGAATAATAATAATAAAGAAGGTGAGAAGGAACTTTGAGAGCTGATGGATTTGTTTATGCCATAGATTGTTATGACGGTGTCAAGAATGTATACTTCTCTCCAAACTTATCAAGTTCTATATATTAAATACGTAGAGTTTTTTGCACGTCATACCAAAAATAAAAAACATAGGACTCATATAATGTCCTCCCCATTGGAGAAGTCAGGAAAGCAAAGCAGAGAGGACCAGTGAATTGCCTGAAGACTACACCCAAACCACTGAACTCCCATTGGCCCCCCACAGCATTCTAGCCTTCTGCTGGCCCAGTCTCAAACAATGAGCACGTGTCACCATCTCCCTGCAAAGCCACCAGATGCGATGGACATGGGTTGCTATGTGGACACTGTCTTTAGGCTAAAGACAATGCCATGGTTACTTTGTGCTACCTTTGGTGATTCCTCCCACCAGGAATGTGCTAGAAGCTGTGGGGGTGGGGGTGTTCCCCTGCCAGAATGAGGAAGGCCAAAGTCTCAGGAAAAAGTGCAGAGAGACTGAATTTCCAAATGCATAACAGGGGCCTTCTACCCCCACCCCCACCCTACCATGAAGTATTGCAATTGGCCCTGTCAGCTTGGTATTTGAAAGAAATGGGATGGGCTACGGGGCCAGATAAATCACAGTGATTTGAAATGTCGCTTTGTTCTTCTATCATGCTTGAATTTCTTCCATGTTACAATAGATCTTCTCTCCTTGCCCAAGCCAAACTGAATCCCTCTTTTTCTGTTGTTGGAGGAGCTCAGGGTAAGGTTGCTGGTGCACTAATATTGGGACCTTTCCCAAAAGCCTGTCTCTCCACCCCTCCCGGCAGTCTCCCCGTGTCTCTTGCCAATCACAAGAAAAGACTTCTGAGTTGTTACCAGTTTGCAAAACATCTGCTTTTGCTATTTGGCATAGTGTGGGGTTGGGGTGACAGGGGATTTGATTGGCCTCATAGGACTTATTATATTTGATACATTGTGTGTCAGACCCGGGACCCCTCCCCTTACTCGTTCCCATGCTCTGCATTCAACCCTGTGACTGGCTTGTTATCAGCTTTGTTTTTCCAAGGCCCAGAGTTCTAGGGTTAACTGTCCTTTTTCTGCCAGTACCTCTTGGTCCCTTCTTCTTGTATTCTCTTCTTCTTAATAAATATGAGAAGCTGCTGGCTTTTTTTTGTTCTTGGTCGTCTTCTGGGGTTTCAGAGGAAGGAGTTGTCCATAAAAGAGCTCCTGATTTACAGATCATCTCCCCATGCTCAGTCAGGGCCAACATTCCTCAGCGCTGTGTCCACATGTGTGCGGGGCTGGCCAAAGGTCCATCCAGACAGCAGGGATGGCAGCTCCGGGATCCAGCAAAATCAGCAGCCCTGTGGCCTGAAATGCCCTCCTCCTTTCACACTGCCCATATTTGTCTTTCCCAAACTTCCCTTCCCCACTTAATGCTGACCTCATTTGGGAGGCCTTTCCTGACCCTTGCCCTTGCCCACCTTCCCTCCCATCACATTTAATCACTATGCACATCACTCATTTGGCTCCTGCCTGGCTACCTCCCACATCGCTGGCTGATCATTCCCCTGGTACAGAGAAAGGGCCAGCCAGAGCTTTGGAATTAGTCATACCTGGTGACGAATCACCATTGTATCATATATGAGTTTCCTAAGGCTGCCATCACTAAGTAGCCCAGGCTGGCTGCTTTGAACAACAGAAACTGGTTTCTTCACAGTTCCAGAGGCTGAAAGGCCAAGACCAAGTTGTCAACAGGGCCAATTCCTTCTGAGGCCTCTCTCCTTGACTTGTTGATGGCAGCCTTCCCCCTGGGTCTTCCATGGTCTTCCCTCTTTGTGACTGTATCCAAATTTCCTCTTCTTAGAAGAACACAAGTCAACTGGATTAGGGCCCACTGTCGTGACCTCGTTTAACCTTAGTTATCTCTTTAAGATTCAGTCCCCAATACACTCATAGCTGAGTTATTACTGGTTACCTCTTCAGCGCATAAGTCTTGGGAGATGCAATTCAGCCCATTGCCTAGACTTTAATTAGAGCGGGGGTTTATAACCTAAAGTTAACATTACTTCATCTGGAATATGAGTTAATAATTCCTCCTAGGACGACAAAGATTAAAAAAAAATACTCTATGTCAAGAACCTGACAAAAAGTAAGTTTCAAAAGACCAGTTCCTTTCCCACTGTCCCCATTCCACCCTGACTTCCCTCCCATTCAGGTCATGGGTCGTGCATCTTCGTGTCAATCAATCAATAGATACGGTTTCCCGCATTTTAATGCCGATAAATTGAGCACGTTGTTGACTTCTGGGTGCCTCTTTCGGCCCTAGTTAACTGTAATCTCTGCAAAGGAACAATCATCAGAGCAGCACAATGCAAGGAAGACAAGAGGCACAGTCACTCTGGATGCAAACGCTGGAGTCAGACTTTGAGTGAGTTACTAAAGCTGCCTCTGCCTCATTTCTCCTCCATGAGAGAAGGCTGGGTAATGCCCATGAATTAAGTGAGGAACTATGTATGATGGCCAGCACACCATGAGTCCTCTTGGATGATTGTTGCTACCATTTTGATTGTCAGGATGTTCAGCATTGTCCACGAGTATCTGAGCTAGCCAGTTTGCTCTATTCAATGTGCCAATGTGTTCTAAAAGTTAATCAAACAAAACAAGGAAATTGGATAATGTTTCATCCTATAGGCAACCTGGACACAGCCTGCCTTGGGTGAAACTGGCAAATGTCTGCTTGTCATTTAAATAGAGCCCCAGTATGCTGCCTCTTCCATGGCCAAACATAGCCAAATAGCCCTACCCTCAGCCTCTCCTTTGGGTTGAAGTCAACACAGTCTTTGTGAAATGTTAGTAGTGGCCTAGAACAGGAAGCAATCTATCAACCATCAGTTCAGCTCTGGCTGAGAGCAGGGCCTGAAACAGGGGCATGAAGAATGGGTGGGTTTCAGAGATGCACCAGAATCAGAATGCATCTGCAAGTTGGGAGGTCCCCAAGACCACCCTCAACTTTGACACCAATTTAAAGTTCCGGGGTCTCCCAAGACTACCCTTGTTTCACCAGGGGGACTCACAGAACTCACTGCATGTGTACTAATTTGATTGCTTATTTTATCACTACTTGAATCTTATAACAAACGTGTACAGACCTACATTCATAAAAATCAGCTGATGGTTAGCTAAATGCAGTTCTTCTCAGGGCAGTCACTTTCTATCAATATTCCATCCTGAGGAAGATTTAACTCATTCTGCCAATGTATTTGATCATCAGTATCAGTATCATGAGATATCATGAGAGTTGTTGCCATAACATGGTTGAATCTTAACCAACAATGCCAGGTCAAACACCATATTGCTAGATGGTGATAACTGTACCCCAAAACTAAGAGTCAGAAGGTACCTCATTAGAATCTCACTCAGTCATTTACAATTGGTCCCGTTCGATGATGCTTGCAGGGGAGGTCAGTCACGAGGGAAAGAAGCAATTCCTTAGAGAGAAAAATGGAGTTCGATGGGGAAGTGGGTGGCTCAGCTTCCCTTATTCTGGATATTGAGTGGTCTGGAGAGAGTTCCCAGGAGGTGAGGCTTAAGAATAGTGTGTTGGAATGAATAAATGCCCCCCAAGAAGTCCACGTCTTAATCTTTGTGAATTGGTCACTTTGCATGATAAAAGGGACTTTGTAGATGGAATTGAGTTAAGGGTCCTGAGCTGGGGAGAAGATTCCGGATTATCCCAGCAAGCCCAGTGTAATTCAAAAGGCAGGAGAGTCAGAGAAAAAGATGGGACAGTGGAAGCAGAGGTCAGAGACAGAGATTTGAAGATGTTGCCTGCTATCTTTGAAGATGGAAGAGGGGCTGTGAACCAAGGAATGTAGGCTTCTAGAAGCTAGAAAAGGAAACAGATGCTCCCTTAGAGCCTGCAGAAGGACCACAGCCTTGCTCACACCATCATTTTAAGACTTATAAGCCCAAAACTGAAAGTTTTGTATTTGTATTGTTTTATTTGTATTGTTTTATTTGTGTGTGTGTGTGTGTGTGTGTGTGTGTGTATATATATATATATATATATATATATATATATATATATATATATTTGTATTGTTTTAAGCCACCAAGCTTGTGAAAACTTATTATAATGGCCACAGGAATAACATCAGCTGTGGAAAGGTAGAGGGTAAGGAAGGACCACTTCTATCAGCAACCCAATGGAATCTATAAACAGATAGAGCAAGCATCCCTCTTAAAGGTGCTTAATCTGGAATCCATAGTGCACAGGTAAGATGGGGGAAATCCTCATACTCCCTAAAACTATAAAATTCTATATGTGGGCAATTTTCAGGAAAGAGATGGCCCAAGTACCTATGGCCCCAAAATGGTTAAGAGCTACTACCTTAGGAGAAAATCTGAATTCCAAAGTCAACAGAGACAAGTGATGTCAGGAGTCAGATGGAAGAGAATATTGGGTAGGCCTCAGGCTGATACGAAGGCGGGGTGTGCTGGGGTAGTGGCCTGTTCCTCATGGGGGATTGAGAATATGATCCTGATTGAACAGAGGTGTGGAGAGAAGAGAACAGAAATTCAGCTCCATCCCTTCTGGAAAATGGGAATTTACTACATCCCATGATATGCCAGTGTAACAGACATCCAACATTTCCAGGAATCACAGGGAAACAACAGTCTTCAGTTGCCTTTCACTCTTGTCCTGAAGCGAGTCTCTAATGTGGATCTAGGGAGCCAGGACATTTGTGCCAAGACATCAACCCAAAAATACCTTGCCAGTTACAGTTTCCCCAGTCCCCTCGGAACCACGCCTTAGGGGATGTGGGCCAGCTCAGAGTCAGAGTAGGGCAAGTTAGTGCTATGGGAAACAGAGGCTACCAAAATTTCCTGAAGGCAGAGTGGGGAAGGTCCCCTTGTTTTCTCACTAGCTGCTAAATTATCATTTCATGATCTAAGTGTAAATAAATCAAAGCCACATGTTCCATTTTAGTCCAAATGAACTGAGTTCTAAATTAGAGAAAATCATGCCTGTGGATAGAGTGATCCAAACTTCAGTGCAACATTTGAAAAATCCAGTGATTCCTGGATACTCCCCAAATGCAGTGGGAGGGGACAATGAAGTGAAAGCCACCGCCCCTGTCGTCTCTGTTTAGCTCCAAACCCAGGTAACCTTGGAAAAAGGGGTCCATGAGAAAGGTCACTAAAGGAAGTGACCACATTAAGAATCTTCTAGTTTAGGGACCTCAGCACTCCCAGAATTGTGCACATTGCTGGCAGGTGGAGTGCGCCAGAGGCATTTTTCAACCTAGATCACTGAGTAACTGTCGGTGCATAACCTTGAATACACCATTGTGTTGATTACACTCACATATGTTGTTTACATTGGCCGTAAAATAAAAAGACAACTGAAGTGTACACAAATGTGTTTGTGTGTGTTCGTAGTGCATGGAGGAGGGGTGGAGAAATGAAGTATGTGAGAGAAGGTCTCAGCTAGTAAGAGAGAAAATGTGTTTTCTCCATCACATAATAGTTTTTCCATAAAGTCACAACAATGTGAGGTTGGAAATCTGGTCTTGCTGACTCACCTAATGGGCTGGCAAGCACGCCGAAGTGCAAAGAAAGGGCCCTCTCAAGTCCCAGGGAGCTGACTGAAGCTCTTCTAAATGTGGAAATCAAAGAAAGGGGTCCACAGTTCAACCTGCGCGTTCTCCCCCTCCAACATTTGCACCAGCTGTTTCTGCCGTCTTGACTGCTCTTCTTCAGAAATCCCCATGGAACATTCTCTCATTTCATTTCGGTCTCTGCTCACAGGTTGACTTATCAGAAAGGCAGTCCCTACACACCCCACCTAACACACACACATGCACACATACACGTACATGCAACACACTCAAGGGCAGTAAACAGTGCCTTGCAGACAGCAGGCACTCAATGCATACCTACTGAGGGTTGTTGAATGGTTCCTCTCTGTGGCCACCCTTCCCAGATGGCAGCTGCATGACAGTTGAGAATTCCACCATCTTAATTTGATATCGGCATGCTCTAAAATTTGCAAGACCTAGGAAATGAGAAGGCACTGGCCTATATTCAAGGAGCTCATTATCTAGTTGACGATGCAAGGATTGCACACATGAAACTAATTAATTTAGCACAGCCTCACCCACTGAACAGTCAAGATCCTGTAGGGGAGGTAGAAGACAATACAATTATGGGAGTCAGTACAGATGGAAAATTCTCTGTGAGTTCAGGAAAGGGAGAGACCAATGTGGACCAGGAAGTCTTCCCTGTGTGAGTTAAGTCTTAACAGGAAAGACACATAGCTGGTCAACACAGCACCTAAGCCAGCCTGAGAGGTGGGCCAGGCCAGTGCCTACTTAGGGCATGCACTTAGAACTCCAGACCATCACTGGAGTAAGTTGGAACTATGGTGCCAGCTAACATGGAATTTCTTGCATAAATGGCAAAACTTTCTTTCATCTCCACCTTTTTCTATGACTAAGAAAGCCCTGGTTTGTTTCTCATTTGTACATGTAACAGGAAAAAATAAGACATTTAAGACCCCTCTCTACTTTCAAAGATACTTGGAGAACTTTTTGTTTCCTCAGTTAGTCAGTCACTGGGTACTTCTTAAGTGCCTCTTCTGCACTGGACATTTTTTTAGGTTCTGAAAGTCTAGCTGTGAACAAGAGAGATGGAGTCTCCTCCTCTGGGCTCCACTCGGGGTGACTGTGGGCCACAGGGAACAGCCATTACTGGCTGTCATGGGTTCTCTCTAGGCACGCTGCCTGGGGATCTACTCTTTGCTGGGTGTGTGTGTGTGTGTGTGTGTGTGTGTGTGTGTGTACTCAAGATTTTTGCATTTTGCTGTATGCATATTATATTCTGTTTAAAAAACTTTAAAAAATAGAATATAGAAAAATCCTGGCGGTCCCCAAAAAGGGCTTGGTGGCAAATATCCATGGAGTTGCTCAAAGTGATAACAATCTATGAAAAAAAAGACATTTGCTTAATGTTAGCACTGGGGGGAAGAGTGTGAAGACTCCATGGGAACTCTTTACGTTTTTACAACTTTGCTGTAAATCTGAAATTGCTGCCCTGCCCAAAAGAATTTATTTAAAAATCTACATTTGCTAAACAACTTATAAGGGGAAATGCAATGGTGAGTTGATTTACATACTCAGAAGACATTCTTTTTCAGTACTTTATAAGCATTCATCTATCTATGAACATTTAAACAGCTATTGTTTGATTTAGAAGCATTGCATCCAAATAAAGCCACGCCACTCGAATGTGGGAAGGAGATACTAGAACTCCTTATGTTTGATTTTATCTCAAATACTTCTATTTCTTTTCTGTGTATGTCTCATGATGTGCCCAAGGTCTTAATACGTAGTTTGCATATATAACTTACATACAAATAAATATACATATAATAAGGGGGTATGTGCCTCACATATTTTTCTGATTGAGGTAGGCCAATCCAAATACTGTGGAGATGGGGGTGCCTGGGTGGCTCAGTGGATTAAGCACTGGACTCTTGGTGTCGGGCCAGGTCATGGTCTCAGGGTCCCAAGATCGAGCCCCACATTGGGCTCTACCTCAGTTGGGAGTCTGCTTGTCTCTCCCTCTGCTCCTCACTGCCCCCCTTTCCCTCAAATAAATAAATAAAATATTTTTTAAAATAATGTGGTGATCACTGAGAAATGTACACTAAGCACATTGTTTCCTGAGAGGTTGTCCTCAAGATTGTCTTCCCCTTGTCCTTAAGGAAAGGAATCCAGCTTCTCACCAACCCATGTACATAGTAGGTCCTTGACCACACTCCCTGGACTCCATATTCCTCCTGGCTACCTTTGTGCTTTGAGAGCAAAACAGTGCAGTTAACCTGGGGGTTGAGGGCAGAAATAAAGTCCTCCAGGTATTTGAAAAACCTACCCCCCACCACCACTTATAATTGCTTTGTGCTGTCTTTTCTTTAATCCTTTTAAAATTTTTCATTGTCACAGTTTGTGTGTGTTTCCAGCTTTAAGCTGCCTCAAGTCCTTTCTGGACCCAAGGCAGAGCATAAATCATGGATAGTCATAAGAATAATCTATGAAAAAAAGCAGGAGCTAAACAACGTCAAGGACAATTCCATGAGGGTTGCTCAATCTATTAAGAGAAGCGTCTTTTTGAGCACTTCATAAGCAAGCATTTACATTTAAACAATTAATGTTCTAATTACAAACATTCTCTTTGAATGAAGCCAATCCCTTTTGCCAATGCTTTAGTAGGCTCATGCACAACTGTTTCTGCTTGAACTGAATCCAGTGGCAGGTCTTCACCAAAAGCTGATGGTGTAGACTGGCTCCAGTCCATATATTTCTTTGCTTCCCCTACAGGGCCTAGAACACTGTCCTGCCCTGGCTTGGTACTTAATGAATATTCCAGATGCTAGACTATGAGAAGTGGATGGGTCTTCAGAGAGGATTTGTTTAAAACTCCACATTTGGTACATGAGGAAGGATGGATAACAAGAGAGGAAGAATGCCACTCAAGGTCAGCCAGAGAGTTGATGGCAAAGTTTGGATTTGGTTTTTCAACCCCTTGTCTAGTGCTCTGTTAACATCAAACTCTTTTCCAGCTGTTGAGCTGGATTTAATGTGATTTAGCCCTTTCAGTTATTCTCACTGTCCTTCACAACAATTAACCCAAATTACTAAGGCTTTAGAGGGCTTATGATGATTTCATCTTTCTTTGCCCATTATTCTGGGAGAAGGACTTTCTGTTCATGTGGAGAAAGTGCCCATTCTCCATTTTCTCCCAGCTTCTGACAGCTCCCTGACATCTGGGAGAAGTGACGAAAATCCTCCTCCTGCCGCAGGGAACTCTACAGCCAAACGATGTGAAGGACCAAACCGAGCATCGTCCTGGGAGCCAACTTCTTCATTGAATTGTCTGTGAAGAAGTCAACTATTGTTTTTCTGAGGCCCATCGTGCTATTGTTGCCCCCCAAGACACCCTCTATGATGGGAAAGCCCAGGCGACCACGGGTAATAATGCAACAATGGGCCTTTGCCTCATCAAGGATGACTCCAGGAAAAATAATTACAAGCAGGGATGCTCTCCAAAACCCACAGATGGCTCCACCAGCTCTTTCCCCAGAGTTAAAGACAGACCTGACAAACACCATCAGCCTCAAGGATATCAAAAGTGGAGAGAACAGGAAAAACGGGGGGGAAGATGAAGACATCGCTAGCCGGACCAAAAGACTCTGAGGCAGTGAGCAGCGGGAGGGAGGATTCTTGAGTGAAACAACATCACAGCTGACATCATCCAGGCAGGGCAGGCCGAGAAACAGCTGAGCTAGCAAAACAAGCTCCCAGCAGGCTCTAGAGACAGTCCCGCAGCACAAGATAATCCTGCAATAATCGTTCTTCAGCAGCACAGAAAATTCCAGCAAAGCAGAGGCGGGATCCCAGTCAAATAGAAGATTTCTTAAGACAAAGCAAAGCAGTATCAAGAATTCTACTCTCATTCTTAGAATGAATGGATCTTGTCCTTATGTTCTAGAAATGGTAGACAGTTGTCAGCCAAGATGGCAAGACCGCAGCTCTGAACCCACCACTGGCTACTTGCCTAAAGGTGAGCAGCTTACTCTAGGTTGGCAGACCAGATATTCTAACCTACAAAAAGAAGGAATTGGATAAGATCTGTGACTTTCAATTTTTGTTTTAAGCATGAAATCTTTTTTTATTCTTTTATCATATTTTACATGGAAGAGCAAGATTAAAACAGAACCTAAAGGAGACTTTAAGTTGAAATGGAAGTGGCCAGTACAGAGCTTGGCTTATAGGATCACCCTTTTGCTGCCGAGACCTCTCTTTGGACCTCAGTAGTTGGACGGTTTGGAATAGTTGGACTAGACGATCAGAAAAAGCTTTCCAGCTCTCAAGCTCTGTGACACCATGATCCTGAGAACCAGTGGGATTTGGGAAAATGGTAAGACCCCAATTGGCTAGTTGGGATGGGCTTTGAAGAATGAACCAAGCTGAAGCAAAGGAATGAGAGAGAAGGAAATATTCTCAGCAAGGAGCAGAAACATGAAGAAGCGGTTTTTCCAGCTGAAGAAGAAGGGGTTTTCCAGTTGAAATAAAGTGTTTGGATGGATGCTGTAGACTCTGCAGTGTATGGGAACAGTGGGATCAGTGTTTCCCAAGAATGTTTGCTGTGGGATCCTGTTTTTATTATATCCTACCCCAATAAATGGGAAATGCTTTCCAATGACATCCCAAGTTGCGGATCAGACAAGGATGCTAAAAACACAAATCAGCTTGGCAGAGAACAAGATAGGTCATCCATCGCATGTGTCCACGGAACCCAATGCTCCATCCGCCCCATCCACCCCGTCATCTTTGGAGAAGGGGCATTAGTGACAGTCCAGTGCCTTCAAAGAATTGCTGCTCTTTTAACAAGCTCACAGAGTTGTTCTCATTTAATAGAATTATACTAGCTTCCTGAAATAGGACTTGTGGGTCCTTTCCTTCAGGAGTGTCCAGTCTGTCTAGAGGTGGGGGGTGGGGAAGACATGTATTTCTGGGATAAGAAACATTTTTTAAAAATGTGCTCTATAACAAAGTCCAAGGTTCAGTCAAGTTTGCAGGGGACGTGGGTGTGTCATTGGGAAACTGGGAGAGCAATGGCTGGAGGGAGCAAATACGAGCTTTGAGGAGCAGGGCTCCATCTACCTTCTGATGGTCTTTGTGATAACACAAAGGAAGACATACTCTAGAAGACGAATCCTTGAAAAGCAGGAAGCAAATGTTCAGGTTCTGCTATAGGAGCTCATAGCTCTAGTGCGTACAGGAGGGTATCCTTCACAATGATGAGTCCTCTTGTGCTTTGCAAGAACCTAGTGTAGGTAAACTGCCTCAAAAATGGCCATCAGCCATCCTGCCATCACTGTAAGTGCACAGGGCTCATCCAGTCAGGAGGCAGCATCTGTTTTCCCTCCTTTTGAATCTGGGCTGCTCTGTCTTGCTTCGACAAATAGAATGTGGAGGACGGGACACTGCCAGTTCTGGGCTCAGCTTTTCAGAGGCTTGGCAGCTTCCAGGTTCTCTCCCTTGGATGCCAGCCACTCAGGCTTAACTATGGACTGATGAGAGAACACATGGAGAGAGAGAAAGACAATCCTTATGGAAAAGAATTAAGGTGCCCCGGGGACAGCCAAGACCAAGGCGCCAGACATGTGGCTGAGGTCATCTTGGACATTCCTGCCCCAGAGAGCAACCAGATGACCTCCGGGCTGAATGCAGCCTTATGAGTTACCCTAGCCAACACTACTTGGAACAGAAGAACCACCCAATGGAGACCAAAGAACACACAAAATTGAGAGAAATGACAAAGGGTTATGGTTTTAAGTCATGAGGTCTTGGGATGGCTTGTTATGCAGCAATCATAGAGAAGTGACATATGGACACTGGATGATAGGAGATTGTGTATAACACGGTCCCTCCTCTCCAAGGCAGAGGTCATGGGCTTTTAGGAGCTTTGAGGATGGACTTCAGATAGGTTACAGCTCTCCCTGAAACTACATATAAAATTATAAATTCCTGGGCATATGTACATTTCTCAAAGGAAAAAAGATCATAAAATTAATCAGATTCTCCCACCTAGGAGTTCCCAGGCTGCTTGGTCTGGACAAGGAGTGGAGACTTGGACCTCCTTGCTGTGATTCCAGATGTTATTTATCTGGCTTTAGTGTATTTGATCTTTTTTAAAGTATAGAACAATCTTTTCAGAGGAAACAAACCCCAGTGCCTAAAATAGATAAAAGTAAATCTCTGAATTCAGTAGGGGCTCAGATTCTTCTGAAAACTATTTTACCCTCATTCGACATGGAGACCCTTGAGACACTCCTGAGATCGAGAACTACTTGCCATGGGGGTGATTTTTCCCAAAGGATTTGCCTTTTCCAGAACATCATATACATGGAAACACAGGGCATGTGGCCGTGTGATTCTGGCTTCTTTCACTTAGCACAATGCTTCTGAGATTTTTCCACACTGGTCCGAGAACACACGCCTCCTTTTGGCTACTGAGTAGTATGCCTTCACGTGGGCACTGCAGTGTCTTTACCCATCCGCCTATTTATGGACGCTTGAAGGAGTTTCTTCGTTAGTTTCTAATACTGAAAGAAGTTTCTGGGGAAATTTGACAACTTCCTTTCCTGAACTTTAAAAATTGCATGGGTTTTCTAGGAGGGTGACCAGGACGGAATATCCCTTGTGATCTGGATTTTAGGGAGGGGGGGCTAGTGGCTTCCCTGAAATTAACAATTTAGCTTCATGCTGATCATTTCCGCCAGCGTGTCATTTGGCGGATGTGGGAGTTTTGCACAGCCGTAAAGGGGGCAGAAAGGTCAGTTGGACCCCTCCCTCCTGGTGCCCACCCACTTGGGGGTAGGTTGGCACCGTTGCACACATGAGGATGCGGGTGAATTCCCAGACAGTTGTGTAACAGCGTGGGTGTGACAGATAGGCAGGTGTCACAAGCAGGGGTGCCCTGAACCCAACCAGCTTTATCACATTTCACAGTGTTTCAGTCCTTCCCTTCCCAGCACTGATTCCATGCAGGGCCCTGAAATTGATCCATGCACTGGAGAGCCCAGGAGGGCCCCCACCCAAATCTGCCTCAGCAGGATGTTCCCTAGTCCCACTGTCTACCCCAAGCCTCCCTGCCGCCTAGGAGCTTGGAGGATGATTTGCAATGGCAGGGCATTCCTCTTCACCAGTGGTGGTGGTGGTTTCACGGGCATCTTTTCGTGCTTGGCAGCCCCCAGGAAGTAGAGATAACATAGCCTGTTGTGAGCTCTGCCTGGGATTACAAAATATGTTTAGTCACTTGTAATAGGGCAAAGGAAAGTGTTAACCCCAAAACATGGCTCTGTGGGTTGTCATTGGAAAGGAGAAGCTCTCAGTGGAGAAGGTGACCCTGGAGTTGGGATTCACCTTTCCCTGGAATTGCCTGTCCCTGTTGCAATGGCCTCCCCCATGCCCTCACACTGCCCCGCCACCCTGACCCTGCTTCAGTCTGGCCCAAGGTGGAAAAATCCTCCTTCTAGTGGTTTGCAGAGACTGGTCTGGGGTCCCACGGAGAAGCGTGGAACTAGAAGGTTTGTGCTTCCATGGATGGCTCCCTGCTCAGCTCTTGCCCTACCCCAGACCCTTCTTAACCACATCAGCAGGACAATATGCACAAGTCCCTTGATTCTTGGGGTCTCTACCAAAATTAAGAAGCTGAGCTTGCTTTCCCAGTCTGCTGCGATCCACAGCCTTCAATGTCCATGTTCTTGTTAGACAATTTGCCTCTTTCTTAAATAAGTTCAACAAGCAAAGCTTCATCAATTGTGGGAGACCCAACCTTCAACTCACAGGGTCACACTTGACTGTAACATTCCTTAAAGAAAACCAAAGCCCAAAATGCTCAGTAACAGCATAGGGTGGGGAGGGGTGGGGTAGGGAGGTCAACATAGCAGAAAGGTTAAGGGCAGAGCCTCTGGGACCAAACTGCCTAGTCCTACCACCTCCCTGCTGTGAGACCATGAACAAGTCACTGAACCTCCATGAAACTTAGTTTCCATACCTATACAATGGGGTTACAATAATGCCTATCTTGTTGGATATAACTGAGCAATAAAAGTTAAAGTAGATATGTTGGTGCCTGGTACATAATAAGTACTCAATAAATAAAACACGTTTTCTTGTTGATATAGTCTTATAATGCTCTGTTAGGAACAGTTTCTGGTTCCCACTGATGGGACGGACCTACCTATCTGTCACTTCCTCATTTTTAGGCTGGGCCCCGAGGCTGCAAATCCAGACTCTGCACAGGGGCTGATCAGAATGATAAGCATAATTTCCCAGAGGCTGGTAGTGCTTGGCCCCACGGGCAGCCCCTTGCAGCATACGGGCACAGGTGGGCAGTCAAGCCAGTCAGACCATCTCATTTGGGCATCAATCCTATGGGGCTGGGAAGAGAGGGCATTCATGTACAAAGCTGAGCTATAGAATGAGGCACTCTCACTATGACTTTCTAGACTCATGCACAGATACGGTCACATACACCCCACCCCCGTGCTTTGCACATGCCATTCCTCTGCTGCCCACCCTTCCCCAAGCTTCACCTGTGTTCACTCCAGCTCATCACTCAGGCGCAGCCTAGGTGGCACGTCCTCTGAGCCATCTTCCTTGTTTCCACCATTGTTCTTGTCATCCCAAATTCTTACTTGGATGGCACCTCTGTCTCCCATTCTGTCTTAATTCCCATATTTTCTTGGTTTATCACTTATCATTCAGCACCTGGAAAAGCAATCTCTTGATTTGTTAAATGACTGATGGGATGGACGGATGGATGGACGATGACTTCCAGAGGGTGATATTAGGTTGAACCACATGAAACTGCTTTTATTCAACTGTCTTTGACCTACGAAAACAGCAGTTCATGTTTTGACCTAATATTTGCCATATGGAGAATTTACCTTCACTTATCTGTGATAGCTTTATAAATTATAAAGGGCATAGGAAGCCTTCCATTTGTGTGGACCCACCTCACCCGTTGGGACACGAGTATCTTCATAAACGTAACAACATGTGAGACACACATAGCTGTTCTCGATTCACACATGATGAAACTGAACAGAGTGGTTAAATGGCCTGCCTAAGGTCAGTTTCATTCATGGTTTAGATTAGATACATGTGTGTTTACATATACCAGCAATTTTTAAAGCCCACATACAGGAGCAAAAAAAGCTTGGCAAATTGAGGGAACATACATTGTTGAATTTAAAACAACACAGTTAATAAAATGTTTTCACTGTTTTAGAACTTAATGGCAAACAGGGTTTTTATTGATTTAATTCTTTATGCTCACCATTAACTCAACAAAACTGCTTTTTAATTTAACCCAAGTGATTTTAGCTCACAATTTTTGAATTCAATAAAAGTCATTTTAAAACTCACTTTATCGCTCTGTTCACTCTGAATTAAACATTTCCCTGAACTCGAACAAGACCCCTTTGAAAATGGACGCATTTCTGTAAATAGGCATTGCCGTCTTCCATAATTTACATCTGAGCACAAGTCGATAGGCACAATCCCCAGTCAATTTCCTCATCCATCAGAAAGCTGTGGCTGATCTCGAAGACTGGTATGGGATTATTAAATTCTGACAGGTATCTTTCTAATTGTTGTTGTGATAGTAACTTCTATAAATCATGCAATTTATCCAATGGGGTTGAAAATTTTAACTGATAGATAAAACATCAGCAGATAGGAAGATTAGCTAACTCTTATTAACGTTAGCATCATTAGCATCTTTCTAGACTACGGAGCAGCGGGTTTCATGGCTCCTACCCCCAAACTCCCACACTAGTGGTAATAGTCTTTAATCAGCTCTGACACACGCCGCATTTGTTGGCTTTACGAATCTTCTCTAGGCATTCCGCTACAACCATTTTCCCTGAAAAGCTTAAATTTGAGGTTACAGTACAAGTTGTATGTTTATGGCATTGTTACCACCTAAAAACTTTATTAGAAACTTTATAATCTTAAGCCTTTCTTAATACTAAAAATTCCTCAATATTGACTTTCCTATAAACGTGGGCAAAAAAAAAAAAAAATCAGAAAAGATTGTCACTTCTGTAGCCTGGTTAAGTACAAATATATTTTTTATTTTTCATGTGTTCCTCTTCCTCTCATTCCTATTAATGTCTAGGGAAGTCAATGACTTTACCTCTGTTACATTAAAAAATAATAAAAACCAAAACAAACAAAAAAATGCTATGTCACAAACTAATGATGTACTGTATGGTGATGCGCACAACACCATTTAAAAAAAAGAAAAACTTAAAAAGAAAAAAAGCAAAGTTTTAAAAAGGAGAACATTCTCTTGGACTGTGGCATAAATGCCAGGGCCCATTAATCTTCTAAAATCATTGATTATTAATGCATCTATATCCCTCTCCACGGTAAGTATGTCGGAAGGATATTCTACAAGACAGTGTGTGAGACAAAATGATTTTGTAATCATCCTCTGTGAGGTAGATTACGCTAACAATATTGTTTAAATGGCAGCCACAGGCACTCAACATTCTCAAAACCCAGCTTCGTTTCTTGTGGGCCCACGGATGCACTGGTGTTGGGTGAGAAGTGTCTCCTGAGGATGATAAGGCAGGCGGCTGCTCTTTGGCCCTTCCTCTAAAAACAAGAAGAAAATAAAAACGTGAAAGAGTTGGGGGAACCAGGTGGTGGGTAATAGGGAGGGCACATATTGCATGGAGCACTGGGTGTTGTGCAAAAACAATGAATACTGTTACGCTGAAAAAAATAAATTAATTAATTAAAAAAACATGAAAGAGTTTATTAATGAAAACAGCAGACTGAAACACACACACACACACACACACACACAGGAGATGAGAAACAAAAATAGACATTGGGCCCATATGTGCTCATGGCAAGGCAGGGGGAAGGGGAGATAATCATAAAAGCATGCGTGAAAGCCAACATGTCAGGGCCATCACCAAGCCTGCTTGGATGGAGCAGAGGAAGTGTTTGCAGCAAAGAAGGGCAGAACCACAAAATCGCACACAGACATCCCCAAAATGGACCCGAGAACGGATGGCCAGTAACATGGGTAACCACTGACAGCTTAGACCGCAGACATCAGCCATGACATCAAAATTTCTTTTTTAAAAAATGCCCTGTTGCTCAATCTGTGAAAATGGAAAGCAGCTAACACTTTTTCTCAGACTGTGTTCATGTTACGGATGTCTACACCCGGGCACCAGTTCTGCACGTACCAACAGCTCTGCACATACAAGAAACAGGCAGGCGTGAGGAGCTGGTCCTCTGTACACTTGCAGAGTAAAGGCTCATGAGTTGAACTGAGGCTGTAGACATCTCCCTGGACTCTTCACCTCAATATTTTGAACAGAGTCTTTATAGCCCAAGAGTAAAGGCAAATACAAGGTCTTCTTTACCCTCCACCTTGGATGCTGGTCAGCCCCATGCACACAGCTCACTCGCTGTTGTGTTCCCCAAAGCTCTATGGTAAAGAGTCTGAGCTGTACACAAAGCCCTGGCCCATCATTTCCTACCTTGACAACATTGATCAAGTTGCTTAAACCTTTCTGTAGCTCCGTTTCTTCATCTGGTGAGTACGAATAATAAAAGAAGCCTATTTCATGAGTTGCAATAAGAATCAAATGAGATCCTCATTTAAGGTACTTTGCAATACCGTCTGGTATGTAGTAAGTGCTCAATAAATATTGGTCAACATTATTACTCTTAACTGGCTAGAGCGCTAAGAACCCAGCCCACTTTGTATCTCGTCTGTGACAGAAGGTAGAGCAAACACTTCCCATTTCCTTTTCTTCTAACTTCAGTTTTCCCTTGTCACCTCCTTTATTTCTGGCTAAACCATAATTTTCCTGATCCTTCTTTTCCTTTTTCTGTGGTTGCTTCGCTTATAGTGAATAGCCTCCCCCACAGTGCCGTCACTGTTACCAATACCACCACCCTGCCACCACCACTAACACCAAGACCACGTCTATGACCAAAACCACCATCAGGACCATCTCCTCCACCACCACCACCAACAACAAAACAGCAGGACCATCTCCACTACTTCCACCACCACCACCACCATCAGGACCATCTCCTCCACCACCACCACCACCAACAACACCACCAGGACCATCTCCATTACTTCCACCACCAAGACCAACACCAGGACCACCTCCTCCACCACCTACACCTACACCAGCACCGTGATCGTCTCCTCCACCTCCACTGCCAACACCAACACCAGGACTATCTCCGCCACCTCCACCACCAACACCAGGACTATACCATAGCCTTCAACTTTACCACCAACACCAACACCAGAACCAAGACTGTCTTCACCACCTTTACCACCACCACAAACAACACAACCACCACCTTATCATTTCCACTTCCCTCTTAACCTTTTGAACCACTAACACCTCCACCGCACCTCTACCACCATCATGGCCACCACATTAGTCCATTACAACCATTTATTGAACTAAACGTTTTATATCCTTAAATTCCATGTTCTGCTTCTTAGTGTAGTTTCATTTTTGAAGGTACTATGGTATTACTGAAACCATTTCAAAATCTTTTTGAAACAAGGTATGGTATAAATATATAGATATATAACTAGCCATTATTTAAGGGAAAGATATAAAGGGAATAGGTGCCATCGAAATTGGTCTATAAATCTAAAAGACTTTACTGACAGTAAATTAAGAAGTAATGCTGTGTAGTACTAGAAATTAAAATGCGTAAGACTTATCTTATTTCTATGTTTGTTAAGTATGTGTGTATAATCCCAGACAGGTTTCTTAAGTTCCAGCAGCCTCCATTTCTTCTGCAAAATGAGGTAACTGTCCCAGCAACAACGTCCTCTTGGCATGCGCAAGAAGAGGATCAGGCTGCACAGACACAGGCCATTGCCCATATTTTAGTCATTTTAAGTGACATCGTACTATATCCCATCAAAGTGTATTTCACAGTTTAAATGGACTTGTGCTTTTTCTGCTTGGTAATGTGGTCATGGTGAATATGGACCTTTCAGCAGACTGGATACTGCAGGAGGGGGCTAGAGCGGCCTCATATGTTAGACTTGGGGACATACTGTGGGAAAAAATAATGTGTGATGATCAAATCCAATCGTTAATGGGGTGCCAGGCTTGAACACAGTCTACTTGGTTTGGGGGTGCCGGGTTGGAATAGGGAAAACCCAGCTAAGACAACAGGAGTTGCTGGGAATAGAGGACGAGTTGGGCCAAATCTCAGTATCAACAATCATGGAGATGAACACACGGTCAAAGACAAGGGGCAAAATTAGAATCAGAGACAAAACTCTGGGGCCTAGGATCAGGAAACTGAAAGCCAGTGAAACCTAATTGGTCAAGCAGATGGGAGAATGAGGTTAGGACAGGATGGGGCAGGGGGAGAGGTTCAGAGCAATTGCCTAAACAAAGGGAGTGTTAATCCCGCCTTTACAGACTAGCTGGAGTCTGATGGGAGGTCTACCTGACTGATTCTAGGCTTTTTAATTTATTAATAAATTTAGACACCATTATCTTCCAGAGAGTCTTCAAGAAGGTTTAGCCTTACATAACAAACACCAACAGAGAACATCGTAGGACTAATTTCATCTTCCCACTTGGAAATCACAATGTCACTCCATCTCACTAATTCTGGTAAATCCAGGAAAAGGATCAGTCTGCATTAGTGGTGGATTAAATTAAAGGGGAAAATGGAGGAAACATCTTTTGGTAGCAAGTTTTTCAACATTATTCGGAGTCATAGGCTAAATGAAAATTGGAAAGGATGCGCAGACAGTCATTGACGTACACATTAGGCTGGAGCAGGACAAAGGAAAGCAGGGGTTGCAATCTTTGACCCTGGATTCCAAGTGCAGGTAAGAGCACCCAAATATTTACGTCTGCAAATATCTAAAAGAATAATTAGGCGTGCTTTATAGAGCCCATGGCTTAAAGTAAGGAAACACCTGAAGTCCTTTCTGTTGGAGCTCTCCATATAGAGGGGATTACCTTGTAAGGCAGTGAGGACCTGCCCGCCCAGCCCAGCCCTGGAGTAGCCAAGATGGGATGGGGGGACAGTTGAAGGGACATTGTAAAAGGGGTTAAATGAGAAGAGTCACACTTAATGACCTTGGGCTCCATGGTTCTGAATAATAACGTAAGTAACTAATACTCTGCTTGAGAACTTGAAAATAGTAGGTTCATTACCCTTGTAAACTTGATTACACTATTAATTTGTTTGCCAAATTCTTTATGCAGATAAGTTCATCTTTGGTCCAAAGATACCATTCCAGGGCGCCTGGGTGGCTCAGTGGGTTAAAGGCTCTGCCTTCTGCTCAGGTCATGATCCCAGGGTCTTGGGATCGAGCCCCACATCGGGCTCTCTGCTCCGCGGGGAGCCTGCTTCCCTTCCTCTGTCTCTGCCTGCCTCTCTGCCTGCTTGTGATCTGTCTCTCTGTCAAATAAATAAATAAAAAATCTTAAAAAAAAAAAGAAAGATACCATTCCTTCAATATCGGCAGCGTTTTCACGCATGAAGATTTTACCGCATCACCAAATAATCTAATGGTAATTCAATTTTACACCCAACACTAACCCCTCCTCCCTGACACACATACACAAGCACACACACACACACACACACACACACAATTTCTACATGCTGATGTACAGGACCTCGATCCACATTATAGACTGATTTACAGACGCTCAAAAAACGGTGTTATTCCAGGAAGATTTGTATTTTATGAGGGACCGCAATGCACCCAGTAATGACCCAAGTGTTGATTGAATCATCTGTGGCGTGGACATGGCCCCCGCCCTAACGAGGCCCTCACCACACTCCCTTCCTGCCCCGCAAAGCAGGCCTGATGACCTGGCTGGTTATTTTGTGGTCTCCTCCGCCACTAATGCCGACCGCAACAGGATCAATATTGACTCAATAGCAATGTGTGTTATATTAGGAAACAGAAAAAATAACCCAGAACAAACATGCAACTCAATTCAAAGAGCTGTGGAATCCCCTCCTGGAGGGTTATTATCTTTCTCTGCGAGCAGAGGCAGAAATAGTCCGCTGCTACCTGAGCTGGGACGCAGAGAACAGGACGGGCAGGGAGGCCGCCAGCGCAATCGGCCGGATTATTGTCCCCTCGGCACCCGAGACAACAGACACGGAAGGAAGGTGTGTGCTGCCGGCCGCGAATGGGCCTGAACATCCACTGTGCGCAGGGTCAGCGCCCCCTTTCAGTTGTACTTGTCCCCGTGAACAAGTACAACATGGAGCTGGGAAGGGACCGTGTGTTTATTTCATGGTCAGTTCATTGCAGGCTGGGGGAGAGGAGGCATCAAGAGAAAGGCTGCTTACTGCAGGGCAACCCAAGACAGCATGAGAAAATGGCTCCCATGGGTGGCCGGCTCCCTTCTTCCCTTTGTCCAGACAGCTGTCTGGGCTGGGCAGTGCCTCCTCCCGGGGCAGTCCGTCCTTCGCCCTGCATCTGATGCAGGTGACACACTTGCCCTCACCCAGCTCCCACCTGGCCCTGTTGGGGACTCCACAAGTCTTCCCTGCGTCCCCAGCAGCTCCACCCAGGGCTGTGCCCCCAGTGTACCTCGGCTTCCTCCTCTCCCTCACCCCCACCAGCACAGTTTAAAGCTTCAGGGCCAAGATCTGACTACTCCTCTCTCTCCCCACTGGACTGGAGCTCCTGCAGGGCCATGACAGCGTCTGGTCACCTCTGTCCCCAGTGCCCGATGTGTGGCTTGGCCACACTAGGTATTCCTATATGCGGAAGGGTTGAGCAGAATGCTTTGAATTGACCAACAGCTGGCAGTTTTTAATGCAAATGTTCTTTGGAAAAGAAAGAGCCTCATTTATGCTTTCCTGAACCCTCCTGTGGGGTGATTAAGTTTCTAAAGAATGGGTCCAGTTAGATATCTGTCCCTGAGGTCCCTTTAGGAAAACAGTGTTATTTCTAAGATTCGTTCCCCCCACCCCACCACCACCACCCCAGAAAGCAGGCCACCAGCGAGCAAAAATAATGCATGAGTAACACAGCTCATGGGGTCCTACCTGGATCTCCTCTATTGGCCCGCAGCCAGAACATCTCATTTATGTTCTTACTATCATTCTCGATCAGATCTCACGCCCCTGCTGTGTGTGGACAGAGCTCTTCTCAGCTGGCCAGACTCTGACATAACCTCCAGAGCCATCCTTCCTCTCTACCCAAAAGACTGAATGTCTAACACCCTTTTAGCAGGGACCTCGACACATGGGCCCAAGTGGCTTCTGGAATGCCCTCCTCCTTAGTAACCAAAGAATCCAGTCCCCAGTTTATGTCACACAGTTCCTGTAGCTCTTTATCCTTAAGATGTTGTCTGATGTTCCTTTCCTGAAGTCTTGCATGCTAAGCTTGCATCGTTTCCTCGTTCTAAAGCTTCCTTGCCGTATCTTTCCACAAGGAATCCTCGAGCGTTCTCTCTCTCTTCTTGGGCCTCGTAGGTTTCCATGTTGTCGGGGTATGTTCCTAATTGCACATCTTTTCTCCCCTTCTCTCTTGTCTGTTTGAGGCCTGTTTCCTGGCCTGTGGGGGGAACCCTACAATTCCTTCAAATTCAGAACACAATCAGTCTCTGCTCAGGCAGGCTACTCTTTGACTTATACATGAAAAACAATTTATGTTCTTACCATCATTCTCGTCATTCTGGAATAAGCTCGAGGGCTAGCACTGCCACACCTAACAGCTCCCCCCCAAAGCATTTCCCAAACAAAACTGGAGCCTTCCCTTTGCCAAGGTCCTCCCTCCACAGCATGCTCCCCACCGCTCTTCAAACTAGAATGCAGAAACAGCTCCCAATTCTTTTTTTTTTAATATTTCATTTATTTATTTGACAGAGAGAGAGAGAGAGAGAGAGTACAGGCTCCCCACTGAGCAGGGAACCCAATGCGGGACTCTATCTCAGGACCCTGGGATCATGACCTGAACTGAAGGCAGATACTTAACTGACTGAGTCACCTAGACACCTAACTCCCAATTCTTTAAATAGCAAATGTTACTTCTCTGTAGATATAGCTTTTTATCTGTGGCTTTATATCATGGGACCTGGGGAAGGAGAAATCCACAGCCTCCACCCAGAAAAAACTTTCATGGTGCTCACCTACCACAATATGGAGGAAAAGCTTGAAAAGGAGCCTGGAGAGGTCATGTGTTCCCAGGATCCTACCCCTCAGCTCTGAACTCTCCCCAAGCCTTCCTTGACTTCATCTCCTCGGTTCACCCTTGCTAAAGCCTCCTGCTGCCCTCAAACCCTATTCCTTTCTGTCCCACAACAGGGATAATCTGTCATCAGAGATCTCCTTCTAAAGACTATTTCTTCATTATAAGATCTGGGAACAGTGAATTTGATGACATCAACACAGATTAAGGGAGCTGGGGCTGAGACAGAAAGAAAGCATTCCTGTCCTGGAGAACTCCAATTCCAACAGAAGCCACACATCAAAGGAAGGGCAAGGGGGACCTAATAGAAATCTAGGCTGCATTTTCCTGGTTTTCTGTTCATCAACATGTTAACTCTTGCAAGTCAGGCTTGGGTAGCAACACTAATAGGAAGGAACACTCTTACAGCCTTATGATATGCTCTTCTCTTTTCCCCAGCGGTTTGCCCATGGAGGAACTAGCTTTGCTAATTCCATTTTATATATGGAGAAACTGAGGCACCATAAACGGGATGATTTGGGTAGGGTTAGGTAACTTCAGGTACCTTTCCAGTCTGGCACCCAGATAAGAGGTCCAACGGAAGAGGGGCCGTGTCAGTAGGCAATGATCTCTACCCCTAGAGACTGGTACCATTGGAATCTGGAAATCAGGGAGACACATCACCTTCAGTAAGTGTCTCTAACCAACTTCTCTCCCAGAGAGCAAATGGCTTCTCTTAACCAGATTCCTCAAATATTAAAAATGTGGTACTAGAAGCTGCATCAAATAACCTTTGTATTAGCGTCGAGTCCAAATTCAGAAGTAAATAAAAAATAGAACAATCATCACTCCCTCAAATAAAACAGAAGTGAGCTACCCTTGTAGCATTTCTGATTTTGTCTGTGAGGACCTGGAAATGGACAAGTATACATACAAATGTCAATAATGTGCATAACACGGAATGCACAACTTGTTAAGATACATTGTAGTCATTTATTTGCCCATGGCTCTTTCCCAGTGGGCCGTCAACTCAAGGATGGGGCATGGATCCCCAGTGCCTGGCAAAGTCCCCTGCTAAATATTTTTTGAATGAGTGAACGAACAAATGAATAAATGAGAAAAGAAACACATGGGTGAATGACCATAGATACACCCCCAAACCCCCACTATGGATGTCATATATGTTAAGTTGTATATAGAGTAAACCTCAAAAATGAATGCTATCGATGCTAACGAGCAGTTTGACTTTAGTTTGATTATTTTCTAAATTTCTTTTTCCTACAGCGAGACGACTTCAGAGATAGGGACCCAGGACTGCCTGGTGATTGATTGGCCTACAGGACCAATTGGAGCGCCCACTTGCTCCGAAATTGATGGCCCCAGCCCCACCGAGGTACTGCAGTTTTTCATTATATGAAATGGAAAAGTGATTTAATAATTCTTTCTGTCTTATATTGCTTTAAAGAATTTCAGACAGTTAAAAATTGCATGGATTTTTCCACCATCTGTGTGCGAGTGGGGGAAAAAAATGCTGGTTTTGTTTTTCCTATTTTTAATATGAGCCAGATGAAACAAAAAGATTGTTTCCCTGCAAACTGTAGGTCAAGTACCTATAGAATCTGGGGGATGCTCTGTAAGTTATCATATTATCTTTCTTCCTTGACAGGATACCATTAGATGGTGTATCATTTCAACATTTATTATCTTTCATGTCCTTTTATCTTCACACTAGGATTTCTTTTAAAATTCCGATCTGTGCATTTGGTTTCATTATACAGCACTGTCTTCTACCAAACCAGTTTTTGAGTGGCTTTCAATATTCTTCAGCTTCACATTTGTCATATCAGCCTGAAACAGTGCCCCAGTTATGTCTGTTTTAGCTTGTTAAAAAGAAACCCATCCAGGGAATGAAGTGTTGGGAAATCACACCTTTAAAGGTAAGCATTACGCGTCCTGGAGAAATGGAAATGGCTCAATGGGGAAAGGCAAGCACTGCAGAAAATAAAACAAAAATGTTGAAACCAAATGCAACAACTGGTGTTCGTTTTTTAGGATCATGTCAATTGTTTTAACATCTGGAAACATTCCGGAGACTACAGCAATTTTCTCCTGCAGCCCATGTGGGGCTATGTCCCAATTCACAAACGGGTTACCCAACCCTAGTGCGAAGTGGTCCAGAGTTTCCCTTGCTTTCAGAATCAGCAACATAAAAAGCTTCTAGAATAATATCAAAAAAGACAGACAGACAGAAAGAAAAAAAGGAAGGAAGGAAGGAAAGAAAAAAGAAAAGAAAAAGCTTTCTGCTTGCTCTACTTAGTTGAAAACAAGACAACCTATGTTTGTATGACTACCAGTGGCCTTGTGAAACATCTCAACATTGCCTTAGGATGGTTGAGAACTTTTTCAGGATCCATTTAGATGTCTTCATTTCTACCACAGCTTTACTAAGCTAAAGGGATTTACATTGCAGGAAATTTGAAAGGTTTTGGAGAAATGCTTCCAAGCCTCTATTGCAATGTTGTCGATTAGAGTTGCGTGAAGCATAACAGATTGGCTGGACCAGGAAGTGTCATTTCAACAGATCCCGACACCAACCAGAGCAGCGCAGGCCCCGAGAGCATCTTACACGTGAGTTCCACAAGACGTTGCTGCCCACTGACAAAGAGAAGAACCTTCGGACAAAAGGCGGAGTTATAGAGTAATTCTTGTGTGTCAGAGTGAAATGGACATTAAATAATTTAGAACAATGCCTGACTCAAGGAGTTGGGTACGAACAAATAACAAAGGGGAAGCCAAGGCAGGTGGGCAGGGCGGGGGACGGGGCACAGAAAAGAACGAAAGGTGGTTTGAAATGTTGAAGACTGGATTGTTTCTTCAGGCTGCCATAGTGGAGTTGCCACAAATTGGATGGCTTAAAACAACAGAAATTTATACTGTTGCAGTTCTGGAAACTGGAAATCCAACAGCATGGTGTTGGCAGGGCCATGCTCCCTCGGAAGGCTTTGGGGAAGAATCCTTCCTTTGCTTTTTCCAGTTACTGGTGGTTGCTGGCAATCCTGCAAGTGTCTTGGCCTGTGGCTGCGTAGCTTCAAACTCTGTCTCCTTAATCACGTGGCCTTCCCATGTGTATTCAAGTCTCTGTGTCTCTCCATAAAAGGACACCAGTCACTGGATATAGGACCCACCCTAATCTAGTGTGATCTTATCCTAACTAATTACAAAAACTTGTAAAGACCCTATTTCCAAACAGGATAACATCCTGAGTTTCTGGAAAGACATGGATTTTGGGGGAGACACTGTTCAATCCAGTACAGAGATCAAACCTGATCTCCGTGAGCTTTGTAAATTTTCTCAGTCCCATTTGAGCTTTCAACGTTTCTAACATGGTCCTTTCAAGTTCTTATGTTTCACGGTACTCTTTTTTTTTTTTTTTAAGATTTTATTTATTCATTTGACAGACAGAGATCACAAGGGGGCAGAGAGGCAGGCAGAGAGAGAGGAGGAAGCAGGCTCTCTGCCGAGCAGAGAGCCCGATGTGGGGCTCGATCCCAGGACCCTGAGGTCATGACCTGAGTTGAAGGCAGAGGCTTAAGCCACTGAGCCACCCAGGTGCCCCTTCACAGTACTCTTCAAACAACAAAGATAGATCTCTAAATCATGAACAACATGTTCACAGAGGATCCAATACCCTCTTTGCCTCTAGGATAAAATGAAGTTTCCTACTTTGGCCGTCAGACCTCTGAAGGGTTTTGGCTAGTAATTATGGCCAAGCTGGTCTCAGACCTTAACACCAGGTGAGATGAGTTGAGAAGGAATTTATTATGGTGTGAGGATTCCATACACTTCCTGGATTGAATACCAGTCAACAGAAGGCATGTATGGAAACATATAATCCATAGAAAGTGCTCAGCAAAAATAACGTTAAGGCTAAATCATGACTTAATTTCTGTTCAGACAATTTTGAACAATTATTACACCAGTTGAGTTTATATTAAGCCATAAAAGAGAATCAAAATAATAGGGACTTATTAAACAAGGCAAGCTCTTTCTCCCTTTCTGTTACCTGGAAGCCCAGAAGTAGGGAGTCATCCATCCATGTTGCATGGGAACCTTAGGGGCCGGGCTCCTTTCCACTCACCACCATCCTTAGTGAGGAAAAGCATCATTTTCATGGTCCAATATGGCAGCATCCATTTGCCAATATAAAAGTGTAATGAAAAGGGCATCTATACCAGATAACTTTTAAGCTTGGATTCACATGATCCAGGCATGCTAAATCTGCTGGTCATGCCTTCGGCAGAGCCCAGCCATTCCTTGCCGGCACTCTGAGTGTAGATGCTGAATTGGTGAGAACTAGGTACCTTCACAGTCTGCCGAAAAGTCAATAGACACCTATCTTCATTTGACATGTAAAGATGCTATTCTTATTTTTAATTTTGAGATCTAATTTGCATACAATAAAATGATTGTACCTGTTTTTCAGTGTATAGTTTGGTGAGTTTTTGGAAAATATGGATATCTCTGTAACTACCACCACAATCAAGGTATAAAATATTTCTACCACCCCCCAGACATCCCCTTGTGCTCACCTAGTCAATCTCCTTTCCCCTGACCCCCGGCAAACATTGGTCTGATTTCTATCAATATAGGTTATTTTTTCCTATTTTAGAACCTCCTATAAGTGAAATCAGGAGGAAGTATGTGTTCTTTTCTATCTTCTTTTGCACAGTAAAACATATTCAAGATTCCGCCACATTGTTGTACGCATCAGGAATTTGTTTCCTTTTTGCTGGAGAGCAGTGTTCCAGTGTGTGGAGGCGCCATAACTCCTTCATCCATCATGGCAGCCATGGAGACTTTGATTATCTCCAGTCTGGGGCTGTCATCACAAAGCTGCTCTGAGCAATCTTGTAGAAGTCTTCGTGTGGACATATGTTTTTATTTCTCTCAGGTATAGACCTAGGAATGGAATTGCTGGCTCATATAGTAAGTGTCTGTTTAACTTTATAAAACAAAAACCGTTTTCCAAAGCACTTGTACGTTCCACTCATCCCATCAGCGGTGTTTGAGAGTTCTAGTTATTCCTAACTCTTCCAAAATGTGACTGTAAGTCCCTTTAATTTTAGAAATTCTAACAGGTATATAGTGATACCCCATTGTGCTTTTAATTCTCATTTTCCTAATGACTAACAGTGTTGTCCATTTGTTCATATACATATTGATCATTTTATATATTTATTTGTTACATGTTCAAATATTATTCCCATCCTTTTGGATTATTTGTCATCTCAATATAAGTTATAAAAGTTCATTATATATTCTGGACACAAGTCCTTTGACATATGCATGCATTATGCATTCATCTCAGGATGTGAAGATTTTCTCCCATACTTTCTTCTAGAACTTTCATATTTTAACTTTTATAGTTAGGTCTATGATTAAACTCTGTTTGTCTCTTTATATGTCATGAGATAGAGATTGGAGTTAGTTTTTTGTTTGTTTCTCTTTATGAATGTCTAGTTCTTACAGCACCATTTATTAAAAGGAGTATATTTTCTCTGTTGAATTAACTTAGTATCTTCATTAAAAATCAAACACAGGTGCATCTATTTATGAACTCTCTATTCTGTCTTATTGAACAATATTTCTATCCTTCTGTAAGCACCTTGTTTATTACATCTCTGTAATAAGCCTTTAAATCAGGCAGGGTTAGTCCTCTGTCATCTTCCCTATCAAAGTAGTTTTGGCTCATTTATGTTCCTTACATTTCTGAACAAATAAAATCAGCTTGCCAGTTTTTAAAATAAAAAGTCTACTGGTGACTTTTTGGAAGAAATTGACAATGGGAATTCTAAAAATTTTATGGAAATGCCAAAGACCTAGAGTAGCCAAAATGACCTTGAAAGAGAAGAAAAAAGTTGGAAGACTAACATGACCTGACTTGAAGACTTAGTACAAAGCTACAGTCATCAAGACAATGGGATATGGTACACATCAAAAGCATATAAACATGTCACTGGAACAGAATAAAGTTTAGAAGTAGTTGTACACATATGTGGACAATTGGTTTTTAATAATGTTGCAAAAGCAATTCAGAACAAATAGCAATGGAGCAATTGGATAGCCACATTAAAAAAAATTAATTTCATTTCCAATTTGAAAAAAAGATGCTTAATATCTGTTAATGGACCAACTGTTTGTGATTCATATAATGAATCCCTGTCCCTAAATGTGATAATATTTGAGATGGAGCTTTCGAGGTAGTAATTAGAACTAGATGAGGTCATGAGAGTAGGACCTTCAAATTCAGATTAGTGGCTTTACAAGAAGAGGAAGAAATCTCTCCCTGTCAGTCTCCTTTCTCTCTCTCTCTCTACTCCCTCCCATCCTTCACATGTTCTCACTGAAATAAGGCCATGTGAGAACGTAGTAAGGTGTGACTGGATGGCTCAGTCGGTTAAGTGTCTACCTTTGGCTCAGGTCATGACTCCTGGAATAGAGTCCTGAGTTGGGCTCCCTGCTCAGTGGGGAGTCTGCTTCCCCCTCTCCCCCTCCCCCTGCTCATCCTCCCTCTCCCTCTATCTCTCTCTCACACAAACAAGTAAATAAAATTTAAAAACAAAACATAGCAAGAAGGTGCACATTCTCAAACGTGGATGAGAATCATCACCAGAACCCAACTGTTCTAGCATCCTGATCTTGATTTCTAGGCCTCAGAAGTATGAGAAAATCAACGTCTGTTGGTCAAGCCACCCAGTCTGTGAACTCTTTTGTGGCAGCCCTAGTAAAGTAAGACAATGCCATTAGTCACTAAGGAACACAATTAAGCCCACAGAGGTAACACTACATACCTATTAGAATGCTAAAATTAAAAAGACTGACCATACCAAAAGTTGTTAAGAATGTGAATGAACTGGAACTCCTAATTACTGCTGATGGGATCACAAAATGTTATGACAATTTGACAGTTTCTTAAAAGTTTACATATAAATCTATTACATAATGCAGACATTCTACTTTTAGTTAACTACTAAAGAGAAATGAAAGAAATACAAATATTTATATATAAATCTCATATCAGCTTCCATGGTAACCAGAAACAGGAAAATGTGATAAGGCATGGTATAGTGGTTGTCTAAATGTTCTGATTGTCAGGAACATGGGGACCTTAGGAGCACGAAGGAGAAAGCGCTGACCAAACCGGGGGAGCTGAAGGCACTGAGGGACAGATCAAAGAAGATCCCCCCACAGAATCTGACCTCTGAGCTAATCCTGAAAATGGGAATAAGAGTGTGCCAGGCCAAAAAAGTCTCAGAGGATGCGGATAGGAAGTTGTCCTTGGCAGTGGAAATATTTTGGGCAAAAGTTTTGAAAGCCTATTTTACTCCTTTCTCTGTGTATCTGTTAATGACTTTTCACCATAAAGGCTCTTGAAAAGGTGTATCATATTTCAGATGACACCTTCTTTTTATTCACTATAACAAGTTGCTCACCCCTCAACACCGCAAATAAATATGTTACAAAAAGTGAAGTTTAGACATTATGGTTTCAGGCAAAGACGCACTCAACAATTTCTTGACACCACATTTTCTGGCTAAAGAATACCAGTGGGGACAAAATTGAATTCACATTTGAATGAACCCAAATAATTTGCTTTATGTACACCAAACAAAAGAGATGAAGGGGTAGTATCTTCTATGACTTTTTAGTCTGTTACAAACACGCATTATTTCCATGTCCTTCGATACACTAGTATAATTAGCCTTTATTTTGTTTAAAGGTGTTTTTCTTTGCTGTTGCTTTTTTTAAGTATAGCTTGAGTGTAAGATAACAACAAGTTCCCCCTAAGTTATAATATACCTAAACATATGATGCGTAAAAGAAAAGGAAGCATTTTCTAAAGAATGGCTCCTTTGCTTCCATCAGCTACCATCTGCTACAAAGTCTTTGATTCTTCCTTTGGCAAATACGATGATTCTTCACTTTAGTTACAAAGAAAGCTTATTTCTGCTCTTATGACTTAATATGAATTAAAGGTCCTGAAACCAATCACAGTGGGTGGGATGGAGGGGCAGATTCTTCCCATACCACTGAACGCTTCTTCACACCCAGGTGGGTGTCCTACAGTTTGACTCAATTGTGACACTCTTGACTCAGAGAAAGCATCAGATCCCATTGTGAAAGGCTCAGTCCCACAAGACCACCCCTTCCTACCCCTCTTCAGAAGCCACTCTGAAGCCCAAGTTTTCACCTGGGCTTCTGACCAATTGGCATAGACTGGAGGTTCCAATGGACCCCCTCCTTGGGTTAGGTTAATTTGCTAGAGTGGTTCATGAAACTATGAGAAATATTTTACTTACTAGATCACAGCTTATTATCAAAGGATCCAAGTCAGAAACAGTCAGATGGAATAGATGTGTAGGCAAGGTATAGGGAAAGAACAAGACAATGTCCCAAATCTTCACACTCACCATCCCAGAAGCTCTCTGAACCCCTCCTTTTGAGTTTTTATGGAGGCTTCATTACTTAGACATGATTGATTAAATCACTAGCCATTGGAGACTGAGT